>NC_139682.1:17343023-17943023 GCF_964106915.1 Podarcis gaigeae | reverse complement strand
TCATGCTGCTTTATAATCCTCCTTGAGGAATCCGTCTGCTGTTTGAGAGACAGCAAGAAAAATTCCATTCAGTTTTGAAGGAACCAAAGAAAGTGCCGGGATTTAAAACACCCCTGGGGAAGAGTTTAAGACAGCACAGAACTGTGCTGAGTTTTCATCAATAAAAGGGAAGCCCATGGCACCAGCGGCTGTCCTCTTCTGATCACTTATGATAAGATAAACAGGATGCAGAGATGTATGGACCACATGTTGCACTCAGTGTGGTTCTCTTTATTACATACTGTAGGTTTGGGCTTCATGTTCATGGGGAACACCTGCAGTTTGGGGAGTTGGGCAAGGGGCTGCTGCTGCATGCTAGTTTCTGAGAGCAAGCAAACAGCTACAAACCATAGATCAGGGGTAACCCCCTCCAGATGTTACTAGGTTCCAACAGCCCCAGTCGGCATGCCCAGTGGTCAGGGATGATGGAAGTTACAATCCAACAATGTCTAGAGACCACCACATTGGCTACCACTGATCTATGGCTTGTAGCTGTTCTAAAATGCTCTAAAACATTTGGAACCAGCCTATGTTGAATCTAGAAAGGAGATGTTCTAATCCAGGATGTTGGTCCTTATGTGCTTGCACCAGCGCTTGTTAAACAGCCACTCCCAAATATTCACATGCTCCAAAGGAAGGAAGGAAGGAAGGAAGGAAGGAAGGAAGGAAGGAAAGAAAGAAACCTGGGAGACCCCCTAACTGTAACAAATTAACACAGACTGATGAAAGTGACTTGTACTGTATCAAGAATATGTGTAAGTCAGTGATGGCCAAACTTGGCCCTCCAGCTGTTTTGGGACTACAGTTCCCATCATCCCTGACCACTGGTCCTGTTAGCTAGGGATGATGGGAGTTGTAGTCCCAAAACATCTGGCATGCAAGGCTGCCAAGTGTTGACCCAGAGACATTGCACTTCTCTTTAAGAACTCAAAGTAGTCTTCTAAATTCAGCAGAATGCTCCTCTCTCCTTCCTGTGTTCTCTCCTGACTGGCACATTTTGCTACTCTTCTTCAGGGAAGGGATGTGGGTCCAGCGGTAGGGCAAGTGGTTTGCATGCATAATATGCCAGGTTCAATCCCTGGCATCATTGCTGGTCAATACTTCTGTCTGAAATCTTGGAAAGCTGCTGTCGGTTACTGCAGGTAATACTGAACTAGTTGGAGACAGGCAGCCAAGGTGTGTATCCACAGCAGTGACCAGAGGAAGAATGATCGCTGGGAAGAGCACACAGAGAAGAAACGCCATGGTGCATCTGCAGCCGCACAACCAGACACCTTCATCTACCCCAGCTGCAACAAAACATGTCTCGCCCTTATCTGTCTCTACAGTCACAGCAGGCGCTGTGGCCTTCCAACAGTTTGACCTCACCCCCAAAGGCGCATTCCCTCCATCATCTCCCAAGATAGATGCCAACAACAACAACCATAGATGGACCAATTGTTTGTTTGTTTGTTTTGGCAGTTTATATACTCTTTAACAACATCGTTTCTGAGATGGCCACATGACCCAGAAAACTCTGTTGTCAAATGCCTGAAGGCAAGACGAGCGCTGTACCCCATAGTCGCCTTTGACTGGACTTTACCTTTTACATAATTAAAAACAGCTAAGTACCTGACTATCAGAGACTGTTCTCTTCTGCATTTCATTTCTGGTATTTTAATAGATAATTTATTTTGTAATGTATGTTTTAATGGCTAGTTTTAGTTTTTTCCAAGTTGACTTGGGTTTAGCTACTTTTACTGATAATTTTAATGTTTATTTTATTTAAAACACTTCGAGGTTTTTTTTAAAGTAAGTGATACATACATTCTGTTTAAATAAAAATGAAATAAAATTTCCCTCTGGTGTCCATTTTCACACATCTGTCATACAACTCTGTATATATGTACCTGCAACTCAGAATAACATTCACGCATCTGATGAAAAGCTTCTATCAAAATAAATTTGTTAGGTTGTAATCCCAACCCCACTTCACTGGGAGTAAGTGCCAATGAATTTAATAACGTTTAGGATTGTACTAAGTCTTTAAGTTACCACGAGATCCTTTGTGGTTTTTCCTACTGTGAGAGAAACTCACAAGAGTATCCTCATACATACTCCCGCTTATTTGCTTTGCTTTTTAAAATTAAAATGCTTTTTAAAATTAAAACTCAGCAATGATTTCGCACAGAATGCACTCTCCCCCCCAACACACACATTTTTGTGGGGAAAGAAATTACGCAAACCTAACAGGAGCTGAAGTGAGATCTAGAAAAGACAGATTCCGGGAGCCCATCTTTCTGTAACAGATAGCTCAAGAGGTCTATAGGATCTGTAATATTTTGAAAGACACTCTGCCTGGCTCCACTGCCCCCAGAAGAATGACAAGTATGTGGGTGAGGCAGGTAAACAAACAAATGCCGGGATGTTTGTTAAAATGCCCAGGCGTTTCATCTCATCCAAAGTAAACATCATCGGATCTATTTTTCACAGTATGAAGCAACAGCTTGCGTTCCAGGTGGAGGATGGGATCTGTGAGGCAAAGGGCCCTGATTTGCTCCAGGAATAAGGCTCCAACATTATTTTTGGGGGTGCCTGGAGCTGTAGCAACATAAGGAAGTTGCCTTAGTTAGATCACTGCTTCATCATTGCCTACCCGGTCTACATCAAGCATTCTGGACATCAACTCAGCCAGCATGGGCCCAGCTTGGATATGGATCCAAGTTGCTAGTCAGCTATGATGCTCTCTGAGTGACTTTGGTTCAATTTGGGGGTCAGTGTGGCATGGTGCCTAGATTGTTGGGGAGGGAAAGCGCTCGGACACAGCACTTTAAATTGTGGACCTGTGCTTAGGAAGCACAGGGCAAAAGGTAAGTTTGGCTGAGCCCTGAGTCACAAAGCTCATGGGGTGACCTTGGGAGCAATCACTGTCTCTCTGCCTCACTACCAAGGAAATATAATAAACGAATAGATGGAGAACCTGCCCAAGTGACGCTGGAATAAAACCCCCACATATACACTAAGTACTACCACTCCCTTCTCTCTCTCCCCATCTCTTCCTCCTTCCTCAACCTTATTCTGTATACAGTGGTACCTCAGGTTAAGTACTTAATTCGTTCCGGAGGTCCGTACTTAACCTGAAACTGTTCTTAACCTGAAGCACCACTTTAGCTAATGGGGCCTCCTGCTGCTGCTGGAGCACGATTTCTGTTCTCATCCTGAAGCAAAATTCTTAACCTGAAGCACTATTTCTGGGTTAGTGGAGTCTGTTACCTGAAGCGTATGTAACCCGAGGTACCTCGGGTTAAGAACTTAATTCGTTCTGGAGGTCCGTTCTTAACCTGAAACAGTTCTTAACCTGAGGTACCACTTTACCTAATGGGACCTCCCGCTGCCACCGCGCTGCTGCCACACGATTTTTGTTCTGATCCTGAAGCAAATTCTTAACCCGAGGTACTATTTCTGGGTTAGCAGAGTCTGTAACCTGAAGCGTCTGTAACCCAAGGTACCACTGTACAACACTAATGTCTCACTTCAAATGTA
Source organism: Podarcis gaigeae (assembly GCF_964106915.1). Taxonomy (NCBI): domain Eukaryota; kingdom Metazoa; phylum Chordata; class Lepidosauria; order Squamata; family Lacertidae; genus Podarcis; species Podarcis gaigeae. Next base: position 17,939,462 of record NC_139682.1, on the reverse strand, counting down.
AAAAAAGACTAGTCTACAACCAGAAAGAGACAATGCACATACTTTTGTAAAGCAAGTTAATATTTAATAAAACTTTTTTTTTAAAGGATTGCTATAAGGACAAAATGGGAGGGGGAGAACTTGTCATGCCAATCAGAACTCCTTGGACAAAAGTGATATGTGTATAATAAATAAATAAATAAATAAATAAATAAATAAGCAAATAGTTATAGCAAAATCAGGGACAGGACTGTTGGGTGCACTTTTCTGTCCTTCACACATTTGCTGAATGCAATTTGTGTGTGTGTGTGTGTGTGTGTGTACCAGCCTGTAATCTGTAACTATTCAGGGTCTTTTAAGCTCCCATGGTATCTTTGAGATCAGGGAAGCTAAATGCTCCTGAGATGTGATACATTACTCACATGAACAAACATCCCCCAAGAATGAATAGAGCGTCCTAAAGTAACATCTAGACCGGCTCTAATAGCCTCTGGAGGACTTATTAGGATGGCTTTGAAACATGTTGTTTTACCTGACCTGCGGCTCAGTTTGTTTTGTTATTATTATTTTATTAAGCACAATTTGTATATATTGCCTTATAAATTGTTTGTGGGGTGGGGTTTACAGAAAACAATCCTCATTAAAAACAGACATTAAAAACAGTGGATACAACAACATTATCAAAAATACAGATAAAATCACCAGTTTGGAGCAGATGTCCAGGTCCCCATTCAGTAAAATAGTCAGGAGGTTGCCCCCCCTAAAAAACACACACAGCAGGGCTGGTTTATCACATTTGGAAGTAAGTGCATCTGCATTACTAAAGAAGAACTCTCCACACACAAACACCTGTAAGATTATTCAGTCCAAAGTCCAAAACAACCTAACTGCAGCACGGCACTACCCCCAAAGGACTAAAATAGGATAAAATGGGATAACCATGTATTACCCAAGCTCCTTGGAGGAGAATATTCCAACCAGCTAAAAATAAGAAGAATATGATTATTACTATGCCTAAGTTTGAACATATTGCCTGTGAACTACACGAAGAGCCGTGTTGTATTAGGAATACAGAGGTACCTCGGGTTACATGCGCTTCAGGTTACAGACTTCGCTAACCCAGAAACAGTACCTCGGGTTAAGAACTTTGCTTCAGGATGAGAACAGAAATCGTGCTCCGGCGGCGCGGCAGCAGCAGGAGGCCCCATTAGCTAAAGTGGTGCTTCAGGTTAAGAAGAGTTTCAGGTTAAGACCTCCGGAACGAATTAAGTACTTAACCCAAGGTAACACTGTATAAGAAGCTGGACCAGACCCTTGGTCGATCTAGCTCCATATTGTCTGCATGAGTAGTTTTTATCTCTCCAGGGTTTCAGATGGGGCTTTTCTCACACCACATATTTAAACACTATTATACCACTTTAAAAGTCATAGTGAATCTTAGGAACTGCTGTTTGTGAAGAACGCTGGGAACTGTAGTGCTGTGAAGTCATCACCCTTAACAAACAACATTTCCCAGGTTTCTTTGGGAGTGGGAAGCCATGGCTGTTAAAGTGGAGTTAAGAGCACTTTAAATGTACGGTATTTGTGGGCGTGACACAGGGATTGGACCTCCTGCATGCAAGATGGAGGCTCAAGCACTCAGCCCTTTCCCATTCAGTTCCCCATAAGTGCTTTAGCCCAGTCAAAAAAAGTGTTTTAGTATCATACCTGGAATGTTTTATAATGAGATGTAAGCTAAAAGACACCACTGTTTAAGCCAATCTCATTCCTTTTGCTGACATAGCTTTTGCAATCATTTACATCTGAAAGAGACCTTGGATTGAGCAATGCTCTCTGCATTGGGTGGAAATACAAGGGAGGGGGGGAGAAGGCTTGAAAAATGTATTATGTCTTCTTTGTTTACTGACTTTTGTACTTCTCAATTTAATGTCTGAATGCCTGCAGCCACTAAACAGATCCCTGCCCCCATTGGTGAAACAGCATGCTGCAGAATATGGGCCACGCCTTTAAAACACATCCCCGCACCTCAAGGAATTCTAGGCACTGTATTTACCCCTCACAGAGTTACAATTCCCACCAGCCCTAGAAACTACAGTGCCCAAAATTCTTTGAGGGGAAAGATGTGCTTTGATGGTGCTTTGGGGATATAATGTATATGCAGCTTCTAACAGGACAACCAGCCCATTAACTGCCCAGTTGGGTTTGTGTGAAATCCTGCCTAACTGAAGTTAACAGAAAAGAGCCAGAGTTATGCAGCGGATTGTTGTTGTTTAGTCGTTTAGTCATGTCCGACTCTTCGGACGCCAGGCACTCCTATCTTCCACTGCCTCCCGCAGTTTGGTCAAACTCATGCTGGTAGCTTCAAGAACACTGTCCAACCATCTTGTCCTCTGTCATCCTCTTCTCCTTGTGCCCTCCATCTTTCCCAACATCAGGGTCTTTTCCAGGGAGTCTTCTCTTCTCATGAGGTGGCCAAAGTCTTGGAGCCTCAGCTTCAGGATCTGTCCTTCCAGTCAGCACTCAGGGCTGATTTCCTTCAGAATGGATCTTCTTGCAGTCCACGGGAGTCTCAAGAGTCTCCTCCAGCACCATAATTCAAAAGCATCAATTCTTCAGCGATCAGCCTTCTTTATGGTCCAGCTCTCACTTCTATACATCACTACTGGGAAAACCATGGCTTTAACTATACGGATAGTGTAGGGTTATTGTTTTCATAACATCATAGAATTGTAGAGTTGGAAGGGACCACAGGGGTCATATATTCCAACCCCCCTTTAGTGCCGGAATCTTTTGCCCAATGTGGGTCTCAAATCCATGACCTGACATAACCAGCCGATGTGGCCGTTGGCGGCAGGAGAGGGTCAGGCCGTGCTGGTGGTGCCTGCATGAGGGTGCCTGGTTTGCGCCCCATCAAAAATTGTGTGCCCAGGGCCACAGCCCCCCTGACACCCCCTTCGCTCCTGCCTCCCTGGAACTGCCAGCTGTTCCCTACCTGCTAGTTTTTATCTGCCAAGAGGGGCAAGGATCCAGAGCTCACGTGAATGTTATGATGCCACACTAGTAGAAACACTAGTAGTCGCCATGGTGTTTCCTCATGTCGTCTTCTTAGCTGGTGGAGAAACTAGTAGCTAGCTCATAGGAAGAGGCCTTAAGTTCAATATTTGTGTTGCTCAAAATCTGCAGAAAACTGGACAAGATTAGTAATCACCTTGAGTATACTATAGGCTGACCAGAGGAGGTGGGGGGGGGGAGGGACATTGCAATTTCCTGTATTTACTAAGCTTTCTTCATTCCCATTTTTTTTATATAGCTTGGCAATGATATATTGATTTTTGTGGGGTTTCTTTTAACAATTACAAAAGAAAAACTAAATTACTCATTGCAAAGGGGCAAAAACCTTCTTTGTGCCTCTTCTGGAAAAAGAAGCAGCCTTTTTGTGTTTGTGTGTGTGGAAGAAATACAAATGCATTAAACAAGGGAAAAAGAAAGAGAATAAGATGGAGGGATCAATACAGGGAATTTAGTGAAAAAGAACTTCTTGCACACTGTACTTTAAAAAAAATGGAATAAAATCATTTTTCATATACTAAACACATTTGGAAACTTCTTTGCTCTGAAGTGCAATTTGAGTCGACACTAGGTTTTGTGATTTATACAGCTGAGAACTCATCTTCTAAAAAGACTTGAGGTTACAGAGAATGACAACTTAGAGATGAGATTTGCTTTGTTGCTCTGATGCTGTTTCACCTGCTATGACAATGACTATTCCTATTACTAAAGTTATGGGAACGAAGAACAGGCACATTCCCTTATCTTGCCCCCAAACAAGGCAGCAAGATTGGTCACATTGCAGCAGGATTTGGTCCATCCGCAGCAGCACTGGTAACCAATCCATTTCAGAGTCCAGTTCATTCAAAACTCTTTTTCTTTTTCCCCTTCTTTTTATTAAAATGCAGTAAAATGACTACATACAAATTCTATAAAACAGAGAACACAGCACAAAGCAATAAATAGCAGTTCCAGATAATTCAAAACTTGCAAACCATTAAATGGCATGAGGACAGGTTGCCTAATCGATGGACTCTTCCCACGTTTAGCTATCTGGACCTTCAGAGACCTTCGCTGCGTTCACCTACTGAACAAAAGGTTGTATCCCAGTACGTTATTCTCCGAGTAGACCTGCTGAAATTAACCTAAATTACTCATGCTTATTAATTTCAATGGGTCTACTCTGAGTAAGACTATCATTGGACACAATCCATGGTGTGGTGGATAGCTTCTAGGGCAGGCATGGCCAAGCTTGGCCCTCCAGCTGTTTTGGGACTACAACTCCCATCATCCCTAGCTAACGGGACCAGTGGTCAAGGAGTATGGGAATTGTAGCCCCAAAACAACTGGAGGGCCAAGTCTGGCCATGCCTGTTCTAGGGAATGGACCTACAAGTGGTGGCACCCTAGGTAGAAAATGCTCTCCTCAGAGAGGCTTGCCTGACATCTAACACCTGTGTCAAGTGAAGGACAAGGGAGGGGGCAGGACTTGCCATGGAGCATATTACCCAACTCTGTTCTCAAATAGATGGGAATGACCAGGAGGCTTAGGAGGAACAGCAATGGGATGCTGAGGACCCAACATCTGCCTCCTAAGGTGGTTGCCTCACTTTGCCAAATGCTAGAGCTGGCCTTGTCCTTGTGATGCCTTTTCAGACACCATTTGAAATATCTCAAGGAGCTAAATTACTTGTTAAACTGTTCAGATTATTGGCTGGGTGGTAAGGAGGCTGTTGCCACCCAGTTCCTGACTTCCCTGGTTTTAGTTTTCAAAAACAGTAGCTCAGGGGACCATCAGAAAGGGATGGAAGCCAGACTTCTTCTATACCCACCCTGTAATCTGAGCACTCCTTGCCAGAACTCAGATTCAAAGACAGAAGCAGAGCCCTTCAGTGACACCCCCCTCTCACCCAGGATATGACCCAGGAAACGGGGGAAGATTTAGGAGCCGCAGTAGGATTTCTATTCCCTATGATGAAGTCATGCTTGGGGGATGGTGTAGGAAGGGGTATTGCCTAAGGACTGAAAGATTAGGCCGTGTGTCATCCCATCCTAGGAAAACACCTGACCTTGTCATAATGAATGCAATCACCCAACACTTTTTTCTGCCTCTGCACTGTATGAAAATGACTGGATGCTGATTTTGCAAGACTTGCTCCGCAAGTGAATGTTTTGTCTGGCCTGAACATGAAGTAATGCTGAAAGTTCAGTTCGATGACTTGGAATTTTTTGTGAACATTAACTCTTAATACCAGTTGAGCCATCTACAATAATCAGCCCGCTGACTAATCCCGTGTGCTGCTCATTCATTTATTATTTCTGGGCACTCGGTACTATGCAAACACACGATAAAACACTGTCTTTACTTAAACAGCCAGGCCTTATATGGCAACGATTAGTCATCTATCAAATCTACACGGCTTCGGTCATCAGAAAGGTATCCCTTTTATTTATTTTTTTGAGTGTCGTTTGTTACACTGTGATTGGATAATAAGCACCTACAACTAAACAGATTTTAAAGACAAATTATAAGCACAGATTTCATGAGAATATAGCATAATAATTTTAAGGACAAAATAAGCAACTATGCCCTAACTTGAGCTCCTCCAGTATTGACAGCTAATAAACAATTGAAGATAAAATCCTGCTCTCTTGCAGGGTGCAGAACACTAGCATAAATGAAAACAAAGCAGCAACTGACAGGGTTGGATTTGAAATCAGTGAGGGTAGGGAGCAAGGGGGAAAAGATTCAGCCCAGGGCTTAGCTGTCTTGTGACCATTATCAATCAATCAATTATTAACAATAATTTATATAATTAATTGTTTACTAGACAGATGGCTTCCAAGCAATCTACAAAACATAAAAACCAATTGCACAACTTTGTTAAAATATAGGATAACTAAAAACACAGCACAATTAAAATGTGCCAATCTTTTTTCGCCATTTATGACTGTTACTGTTTCATTGTGACGCCACCTTGGGCAACTAGAGGGATGAAAATAATAAACAAGCAACCCTATGGACTACTCACAGGGTTATCTGCACAGAAAGCCCTGAGGAGAGTTGAATCACTTCTCTGCGGTAAATTAACATAAGTTTGTATCCAATACAAATCACATTTGTTCACTACGGGGCAATTCAAAGAAGCAGGTTTAGCACTGAAATCAATGCAGCTGCGCCTCTTTTCAGTCCATGTGACTCCCATTGATTTCACTAGGACTTAAGCTTCTGGATTGCACCGGTCTGCCTGCATTTCCTGGGCAATGAAAGGCCAAACTAGATGTAGCACTATTTATGTCCTTAGCCCTTGCAGGACTGTACTTTTTTAAAAAGAAATTGCTGGGCAAACTGGACTGGGCATCTGCCAAGATTCCGATCAAGACAGTTCTGATCAGGACCACCTCCTGCCTGGTATTTGCAGTGGTAGGAAAAGCTCCCGTGGGCATCCATGGGAGCTTTCATCCTATTGCAAATGCTAGACACAAAGAGGCCCAATTCTGATTAGATCTATGGCAAAGGCAAAAGATTATAGCCCCCCCTTCACCCATAATATGGTGCAAATATGGTTTACTACAGACAGACAGATGCATAGACGGTGTACAAACCATACAATTACCCTCCCCCCAAAAAGAATCCTGGGAATTGCAGATTGTTAAGGGTACTGGGGGGACGCAGGTGGCGCTGTGGGTTAAAGCCTCAGCACCTAGGACTTGCCGATCGAAAGGTCGGCGGTTCGAATCCCTGCGGCGGGGTGTGCTCCCGCTGCTCGGTCCCAGCGCCTGCCAACCTAGCAGTTCGAAAGCATCTCCGGGTGCAAGTAGATAAATAGGGACCACTTACCAGCGGGAAGGTAAACAGCATTTCCGTGTGCGGCTCTGGCTCGCCAGAGCAGCGATGTCACGCTGGCCACGTGACCCGGAAGTGTCTCCGGACAGCGCTGGCCCCTGGCCTCTTAAGTGAGATGGGCGCACAACCCCAGAGTCTGTCAAGACTGGCCCGTACGGGTAGGGGTACCTTTACCTTTACCTTTAAGGGTACTGGGAACTGTAGTTCCGTGAGGGAGAAACGGCAGTTCTATGGATTCTTTGGGTGTGTGAAGTGTGTGTTTAAATGTGTGCTGTGTACCCAGCCACACCCACCCACCAATTGCCATTTGTTAAAGCTACAGTAGGGATAAAGACGTGAGTAATATTAGAACTAGTTTGTCCATCGATCTACAGCTTAGCCCGCATGTACTGAAATTTGTAATTCTGAGGTGAGAGTCTGCCGAGAAATCAAAATGCACTAATTTATATGCTTTCTGAGCAGGACGGGTTGCATGCAGTCTTTAAAATTATTTACCCATATTTATTGTTTTCCAACATCTCTTTGGTGGGGCTGCCAGTCCCCACGCAAGGAGCAGGTGCCATTCTGTAAACCAGGTAGTGTAAAGAAGCAATGTCCTTGCAAGTGTAATTGCTGTTTACAGGAAGCTCTTCTCCCAACCTCCAAAAGGTTTTGAAAAATATTTCCCTGATGAAAAGAAACCTAATGAAACAAAGGGCTCAGAAGGAGAAACTAAAGATGTAAAGCAAGCCAACTCTCACCACCCTTCCAGAACCAACAGTGGAGGAGGAGGAAGCAGTGGTGGAGGAGGGGGAAAAGGTGGCAAGAAAGAAGATGCTAGCTGGTGGTCCAGAATGCAAAAGGGTGACTTTCCCTGGGATGACAAAGAGTTCCATTTTTATTTCATGGGCACTGCAGTTTTCTGGGCTTTTGCTACATGCTATGTTTTCTTTAGGAATGCTGGGAGAGAAATCACGTGGAAGGACTTTGCAAACAACTACCTTTCCAAAGGAGTAGTGGACAAGCTAGAAGTGGTGAACAAGCGCTTTGTTAGAGTTCTCTTTAAAAGACATCTGAAGGCTGTTTAGGGAAGTTTTTGATATTTAATGCTGTATTGTTTTTAACACTCGATTGGAAGCTGCCCAGAGTGGCTAGGGAAACTCAGCCAGATGGGCGGGGTATAAATAAAATATTATTATTATTATTATTATTATTATTATTATTATTATTATTATTAAATGGGGAGTAGAGGCCCGTGCATGCTAGACAGTGTCACCCTCCCCCCCCCCAGCTTCATTTGCTAGTCTGTCACTTGTGTGGCAAAATTCTGTTGGGGAAAGCTACACACACAGCTGTACCATCATAGGGCCATGGTTCAGTGGTAGGGCATGAAATTTTCCCAGTACATCAGGTTGACTTTAGTAGTATGTTCCACTGAGTTCAATGGGACTTACTCCTATCTAAGTGTGCATCAAATTACAGTGTTGGATCTGGAGCCTGTGGAAATCTACACCTAAGTAAATCTCATTTGGTCTGTTGGTGCACAGGATTGCAGATTCACTTGGACTGGGGCCAGCGTGTAGAGGCTGAATTTGCAAGAGGAACTTAAAAACAGGCAAAACATACTTCCATCCTAGGGGAGATGAATGGCAGTCAGTGACGTGATGACTGAATCTATAGTTTAAAATGCATTTTATTCTAACACCTAAGGAAGGAGTGATGTCAACATGATATATTGGTCCAAATAAAGTGACATACTCCCCATGAACAGAAAGTTGTCTCAGCAAGACTGAGCTAAGTAGGCAACTCCGATCGGGCCTCTCGCCATCTCAATACTTTGCCAAATTGCCTTTGATTTATTGTACTTATGACTTACAAAAGCATGTAAAATTATTTTTGCATGGGATTTTTTTGGGAGAGGGTGTAGCCCACAAATAACACCAGTGAAGGGTTTATCATGAAAGCAGAGTGGTTTGAGTTGGGCTCATCAAAATTCTGATTTAGAGGCTTTAGAAACAAACAAAAAACAACAACCCTGGAAAAGAGGGGACTGAGAGGAGATACGGTAGCAGTCTCTCGAGGGCTGTCACATGGAAGATGGAGCAAGCTTGTTTTCTCTTGCTCTGAAGAGTAGGACTCGAACCAATGGCTTCAAGTTACAAGAATGGGGATTCCGACTAAACATCAGGAAGAACTTGCTAAGAGTACGAGCTGTTTGACAGTGGAATAGTCTCCTTTGGGAAGTTGTAGACTCTCCTTCCTTGGAGGTTTTTAAGTGGAGGTTGGATGGCCATCTGTCATGGATGCTTGAGTTGAGATTCCTGCATTGTGGGGGGTTGGACTAGATGACCCTCAGGGTCCCTTCCAACTCTATGATTCTACAAAATCCTGATGATACAGCTGATGACCCTGATGATATAAGACACTCAAGCCTTCTCCACAAGACCTGCTTGTTGAGCATTCATCCTGATTTGCTAGCACAAAACTTATGCAGAGGTTAGATGATGTCCTGCATGGAAAGTCTATTGTGGGAACGAGTTCTCAGCGCAGCAGGAAAGAGAGACAAATCCTTACTTTCAATTTATTTAGTTTTTGAAAATTCTCTCAAAATACACACCTACACATACAGACCCCACTTACAGTATATGTGGTATAGCAGGATACTGGCAGTCAATGAGGATCCCTGATCAAAACAGGTGCTTTGACCTTGCCCTCTCTGTGAGGATTTAATACAGGCTTTGGGGCAGGTATATATCCTGAAAGCACTTGCCTCTGCTCTTGCAGCATAGTGATCAACAATCTGCTCATTGGGAGGGCATTGGAGCGCTGCAACATAGCTCAAATATTCACAGCAGTCATGCACTTTTTCGTAAAAGCACCAAATCTACACTGCTTTATTGACTAATACGAAGCCATGATTTTCAGGTACTGGGGCTTGTTGTCCTGAACGTGTATGAGCATGCACAGCAGATTGAGCATGGTTTAATACACAGCGGCTCATAACAATTATATGATTTTTTTTAAAAAAATCAAAACACCAAGTTCCCATCATTTGTGGAGGAATACCATGTGACTATTTTCAGATGCTGAGACCCTGAACTTGTGTGTGCATGTGCAACCCACTGAAATAATGTTTCTACTGGAGCACAATATAACACACGCATGACTTTTATATGAAGCATGATGTCACCACAGTTCATGAAACCATTTCAAGAGACCAAAGAGCTCTGAATGATCATCATTCTTAGAGCATTGTGCTAATATAATAAGTAAAACGCCCATGCACAAACAGTTGAAACAATAAGTCTGTGCTGCACAGGTTCATAGGTACCAAGAAGAAACAAGCATCTGGGCTGAACAAGGTTATCTTAGGTTACCAGGCTTCATGGCTGGAGCATTCTCTGTCAAAAAGAGCACACAGCACCGTGCACAGAAGATTCGCCTTTGCACCGACGGCACTTTTGACATCCTATCATACAGCCACAAGAGAGCAGCTCATCGCAAGTCTAGCAAGCTTCAGGGAGTGTCGTCCAGAGGGGCTTTTACAGAGGTCCATAATACTGCTCCTCAACTTAACGGACTGGATGTGGAGAAGGCTGGAAGGAAGCTATTTGCTAAGAGTAGCACTGCGTGCCATACCACGCTCAATTTGCTGTGCATCTGTACATACAGTATGTGCAAGATCAGCTGCCCCAAGATCTGAAAATGATAACTATGGTATGTGTATAACAAACAGCGTAGATTTTGTGTTTTTTCTGGAAAAGGGGCCCAATTGCCCAGCTATGCAGCTGCACCATTGGTTCTACTTTGATTTAAAAGAATTGAGCTTTGAAAGGGACACCAGAAGTCATCTAGTCCAGCCCCTGGCGCAGTACAGGCTCTATAATGCAGGATGCGATTACAGAATCCCTGACTGATGGTTGCCCAACTTCTGCTTAGATGCCACCAGCAAAGGAAGGTGTATCTCCAAAGCAGTCTGTTCTGCTGCCCAAGAGCTCTGACCACTAGGGAGTTTCTTCTAATGCTCAGCATCTGCTTCTGTGCAATTTCCACCCATTGCTTCTAGCCCTGTCTTGTGGGGGCAACAGAGAACATATCTCCTCCTTATTCAGCTGCATGTCTGAGGCTCCCATAGATGTTCTAGCTAACAGAGTATAGGGCCTGTCACTGCAATGCCATATTTCCTTATTAGCTTTCATTGTACATAAAATGAGTAACTGAAAGGAGCTGCAATTGAGTGGGTGAAAAGAACAGAGGACTAGAATGAGGGAGATACATCACACCAGGTAGGAAGAATCGTCTTCTTATCCTCTTCAGCAACTCAGTTACTGGTCACTTGGCCCAGTTTTGTAGGTGCTGGTGTTAATACTAATATTAATACTGTTAATACTAATATTAAAAATCAGCACCTTTTTTGAGCTGTGCTATGGGAACAGACATGAAGAATTGTTCAGAAAAATTATTCTACACCACTGCCAACAACGATATGGGCTTTTCTGTGGTTACTTTGTGCTTTAGAGGACACCAGCCAGTTTGAGAAAACATGAGAATAATAACAAACCAGGAAAGGTGTCTGAAGTTGTTTGGGTGGACCAGAGATTTTCCTCTCCTCCCCCCCCCCCTTTAAAAGATGCAGAGAAAGGGGTCAACTTCTTTATTGGGAAGTAACAGTTCTGTATCTGAACTTTCCCCAGGCAAAGTAAAATATTTTGCTTATACAAAATTTTCATAAACATTTCCTGGGATGTGTGGGGGGGGGCGCATGACTAAGGATGTGCATTAGGAGTAAGCTAAACAGGATGGTATAAACACAAGAATAGCTTGTAATAGGAGAATAAATGATCTGCCCTTGCCGCTTCTGGAAGTTAGCTTGCAGAAATACAACCCTGCTGATACTTTGAGAGCCGGTGTGGTCCTTCTGCAAGACACCTTCCATGGAAACAAACAGCCGGCCCCACCATCGGGGAGCTGGTCTGTCTAGTTCGGTATTGTCTGCATTGGCAGAAGCTCTTCAAGATTCCAGGCAGTCTCTCCCAAGGATTGGACCTGGGCCTTTTTGCATTGGAGTTGTTGTCCAAAACGTTTGGAAATCACCAGGTTGGCAAAGGCTGACTAATTTCATACTAAATGTGTGAGTGTCTCTAAGGTGCCACAAGTCTCCTTAGCTTTAAGGAGGCAGGCAGTCACCATCTACAGTTCTTATAAGAATTATATTAATGAAAATAGTGTTTTTTCACATAGAAAGAGCAGGCAGGTCTCTGCTTCAAGAGGCTCCCAGTCTAATAATAATAATAATAATAATAATAATAATAATAATGATAATAATAATAAATTATTTATTCCCCGCCCATCTGGCTGGGTTTCCCCAGCCACTCTGGGCAGCTTCCAACAGAATATTAAAATACAAAAACCTATTAAACATTAAAAGCTTCCCAGAACAGGGCTGTCTAGTAAAGGGTGTGAGAGAAAAGAAAGGGAGGAGAAGGAAAGGTGGATGGGAAGTCATGGAGACATAGAGAATATGGGCTGCCAAACATCCGCGTCTTCTCGGACGTATCCAGGAATTGGGCTGTCAAAATGGCATTTGGGCGGATTTTTGCTGAATCGGCAAAATGTCCGGGAAAACCTGAATGTGTGGCAATTAGGGTGATTTTTAAAATTTTTTTTAAAAAAGTTTTTGAAATCCCCCCAAAGCCCCCAAACATTTTTTTTTTTTTTGAGAGGGGGAGATGTTGCACCAAAAGCTTCATGGAATCATAGAATTGTAAAGTTGAAAGGAAAGTCTTATTTTAGGTCTCTTGGTGAGAAAGAAAGCCTCTTGAATGTTGTCAAAGAAGAGGGTACAGATTTGGATGAAGATTTGCCTGCACTGATTTATATGTATGGGTGCAAATCTAGAAATAATGGCTGTGATTTCAAAAAAGAAATGTAGTACATCTCACCATAGTGGGGAAGACTGTGACCAAGTGACCCGCACAGGTGCTCACCATTGATGGGCAACTTCAAGGCCCCTCCTGCTCTCCCTTTTTGGGGTCTTTATTTACTTATTTCTAAACCAGTCTAAAGGGACGCGGGTGGTGCTGTGGTGTAAACCACTGAGCCTAGGGCTTGCCGATCGGAAGGTCGGTGGTTCAAATCCCCGCAACGGGGTGAGCTCCCATTGTTCAATCCCAGCTCCTGCCACCCTAGCAGTTCAAAGGCACATCAAAGTGCAAGTAGATAAATAGGTACTGCTCCTGCGGGAAAGCAGCTTAGTCATGCTGGGCACATGACCTGGAAAAACTGTCTGCAGAAGTGGACAAATGCCGGCTCCCTCGGCCAGTAAAGTGAGATGAGTGCCGCAACCCCAGAGTCGTTCGCGACTGGTCTTAACTTTCAGGGGTCCTTTACCTTTTTCAACCAGACTTGGTCAGAACAGTCCTTCAACTAGAGGATGCCTTTAGAAAGTCATTTTCTGTCAAATGGGACACATGGGCATATTACACTGCCCCCAGATCCCTTGCAAATAGTAGATTATCACTTTTGTAAGAAGTTACCAGTCTGTAACTTCATAGGAGGAATCAACCATTTGAGTATCCCTTTTTAAAAGGCTACTTCCTCTACACAGTAGTTAACTGATGCTGTGTTTTCTGTCTGTGGCTAGGTGTTAAATTAATTCTTGCTGTGGGAATGTTGACCGAAGGGGAGAGAAGCAGCAGCTGTGGAATCCATTCTCAATCTAATAACACTGCGGTGGCATCTTCAATTAAAGCAAAGCAAGCCCCATTCCACATAACCAGAGGAGTCAATTTCCATTTTAAGTGTAAACAGGAATATCTCCTGTGCCTATTTCACTGGTGCCCCCCTCCTCCCTCCCTGGGGACTATATGGGTTGTTGTTTGCACTTTCCTTAGCTGTTGGAAGTTTTTTTATGCAGATCTACAGCAACATCACAAGATGATGTATTTCAGTTTAGCACATATGTTCTGAAGAGCAGCACAGTTAATTTCTAAAGTCTGGATTGAGATACAAAAAGGTGTGTGTGTGTGTGTGTGTGTGTGTGTGTGTGTGTTTAAAGTAAAAACTTTTTCCACTCTCTTGATAACAGCCCCAGAAATGAATGATTGAGAAACAGTTTGTTGGTTCTACAGAACAATTTAGAACAAAGGGATGAGCAGAGGGGAGAAATTCCTGGAGTTTCTTTACAAGATTTGCTCCAATATGAAGGGGTCAGGCGGAGGGCTTCTGAGTGCTTCAGTAATGGTGTTTACACCGATGCTTCCACCATAAACAAGTAAAGTTTCAGGGGCAGATACATATCCTTAAACACTTGGAGACATGGACCAGAGATTCCCAATGGGCTGCGCTTCTTCACAGCCAGTCCTCTCTGTGTTTATGTGCATGCTTTTAGATTGAATCTGATTGTTCTTAGTTTGACTGTTTTAATCTGGAATTTAATCTCCCTTCAATTTAATCTTTAAATTAATTTAATCTGGAATTTAATCTCCCCCTGGAGCTATGTCTGCCACCTTCCTTACTGGTCTTCAGATGTCGATTTGAGACATTTTTATCTATTCAGACTTTTGTAGTTTGGTGATGGTATGTTTAATCCTCAGAAACAATATTTAGATCTGTTGTGCTAATAAACTGTTGGTATTTCTTCTTAACGTGATGGGCTGGATCCAGCGCTGTGTGAGAACCCCAATCTGTGGGGTTTGGGGCTGCAGGGGGAAGGAGAGGAGGGTTATGTTGTACCAACAGAAGTCTGCGATGCAAGCAGAATGGCAGTTGTTGGATACAGCCTATGTTTTTACTGTTTGTATTAAGATGTTCATGTGATTGCTGAACATTACACTGAGGTCCTTCAGAGCAAAGGCAATTTATAAATATCTCAAATAAAACAAGCAAACGATCTTGTACGCTGCCCTGGGAGACGTACACTGAAGGGCCATTTATAAACTTTACTAAATTAGCAAATAAATGATCTGTGCCCCCAATGCATGTTCACTGCAGGAAACAGCGCTGATGTAACACTGGTGTAGCCACGGTAAATGCAATTGCCATGTAAAAACAGGAAGTGGCTTTTGAGTTTGTACATTTAGTCGCTTGCCTGTAAACAGAAGATAAAGCCAATTATTTTCCTTTCAGGAAGTATATAGATGAGAAAATCTACATGGCCCAATCTCTCTCCCACGATATTCAGTGTAAATGCAAAATCATGGAAGCACCAGCATTTCCTGTATTTTGCGATTCAAATGAAAAACTTAACTTTGGCTTAGCATGCTTCTACTTTTTATCCTGAATAGCCAGTATTCACAACAGATGTATTCCAGGCTAGAAGGCATTTTTAGATCGTGTTTGCATTGCAGCAACATCATGATTGGGGTTGGGTGTGCAGAAATGAGTTCCTCTGTATCTGAAAGAGAGATGTTGCAGGAACATTGCATCTTCCAGCTAGAACGGGTCCCTGCCATTGAAAGTACTGCAGGAGGGGAGAGAGCTCCTGTCTCGCTTGCAGGTTTCCTTTTTTTAAAAAAATATATTTTTATTAAGATTTTTAAACATAAATGCAAATATAATGAACAATATAACATATATCATAACATATTTTCTTCACTTCTTTAGACTTCCTCACATCTCCCGCTCCCACTTGCATCATTGTCAGTTCTTGCCCGCAATTTACCATCTTGTTTACATACTTATGTCCCATTCATTTAAAATATAATCTAATATTTCTCCCAAAGGTTTATGATTTTTCCTCAATCTCACTTAGCATCCTGATTGCATCTAATTTAGTGGTAGTCAATTATTTATGATCTAGCCTCCATCTTAACATTCAACCAAATTGCAATGCTTTTTAAAATAAATCTTAAATTTCTTCCAATCTTCTTCAACCTTCTCTTCTCCCAGGTCTCGGATTCTGCCGGTCATCTCAGCTAATTCCATATAGTCTATCAGTTGCATCTGCCACTCTTCCAGTGTGGGTAGATCTTGAGTTTTCCAGTGCTTAGCGATGAGTATCCTTGCTGCCGTTGTTGCATACATAAAAAATGTTCGGTCCTTCTTTAACACCTTCTGGCCGACAATACCCAAAAGGAAGGCCTCTGGTTTCTTAGTAAAGGTATACCTAAATACCTTTTTCAACTCATTATATATCATTTCCCAGAAGGCCTTCACTCTAGGGCAGGTCCACCAGAGGTGAAAGAATGTTCCATCATTTTCTTTACATTTCCAACATTTGTTATCAGACAAATGGTATATTTTGGCAAGTTTAACTGGGGTCATGTACCATCTATATATCATTTTCATTACATTTTCCTTCAAAGCATTACATGCAGTGAAGTTCAGCCCGTTGGTCCACAACCTTTCCCAGTCCTCAAACATGATATTATGCCCAATGTCCTGTGCCCACTTTATCATAGCCGATTTAACCATTTCATCTTGTGTATTCCATTTTAACTACAAGTTATCTCGCTTGCAGGTTTCCTGCAGGCATCTGGTTGGCTACTGTGAGAACAGAATGCTGGACTAGAGGATCCAACAGTCTTTTCTTATGTTCTTATGTAAAAAACAACCTGTTGAACTTAAGTCCTACCCAGACATTTCATCTCCTTGGCTAGAAAGGCAAGGAAGCAGAAGAACTACATGCAACGTCCATCTTCTTCTTTGGCGATGGCTTGTAGCCAAGTAAGATTGTCTTCCATAAACATGATTTTAACAGGGACTCTGTAAGTGACTGTGGAGGCCAATTCTGGATCCACGCATCCTTCCACAGTGGGGACATAGGTTTCCGGGCGGGAGTTGATCACGGTGTGGATTTCTCAAGTGTGCCTTCCTCTTAGTACTTTCTCCCTTTTGTCCTGCGTTTGAGCGTCTTCAAAGCCCATGACACCTTTGGTAAAGGCTGTTCTCCAATTGGAGCGCTCACAGGCCAGTGTTTCCCAGTTGTCAGTGTTTATACTACATTTTTTAAGATTTGCCTTGAGAGAATCTTTGAACCTTTTTGTTGACCACCAGCATTACACTTTCCATTTTTAAGTCCAGAATAGAGTAGTTGCTTTGGAAGATGATCATCAGGCATCTGCACAACATGACCAGTCCAACAAAGTTGATGTTGAAGAATTATTGCTTCGACACTGGTGATCTTTGCTTCTTCCAGTATTTCTAATGTGGGCCTATTGTTTATGAAGTTGCTTTCTACCACATCAAATTTTATGTCAATCTAGGTCAGTATTGCCTGCACAGTGCCCTGGTTCATATCTCACTTTAAACCATAGTTAAGTGATACCTCCTGTTGTGTTATGGGAGCTAAGGCATGGTTTGGCATAGTGTTGTGTCCAAACCTGGGTTTGTGGCTCTCCAAACCATGTGCTGCAAGCAAGTTTTGTTCTTGACTTACCACTCAGGGTTTGTTTGGGGGAAACAAACCACAAGCTTCAGAAGTAACACTAACCATGGCTTAGGTCCCGGCAGCATGGCAGCAGCAGGAATGGGGCAGGAGCAAAGCACCCACAGTTTTAGCCCCATGCACCAATACATTGCACATTCAAGTTTGGACCACAATTAAGTTTAACCATGGTTTAAAGTGACATGTGAACCTGTTCAATGACTGGCACTTTAAGCAAAGTGGAGATGTCAAGGATTGGGACATTCTGCATGGGTTCAGCCACCAAGCTATCCATGGTCCTGTCTCCAAAGAGTGCCATCTTCTAGACTTTGCCACAAACAACTTTCACAATAACTTGATAGATTAACAAATTTTAAATTCTAATCCTAATAAACATGACAGGCCACACACACACACACACAGACACGTTTAGAGATGGTATGAAAAGTGTTCTAAGACCAGAACTGTTCGAAGATGCGTGAGAAAACACAGTTTAAAAGCCAATGTGACAGAATTATAACAAGGGGATGCGAAAGGGGTGAAATTTTATTTGGTATAACCTATAGGGGGATTTTATTGCTGAGCCAAGAGTGTTATAAATCAGCCCCTCTGTAAATGCAGTAAAACAATTGTTTAGTCTGCATGATTCATACCCCAAACTTCAGTATTCTGTGTTTTGATCTTATTGCCGCAATAAACTGTCTAGACAGCAATTAACAATCTGCTTTTCCTTCAGATGTTTGGAGTGCTATTGTGGTTTGAGGAGAGCACAGAATTAGCAGGCCATTCTTCCTCCCTATGCCTATTGATTATCAGGTTGAATATTTGGAACAGCTAGCCCTCTCCTAGGGCTCTTCTTAAAGTGGGGTCATATAGGAAGGGAAAGGCAGATAATACAGTTTCCAAATTGTGCTCTGAAAACCAAGCCTTATGAGGAATGGTTGAAGGAGCTGCGTATGTTTAGCCTGGAAGAAAGGAGAGACCAAGAGGAGATGTGATAGCCATCTTCAAATATCTTAAGGGCTGTCACGTGGAAGAGGGAGCATGCTTGTTTTCTCCTCTTCTGGAGGGTAGGACTTGAACCAATGGCTTCAAGTTACAAGAAAGGAGATTCCGACTAAACATTGGGGAAAGACTTTCTGACTGTAAGAGCTGTTCAGCAGTGGAACGGACTTCTTTGGGAGCTTGTGGACTTCCCTTCCTTGGAGGTTTTTAAGCAGAGGTTGAATGGCCATCTGTCATGGATGCTTTAGTTGAGATTCCAGCATTGCAGGGGGTTGGACTTGATGACCCCAGGGCCCCTTCCAACTCTAAGATTCTATGATTCTATTATATTCTCTCTCTCTCTCTCTCTCTCTCTCTCTCTCTCTCTCTCTCTTTCTCTCTCTCTCTGTGTGTGTGTAGATAAGAACTCTGCCTTAGATTTTTATTCAAAAACTTTTCCAATTGTGACTGAGGCATAAATGCTATCACTTCCAGTCTAATGCTTTGAATGGCCTGTGTGCCCTAAAAATTAAAATTTGTATTGAAACTTCCAAGATGAAAGCCACACTCTTTAAAGCATTGTTTGTGGATGTTCTCAGACCACAAAAGCTAATTTGAAAGGAGAGCCACAAGGTTAGCAGGTTTAAAATTTGATTTGGCTGACTTTGTGTATCTTTGTCAATCTGTTTACAGAAAGAATCTGTGTGATTCATTTCTTCTTCCTCACCCATCACCCATTTCTTTGAAAAGGAATATCTTTTCTTGTGGGCGGAAAAAAAAATCAATGCAGGCTGCAATAGCGGCAGCAGAAACGCACATCTCTGAATGCCCAACTTCTTCAGCTTTAGGGGACAGTGAGTTGTGGTTCAATTGTAAGTGACTCTGTTTTGGAGTACATGAGGTCAGGGTCACCAACCTTTTTGGAACCAGTGGGCATGGTTTAAATTTTGAGAGCGTGCTGGGGGCACCTGTCACAAAAATGGCTGCCATGGAATGGGCATGACATAACACAAAATACAGTGGTACCTCAGGTTAAGAACTTAATTCGTTCTGGTAGTCCATTCTTATCCTGAAACTGTTCTTAACCTGAGGTACCACTTTAGCTAGTGGGGCCTCCCGCTGTCGTCGCGCTGCCGCAGCGCGATTTCTGTTCTCATCCTGAAGCAAAGTTCTTAACCTGAGGTACTATATCTAGGTTAGTGGAGTCTGTAACCTGAAGCACCTGCAACCCAAGGTACCACTGTAGCTGCCATGAGGAGCATGGCATAACGTAAAATTAGAAGAACAATTATCTCTAACCACCTTATGCTTACCATAGTCAGTCAGTTGTGTCCTGTTGGCCCTGCTTATGAAGTTCACACCCAGACCCTGTCGTTGCTGCTGTCTAATAATACCAGGAATAGTTCTTCAGTACCAGGGGAAATGTATAAGGTAGCACTTCCTCCTCTATTTCGCTGATGAAAATAGATACGTCCTATTCCATAATAATGTTATTATGACTGCCCCACCCTTATCGTTCTAGGCGGCTTCCAACATAATAAAAAATTAAACAGTAAAAAAAGAAAAACCTTCTTCAAAAGGTTGCATAGTTACTTATCTCCTTGGCTCAAGGGTCACTTAACTTCAACCCCTCCAATAAAAATAGGGACATCCTACCATACCCTCCAACCATTTCTCTGATGAAAATAGGATGTCCTAAGGAAAAGTGGGAAATTCTGGGATCAAATTAGAAACTGGGATGGCTTCTGTAAATCTGGGACTGTCCCTGGAAAACAGGGACACTTGGAAGGTCTGAGGTAGTCATACCCAGTGTCAAAGCAATGATTTTTCAACACCAACTTTGTTGGACTGGTCATGTTGTGTGGATGCCTGATTATTGTCTTCCAAAGCAACTACTCTATTCCAAACTTAAACAAAGAAAGTGTAATGCTGGTGGTTGACAAAAGAGGTTTAAAGACTCTCTCAAGGCAAATATAAAAAAATATTATATAAACACCGACAATTGGGAAACACTGGCCTGCGAGCGCTCCAATTGGAGAACAGCCTTTACCAAAGATGTCATGGGCTTTGAAGACACTCAAACTC
This sequence comes from Podarcis gaigeae, assembly GCF_964106915.1. Classification (NCBI taxonomy): domain Eukaryota; kingdom Metazoa; phylum Chordata; class Lepidosauria; order Squamata; family Lacertidae; genus Podarcis; species Podarcis gaigeae. The sequence continues at coordinate 17,919,175 of NC_139682.1, read as the reverse complement.
AGGGCAAAAGGGAGAAACGTGCAAAGAGGAAGGCATGCTTGGCAAATCCACACTGTGATCAACTCCCGCCCAGAAACCTATGTCCCCACTGTGGAAAGATGCGTGGATCCAGAATTGGCCTCCGCAGTCACTTATGGACTCACTGTTACGATCATGTTCATGGAAGACAATCTTACTTGGCTATGAGTGATTGCCAAAGAAGACTACTCTCATTTCACAGAAATCACTTTGAAGGTCAAGACACATTTCTGGCCTAACTTCCTTTCTAGCTGTGCTGGAGGCTTGCTCTCTTCTTTAAAATGAAAGCTCAGGGACCTCGGCACCTGCCTAGGGACACTACTGGAAGCCTCCATAGGTGCCATGGCTCCCACATATGCTGGGTTGGTGAAACCTTCGTTGCGCAAAAATATGTTGATTTATATGTTGCTTAGAAAACGCTAAGGGTAGATGCAATACTAAACTGTAGATGGCAATCCTGGGAGAAAGTTTCACCCTCAGTCCTAGGACCCTGCACCATCCAAAGAAGCTAAACATTGGAAAATTTAGGACAGACCAAGGGAAGTATTTATTCCTAAAATGGCACAAATGTCCACTATCAGGGTTTTTCAGAAACAATTGAAGACATTCTTGTTCTAATGGACTTTCCCATCTGACAAGGGTATCTTATTTTGTATTTTTTTCAAAAATTTACCAAATGCGTTCCGTGTTGTTGTTTTTAATTGTTTCTTGCATGCCACCTTGAGATGTTTGTGTGTGTGTGTGTGTGTGTGTGAGAGAGAGAGAGAGAGAGAGTGAGAGAGAGAAGGCAATAAACAAATAATTTTGATTGTAATGTCTTTGCATCAGTACATGCCTTTTGCATGTACTATAAAGTGTCTGATACCCAGGTGGTGCTGTATTATTATCACTGTTATTTTAATGTCAGGAATGTATTCATCTAAGATCACTTTCCAAGAGAGATGTCGATAAAAAAAGACAGTAAGTCCAAAATGAACAGCTTCGAAGACTTTCTTTTTTCATGTAATTCTAAATATGAACTTTATTAATTAAAAAGAAAACCAACAAATGTGGATGTTGTACATACATGGGTGTGTGTTTTTAAAGTAGCAGCTGTCAAACAGTAATTCTAATTAACTGGACTCAGGTGGGTCCTTATGAATAGGATGTAACCTAAGCATACAACATAATCTCATTAGTTTGGAACGAGAGGTTAACTGCGCCTTCCTGTCATGCAATAACTGGAGAGAATAGTACTGATGTTAAAAATATATGCAGATACTTCTTCCTTCCGTTTGCAAGGCATAACCTATTCCTGATAAACTGCTTCTCGGGACCAGTTGTAGACATCCCTCACTGGCACGGCTAGTCAAACAATGTGGCACACTGGTCATTTCTTTTTCCCACAATTTTTCCTCTTGCCTCCATCCATTCACCCTCAACCACTCACTCCATTGTATGTATATGCAAAAGCTCTGAAAGGTTACACACACGTTTGCACAAACAGTGCTGCCTCATTCTCTTCTCTATGAGTGAACTCTCAGCCAGTGTGGAGCTCTATTTTTGTAGTTTATGTGTGCAAAATGTTGATTGTGGCAATTGGCTGAGATTGCAAGAGAAGTGGAAATTCCTGGAAGAAGGTTTCCCATCTCCTCCTTCCTCCAGGCTCCAAACAATCTCCCCTCCCAGGAGCCTGCAGACCCTGACCCATCTTATTATGAACCTTCCAGAGAGACTTTTCGGGAGGAGAAAGCCTGCGGCAGGAGAAGGGAGAGGATGGGGAAATTTTCTTTCTCGGAACTCCTGCCCACTTCTCTTAGGATCCAAACCATTAGCATGTGTGTGATTAAATGGCACCATAAGGCAGCTGTGTATTAAAGCTAAGGGTTGAGACTGAGACTGAAACAGGGATATACCAGCTTAATCTGCCATGTGGCTCAGTTAGATCTTCTCCCAACTTTTGCCTTGTTGAGTCCCTATCTGCTGCCTTAAGTCCCTGTCAGGGAAAAAGGCAGGGTATAAATAAATATGATGACAAATAATAAAATGGTTTTCCTCTCTGATCTTATTCTGTTGTGTGGATGCTATCGTGTACAGCACCTTGAGATGATTTTTCTTGTCTTAATTCATCAATATGGAAATAGAGGCGTTACATAAATACGGAAAGCAATATTTAACTTTTATCAAGCATTATTTGAGTGCTTAGGGTACTTAATATGATACTTTCAGTACTCCTTACATCACTCATGCTGCTTTATTGTGTATGCCACTGCCACTCCACCCTCAGTTGCAGCTGGAGGGAGGACATAACCAGATCTGAACTGGTAATTTTTTGGCTCATACCTAGCTTAGCCACAACACTTCACCAGCTACGTATTGTCATTTTATAATAATTTCTGGGATGCACACATGTCTACCTATCTATAATCTACCTCTCTACCTCTCTCTCTCTCTCCATTTATCCATCTATCATCTGTCTGTCTATCATCTACATTTCTTTTCCTTTCCAAATTTCACTTTCCTAGTCAGAGACTGACGGCCACAATGCTAGATTCTTTCAGCTCTGCATGGGGGCCACCTCTATCTTAGGTCTGGCTTCTTGTTTTCTTCTGCTTTTCCTTCATTTCCATAAACAGTATATGCACAGCTCTCTGTGCCATTCAGTCTGGAAAGAAAGGCAGAAGGCTAAGTAAATTTGCTTCACACCAATTATATTTGTGAGGTCACAGAGTTAAGCATTAAAGAATACTGCTGCGGAGGAGTGCTCAGAAGCGGTATGATTTGTGCTGCAAAGTGGACAAAAACCTCCTTTGGCCCAGCAGAATGCAACGTTTACTGTGGGGCCTTTGTCTCTTCGGCTTAATAAAAGAATAATCCCACCCATTCTTAATTCTTATGAATTACACTTTTTATTTTTTTAAAAAAGAAAACCACACACACCAAAAAAACCCCCAAATTTACTTTGTGCCTTGCCTTGGTACAGCTCTTAGGCAGGGCTGTTTTGGGAAGTTATCAAGAGAAACTGTAAATTGTTATTTTTCATAAAGCTACATTATAATTCACTGGGTGACCTTCCTTTGTTTTTTGAAATGTGGCGTGTTTACGGCAATCAACTTATTTATTCAGGTGAAGATAATTGAGGGGGCTGGGAAATCTCCTCAGGGCCTCCCCGTTACCCTGATGTTCCTTGGGGCAGCATTTTACAAGATCAAATTTGATTATGAGGGAGAGGGCTTATGATGTTTTTGAGCCTGGGGAGCAAGCCAACACGTAGTCAGGCAAGATAAATCCCTCAAAAAGAAAGGGCAATGGGATAAGGCCTTGGCTCAGTGGCAGAACACCTGCTTGGCAGGCAGAAGTTCCCAGTTTCAATCCTGAGATAGAGACTCATGTCTGAAGCCCCAGAAAGCTGATGCAAAGACAATGCTGACCTAGGTAGAACAATAGTCTGGTTCAGGAAATATATGATCCCTTAAAGTGAGTTGTGCTTCAGTGACTCAGATAAGAGTGGAAGGGACCTCTGAGTAGGAAAATGATTCAGCAACAGAGAAGCCATGGCGTCCTTTAACAGGAACTCCTCATTCTGTAAATAGTTAATAAAGTTTATCTTACGTGTGTGGACATCCTAGGTTTTGCAAGTTATTAATAAAAGGACAGAAGGTTCACCGTCAAAGAAAAATAAAGCGGAAGAGTTAGGCATTTGCTGCCAGTTTTGTGCTTGCAAAATTCCTGCATTCAGATTTCTCCCCGTTGCATAAAACAACCTCACCAACCCGGATGTCAGCAAATTTTCATTGAGCTGTGAGCAGCGGGAGCACATGACTAAGAGATCGCATTCTCCAGATCTAACATTCTGGTGTTGTTCTAATTGAGACCGACATTTTTAAAAGCTGACGAGTCCCTGTTTTTTTGCAGCAACGTGTTTTATGTATCTAACAGTAAAAGATGGATTTTGACTTACTCATCCATTCCTTGCACGTCACACGTGTACCCCGAGCGTTAGCAGTACAGGAAAGCTTGTGAAACATATGCAAAATATTCAATGATGAAATGAACAAATCCAACCGTTATGAATTTGCTATTATCAACTTGGAAAAGAGATCTTGGAGTCAGGGAAGAAACTGAAATAGATCACGCAAGTAAGGTGTAATATGCTGGTGTTAGTTTGCTTCACAAGCAACCTAGCTGCCAGGTTCTTCAGCTCTGACCAACGCTGAGGTCCAGCGCCAAGGGCCTTCTGGCAGTTCCCTCACTGCGAGAAGCAAAGCTACAGGGAACCAGGCAGAGGGCCTTCTCGGTAGTGGCACCCGCCCTATGGAACGCCCTTCCATCAGATGTCAAAGAGATAAAGAACTACCTGACATTTAGAAGACATCTGAAGGCAGCCCTGTTCAGGGAAGTTTTTAATGTGTGACATTTTAATGTATTTTTAATCTTTGTTGGAAGCCGCCCAGAGTGGCTGGGGTACAATTATTATTATTATTATTATTATTATTATTAATCAAGTGTAGCCCCACACAGAGTCGATTGCAGTAATCTAACCTTGTAGTTACCAGTGCTTGAACAACTGTGGTCAATATATTCTGATCCAGGAATGGCCATAGCAATCTTACCAGCCAAAGATGGTAAAAGGCACTCCTTGCCACATAGGACTCCTGTGTCTCCAGGCTCAGACTAGATATAGGAACACCTCCAGACTATGCTGAGATGCATTGCAATTATAGGAATTACATAGTATTTGCAAAGCTGATGTCAATATGTGTCACCTTTGGTTCTTTTCTGTTTTGGGGGCAATACATAACAGTCACCTTACTGTTTTTTTTTTTTTTTTTTAATAAATTTTTATTAGGGGTTTTTACAAAATAAAGTACAAAGATAAACAACCTTTCTTTTATCTCAACAGAGTTTCATGACTTCTTTGGACTTCCTCACATCTCCCGCTGCCATTTTCATCATCATAAATTTTTCCCAGCAATTTATCATCTAATTTGCAAATTTTATAACCACTTATTTAAATATAATCCTCTGTAAATTAATTTCTCTTAATCTCACTTTACATCCCATTTCGATCCGATTTTGTGGTGGCCAATTATTTATGATCAAACATCCTACTTAACTTTCCACCAAATCACAATATTTTTGTAAATAAGTCTTAAATTTCCTCCAATCTTCTTCAACCCTCTCTTCTCCCAGGTCTCGAATTCTGCCAGTCATCTCAGCCAGTTGCATATAGTCCATCAGCTGCATCTGCCATTCTTCCAGAGAACAGTCACCTTACTGTTGTTCATATTAGTGTAGGCAGTCCTTCAAATTTCCGTGTGTTGACGGTCTTTCCAAAACATTGATTCCATCTCCAGTTGAAGAAACCTGATCATTTAAAGGCATATGCCCATAGAAGGAGGAAGAAATTTACAGCAGAAAATATAAAAACTGTATACATGGAGCAAAGCGCAGATAAGAAGATAATGTATTGTAAATATTGTAAGGTGGAAAATTTATAAGATGTAAAATGAACAATTGGAAATGCACAAATAAATAATAAAAAAGAAGATAATGCAGAAGAATAAAGAAATGTTGGATAGGATTGCCCAGGGGCGATCATTAGTGCAAGGTGCACCAGCGCATTAGGGCAAGGCAGGGCAAGTTGAAGAAGTGACTGGAGTGCCTGGCTAGGACCCAGGAAACCAAGGTTCAAATCCTCAATCAGCTATGAAGCTCATTGGGCGGCCTTGGACCAGTCACAGTCTCTCAGCCTAATCTGCATCACAGGGCTGTTGTCAGGATAAGATGTGGAGCCACCTTCAGCTCCCGAGAGGGAAGATGGGATATGAATGCAAAAAGAAATAAATAAGGAAAAAGGTGTGTGTGGGGGGAGGTAGGGTTATTCTGAACAGATAAGGATTGTACAAGACAGAAGACAATGGAGAGTTGCCAAGAACCGATCTATGCCTTGAGAAAGAAACTTTCCACTCACAGTCATTGTCACTGCACATGAATTTTACCATTTTAGCTCGGCTACTTCCTGCACAAGAATTCAGAGTCATCTGTGGATGGATTCTCAGATTGTTTGGACAAAGAGGGTGGGTAGCATAGGATCAACCTTCTTGTTCTTCTCCATTTCTCTAAGTCACTCTGGGAAACATGATGCTGTGATGGACCAATGGTCTAACTAACCTAACATCTCAGTTCTTATGGTCTAACTTCAGTAAACCACAAAAGAGGGGGAACGTCTGAGCCCCTGCTGAATATCTTCCTTTCTGAAGAGTTGTCCCAGGAGGGGCTAGCATTAGGGATCATAAATTGTCTTGTGGCTTTTCAACACTTCAGAAGCTCTTTTGCAGCTCCCACAATAGGAGGGGGGAAGGGATGGCTCTTAACAGCTCATTAAGGCTTTTTTGTTTTTTGTTTTTGCCAAATGGAAATAATAACAAAAAAAGGGGTTCTTAAAAGGATCGCTTGCTCTCTCTTTTTTATTCAGGAAACAACGCCCACTAGAATATATAAGGAGGGATGCCATAAAAGGAAAATAAAATAGGGAACTGCCATTAATTGTAATGCTCTTGTTTAAATGTTGTGTATTAACGTAAACACTCAGGATGACTCCAGAAGGAAGAGTTTGCTGTATGATGGCTGCTGCCAAAGAAGCTGGTTATCTCAAGAGGCAATTGTGCCACATGGGAAGTTCATGCTTTGCAAAAGTGAAGCCCAAACACAGCCACACCAGTGTTGCCTTGACTGTATAGCAGCTTGATGTTGAGTTAGCAAAGACATATCACTTAGTGCAAGCCACAGGGGCTGCGGGTGCTTTCAGACTGCCTCTATTTTCGGGTGGGATGAATTCAGAATGCACAGTTGATTGGAACTCTTGTGCGACAAACCTGCTTCTCCTCAAAATCAGACTTTTGAAGTAAGGAAGGTAAAAGGTAAAGGTAAAGGTACCCCTGCCCGTACGGGCCAGTCTTGACAGACTCTAGGGTTGTGCGCTCATCTCACTCTAGAGGCCGGGAGCCAGCGCTGTCCGCAGACACTTCCGGGTCACGTGGCCAGCGTGACGAAGCTGCTCTGACGAACCGGCACCAGAGCAGCACACGGAAACGCCGTTTACCTTCCTGCTATAAAGCGGTACCTATTTATCTACTTGCACTTAAGGGTGCTTTCGAACTGCTAGGTGGGCAGGAGCTGGGACCGAACGACGGGAGCTCACCCTGCCGTGGGGATTCGAACCGCCGACCATGCGATCGGCAAGTCCTAGGCGCTGAGGTTTTACCCACAGCGCCACCCATGTCCCTGAAAAGCAACAGGTAAATGTATTGGAAAGTGTGAGATAATATTTGCTTGATGTAACTGTCATCTAACTTCCCTGCAAATAAATAAGAATAAATACCCAATAAAGAGCCAACTCATGAGAAGCCATGAGTGCTCACTGGAAGGACAGATCCTGAAGCTGAGGCTCCAATACTGTGGTCTCTTCATGAGAAGAGAAGACTCCCTGGAAAAGACCCTGATGCTGGGAAAGATGGAGGGCACAAGGAGAAGGGGACGACAGAGGATGAGATGGTTGGACAGTGTTCTCGAAGCTACCAGCATGAGTTTGACCAAACTGCGGGAGGCAGTGGAAGACAGGAGTGGCAGGTGTGCTCTGGTCCATGGGGTCACAAAGAGTCGGACACGACTAAACGACTAAACAACAGCAAAGAGCCAACATTGTCTAACCTCCCCCTTTCCCAACATACTTTGTGTAAACAATGATCTAGAGCAGAGGTTTTCAACCTTTTTGAGTCCACGGCTTCCTTAACCAACTACATTCTTTCTGTGGCATCCCTGTGGGGCTCAGGAGCCCAGTTATGTCACCCCTTGCCTGCAGAGCTGGCAAATTCTCACCTTTTCTGGAACACCTTCCCTTCCTTTCCCCTCTTTGTGAGTCCTCCAGGCAGCTGCTGGCGTCCCTGATCTCTGAACTGTCCCCACCCCACCCCAAAGAGAGGTGTCTCCCAGTGGCACCATTCATCTGCAGAGCTTGTAGCCAGGGCTGCTGCAATAAACAGCTGTGCAAGCCTTTGGGAGGCAGAGACAAGAGAGGGCATCAGGTTGGGAGATGTGGGGAGAAGAAGAATGCTACCTTCCCTTGCTCTAAGCTCTTTGGAAGAAGGATGGATATGAATATATGCACCTGTGGTTCTGTTCAGGTTCCACACACCCTTTTTTATTTGGATTTTTAACTTACCCAGTCTTGGAAATTTCCAGGGTGAAAAAAAAGGTACACGGAGTGTTCAGCTGCTGAAGTACGTCAATCATAAAATTCAAAACTTAGCTGCTTAGCATTCCCTAGCTCTTATCTGCAAAACTTTCTTCTTCCATTCCATAAGTTGAGCCCTCCTGGATCAAACTGTCTAGCACAGTATCCTATTCTCACAGTGGCTAGCCAGATGGGAAGCCCACAAGCCAGAATATTCTCCCAATTTATAATTCACTGCACCTGGGAGACCTACTGCGTGTAATGCTGGAAGCATTGGAACAGCACGCCATGAATTTGTCTAAAGTCCTTTGAAAGTCATCCTAGGACTCATCCACACTTGTTCTACACCTAGAAAGCAACAAATTGGAACAAATAGCAATGCACGGAAACCCGATTGTCATTTACTCCAATTCAGTGCTAAACCATGGGTTTTCCTCGGGCAAAACGGTGGAGCTAAGGGAAGCGTGGATGAACCCACTGCTAGCTTTTGTGAAAGTGAATTCTATAATTTCACTATATGCCATGGGAATAAATACAGTGGTACCTCAGGTTAAGAACTTAATTCGTACTGGAGGTCCGTTCTTAACCACAAACTGTTCTTAACCTGAAGCACCACTTTAGCTAATGGGGCCTCCCGCCACCGCGCAATTTCTGTTCTCATCCTGAAGCAAAGTTCTTAAACCGAGGTACTATTTCTGGGTTAGCGGAGTCTGTAACCTGAGGTACCACTGTACTACCTTCTCTATCCACTTTCTCTACACTATGCATAATTATACTCCCCACTAATATCTCCCTTCTTACTTGCGTTTATAAAGTCCCAAATGTTGTAACCTTTTCTCATAGGGAAGTCACTCCATCTCTCTGATGATTTTGGCTGTCCTTTTTCAAACCTTTTCCAGCTCTACAGCATCCTCTTTTTTTTAGCTGCAGAGACCAGAAATGGACAAACCAACCAACCAACCAACCAACCAACCATCAATCAATCAATCAATCAATCAATCAATCAAAAACCTTTATTGGCATCACAGTATAAAACATTTCAAGTATCTGGAATAATTAAAAAGACAAGGGTGAAACTATCAAGGCCACACTATGGTCATGTGCATTTGGATATTCTGCTATGCCCTATTTCCTGAAAGGATAGTTTGTTGGAAACCCTTTCAGGTACAATTGTGGCTAAAAAGGAAGCTACTAAAGCAGTAATATCTTTGTCCCAATCTGCCAGGAGAAACGTTATTTGGCTTCTTCTCGGAGTTATGGGCCGGAGGTCCAACATTTTGCTCAGCATCAGTTGGCGAAGTCTACTGTGTAAAGGGCAATCTAAGAGAATGTGGTCCATTGAATCAGGTACTTCTTGATTACAGACACACAGACGGGCTTGAAATGGAATGTGTGAGAATCTGCCTTTGGTCACTGAGGAGGGGAAAGCATTTAGTCTTGCAAGCATAAAGGCTCTTCAATGGGGAGGGAGTAGTAGATCCTTTAGATATTTGGCACAGGTTCCGTAGGATGTTGTGATACATAAGGCCTCAGGAGAACAAGATGTCAGAGTATGAGGTAACAAGTGCAGTCTTTCGTGGTCGTGCTGCTTGATTAAATGGAATATGTGATTTTCATCACATACTTTGAGGCTCTCAAGGGCAAAGCCCAAACTACGGATTTTATCTTGAATTGCTCTATACCATCTGGATGAAGTACAGTCTTCAAGAAGGAGTTAGATGTTGTTCTAAAATGGACTTTCAGCCAGGCCTTAATTGTGGAAAGCCATGGTTTGGTTTCCGTCAGATGTTGACCACATTCAGCACATAAGGTTAAATAACTTATGCATTTAGGAGGCACCAAGGATCTTACCAAGAAAGGTCACTTCAGTTTGTTCAACTTCTCTATTAAATGCTTGTATCCAGATTGGATACAAATTATTCAACGTGTGGGCTCTCTGTAGGTTTGTATAATATCATTCATCTCCTTTCCACACCAGTATCTTAAAAAAACAATTCAAACAACCACACAAGATGCCAAGAGGCTTCTTAAAAGTTTTGCTTATGTTAGAGATAAGTAGCCACTGCTTTCAAACACTTCATCTTTTGGCTCAGGAATTTTTGACTGGTTGAGGTTCCTTCTCTTGCGACGTCTTTATAACAGGCATATAACACATATGAAGGCTGAGCTCTGATTTATGGGCCCTTTCCTCAGGTCTGCGCTTTTGGAATGAAAAGGAAGTTCTATGCAATCACACTTGACATTTCAAAATGCAAATGAACTAGACTTTAGAGGAGGGCTGAGGGGGAGGGAGGTCGAGATAGAAAATGTGTTTTGAGGCATTGTTTCCCAGCATCCTTGCGATCCAACAAGAACCTCCTCTGATGTTCTTCAATAATGGTTGCCTTAATGGGAAATAACACATGACTTTCCACCACGGGGGAAACAGTGCTGCCTTAACTTTTGCCCATGCCTGCAATTCTGCCTCCCTTCCCTGTGTCCCATCTTGTCCCCAGATTTAATGTCCGCATTGATTTGATAGTGCTTGGTTGGCATGATGCCTTGGAAAATGAGAAAGGGAGGGAGAGGCTGCAAGGTTACATTGTGAGCAGCTCTTGGTTTCGGAAAAAGGGGGGGAAACTGCTGAGCTTCACCATATGGGTTGCTGCATGGCAAAGAATATGCTTTATTGGCAAGGCTTGGAGGTTTACAAGCAATCTTCTTGAAGTTTTAATGGTTGCTCCGGTGATTTATCCTGCCTTGAGAGTCTTGGTGGTGAAGAGGCACCCGGATTCTGAGCTCTTGTTTTCCTTTATTATGAAAACCTTTAATCTTTCCAACAATTCACCTCCATCTACCATAAATAACTCCATTATAGGCCACACAAAAGAAATATGTAACCATTCTCATGTAAGGCTGAACTTTCCACATCACACACATTTATGAGCTGTTTTAACTTTACAAGTCGGGTTCACCGTGTAGAACGATGTACATTTTTTTGGGGGGGGGGGGCGATGGCGAGATAAAGTCGATTTGAATCTTCAGGGTATGGTATCAGTCCCCGAGGCCATAAGGCTTAGCAGCGGCCTATATTATGCTGACTTTCTGGAATGGAAAAAAAATGCGTATTATGGTCTACTTGAAATGCTTTATAACTTTCTATGCTTTTGTACATGCTTCTATATATTTAATCCCGCAGGGTTTAATTTTATGATGGTGATTTGGTTTAACAATAGCAAAGAACAATATAATCTATGTAATACAGTGGAATCTGCCTTGCCTGTCACCATCATACCGACACACACCCAGTCTGATCAAACTTGCTTCCCAAGTAGAAAAGGGTTTGTTTTACGGTTTGGCTTCATAATTGCATATAAAGGTAAATTCAGACATGCAAGACCTGAACTTCACAGTGGAAATGAATTTTGTGTTCCCTTGAGAAATCAACCTGCAACTTGCTTATTTCCTTATTCCTAGATAGATAGATAGATAGATAGATAGATAAGGTAAAGGGACTCCTGACCATTAGGTCCAGTCGTGACTGACTCTGGGGTTGCGGCGCTATCTCGCTCTATAGGCTGAGGGAGCCGGCGTACAGCTTCCAGGTCAGGTGGCCAGCATGACTAAGCCGCTTCTGGCAAACCAGAGCAGCGCACGGAAACGCCGTTTACCTTCCCGCTGGAGCGGCACAAATGGCAGACCAACTCTGCGCTACAAAGATGTCTGCAAACATGACATGGAGGCTGGCAACATCAACCCATGTGGGCATGCCTTGCAGATGACTGCAGTGCCTGGAGACAGGCAGTCAGGTTGTGCATCTATAGCAGTGACCAGAGACTGCTGGGAAGAGCACAGAGAGAAGAAACGCCATGGTGCATCTGCAGCAGCACAACAACTAGACACCTTCATCTGCCCCAGCTGAAACAAAACATGTCTCTCCCATACAGCAGGCGCTGCAACCTTCCAACAGCTTGACTTCACCTACAAAGGTGCACTCCCTCATTGCCTCCCTAGACAGACGGATGGTAACAAATTTCCTGGTATGCCCTTGAATTCCCACCTGCAAAATATGACAGTCTGGATGTGCCCTAAGAGAAGACATGGGTGGGGAAAATGCATAGGTAAAGGGTAAAGGGACCCCTGACCATTAGGTCCAGTCGTGACCAACTCTGGGGTTGCGGCACTCATCTCGCTTTATTGGCCGAGAGAGCCGGTGTACAGCTTCCGGGTCATGTGGCCAGCATGACTAAGCTGCTTCTGGTGAACCAGAGCAGTGCACGGAAATGCTGTTTACCTTCCCGCCAGAGTGGTACCTATTTGTCTACTTGCACTTTGATGTACTTTCGAACTGCTGGATTGGCAGGAGCAGGGACTGAGCTCACCCCGTCGCAGGGATTTGAACCGCCGACCTTCTGATCGGCAAATCCTTGGCTCTGTGGTTTAACCCACAGCGCCACCCGCATCCCTCAGTGCCATAGAGGCCTTCCATTTTGTTATTGGAGGTATACTGCCTCTGAACATGGAGGTTCAATTGTAACCTATTGCTTCTGTTATCCATTGAATTTGTCCAACCTGTTTGAAAGCCCACTCAGTATTGGTGGTCCTTGCAAAAATCCACAGTGTAAAAATGTACTTCTCTTTTCTTCCTCCAGAAACTCCCCCCCCCCCCGCTAGTTCACTGTTCCTTAGCAAAACAACCCAGATTTCGCAACAATTAAAATATCAAGATCAGATTAACATGTGACAACTGAGGAACTTAATCCCCAAAGACAGCACACACCTATTTTATTGCTCTACATGATTGCTTTTATGACTTTGCATAATTAATTCAGGGTTTTTTGGGGGGGGGCGGGGTAGGGAGGTGAATATCTGCTTCCTGCCCATGCCTCTTTGCCTCTTTCTTTAGAGTATAGAAGGAAAACATAAATGGGAGCTTGATATTGCAGAATGCTAACAAATATATCAGTGAGGGCGGTTAGGTTTTATTTGAAAGTTTCATTAGCATGACTGAGTTTCATTTGTCCTTGGCGAGAGGCTGTTAACTAGCAGTTTTACACGTTTCTCACACTGGGGGCGGGGGGGGGACTCTTTACAGGTTTTGGTAAAAGATTAAGAAAAATTAATGGAAACTGCATAACACTTCTATAAAAGCTGCAAAGGTTATTTCCAGAATTCTTGCAGTGCCCTGCCCTGAGGGAAAACTAATGCACATATGTGTCTCTCTGTGTATGTATTGGTGAGACTGAGGGAAAACAAAGCAGATTTCACCATACAGTGGTATCTCAGGTTACAGACGCTTCAGGTTACAGACTCCGCTAACCCAGAAATAGTACCTCGGGTTACGTTGCTTCAGGATGAGAACAGAAATCGTGTAGCAGCGGAACAGCGGCAGCGGGAGGCCCCATTAGCTAAAGTGGTGCTTCTGGTTAAGAATAGTTTCAGGTTAAGAACAGACCTCCAGAATGAATTAAGTTCTTAACCCGAGGTACCACTTTAGTTTTGTTTCGTTATTTTTTATGTATCCATTTTATCACATTTCTGCCTTGCCTACCTCAGACCCTCCAAGTATCCCTATTGTCCAGGGTTTTACAGATGCCATTCCAGTTTCTGATATGATCCCGGAACGCCCAGCTTTTGCTTAGGACGTCCTTATTTCCATCAGATAAATGTTGGAGAGTAGGGAGTTATGCGACCCCCAAGTCAGGGAGATAAGAAACTACACAACTTTTAGAGAACACCTGAAGGTAGCTCTATATAGGGAAGTTCTTTTAATTTTTAATTTTTTATTATGTTTTTATATGTGTTGGAAGCTATCCAGAGTGGCTAGGGCAACCCAGTCAGATGGGAGAGGTATAAATATTTAAATAGTAATAGTAATAGTAGTAGTAGTAGTAGTAATAATAATAATAGGACATCTTTGTTTTCATCGGAGGAATGTTGGAGGGTATATCACATTAGGAACATAGGCCATTAGTCAATCTGGTTCAGTATTGTCTACTTTTAGCTGTGACTCCTGGAAGACCTGTCCCCTGCCTTCTAAGGCTTTTCCACCTGGTTTGGGTGCATGGCTCGGACTGACTCCAACTACAAAAGCTGGTTCTGCTGAACAGACTTTTGGGCTGGGGTATTGTTTAGAGAGTTTTGTTATTGATATTAATATTATGATTTATGTGAAAATTGTTGATTGGGCTGTGTAGTTTTTGATGTTTTATTTATTATCCATGGCTACTTTTGTGATATTTATAATTATGTATATTTTTTTCATGTTGAAAGCTACCTTGAGCATGGTTTTAATTATGGAAAGGCGGCATACAAATAAAATTATGTATATATGTATGTACTTGGACTGGCAGCGGTTCACCAGGGTTTCAAGAAAGAATCATTCTCAGCCCTATTTGGAGACACCAGGGATTGAACCTGAGACCTTCTGCTTGCAATGCAAGATGCTCTGCCACTGACCCAGTGTCAAAGTGTCACTGGCTGAGTAGCAGAATGGGGTGAGAATGTGGTGGTGGAACTCTCAAAGGTTTAAGGGAATGTAGTTGTAAAGATTGTACCATTTCACACTGCAGGTAGAGCCATCAAATTTCTCTATTGCATGTAGAAAACTAGCACAGTGGCAAGACAACTGAGCTAGAACCTTTCTTCCTGTCTGCCAGCTTTCTTCTTAGAGACTGTTCACACACACACACACACACACACACACACAAACAAACAAAAACGGTAGAACATTTAAAAAACCCCAGGACCACCTCTCTGTGGTCCAAAGTGGTATAGTCCATTCTGCCATCTTTATCATCTTGCATGCATAGATCTAGCCGTAGAGATACAATCTATATCTCATTAAAAGCCCTGTGAAAACCCCTGTTGCTTTTAATGGAAAGGGATTTATCCTGTGAGACATCTGAGCTGTTGGCTTGAGCAAAGGAACTAGGCATTCTTATTTCTTTGAGTACTCCAGTCAAATGGTTATATTTGCTCTATAAATGGTAAATGGGCCAGGCCTTGTTTCTTATGAGCTGTCGAGCTAATAAACACACTTTTTGAATTGATATTATAGGGACGTCAGGAGGGATGTTGTACAGGCAGCAGTGGCGTTTCAGAATATCCCTCGCCAAATGGCTAACGTTTTGAAGAGAACCTAAGAAGAGTGTTGGATGAAGCCATTGGCCTATCTAGTCCAGCATTCTGTTCTCACCGTCGCCACCTAGAAGCCTTTAAAAAGAGTGGGAAAGAGTGGGGGGAAATACACAGGTTTGCATAAAATTTACAGGTGCCAACATATACTTACTGATGCACATTTAGAAATAACTACTATAATTTAAGTAGAAACCCAAAACTTCTCAGTATTGTGCTGAAGACTGAACAGGTGACCTATGGTCCTTGCTCAGTCTGCTGTCTGTTGATGGGCAGCTTTAAGGGATATCCTGCTCTCCCTTCTGATGGCAAATTCCTTCTGATTATCATTCACCCCACACTTTTCAAATCATTTCCCCTTCACTTTCCAAATTGTGAAACATCTGATTCCCTCCCCCACCCCCATGTGAAGCATCCAGAGATCTTGTGATGAAGGGCGGCATATAAATCTAATAAATAATAATAAATAAGAAAATTGATTTGTTTCACTAGGGCATCAGAACACTCTTTAATTGCACATAATTAAAAGTTCTGGCATGGCTTTGAATCCTGCAAAATATGAGCAGCCAGATTCTTATAGTAACTTGAAAAAACCAACAGATTTCTTGTGGCATTCAGCTTTGTGGGCTAGAGGCCCTGACAGAGTCTTAGGGGGCAGCTAGGCCCTTTGTTATTTTTGCTTTTGAAACTTGATCATCCTGGTTTTTATACTCCCCACCTCCGCCCCAAATTTCCCACCTCTAGCCACTGGGATAAATAATGGGGCAGGGAATGATGACTGGCTTACTGATAACAGCAGATGTGTCATTAATTTAATAAAGGTGCCTATACAGTGTTGACAGAGTTGAAGGAGGCATTATTTACTTAGATGATTACCCAGTCTTTTCCCAAAAGCTCCCGTTGGTGAATTGTCTGTCTCCATCTCACTTGAAATAGTATGCATCAAGACTAAGTCAATTTCTACTTATTTCTGCAACACTTTGGAGAGTGCAAAGTGGTGAAGACACCTTATCTCATTGATCCTCATGTGACAATGGAAATCATTTTAGAGTTCTTTAGGGTATACCACACTGCACAGAAAGGATTAAGCAACCTCCCTCTTGATCTGAGATATTGTCCTTGCTTTCCTGCACTTTAAATTTAGTTATTTCCCACCTTTCCCCACCCACTTTAGTCCTATATGTGTTGAGTTATCTGCATTTTTGATACCTATGTATATTTTGCTGCTACCGGTTCCTCGTTCAGAGGAAAAGCCTCGCGCAGTAGTTGGTCTCGGTTTCTTCACAACCACAATAACGGGCAGCAGGAGTCGAGAAAACCAAAAGCCCATCAAGACAGAAAATGGAAAACGCACAAACAGAATCATATCAGCAACCTTGTGGGCAGCTCGCTGTTTGTGGAAGATTTTATCTTCACTTTACCATTAGTTAACTCTGCACCAAAGGAAGAGATAAGGGAATATGAACGCATCAACCAGTCCTTTGCAACAATCTAGCTAGTGCCTATATAATATGAATAAAATAGATTGTGGTCTAAAGTTGCTTTCTCCCCCCTCCCCACCAAAGGGCACTTAGAGATACAGTGGCTTTATGATTCAACAATGTGGCAGGACATATTCCCAACAAAGATGAGTTCTTCCAAGCCCACATTCCTGTAATAATCAAGGATGTGCTCTATGGGGAGCTGGCCTCAGGCACTAGGCCTGCTGGCACATAAACTCTTGGACAGTCAGGTTGTGTATCTACAGCACTGACCAGAGGAGAAATGGCCACTGGGAGGAGCACAGGGAGAAGAGACGCCATGGTGCATCTGCAGCAGCAAAACCGGATGCCTTCATTTGCCCCAGCTGCAACAAAACATATCTCTTTCCTCTCTACAGCCACAGTAGGCGCTGTAACTCTCCAACAGCTTGATTTTATCCCTGATGGTGTACTCTTCCATTGTCTCTCGAGACAGATACCAACAGCAATGATTCAGCCATTTGAATGGATTAATCAAATGCTTTTTAACCAGTTAATGTACTTAATTTATGAAAGTCATTTGACTTGAACTACTATAGGTGGCTGTTTAAGATTTTTTTTGGTTAGATTATTTCCCCCATCCTTCCTCCCAAAGGAGTCTAGAGCAGCAAACAACAAAACAATAAAAACAACACAATTAAAAATATGACCAGTAAGAATGTAAGAAAAGACCTGCTGGATCAGGATAATATTGTCATTTTTCCCAAGGCAACAGCTTGACTTTAATTCCTGTGAATATAAGTGAGCACCACAGCACACACAAAAAGAAACAGGGGCAGAGCCCTTAGGCATTTAAACAGGAGAGAGAGAGAGAGAGAGAGAGAGAGAGAGAGAGAGAGAGAGAGAGAGAGAGATTGCCTCTAGGCAACCTGTTTACTGAGCATTTATCCTGATTTGTTTTCAAGAAAATTGCAGGGAGGTTACATGGTAGTGTCTGTTTATTGACCATTCATCAATATTTATTCATGGGTAGGTTTTATGATGATGCATCAAGAAATTGTTGCCCACTTTGCAGTGTATTTTCCTCCCCTCCCTTTCCTTGCCATAGAAGTCCCAACCCCACCTCAGCTTTTAAAGCAGGTTTGTTGGGTAAAAGCATCAAATCCACTTTGATTGTACAACCTGAATTCAGGTCGCCAATGAACCCCTTTTGCAAAATAGATAAATCAGAGAGGGTAGGGTTGCTTACTGAATGAAGTCATGCGGCTGACTCTTCATGGACATTATCAGTACTCATGTAGGTGGAAGCATTCCTCTTTTCTGACAGTAGCATCATCTGAATACTCCTCAAATGGTTGGGCGTTCCAGGCAGGCTTTCACCTGGAAGTTTTCAAGTACTGTCAGGAGTGGCCAGGACAGTACAGTGGTTCTGGACTCAGGGCAGTGGCATTGCTGCCACGTGATAAGATGGTGAGGTGATGGGGCAGGGTGGTGGCAAGAGCATGGTGGTTTGGGGACACCAGTGGAGTGCTCCTACTGGTGCAACCTCACCGCTCTGACCTCACCACCCCACTTCCTGCCCCCCTAGTAAGTAGCAGTGATGCTGCCTCTACCAGGAGTCCAGGTTCATGGTGCCATGCCCCCTACCGCCAGCTGCTCCTGAGCACAGATGAAAATGTCTTTATTTGTACATTTAGGGAGATACAAGCAGCAACTTCCAACATCATTTTACCTAGTTTTGAACAAGGTTCAGAAAATGGCAACCAAAATGATGAGGGGTTCAATCTAGGATCTTTCTTCTGCAAGTAAGGAAGACGTTCTACCATGAGGTGATGGGTCTTTCTCCTTGATCCCTTTCTGGACCTTTTATTTATTTACTTATTTTGGTAAATTGCTTAGTGGTTTTATTACAACCAGGTGGTTCCTAACAGTTGGGAAATAAAGAAAAAGAAATGTATCGTAGCTTCAGGTGAGGGTGAAGGAGTGATGGATTAAAGACAACACTCAGCACAAGGTAGAATGGACAGAAAGAAACACAGCCCATGCGAGAGAGCAGAAGAAATTTCAGAGGGACTTGTGCAGAAAAAAATTCTATGAGGTAGTTTCCTTTCCTAGTAAAGTATTTTATATTTCCATTATTTTTCTATTGTTAGTTTGTCACTGGTGATTCATTAGTTTGTTCACCCTTTTAAATAGCCAAATTTGCATGTTTATTTTCCGAATTAATTTTTTTAGGCTATGCATTAAGATTGACTGGTCGGCTCGACATTCCTGCAAGATGAAATTTGATTAGCTCAGTTAATTAACCACTTAATGAACTAATCAAAGTTAAGAGCTGCGTTGTTTGTTTTTGTTTTTCAGAAAAAATCATACTAAATGAAGCTGATGTTTATGTGAATGAGGCCGGGTTCTTCATTGTGAAGATTTGTTTTAATGATTATAGCTCTTCAAAATTGTTTCATCAATCTTAATCAATTTCCACCGTAACGAGCTGGCCCATTGAAACAATGAGATTACACATATGTCCAGATTTAAGGCGTGTGCTTAAATAAATATTCTCAACCAGAATTTAAATTAAAGAAACGCCAGATCTTGTCGTTTGGAAGCCTACAAACATATTGCTCAAATAGGACGGAGCTTCTCCCAAGACACACACACATATAAATAGTGTCTTATTGTTAATATTTAGATTTTTAAAAGAATTTTCTGGTTGTGTTTGCTTCTTGATGCATTATAAGATCATGGTTCCCATCTTTGCAGCTCTTAGCAGTCTGGGATCAGGTTGCCCCAAGAAAGTGCCTTCTCCCATATGACCCCCTGGCGCACATAGAACAGGGGTTGGCAACCTAAGGCCCATGGGCCACAAGCGGCCTGTGGGGGTCGTTTAACCGGCCCATGAGCCACCCCCAAACCGAGCTGTCCACTCGGCGAGTCCTCGCGTGCTGTGCTAAATCAGCGCAGGGCGGGGACTTGCTTTCATGGTGCTGGAAATCGCGTCTGTTCAGATGCGGACACCAGAAATCATGGGTGCGTGCTATCTGACCCATGTAGGGATCTCCACTGGAGTGAACTGGCCCAGGAAACGTAGAGGTTTTACGCCTTGGCAAGGTATTCTTTAGTCTAACATCAAGTTGACGGGGATGCATTCATGTTCTCTCCCCATGCGGCGGTGCTTGCAGGGCCCGTTAAAGGGCAAAAACCAGGAGTCCCTGGCCCTAGAGCGGCGGCATGTAGGTCAAACTCCCAAGACGAGGTCGGTGGAAGGGCATGCTGTGTAAGTTTGCCCTTAGTAGTCCCCTCTCACTGGACCTCATCTGTTCTCATATCCTCAGCCAGGCGGGCTGATAGGGTTACCTGCCAAGGCCTGTGCCAAGTTCCCCACTTCTGAAGCTCAATAAAGTTGTGGCCAATTTGAACCCATACTCTGGTCTCTTGTCTCATTATTTGGGGTAAAGGGGTAGGCACCACAGACAGGGTTTAGCGCGTGTGCCCACAAACAGAAGCAGTCCTTCCTTGAACAGCAGGGCTCCCCCTGTCCACAGAAAGGGCTGCAATCCAATGGAGGCTTCCATGTGGAGACCACAGTGGAACAGTCTCCACCACCTCCTATGTTGTTTGGGAAGGTCCTCAAATTATTTGGAGCATGTTTGCAGTGTGTGTGTGTGTGTGTAAGGGTCTGTGGAGGAAAGGGGAATTTGACAAATATTACCCCTCCTACTTTCCATACTCACAAGAAGGTAGTCTGGTGGCCAAGAAGAACAAGGTCCTACCACTGAGGAAAGCCCTCCAGCTTCCATGTAGGAGCTAGCAACCCAACTGATCGCTTCACCAGGTTCTATACAACTCCCTGCCAGGGTTTACGATGTAGGTCTGCAGCAGAGGGGTTTCTCTTTGTGTCAAGGGAGGCCTGGAGGCTGGCTGGTGCTTAAGAAGATGGTGCACAGATCATTCACTGTACCTGAAAACACAGGCGGATTTAGTGGAGTGGGACCAGTTCGGTCACACTGGGCACAGAGCCTTGGGGATGCCACCAAGAGCACTGCAACTATGATGTATGATGGAAGGTGAGAGGTGGAGGGGGCCCTGGAGTTTTGTGTTGCACAGGGCACCACTGAAATTTGAGACCCTGAGGTCTGCCATTGCCGAAGAACACAACACAGGCCCCATCTTTTGTAAGTCATTCATTAGGAAGTCTGTTACGCCCCTTTCCTGGTGGAATTTTGGCCAAAACATTTCCTGAAAGCCTTTGCCTACTGGCCTGGGAGTAACTCCTGCTTTCACTTAGTGGTCGCTGAGTAGTCAAACTTCCACAGATGAAGATGTGTTTGTTTTTAGAGTTTGTAGAAATAATTTTATTGGGTTTTGCATTCATAAAAATAGGGTGTGCATTTTTAATTTGTGTTTTATCTCATGCTATTTCAAGGTGCACCATTTCAGTCACTTCTGACTGTGAAACAATTTATAAATCTGTAAAATAAATATTGAGTAGACGTGTATAGTATTCCACTGCTAATCTGTTTGGCAGTACATTTGGAGTGGAAAGGTTTTGAGTTTTTGGACCACTGAGATGAAGTGGTATTGAATCTGTTATGTTGTAAGTGTGTTTAATATTGTTTGATTGCTTGGGAATCAATTTTCACCATTGTGTCATATTTTGCTTTTATCGCAAGCTACCTTGTGGATCAGCCAAACCAAAATGCAAGCTATAAAATTAGTAGAACAAGTAAACAAATAAATGGCAGACAGAAAAGAAGGCAATAATTGCCACCATCCTTCTAAAATAATCTAGGAGGTGGTGGTTTATTTTTTTATGTTTATTTGCTTACCGTTAGTGCTGATACTTGTCTAAGGAGTTCTTGAGCTAAGTATGCGCTGACATTTTGATGACAGCCATGTCATGTAGCCACTGCAGAAAATAAAATAAAATAAAATGGTAGACATGTTCAGCACCACTTCCACACTAAACTCTCTTCTGGAAACACCCTGAGCATCCCATTCCATCTCTTTAGGCAAATGCAACAGCTGCTGACTAACAGCATTTATTTAAGAAATAAACCAGACTTCAATTTGAGTATCTTCTGCAGACTTCTAGACTAATAAAATGGGAGGCTGAATCATTGTTCTCTGAACATTCATACAAGCTGATGGTGTCATATCTAGTAAAGGCATGTCTGCTGTATGGGAATTTCTCCTTCTCAGATGCCACTTTATATTGAGAAAGCAGGGACAATATGGAAGGAGAGAACATCGCAGAAGACCATGAATGGTGGTTGATATGTTGGCCTTGTTATGGTTGCCTTCTGCCGAGCAAACGAATAGAGGGGCATCTTAGATCTTTGATGCTGGAGATCAAAGGCACTTTTTGAAAGAAAGCATAAAAAACCTATCCCAAAGTCCATGGAGAGAATGCTCTGAATGCATTCATTTATCAAAACCTTTCCATCAAGAGAACCTCAAGGCAGCTAACATCATCAAGAGAAAAACAGATGGATGACTTCCATACACACCAAATAGTCAAAAGCAGTAACAGTGGTTATCACTCCACAGATAATACTTCATGCTTTGTTATGGTTCAAGTCACTGACTAATGTATATTCACTAGCTTCCTACTACATAATCAGTTCTGGATCTATAGAGATGCTCATCTTTCAGTTGCTATGCTATGGCTACGCTTCTCCCACTGTCGATCCTCTGTGCCTTGGGAACTCTTGTCAGCTTTCATCTCAGGCTGTTCAAGTGCCGACTATGTCTAAAATTGACGAAAAGATTACTGCTAAAAGCATTAGCCGATTAGTCAGTGCGATTCATCAATTGACTTACTGCAAAGTCAAATGGATTTTTAATCATATTACTAGAAGCGTCCCTTATAAAAGGCTTATAACTTCCTTGATTCCATACCAAGCTGGCCAGCTGGTATATAATTATGACAAGGGCTGAAAGCATTAAATGGTTACTCACAGTGTTCAACTGATTGATTTGCCGTAGATTGAAAGTGTGTATTTTTGTTTGCCAAACCAAGTCCATCACTTCAGTGAAACAATACGCTCACTTTTACTCTCCACAATATATATTGTGTGTGTATTTTAGATGGCCAAGGCAAGAGATTGTTCACATATTCAGATGAAATGACTCCATGAATAAGGGCTGAGGAAACGTACTAATCCTATTGCAGTATGTACTGTATGTTAAAAAACTATGTGCTGAGTTCAAAGTTCTAATCACAGGGCAGAGCACTCTCAGATCTTAGATTCAACTTTCCCTGAAAATATGCTCTGGAGCACTGGGAGGTCTCTGGATCAGCTGAGAGGAACTTCAAGGGACTGCAATGAGAACTGGCATTTCCCAAGTGAATCCAAGCCAATATAAGTAGAGCTGAAATGAAAATTGAAACAAATTAATCACTTGACGCAAAACATTGAAAAACATTATATATATATATATATATATGCTTTCGTAGATTTTCACGGGTACAGGAATGCAGGTTTTGGTGTCCTCGGGTGTCTTCCCGTGTAAAAGTTGGGGTGTCTAGGCGACGTTTCGACGAGGTCTCACTCGTCATCTTCAGGCTGGTGCTTTCGGCTTCTTGTTACTGGAACAGAGCGGGATCTCAATGTTTGAGTTCCTATAAATACTGTAGAGGGGGTGTGGTGTCTAGCCTCCAATGTTCTGGGCAGAGAGGAAGTTCCCAGGCTAGTGTGCCTTTTCTTCTTTTGTTCCTTAATTACTTGAGAGATACCTTGAGTGATTTCTTGAGTGATATCCTGAGTACCACTTAGGTGGGTCATTAGGTGTGGATTAGTTGCTAAAGTCTTTGTGTCTTGACCTCTTGAACTTTGTGAAGAGTTTTCCTGAGAAGATGGCTGTATTGCACTTAGTTGTGCTTTGGCTTGGCTTCGTGTATAGGGGTGAGCTGTGGTTTTGTGGCTTGTGTCAGCCAGATCTGTGTAGGGATTGCAGGGGGGTGCAGCATCCGGAGGTGCCACCATGGATTGGCTACTGGATGGTGTCAGTAATTCATCTGTGGAGAGGGTCTGGGTTTGGGTCTGGTGTGGTTGATTGGTGTTGGCGTTCTGTGTGCCTCTGGATCTGGTGTCAGTTTTTGTGGGGAGGGCTAATTTCCAGATGTCTGGCAAGCGGGATGTGTCGTCACGCTTGTTCATCCCGCTTGCCAGACATCTGGAAATTAGCCCTCCCCACAAAAACTGACACCAGATCCAGAGGCACACAGAACGCCAACACCAATCAACCACACCAGACCCAAACCCAGACCCTCTCCACAGATGAATTACTGACACCATCCAGTAGCCAATCCATGGTGGCACCTCCGGATGCTGCACCCCCCTGCAATCCCTACACAGATCTGGCTGACACAAGCCACAAAACCACAGCTCACCCCTATACACGAAGCCAAGCCAAAGCACAACTAAGTGCAATACAGCCATCTTCTCAGGAAAACTCTTCACAAAGTTCAAGAGGTCAAGACACAAAGACTTTAGCAACTAATCCACACCTAATGACCCACCTAAGTGGTACTCAGGATATCACTCAAGAAATCACTCAAGGTATCTCTCAAGTAATTAAGGAACAAAAGAAGAAAAGGCACACTAGCCTGGGAACTTCCTCTCTGCCCAGAACATTGGAGGCTAGACACCACACCCCCTCTACAGTATTTATAGGAACTCAAACATTGAGATCCCGCTCTGTTCCAGTAACAAGAAGCCGAAAGCACCAGCCTGAAGATGACGAGTGAGACCTCGTCGAAACGTCGCCTAGACACCCCAACTTTTACACGGGAAGACACCCGAGGACACCAAAACCTGCATTCCTGTACCCGTGAAAATCTACGAAAGCAAATATATATATATATATATATATATGAATGAATGAAAATTTTCTTTTGAATTTTGATTTTGAGGAATACTGATTAATTTTATGGCAGTAATGTTAAGAACCCACTTGCTAAACACAATCTTTCTGTGTTTTGGGTGCTATCTGGCTAGAGTGCTGCAACTGGAGAACAGCCTTCACCCAAGGTGTCATGGGGAAGGCACGCTTGGCAAATCCACGCCGTGATCAACTCCCGCCCAGAAACCTATGTCTCCACTGTGGAAGGATGTGCAGGTCCAGAATTGGCCTCTGCAGTCACTTATGGACTCACTGTTAAGATCATGTTCATGGAAGACAATCTTACTCGGCTATGAGTGATCGCCAAGGAAGAAGAAGAACTCAGAAAGAGTACACTAAAGGTACTCATGACTATCTTCAATCTATTGATTTTCAGTGAGTCTGTTACTATTTATCCATTAATTTATGACTCATTCGAATACTACCCAACGTCCCCTCACACTTCCCGTTAATTCCTAACTGCAAGGTCTTCCATAACTGAGGACGGACAAATTGAGCTACTACTAGATTCTCCTGAACTGTAAGTTATATTGAATTACTGTAGGGAGAAAAAAATGAGAAAAGAGTACCTAGGGGTGAATATGACATCTAAGAATGTTAACTTATTTAAAGATAATTATGAGAAGTGCTGGTCAGAAGTGAAAAAGGATCTTGAAATTTGGTCAAATTTGAAGCTTTCCTTACTTGGTCGAATTGCTGTTATTAAGATGAATGTATTGCCGAGAATGCTGTTTTTGTTTCAGTCATTGCAAATTATAGACAAGCTGGACTGTTTCCAGAAGTGGCAAAGGGACATATCTAGATTTGTCTGGCAGGGCAAAAAGCCCAGAATAAAATTTAAGATACTTACGGATGCGAAAGATAGAGGGGGGTTTGCCCTGCCGGACCTTAAGTTGTATTATGAATCAGCAGCTTTTTGCTGGCTGAAGGAATGGCTACTTCTTGAGAACACAGACATTTTGGACTTAGAAGGTTATGATAATGTATTCGGGTGGCATGCTTACCTATGGTATGGTAAGGTTAAAGCGCATAAGGCTTTTAAAAACCATATTGTCAGAAAAGCACTGTTTAATGTCTGGATTTAATATAAAGACTTTTTGGAGAACAAAACCCCAAGGTGGCTATCACCTATGGAAGCAAAGGCTCTGAAAAAACTTAATATGGAGACTAACTGGCCAAAATATTGGGAAATTTTGGAACAGGAGGGTGACAAATTGAAACTGCAGAGCTATGAGAAACTCAAAGACAAGGTGCGGGATTGGTTACACTATTTTCAAGTAAGAGAGGCCTACAATCAGGATAGGAAAATTGGCTTCCAGGTGGAAAAATCAAAATTAGAAACAGAACTGTTAGAACCCAATGCTAAGATATTATCAAGAAAGTATAACTTGCTGTTGAAATGGAATACTGAGGATGAAACGGTAAAATCTGCTATGATAAAATGGGCACAAGATGTTGGACATGACATTATGTTTGCTGACTGGGAACAGTTGTGGACCACCGGGGTTAAATTTACGGCATGTAATGCCTTAAGAGAGAATATTATGAAAATGATATACAGGTGGTACATGACCCCAGTTAAGCTTGCAAAAATCTATCATTTGCCCGATAATAAATGCTGGAAATGCAAAGAAACTGAAGGTACATTCTTTCACCTTTGGTGGACGTGCCCAAGGATTAAGGCTTTCTGGGAGATGATCTATAATGAACTGAAAAAGGTATTTAAATATACTTTCCTGAAGAAACCAGAGGCCTTTCTCCTGGGCATGGTCGGCCAATTGGTGCAAAAGAAGGATAGAACTTTCTTTATGTATGCTACAGCAGCAGCAAGAATACTCATCGCAAAGCATTGGAAGACACAAGACCTACCCACCTTGGAAGAATGGCAGATGCAACTAATGGACTATATGGAAATGGCGGAAATGACTGGCAGAATCCGAGATCAGGGAGAAGAGTTGGTGGAAGAAGACTGGAAGAAATTTAAAATCTATCTACAAAAACATTGTAAAATTTTTGAATGTTGATGACATTGAAATGAATTGAAGAGGTTCTAGTAAAAAAGGTAAAATAAGAATATGAAAGAAGGGATAGATATCAGATAAAAATTAGGATTAAATAATATGTGAAGAAAGATAATTAAGGACGAAATTAATAAGAAGGAATTTGCTAATTAATTTTAAACTGGAATACAAGAAAGGGAGGTGCGAGGAAGTCAAGGAAATAAGTTTATGGATGGTAAGAAATTACAGAGAGGGATTTTTATTTTTTAACTCTTTGAATCTTTTTAGTGTTTTTTTCCCCCTTTTTTTCTTTTTTTCTTTTCATACATGTTAATTATGCTTGAATGTGTATGTGTTTGAGTTCTTATTTGTTCTGTGTTTTTCTTTATGCAATTTCTTTCTTTGATAAAACTGAATAAAATATTATATAGAAAAAAGAATGAGAAAAGAGGATAACATAATTATCACCTGAGTTCTGTACTGGTAACAGAATGTATGGTGTGTGAGGGAAGGTCTAGGGAAATTTGATAGCTGTGATTTTGTCCTGTAGCTTTTAAAACTAATAAGTTTAGAATAACAATAAGAAGAAATCAGAATGAAATTAGATTTTCTTGCATGAAAATCAAGGAGAATTTTCCTGGACAATTTTTGTCCTCAGTTGTTTTCATCCCTAATGATATAGCAACCTTTGAGATTCAGTTTTGGATACCAAATAGAATACTGTATTGGGGTTAGCTTTGCTTAATTCAAGGTCAAATCTCTCTTACATGATTAGGCAGTCCTGGAGCCACTATCTTCTAATTCACAATGATGTCTTGTAGTTATAGAGTATATAAAAACAGAGCAGCTTAACAGGGCTGTAGAAATTATTCTTAACCATGTCAGATTTCTTGCCCAATAAAAAGGATAATCTTGAGGCAAATTATGTCTGGGGAAGTTTTTTGGTTTTTTTAATGCACTGGAGGACAATGGGAGCATAACTCTCATTTCCTTGGAGTTACACTTTCGCTCTTCACATAGACACTAATTATTTAATTTTAGGGCTTTCGTTTCCTCAATTCTCATTCATTTCCCTGGTTATGATCTTTAATGAAAAATGCCCGCTGTGTTTAGTACAAACCATTTGGTGCCCCTGTGTCAGGGGAGGAAAAGAACAACATTCAGTGAAGCTGAAGGTTTTTATTATCACGTCGTAAATGAACAAATGGCATCTGTCAATACAAAGGAGCACAAGGGGGTATGGAAGGAAGCTTAGTTATTGCACTCTGGGTGTGCTGTCGAAGTGACAAAATGGGATTTTATTAACGTCCTGGTTATAGGCACCCCTTCCCTTCAACTTTTTTTAAAAATTCTTTAACTTTCAACAATTTGTCCCATGCAAGGGCTACTGTAAAATGCAGGATGGCAAAATTGCTGCCATCTGTTTCAAAAATCTAGAAGTTATTTGCCTCACAAAACTGAACTGTATTTGCAATGAGGTGTGGCTTTATTTTGTCAGTTATATTGGAGTAAAGTCTCCTTTTGGCTCTAATTCAAGATCTAACTCCATGAGGAATTAAGCAGCTCTTATTTATTTAAGTGCTAAATCCCATCTTCGTTTTCATATTTGGGCAATAAACATCTTTCATGGCATTGATAAATGGCCACGGGTGTTTATGGGCTGCAGGATATGTTTACGCCAAACGTATAATACCCAAAGAAGGCATGTTCACATTAGACTGGGAATTAACTTTTGTGCTCTACAGACAGAAGTAGGAAGTGGCTGCAGGGGCGGGAGGTGGTGGAGGGAGTAAACAGCCGTTGGGAATGGCTTACTGGAAGTTGTTAAAGTTGAATTCTCATAAAATTGTTTTAGCAGAGCGCTCCGTCTTTCAGCCTCCAACAGGTGTGGTCATGACAAAAGGCCAAATATGAAAGAACTCATTATATTGTACGCTCCATCTGAGGTAGAAAAGCCCAAGGGTGGGGGGTGCTA
Source organism: Podarcis gaigeae (assembly GCF_964106915.1). NCBI lineage: Eukaryota > Metazoa > Chordata > Lepidosauria > Squamata > Lacertidae > Podarcis > Podarcis gaigeae. The sequence goes on along the minus strand of NC_139682.1, from coordinate 17,890,486 downwards.
ATCTAGCTGCTGTTTGGCCCCCATGTAGACATATCCGCTATGCATAATGACCTCAAATTCCACCGTGTGGCAACTCCTGATTCCTGGTGGCCCCCCCTCCTATGTAGAGCACTTTGTCCAGAATAGCATTTGGGTGTGTACCAGGGCCTGCTTCATGAGCAAACGTTTTTGTTGCAGACTTCAGGGGCCACTGCAGGACGTTAGTATGTGGGGGTCCTACCCATGCAAGGTGGTGCTGATATTGTAATAATAATAATAATAATAATAATAATAATAATAATAATAATAATAATTTATTATTTATACCCTGACCATCTGGCTGAGTTTCCTCAGCCATTCTGGTTGGCTCCCAATCGAATGTTAAAAACAATACAGCATTAAATATTTAAGAACTTCCCTAAACAGGACTGCCTTCAGATGTCTTCTAAAAATAAGATAGCTGCTTATTTCCTTCACATCTGATGGGAGGGTGTTCCCCAGGGCAGGCGCCACTACCGAGAAGGCCCTCTGCCTGGTTCCCTGTAACTTGGCTTCTCGCAGTGAGGGAACCGCCAGAAGACCCTCGGTGCTGGATCTCAGTGTCCAGGCTGAACGATGGGGGTGGAGACGCTCCTTCAGATATACTGGACCGAGGCCATTTAGGGCTTTAAAGGTCAGCACCAACACTTTGAATTGTTCTCGGAAACGTACTGGGAGCCAATGCAGATCTCTCAGGACTGGTGTTATGTGGTCCTGGCGGCCACTCCCAGTCACCAGTCTAGCTGTATGTCACAGAAGGGTCAGGCATCAACATGTCAGGGAAGGAAGTAATGTCTAGGGAGGGGGAGCTTTGGGAAGGTGGCAGGAAGGCCCTTGGACCCTTGGCAGAAGCTTCCTGGGCTTTGGGAAGGAGGTGTCAGGCTTTATGACTCTAATTTAATGGGAACATTTAGAGGACTGGCCCAGTTGTCCTAGTCCACTGACCGCACACCACTGTCCCTTGTTATGGTGAAAATGAAACAAATAAACTAAATAATTGCTATTGTCATCCCCTGTAATAGTTTAAAGCAGGGGTAGGCAACCTAAAGCCCGGGGGCCGGATGCAGCCCAATCGGCTTCTCAATCCGGCCCACGGACGATCCGGGAATCAGCGTGTTTTTACCTGAGTAGAATGTGTCCTTTTATTTAAAATGCACCTCTGGGTTATTTGTGGGGCCTGCCTGGTGTTTTTACATGATGATTTGTTGGGTCTCTGGACCATAATAAAGATTGAAGTAAGTGGTGAAGTTTTAACATGAGTACAATGTGTGCTTTTATTTAAAATGCATCTCTGGGTTATATGTGGGGCCTGCCTGGTGTTTTTACATGAGTAGAATGTGTCCTTTTATTTAAAATGCATCTCTGTGTTATTTGTGGGACATAGGAATTTGTTCATTTTTTCCTCCAAAATATAGTCTGGCCCACCACATGGTCTCAGGGACGGTGGACCAGCCCACGGCTGAAAAAGGTTGCTGACCCCTGGTTTAAAGGAAGCGCGGTAGCTCAGTGGTAGAAAATGTGCTTTACAGCATGTAAAAGATCCTAGGTCGAACCTCAGACATAGCCATGAGAAACCTGTTTGAGACAATACTGAACTAGTCAAATCGGTGGTCTGCCTTGATATATGGTAGGTGTGTTCCTGTGCTGTCTGAGGTGGGCCTCCTCACCTTGTCTAATAATGGGGAGGTCTTTGTTGTGCACTTGGGCTTCCCATAGGCACCTGGTTGGCTGCTGTGAGGACAGGATGCTGGACTGGATAGGCTATTGGCTTGATCCACAGGGCTCTGCTTTTGTCGGGTTGTCCCCAAGGACAGATATGCATTCACAGTGGTCTTGGATATGTGGGAGACAGCAGGCTTGGCTGTAGTTTCTTGGAGTGCGTCTACAACGTGTTTAAGCAGGTGCTCAAGCCACCTTCAAATAACCAAAACGCAGCATATTTGCACAAATATGGCTGTCATTTAATGAGTGAATTGGTCTTAACAGAAGTGAGAGCGTGTTCATGCTCGCCCTGCGCGCACACACAGCACTGAACAAATGCTGGATAAAAGTCACACGGATTCTTTTTCCCTTGCAAGGTTCCCATGACATCAAAACAGGAATTTCAAGAGTTATTGCCACAGCAGTTTCCAGCTTAATACACTGGAATTGTATGAAAACAAGAGTAGGGGTTGTTTGGATAAACCAAATGGGGAAACCAAACTTTCCAAAGGGTGCAACTTATAACAGTTGAAACAGTGGCGTCATGTTAATTGAAAACTGAAGCAACATATTGGCTCTTAAAGATTTAAAAGGAGTGATACTGAAGCCCAGAGGGTCCTCTATCACTTTAGAATAGAGCGGAAAAGGCAGCCTTTTTGGGCAGTGTGGCATTTAAAGAAAACAGAAAAGGAATGCAATTTATTCTGAGTGCTATCTGAGCCCGAATCTAATCAAGATCCAATCCTAAGTCCACATAAGGATGAATCTGCTGTAAAGAGTGAGCATTGAGGGAATATAACCTTATTTGAGGGTAAAAGTTGATATTAACATGGGGCTGTCACAGTGGGGATGGGGTGTGCCCTTCTGCTACATTAATACATGTTTAGGGGCCATGGATTTCACTGTTTACTCTCGGGCTGAGATCAATGAGATGTAAACATGCTTGACATTGGCTGGCTTGCACCCACAAACACATTTAAAAGGCTGTAGGGTATTAATCAGCCTTATAAAACCAAAAATGCTAATACAAAATACAAATTAACATATAACCCTTAAGAACCATGTAAAACAAACCTCCCCCCCAATAAACAACACCCAACACCCACCCAAGTTAAAAACAACAACAACACCCTCATTCAAACCATAATTTTAGCACCAGGGGGCTGGTCCATGCCTTCATTCCACCCCCACAGTGTTGCCCCCATAGAAATGAACCCCTTTGGTGTCTCCCCTTTGGTGTGTGCAACTGGTGCATGCCTAGCTGGGGCAGCAGGTGCTTCCAGTGCTGCCAGCCTGCCCATTGTCCTGGTCCATCCCCTCCTTGCACACTTGCAGGCAGGTGTTGGTCTTGCCCCCAGGCGAGGCAAGCTTTATAGAGCTGCCCCATGTAAAGAAATGCTGGCAAGAGGGACAAATCCTGCTTAACTTTGTGTAGTCGTACCAGGATGTAGAAATGTACCTCTTTCAATGATGTAATAAACAGCCTTGCTATACTCTTTTTTTGTTAATGTACTTTTCATTTTACTCCTCTGTTGATGCAGGATTTATGGACTTTTATTGGAGTGGGAATTGAATGAATCAGCAAATTGGCCCCTGACCTTTTCACTGGAAGACATGATTCTCAGCTTGCCTGCTTTTTAAAGACGTTCAGAGTCAGTTACAGAAGGGATCGCCGACTAGAATTAATTTGGTAAGTACATGAATGGTCTTTTCTTCATGAATGTATGAAGACTGGTGCCGACTCAGTGTTGTTTTCTTGCATGTCTCCTGTGGAGATTCAACAGGCACAAACCTCCCCTGGTGTGGCGATGGAGGGGAAGTCTCACCTGTTGAACATCTTCCTGCTGCGCACCTCTTACAGACACGAGAGCCCTGCCTTCGCATTGTCAACAGCTTTAAAATGTTTCGATCGATTAACTGTCCAGGTTTTAACTGGTTAATCAATGTGTGCATTCGTTAATCAATAGACGTATCTGACAGCCCTATGAATTACTCATCGTGCCAGGTATAAAAGGGAAAATATCAAAGTTTTATCAGATTGTGATTCAAAAAGGATTTTCAAGGGGGCTAGAATCATCGGAGGAGAAGGTTTAGAGAGAGATATCCCACAAAACACTGAGAATATCCATGGAATAGTGCAAAGATGGGGAACCACAGGCCCAGGAATTACCGTATTTTTTGCTCTATAAGACGTACTTTTCCCCTCCTAAAAAGTAAGGGGAAATGTGTGTGCGTCTTATGAAGCGAATGCAGGCTGCACAGCTATTGCTGAAGCCAGAAGAACAAGAGGGATCGGTCCGCACCAATCCCTCCTGCTCTCCTGGCTTCACGGATAGTCCTGCAAAGCCTCTTGAGCACAGCCAGAGCGCTCCTGCCTCTTCACTCAAGAGGCTTTGTGTTGCTTTCTTGTTTTCCTCCTCTACAAACTAGGTGCGTCTTATGGTCCGGTGCGTCTTATAGAGTGAAAAATACGGTAACTGCAACTACTCTAGATCTCTTGATCTGGCCCGTGGGACTCAGCCAAGGCCACAAACTCTCCAGCACATGCTTTGGGTGTTTTGGTCTGTCTGGCGCATGTCCTCATACCCTGATAATGCTTCTTGCTAGCCTGGATGGAGGACAGAGGGAGGTGCGAGTGAGTCTACTGTATATGTTAAAATTTGCAAAGCTCAGTCGGTAGAGCATGACACCCTCAATCTCAATGTCATGGGTTTGAGTCCCACATGGGGCAAAAGATTCCTGCACTGCAGAGGGCTGGGCTAGATGACCCTCATGGTCCCTTCCAACTCTATGAATCTATGATTTGTTGCTCTGTCCACTCTGGCTCCCTCCACCCTTGACATGCAGCCCCAAGGAGCAAATGTGGTGCTCAGACCAAAAATGGTTCCACACCTCTGGAATCACGGAATGCGTTATCTCAACCAGGGATAGGGAATCTCTTTCAGCAGGGGGCTGCAATCCCTTCTGGGGGCCACATACCAGAGCTGGATGAAGGCAGAGGCCGAAAGTGGGTGGCGCAGCAGGTTACATTCTAGCCAGGCAGAAGTCAGAGATTTCGGTGCGCTCCCAACCCCATCTCTGCATCCAGACAAGCAAGGAGGTCTCACAAGTAAGATCTCATAGTACCGATGCCAAGATTCATTTTTATTTTGGCACAATGCGCATTAGTCTCTGAGGAGAACACAGTAAAGCAGCTCCAAAACAGCTCCGATCAAGAAACGTATGCGGCTGTTTCAGCACAACTTGCTTTCCCTCAAATCCTTGCCTGAAATGGCTTTATTCTTCATCTTTTTAAAGCCAACCTCTTTCTCTCTTTGTGTCTTAAATCAGCCACCAAAGCAATAGTGGCAATAATAATAATATCCCACAAAATAAGAGCACAACCACAATCCAAGATCTCGTTAGACACTTTAGCCCTGTGAAAGCATCTATTGTTAAAGTCCATTTATTTTTGTCAATATTGACATCTGACCATGGACACAAAATGATCCACCCCCACCGCTCCTGTACTATTCCGTCCAACTTTGCATTAGGAAAGCAATTGAAAAGCTTAATGCATGGAAAGTGAATCTTTTGTGTTCTCCATAATGCCAATTTTTTTCCCCTCTCTCTCCCCTCTGGACCTACCAAAGCTGTCCAAACAAGAACTAGATTTTTCCCTTTCAGAGGAGAAGAATGGAAACTTTAAATGAAATCACAAGTTTACTTGTCCTGTTAGAAACTCAGAGGTAGAACCAGGGTGAGATTCTAGCATATAATTGTGTGGGGCAGCTATATAAAAATAAGGATGCACTGTGCAAATGCATATTGTCAGTGGTGTTCGACAAAATAGGCCACAACCTTTGACTGGGGCTGCCCAGAGTGGCTGGGGAAATCCAGCCCAATGGATGGGGTATAAATAATAATAATAATAATAATAATAATAATAATAATAATTATTGAAGAAACCATTTCAGATGTACAATGGGAATCATTGTACAGGTTACAGGGGGCATGTCCCAACAGGAACGTCCTGTACTGCTGTTTTGGTACACATCATATATTTAAAACATTCATGAGAGGTGGTGAACTCTCCTTCCTTGGAGGTTTTTAAGCAGAGGTTGGATGGCCATCTGTCATGGATGCTTTAGTTGAGATTCCTGCATTGCAGGGGGTTGGACTACATGACCCTTGTGGTCCCTTCCTACTCAACAGTTCTATCGTTCTATTATTCTTATACCACATTAACAGTCATGAAGAATCTTGGGAACCATAGTTTGTCAAGGGCACTGAGAATTATAGCTCTGCAAGGTCAGCGCCTTTAACAAACTACAGTTCCCAGGATTCTTTGGGGGAAGCTGTGAATGTTGAAGTGTTTCAATGTATGGTGCGGATGTGAGTACAATGGTACCTCCAATTACATACGCTTCAGATTACATACGCTTCAGGTTACAGACTCCGCTAACCCAGAAATAGTACCTCAGGTTAAGAACTTTACCTCAGGATGAGAACAGAAATCGGGCTCCGGCGGCACAGCGGCAGCAGGAGTTAGCTAAAGTAGTGCTTCAGGTTAAGAACAGTATCAGGTTAAGAACGGACCTCCGGAACAAATTAAGTACATAACACGAGGTACCACTGTATTGTTGTTTTTCTGAAGGGTCAATTATAACAGGACCAAATTTTGGAAAGAAGATAGATGGGCCAAAAAGGAGAGGCACACTCAGTTGAGCCAAACCGCATCAGGCAAGCGTTGGAGGAAAACTGGACAGTTCCATTAAAGGTAAAGGTAAAGGTACCCCTGCCCGTACGGGCCAGTCTTGACAGACTCTGGGGTTGTGCGCCCATCTCACTCAAGAGGCCAGGGGCCAGCGCTGTCCGGAGACACTTCCGGGTCATGTGGCCAGCGTGACATCGCTGCTCTGGCGAGCCAGAGCCGCACACGGAAACGCCGTTTACCTTCCCGCTGGTAAGCGGTCCCTATTTATCTACTTGCACCCGGAGGTGCTTTCAAACTGCTAGGTTGGCAGGAGCTGGGACCGAGCAGTGGGAGCGCACCCCGCCGCAGGCATTCGAACCGCCGACCTTTCGATCGGCAAGTCCTAGGCGCTGAGGCTTTAACCCACAGTACAGGCTCCTTAAAAGTACATTCAATATTCCACAGGTGAGGGTCATGGTGGAGCTCATTTTCAAAGTGTGACCAAAACACCTCCAGTTTCTATATTTGACCTTAGATTTAAATTCTACTCTGGGCTGCCTGCGCTTTTCCTGGAAGTGCATCTACAAATTCTATTGCAGGAAGGGTGATCTCAAGGTGTGCAGCCACACATCATTTATCTAGCAGCTATTGCAATCAGTGTAGATGGTGCTCAATATTGGACGCATAAACAGAATATGGTTCCTTGAGATTACTCTGCCTGCAGAGGTGACATTACTTTTTGGGATCATTGGGAACACGTCCTTAAATGAAATATAATAACCGGAAGAAGCTTAAATCATGTCCCCCACCCCGCCTAAATGTTTACCATTGCAAAGTAGGTGCTAGCAAACTCAGAATTTCATTGAGCAAGCTAAGTCATGACTTATGCAAGGAATGCATTGCTACCCCTTGTTTACTCTGCAGATAGTTTCAAGGCAAAGTATCTGAAGCTCCCATCCGTCATAAAATTATGAAGTGCTCCCTTGCTGGAGTGTGTGTGTGTGCGTGCGTGCTGAGCGTCAAGCATTCTGCATTGTGATTCCAATAAGATTGTAGCTGCCAGAGAGGCCTTTCTTAGCCTTTACAGATAACATTCATGAATTGATCCCTCATTAGTATGCGGCCGGCATGGGAAAATGATAAACTCCTATTAACACTGTCATGGCAACTGAAAAAAATGGCAGCTTTGGAAGAAAAGCCATGGGCCTCTTTCCTTTCTTCTGTTTGACATCTGCTATGGGCCTGGCAGTACTTTCTTATCAAAAGCTCCTGTTTGCAGGCTCACCTCTGAAGCCGCACCATAAGCTGCAACTTGTCATAAAAAGAGGAAATTTATTATACTGTTGAGAGTCAAAAGAGTAGAAATTTCTCTTTGATCCAGTAGGCCATAAACTAAACAAGAAAGAATAAGAAGAAATGAACCATTTGGGAACGATGCTTCTTTTCTCTACCTAAACTTTTATCCACTTATTGCAGAAAAGAGTGCAAAGCTCATGTTTCAACAGGTAATTACTGTGGTTGTTAATTTACTGTTTCTTTTTGTTGCTGCAAAGATTTATATACTGCCTGTAAGTATGAATTCTGTCATGATTGATCCCTCCTTCCCTCCCTCTCAGATACAGTGCTTTTGGGATGTAAAAAAACGAGGTGCCGGTACTCATATCTTGATAAAAGGGTTGTGATTGCCAGAAGAAAGTGGCTTCCATGGGCAGTGAGCACAGTCACAAAAAAGCTGTTTATCTCCAGAATAAAATGAAGATTTCAAAGCAGCGCAGCACATACAATCAATTTATGGTGCTGAAAGTGTTCCAAAAACAGGACACTGCAGCTGCAAAGGTCTTGCCCACCATCTGCCTAACCTCTGATGAGGACATTCTAACACATGATCATTTACATGTGGGAAAAGGCAATCCCTGAGCCCAGCTTTCAAGCCATATAGAGCTTTAAAGGTAAGCAGCAGTACAGTGGTACCTTGGGTTAAGAACTTAACTCATTCTGGAGGTCCATTCTTAATCTGAAACTGTTCTTAACCTGAGGTATCACTTTAGCTAATGGGGCCTCCCACTGCTGCTGCGCTGGTGCTGCATGATTTCTGTTCTCATCCTGAAGCAAAGTTCTTAACCCAAAGTACTATTTCTGGGTTAGTGGAGTCTGTAACCTGAAGCGTCTGTAACCTGAGGTACCGCTGTACTTTGAAATGTGCCAGGAAATGGACCAGCAGCCCATGAAGATGATGTTTCAGAACCAGTGAGATGTGCTACCTAAGACAGTTCCCAGTTAGCAGCTATATTCTGAACTAACAAAAGTTTTGAGGAAGGATGCTTCCAGACTCACTATTTTCAGGTGGGATTCAATCACATACTGGCATATTCAGGGAGGGCAACTGAAGTGTTATTTGGTGAAGTTTTATATTCCGCATAGACCCATTGAAATTAATGGACCTGACTTAGGTCCCATTTGCACCATACATCTAAAGTGGTAGCATACCATTTGAAACAGTCACAGCTTCTCCCAAAGAATCTTGAGAACTATAGTGTGTTAAAGGTGGTACATGACACCAGTCAAGCTTGCAAAAAATTATAATTTACCTGACAATAAATGTTGGAAATGTAATGAGACTGAAGGTACATTCTTTCACCTTTGGTGGACATGCCCAAGGATTAAGACATTCTGGGAGATGATTTATAATGAAATGAAAAAGGTATTTAAATATACCTTCCTGAAGAAACCAGAGGCCTTTCTCCTGGGCATGGTCGGCCAATTGGTGCCAAAGAAGGACAGAACTTTTTTTTATGTATGCAACAACTGCAGCAAGAATACTCATCGCGAAGTATTGGAAGACACAAAATTTACCCACCCAGGAAGAATGGCAGATGAAGTTGATGGACTATATGGAACTGGCAGAAATGACTGGCAGAATCCGAGACCAGGGAGAAAAGTCGGTGGAAGAAGACTGAAAAAAAATTAAAGATTATTTACAGAAACACTGTAAAATTAATGAATGTTAAAAAAATGTTGGGATGAAGTTATATGGCTTTAGCAGAAATGTTATAAGGATTTAAGTACAAATAGATTTTTAATGTATTAAAGGGAAAAAATAAGGTTAGAATAAGTTAAGATAAATTACAGGACAGAAAACAGAGGAAGATGGAAAGGAATTGCTGAAACAGTTAATTGAAGTGGAATACAAAAAGGGAGGTGTGAGGAGGTCGTGGAAACAAGTGAATGAAAGTTAAGATACTGAAATTATTGGATGTGTTTTAAATTGTGTTTGTTTTGTTTTGTTAATTCAATGTTTTAGTTTTAGTGTTACGTAGTGTTTTTGTTTTTGTATTGTATTGTTTTGTTGAATTCTTTTTCTTTTATAGTCTTTAAACTGTTAATAATTTTTTTTAAAAAAAGAGAACTATAGTGTGTTAAGAGTGCTGGGAGATGTTTTTCCTCACAAAACTGTAATTCCCAGAAAGTGCTGGCTTCTTGGAGGCCTATGGTTGGCTACTGCGAGAACAGGATGCTGGACCAAATGGGACTTTGGTCTGATTCAGCAGGGCTTTTCTAATATAACAGAGAAGACTAATAGAGCCATGCATGTTTCAGGGGACCTGAATGAGGCTGCCATGGAATGGGATAGCTAAAATGATGGGTTTTTTTCCTTATGAAACTTTCTGTTGTTGTTCTTATGAAATTTTCCACTCACTTTGGGGGGCAGGGAAACAGAAGGGGGGGGAGCCTGCAGTGTCAGAGAACAGAATAAAAACAAGCTTATCTGAATCAAAAACAAACCTGTAGAAACTGACCCATCGCTCATTTACGCACATTTTCTCAAGCATTACACAACATTGCTTTTATGGAGTTTGTGAAGGATACAGTATCTTAATGACCTGCTTTCAGAAGCAATGCAAGTTGTGCAACAAGGTGAGTTTTCAGCGGCATGTCAACATTTTGGAGTAATGCTTCCAGAATGTTAAGTATGTCCTCCCGACTGCTTTATTTTTTCTGCTGAGAGAATCATTTGTTATGGCGAGTCCTGCTGACAGCACTACACGTTTGTTCTTCTTTCTGCGGAGAAATAAACTAAGTGCATTTTCAGATTAAAATGGTGGTCTTGGAAGATCATCTAGGAATTACAAGCTCTTCTTGGTGTGCGTCCAGGTAAATGCAATTCACAATCAAAAGGAGGTGGAGGGAGGGGGAAGAAGCGTTTCTGGATATAAAAGCAAGGCAAATACTAGATAAACAATGTCATTCAGAGCCCCATAGGGGGCAAAAATGGCATTGCTTCTGGCTGAAAGGCCACTCTCTAATTCTTTCTACGACTGCGCTGGCCCTACCATTTTTGGGGACTCATCATTTCTCCAGAGAGCTCAGGGTAGTTCCATACTTGCTACGGCTTTTGTTACTGTCACCATCATGGGTGTAGCCAGGATTTTGGTTGGAGGGGGCAGACTATTGTTAGGAGGGCAGAACCTCAGATTTGTATTGATTTGTATTGGTTTTGATTGATTTGTGGGGAGGGGCTTGGCTACAACCAAGGTCACAATAACCTTGTGAGGTAAATTAAGTAAGAGATACTGACTGGCCAGTGGTCACAGAGCTCCATAGCTGAACGGAGATTTGAATAGAATAGAATAGAATAGAATAGAATAGAATTTATTATTTATACCCCACCCATCTGGCTGGGTTTCCCCAGCCACTTTGGGCAGCTTCCAACAAAGTATTAAAATACAGTGGTCTATTAAAAAAAACCAAAAAACTGGTCTGTTAAATGTTAAAAGCTTCCCTAAACAGGGCTGCCTTCAGATGTCTTCTAAAAATCTGGTAGTTGTTCTTCTCTTTGACATCTTGTGGGAGTGTGTTCCAAAGGGTGGGTGCCACTGCCAAGAAGGCCCTCTGCCTGGTTCCCTGTAACTTGGCTTCTCACAGGGAGGGAACTACCAGAAGGCCCTCGGCGCTGGACCTCAGTGTCCGGGTGGAACGATTGGGGTGGAGACACTCCTTCAGGTATACTGGGCCAAGGCTGTTTAGGGCTTTAAAGGTCAGCACCAACACTTTGAATTGTACCCGGAAACGTACTGGGAGCCAATGTAGATCTTTCAAGACCGGTGTTATGTGGTCTCGGCAGCTGCTCCCAGTCACCAGTCTAGCTGCCGCATTCTGGATTAGTTGTAGTTTCCGGGTCATCTTCAAAGGTAGCCCCACGTAGAGCGCAGTTTGAACACAGGTCTATCCAGTCTGACACTCCTTAGATCATATTCATAGAATCATAGTAATGTAGAGTAGGAAGGGACCCAATGGTCACCAATCTAACCCCCTACAATGTAGGAATCACAGCTACTATACACGTGCTGGAAAACCCACCAAAGGACCTTGCCCAGAGTCCCATCAAACCTGGTGCCAGCCTTGAGATAGGCAGTATGGGGCCAGATGAACAGTTTGACCTCATGTGTAGCATCTTTCTTTGTCTCTACACTTAGCTCAGAAGGGTTGTTGTATCATGTGACTTCAAGATCTTGCCTTTAAGAAGTACAAGCTGTGCCTGTCTCTTTTAACACAGCAGCAGCAATGGGATCAATTTGTACAGCCCTTCTCCCTCAAAACAGAATTACACCAAATACCTGTATATTATGACACACACTGTCAAGATTTACTTCCAAGTCATTGTTTGTTAATTTTAAAGCTTTAGATTCCAGTCTTGGAGAGGAAGGAGAAAACAGCATCTTGTTGTGCTAGTTTTACAGGTATTCCATTAAAAAAACCCCAAAAGCATAGACAATGCTTTCTCAAAGTTATCTGTTATTACCCAGAAATGATCAACAGACTGTAACTCATCTTGTAATTATATATTACTTCAAAAGAGGGTGGAAAGTCAAGATGCTTCAGGAGTTACATATCTTTTTTCTGCTCATTTTTATAATGAAAGTGCTGGAGAGATTTGAAAATAATAATAATAAAATTGTGGTCAGTCCTTAGCTTCATTTTACTATGGCACGGGGCAATCTTAGGCTGTGTACACTTGGCTGTTTTAAAGTCAATGTGATGCACACCATGTGTGCATGTTTTCCAGTCTGTGTGACATGTGTAAGCATTGACACTCTGGTATGTACACAGCCCTATAGTTTAAATGTGCTGGGAGCTGGGAAATATACCTCCCCATTTTAGCAGTTCTGCCAATGTACCGTTGCTGGCAGATCAGCATTTTGGGGTGGTCCAGTGGTGTATTTTATCATGGGGGTCTTGCATCCTGCCAGTATAGCAGGACTTCCCCCCCCCCATCAGTGGAACTTGAGTATGCAGTTGCACCCTAAAACTCAAAAACCTACTTTTAAAATAAAAAAAGATGGTGGAAAAATAAGCTTCCAGGAAAATAATATAGATGAAGTTTAAAATGCCCGAAAGGTTTTGTACATATTTTAAGGTAGACATTTGATATGGAAGAGTTTTGATTTGGAAATGGATCTTGCTATAGTCTTTCCAATATCTCCTCCTTCGCTATCCATGGATGCTTCTTTTGCTGCTTGCAAGAGGGTCTTCAACAATGACCCCGGCATATGAGGCAGTAGGTACATATGAGGTGGCAGGAGAAGGCAGTCCTTCAGGTAGAAGCCCCAGGGAGTTACATAGGATGTCCTCCCAGTTAGGCAGGATGGTAGTGTTATACGACTTTAGTATGGAGCATATCCAGTTTTGAATCACAAAGAGCAGGCTTGAAGCTCAGTGTGAATCACTGAATGATTCTACATCTCACACAAGATGTGTCATTGGAGAATGCTCTGTCATACACAGAGTTAAACATGGCCCCGATCCAGCTAGAGTTTACAGGGTCAATATCAGACCCTCCAGGTGTCCTTATTTCCCCTGATTTAGAGAAGCCATCCTGGTTTCTAATTTGATCCGGGAAAGTCCCACTTTTCCTTAGGATGTCCCTATTTTCATTGGAGAAATGTCAGAGAATATGGAGTTATCCGACCCCCAAGCCACCTGAAGGCAATCCTGTATAGGGAAGGTGGTTTTTTTAATGGTTAATGTGTTATTATGGTTTTTTTTTTAATATGTTGGAAGCTGCCCAGAGTGGCTGCGGCGACCCAGTCAGATGTATGGAGTATAAATAGTAAAATTATCATTATGGAATGGGACGCCCCTATTTTCATTGGAGTAATGTTGGAGGGAGTGCAGTATGAAGCATTCTCATAGGAGACCCACTGAAATCAATAGACTTCAATGTATTCCAAGGGATCTGCTCTGAGTACAGTGGTACCTCGGGTTACAGACGCTTCAGGTTACAGACTCCACTAACCCAGAAATAGTACCTCGGGTTAAGAACTTTGCTTCAGGATGAGAACAGAAATCGTGCTCCGGTGGCGCGGCAGCAGCAGGAGGCCCCATTAGCTAAAGTGGTGCTTCAGGTTAAGAACAGTTTCAAATGAAGAATGGACCTCCAGAATGAATGAAGTACTTAACCCGAGGTACCACTGTATAGCTAATTGGAGAAGTATGACCACACTTAAAATTTGCAGAGATGGTGGAGGGGGGAAGTTGGATGTGCTTGTTAGTGCTGTATACATGATTTCCCCAACTCAGTCCAGCACACAAGATGCATGTGACAAAGATGGATTTCCACTGATCGGGGGTTAATAAAGATGCATAGGTGACTGGAGTAAAAAACACCTTGTTTTTCCCTTCCTCACCAAGTGCCTGATTTGCAAAATTCCAACTTCTTTGCTTCTGCCTGTGCAGTGCTGCCTGCCACTCTTGCACTCTGTTGGTCTAGGACCATTGTACTCAAAAACGTGCTTCACTCTGTATTGGACCCCAGTCCTGCTTTTTTATGATTTATGAATACTTTCCAGCAAACTTTGCACTTTAGAGTACATTTCAAGACAGAGTGGTTGAAACATCATTTCAAGGCCTTGGATTCTTCCCCACCCTCTAACAATGAAAAATCTCCCCCTTGTTATGACAGTTTTACAAGCGCCGAAGTGCATTACAAATAGCTAGGTATATGCCTTTCCTGAACAATTAATTTATTACAGTACTGCAGGGTTGATCATATCTGCTTCCCTTGCATATTTCGGGGCCACCTTTTTAATTACATAAATTTCTTTTTGTGTTTCTAGAACTGGATGCAGACAAAGGAGTCATACTGTTGATTGCATTACAGTCATTCAAATTGCTGAGCATGCTGGCTGAGTTACTCCGAGCATTATTATTTTTCTTTTTAATTATAAGAATTTCTGAATCTCTGGAGTCCAAATTAATCATTTCATTACATCTCAGGGGAAAGGCAGATATTAACAGCAAAAGAATGCTTGGAGCACTGCTCTGTCACCTGTGGGGTGAGCCCAACATCTTGATAAGGAAAATAAGAGATATGTATACCAGTGACCTGAACACTGGCTCAGATGTCAGTCTACTAGGGGCGGCCCTGTTATTAGGCAAGCTAGATGGCTGCTTCTGCTGGAAGATGTTGGGAGATGCGGAACAGTGTCAGAGGACAGAAATCTATGTGCTTACTTTGCACCCCCTAAGCTAGCTCAGGTGCAATCAGGGTGGCCACCTGTCTTGTATAATACAGGATTGTCCCGTATTTCAGTGTAAAATGCTACATTCTGCATTGATACAGTTTTGTCCGGTATTTCAAGTATTCTCTCTCCCTCCCTCTCTCTCTCTCTCTCTCTCTCTCTCTCTCTCTCTCTCTCTCTTTCTCTCTCTCTCTCTCTGCCAAGTTAAGGATCCTCTCCAACTGCATGTGGTTGAAAGAGTGTGTGAAAGGTCATGCATTTAAGCTCTGGGTAGCAAACATAGAGAGATTTACAAAATCATGTGTGTGTGTGTATGTGTGTGCATGCATGTGTGACAACTTCCAGAGGGGCCATCCTGTTAGGCTGCAACAGATTGTAATGGATTGCTTTGAAGTCACTTCAGGACCAGATGAAACAAAAAATGCCCAATCACCTTTTTTGTCCTGTTTTTTTTTTTTTGCCAGAACAAAGGTGGTAACCCCATGTTCAATGTCCTGCATTTCTGCCAGTGCTTAAGTAAAATTAATCTGCCAACACTTGTGTCTGTGGTGTGTCTGTATCTGCGTGTGTGTGTGCACACCATTTTGTCCTTGACCTGGGACAGCAACATTATTTAGGCTGGCTCTGCCTTTTCGGGCATTCATGTCCCATGCAGAATTTGTAGTGCCTGTTCCCAACGTTTGTGTCTTCATCTGAACAGGGACCCTCAATGTGTTGCACTGGAAACCACAGGTGGAAAGAAGAGAAGAAGAGAAGAGTTTGGATTTGATATCCCGCTTTATCACTACCCGGAGTCTCAAAGCGGCTAACAATCTCCTTTCCCTTCCTCCCACACAACAAACACTCTGTGAGGTGAGTGAGGCTGAGAGACTTTCAGAGAAGTGTGACTGGCCCAAGGTCACCCAGCAGTGGCATGTGGAGGAGCGGGGAATTGAACCCAGTTCACCAGATTACGAGTCCACCGCTCTTAACCACTACACCACACTGGCTCTCCTATAGGCAACTGGTTAAAAAGGTAAAGGGGATCCCTGACTGTTAGGTCCAGTTGCGGACGACTCTGAGGTTGCGGCGCTCATCTCGCTTTATTGGCTGAGGGAGCCGATGTATAGCTTCCGGGTCATGTGGCCAGCATGACTAAGCCTCTTTCTGGTGAACCAGAGCAGCACACAGAAGTGCCATTTACTTTCCCGCTGGAGTGGTACCTATTTATCCACTTGCACTTTGGCGGGCTTTCGAACTGCTAGGTTGGCAGGAGCAGGGACCGAGCAACGGGAGCTCACCTCGTCGCGGGGATTCGAACCACTGACCTTCTGATCAGCAAGCCCTAGGCTCTGTGGTTTAGACCACAGAGCCACCCGCACCCCCAGGTAACTGGTTAGCCACTGTGAAAACAGGGTGCTGGACTAGATAGGCCACTGGCCTGATCTATCAGAGCTCTTCTTATGCTCCTTATCCATTCTGCACAAATCCTGCACCCACAATACACGTCGGTCATGCCCATATGGTTTACTGTCAGGGACTGGACAGAGGAGGAATGGTGGAGACCGCCTCTCCAGCCTGAGCCTTCCAGAGAAGAGGAATACAGTATAGATTTAGAACAATGGTTTGCAGGAGGTCATAGCTCAGAGGCAGAGAAGGAGAGAAGCTGGGGAAATAATGGGAGGGGGGAGCAGAGCCGGAGCAGCTGGCTGACACGTTATCACTAGAAATCATTTCAGACTCCCCTTCTCCCAGAACCCTGTGAACATTGAAAGTAGGAGAGCAAAGGGCTCAGAGACAAATGGCCCTAAGTGGCCACCGTAAGGTGGGTGGTGCTGTTGACAAATGAGGAGAGAAGGGGGGGGGGTGGAGATTACTTGGAGCAACACCATTGAGGCTGCATTCCTAAGCCTCTCTCTGTGAATATTGAATAAAAGACATTGGTAAGAGCCTTCTTGTTTACCTGTTCCGTGGGGGGATTGGATTCCCTGATGCCTGACAGATACACATTTTAACAGACCCTCCAAGGGACGTCCCTGATTTAGAGAACCCGTCCCAGTTTCTGATTTGATCCCAGAATGTCCCACTTTTCCTTAGGATGTCCCTATTTTCATTGGAGAAATGTTGGAAGGTATGGAGTTATCCGACCCCTAAGCCACCTGAAGGCAGTCCTGTATAGGGAAGATTTATTAAATGTTTAATATTTCATTATGTTTTTATATATGTTGGAAACTGCCCAGAGTGGCTGGGGCAACCCAGTAAGATGTGTGGGGTATAAATAGTAAAAGTATCATTATTGGAATGGGACGTCCCTGTTTTCATTGGAGAATTGTTGGAGGGTACGTTTTAAAAGCTTTCCATCCAAATATGATAGGAAATTTGATCACTTGGGAAATGATCACAACAGCGCATAGTATATAGCACAACACTGTTAAAATTTCATGACATATTAAACTTGCGTTTTCACCCTAAACATTTTCACCCTAACTTTTTTTTCACGCAGAAAATTAACACACATTTGAATTTAGGCATTTTTTTTCTCCCCCTGTACATTCAGTCAAGAGGTTGCCAGTATTTACATATACTCCCCCCCCCCCCGGGTGTGGGTGGGAAGGCTGGACATATACAGACATTTTCATAGGCAAAAAAATTCTATATGCCACCTGAAAAGTAGCACTTTAGAATAAACAGGCCTCTGGCCAAAGACCAAGAAAAAGGAGATAAATTAAAAACAATGGAATTTACCCAAAAGCCAAGAGGATGTCCCCCTCCCTATTAATAGTGACCTTGAAGAAGCCAGTACCAAGTGAGATAAGATGTTTGGTTACATTGATGTAAATATACTTTTCCCTTAATCATTATGCAAGCACCATCCTAATCTATTTCTCTCCTTCACATTTTTTTTTTACAAGATGCTTCTGTCTTTGAAGATTGCCTTTAACCTTAGTACCTAACAAAACAGCTTGATTCCAAAGGTAAATAACATATTTTACATGCACTAGAGATTGCTTCATTTTCCCCAGGCTTTATGAAACAGTTGTCTGCATTGTACTTTCTTGATTAGCTTGCTTGTGGTATGCATAACTTAATAAATGGAAAATAAAGGCGGGAGGGGGGAGGAGGAATACATGCATCTGGTAGATGCAAAAACCAATTTGAGAATGAGTTGTGGGTAAAGGGAGATTTGTGCCTTCGTTCCAAAAGACAAGCCAGTTCAAACGACTAGATTCCACTTCCAGCTACATTCCTTACCCTAATGGCTATAGGGAGACCAGCAGTACACCATGCACAAACCAGGGTGGTTTACAAAATAAAAACACACAACACACAATAATAATAGAAAACACCACCCGAAACATATTGAAAAGGCCTTAGATTGGTTGAAGAGGAATGTTCTCTCCTGGGGCCTAAATATATGGAATGAAGGCACCCTCTGAGCCTCCCTGGGGAATAATTTTGTTCTTCTCCCTATGTCCTAAGAATTTAGGGTGGAAATTTCACTTCGTCCTCTCAACAAGCTTGTGAGGTAGGTTAGGCCAAGGGAATGTATCTGCTACAAACTTATATTGGATTTTGGATTTACACCAGTTTCATTGTCATGGCTTTCCCATAGGAATTATGGGAGCTGCGTGGTGTTAAGCATTTGACAATTCTTTATTAGAAATTAAAAGTTTCCCTTAATATTTTCCATGGTCCCCTATCAATTGAACTCTGCTCTGTAACAAAGCTATCATTTGTTCTGTCTCAGAGCACATTCCTGTAGGATATTACAAACACTCCAGACTGAGACTGAAAGCCCTAAACAGCCTAAGCAAACAATTCTTTAATTGCTATTTAATGAGGTGTATTTTAAATTAAATTTTAACTGAAGCTGTCCCCTGTGGAAGGTGTTTTATTACTGGTTGCATGGGTGAATCAGCACATCCAATATCCAGCCTTGGTAGCGTATCTAGTGCTCAATTAGCCCACAGCATCTGACGTCTAATCAAGCCACAGATTTGCACAAAACCAGGGACAGCTTTAGGGGCGTTTAGGAAAGACTGTCCTTGTGTTTGAAGAGCGGGGTGGTAGTTCAGAGGTAACTATGGATGGCAGCTTCTCGCAACAAATGACTTTATGATTCTGTTGGAACAAGAACGATACAATCTATAAGCTTCTGGTGATAAGAAAGTGTAACACCGTGTTCCTTGCACATTCTCTCTTTTAATTTCTGCTGGGCATCAGAGTGGCGGCGTGTTTGCAAATAACACAATTACAGTCGTACCTCTGCACCCGAACGGTTGAAAACTGGAAGTGAGTGTTCCATTTTTTTAACGTTCTTTGGGAAGCTAAACGTCCGGCAGGGCTTCCGTGGCTTCCGATTGGCGGCAGGAGCTTCCTGCAGCCAATCAGAAGCCGCGTTTTGGAAGTCGAACGTTTTGGAAGTCGAACGGACTTCCAGAACGGATTCGGTTCGACTTCTGAGGTATGGCTGTACAGTGGTACCTCAGGTTAAGTACTTAATTCGTTCTGGAGGTCTGTTCTTAACCTGAAACTGTTCTTAACCTGAAGCACCACTTTAGCTAATGGGGCCTCCCGCTGCCGCCGGAGCACGATTTCTGTTCTCATCCTGAAGCAAAGTTCTTAACCCGAGGTACTATTTCTGGGTTAGCGGAGTCTGTAACCTGAAGCGTATGTAACCTGAAGTGTATGTAAACCGAGGTACCACTGTATGCATTTAAGCATCTTTCATGGACCAGTGCAAAAAACAGTGTTAAGGGGAAGCACCAAAATGAGATATCAAAGTGGACCAATCCTCACTCTCTTCCTCCTGCGACGAGCTGTTTTCTCTTGAAGGAAGCATTTTCTTTCTTCCAATTATTTGGTCTCAATCCATTGTTAGACCAGGTCCATGCAAACAATGGAGGATGTCAAGTTGTAGGGAGAGGTTCAGGTTTATGATGGCTCTCCCATATAAACAACTCCCTGTAATGAGAAAATTAGCACAGTGAGTTCTGCTCTAGACTGCTTCTTTTCTCATTGATGCACTAGTTACTGTTTTTTACTTGCAGGGAGGCTGTTATGTAAGGGAAAATTCAAAGATGGTATTTTCCAAAGCCTATGGGCACCCAGACTTGAAATGCCCCATTTGAGGATGTTCCATGGGCTCCAAGAAGTGTGACTTCTTTCCTGCCCAAGTACAGCTTGGGACTCTGCTAAGGCAACAGCAGAAAATGACCCTTTCTACTGGTGAGAGTGGCAGAGTTTTGACTATCTGTCATCCACCCCAATCCTCGACATTGGGGTGTGTTTGTTGGGACTGTGCCCTACGTAAGCAAACAAAGCAAAGGCAACTACAGTGGTACCTCAGGTTACATACGCTTCAGGTTACAGACTCCGCTAACCCAGAAATAGTGCTTCAGGTTAAGAACTTTGCTTCAGGATGAGAACAGAAATCGTGCTTTGGTGGCGCGGCAACAGCAGGAGGCCCCATTAGCTAATATGGTCTTCAGGTTAAGAACAGTTTCAGGTTAAGAACGGACCTCCGGAACGAATTAAGTACTTAACCCGAGGTACCACTGTATTTCCAAACAATGCCATTTTTCAGTCCCCCAGATTGCATGCGACGCTTCTCAGAAAATTTTATTTCACTTTAGTCTTAAGAAATGAAAGGTTGCTACTTATTAATCTTGCTTGGAAAAGCAGAGAATAGAACTGTGTATTTTATATGAACCACGCATAAGAAGTGTGCATGAGTAACTATATATATTTGTTATATTCTATGATATGCTCAACCCTAGTTCATTTCCATCCTCAGCTCTTTCACTCTGTCATTACTTTGAAGGGATTCATTTCTCCTCTTTAGTTTTTCCTGTGTTTCTCTTGATAACCCTATTGAGTTGCTGCCCCGTATTTTGCAACCTCTTTTCTTGGAGCAGAATATGCAGACAACCAACGTAACTCAGGAAGATTTTCAAAAATTTAACGAGTCACATTGTATGTACAGGGAAGCATGAGGAGGAAATTGTTTGGTTTTGTTGGGGTGCCACAAATGAGATTTATTTCAGATTCACTCCAAGTTTCCACCTAAACTTTCCCTAATTTAGCCAACGTCCCCCCCCCCCTGAATTAATGTACTAGGGCAGTGAATAGCCTCCAATCGCAACATGGCTGGTGCAGTGGCTCTCTAAAGCCAGCACCAAGATGCACACACAATATATATTTAGGGACATTTCTCTGTGTTCAGTGCAACCTTCCCACTTCATGAATGGGGACAAAAGGCTGTGAATGCATAGCAAATAAGCATTTTGTTGCACAGAGCCCGGCAGAAAAATAGACAGGCCTCAGTGAAGGGAGCCCAGGAAAACAAGCAATGATCATGCTAGCTATCAGCTCCAAGCCAGAGCACCTTCCATCATTAGGAAGCATGAGCCACAACAGTTGCAACCATTGCACCCTTTAGCAAAACCCCTCTCCTCACTGTTGTTAATAAGGTGCATGCCACTGAAATGGCATTTTGGTTCTCTCACATTTTCCCAGACTGAACTTCAGTTTCTGCAGCAATTTGCAAATTTTTTTTTTAAATGAAAAAGAAATCCTAATCATTTTTTTCAGACGTTTCATGTGAATTTCCCCCAGTAAACACATATTTGTATGCAGTTTTGACTAATGTACACATATTTTCCAGAGCAATTTATCCATAAACAGTACATTTTTCACCCATACAGTCATTTGTACGTGCATCCCTCACTAACCTATACATTTTTTAAAAAAATATTGCTTGAAAACTGCATCGCAAAATTTGGAGAAGTGCAAATTTTGAAGGGCGGGCGTGTTTTGGTCCTCACATTGTTGTGGAAAGTGCAAATTTGATAAATTGGGTCCTCCCTTAAAGAGGGCACGTATTGCCATGAGACCTGGAAACCGACACCCTGGGTTGTGGGCAGGTACAATTGGTCAGCCACAACACCCAATTGGTAGGTCCCTTGTAGCTGGGTGCAATCTGACCAATGGGAGGCAGTCCAAACGGTTCAAGGGACCTATTTATACTCATGCATGTGACCCAGAGCTTCCTCTTTCGGCGCGTGCATTCGGAACACCTGCCCACCTCTCCCTACTTTTAGGGCATTTTTTGCGATTGACCTTGCTGTGCCGTCGTGTGACGTGTGGCATTGGGACAGGGGCATGGCAGGAATTTTCCCCACTTGGCTGATTGGCTGTTGCCATTGGGGTTTCGCCTGCCACGTAGCAAATCGTCACAACTTGTAAGGTTGCGGATAGGCTCTGGTTCAGGTGATAGGGATTGGAGAATGCTCTCGCCATCCCTATGTGAAGGGTATTCCGTTAAAGGAATCCAGGAACTTGATGACTGGGTCAACCCCTGAGAGGGGTTGTGCCCATGCCTGAGTCCAGGGGGACATTTGCGTGGCAAAGATAGCCTGTTCCCGGCTTTCCACTTATCAAGGTGTTCACCCTTGGCTGACCTATGCTGGTGCCCTGGGTCAGCGCTGCCTGCAAGGGTGCAGGGAGCTAGTCGAACCAGAGCCTATGCAACCAGTCACTTTCTGTAATCAATAAAGTTGTGGCCTAAATTCTGCCAAAAACCAAAACCAAAATTTGAGTCAAGTGTGAATTTATTTAGGGGGCAGGTTTCTGGGTCTGAACACGCAAGTTTAGCTTTAAATGTGAACTGAATCGAATTTCTGCCCCATCCCTAATCTGGACCACACACAGAGGAAAACTGTCAGCCAGAAACAAACAAATGTTGCTAGAGATCACTCCTAGTCATAAATGAAGGGCTACAAGTAACCAGTGATAATATGTGCAAACTTGCAATCAGCCCAAAATGTTTATGATCCCATACATACCAAGGTGGAAAAGTATGGGTAAATCCTTTGGGAAGATCTTAGCATGTGTACCTGGTATTTAAGTGACATGGGTGGCACTGTGATTGAAACCACTAAGCCTCCTGGTTCAAATCCACATGGGGTGAGCTCCCGTTGCTCTGTCCCAGCTGCTTGCCAACCTAGCAGTTCAAAAGCATGCTAACACGTGGCGGGAAGGTAAATGGCATTTCTGTGCGCTCTGCCTTCCATCATTGTGTGGTTTAGTCATGCTAGCCACATGACCCGGAAAGCAGTCTGTGGAGAAATACTGGCTTCCTAGGCCTGAAAGTGAGATGAGCACCACACCCCATGGTTGCCTTTGACTGGACTTAACTGTCCAGCGGTCCTTTACCTTTACCTACCTGGTATCTGTGCTGTCACCATGCATGGCCAACGGGCAGCAAGTTCTTGAGTGACCCCACATGTGTCTGTAGAGCAGTCCATATTGGGGAGTAACCACAGGTTAGGGCTTTCTTTAAAGAAAAGTTCACATGGGGGGGGGGATTTTAATATTGCTGTAGAGTGCCCTAAGACCTTATAGTGAAGGAAAGGTAAGAGATGGATGGGTGAAGTAAATAAATACAACTTTCCAAGGTGGGTTGTCAACTTTTTTTATTTTTTATTTTTTAAAACCTTTATTTATTTGAACTCCACCCTTGGCACACTGCTGCAAAATCAATAACAGAAGTCCTATTTTTCACCTTCTCTTGAACAAATGTTTGGAAGGGAGGACTGGATTGTGCTGACTGGTCCTACACTGTGTATATTTGGCTGAAAGTGAGAACAGCTCTACTACGCGTGTAGAATTCTACACAAGTAGGAACTGTGTTTGCAGTTGGCAACCTTGATTGGCCAAGTGTTCCCAGTCTGTCTGAATGCACAGCACTCAGGGGCGCAGGCAGCAGTGGAGGCACAGAAGGCTAGAGTTTTGTCAAAACATGGAAGGCAACATGAGAATAGGACTAGAGAGACATTCTTCCCCATGCTGTCGAGACTTTAGCCTTTAAACGTCATTGTCTTAGGCTACGTGATGTGGCTCACCCAAACAGAGAGAAACTAGAGAAAAATAAAATATTTTAATAACATTTTGCCCCCTCTTGTATTCATAGTCTCTTGGTTGTCAAGTAATGGAATGTCCGAGGCCAAGTTGTTAAGCAAAAGCAAACTATTCAGGAGCCAAATTTTTGAATGCATAAACTCTCTTGGGCATTTGCATCTGAATGGAACCCATGTTCTTTTAGTGGGAGAAACTGAACATGTCATGTGGCTTATCTCAACAAACACAATTAAACAGCGGAGCTTAAAGGGGGGCTAGCAAGGAGCATTCCTGGTAATGAGATCCCTATCACTCCAGTAAACATATCTCAATTTTAATAAAATCAGCGTAAGCATGCAGATAATCCCGCAATTGTTATTCTGAAGTTGAACAGAAATAAGAGCTCGATTTTATCCTTCTTTGAAACCCAGGAGCCTTTTCAGGTTTAAGTGGGTGAGGGAAAAGATTTCCATGGAAGGGAGAAGTGGGAAGCAAGATTATGAACCAAAAAAAGAAAAAAGAAAAAAAAAGTTCTCCTCTTGGACATAGTCAAGATTAAATGGAAAAAAAGTGCATCAAAGGCATTTGTTGTGATTAATTTTCCTTAGCGGGATAAGCACAAACCATACAAAGACTCTCCCTCCTCCCCCCCTTGCTTTGAAGTAGGACCCTTTGGCACGCATACTTTTTATGCATGCACGGGGCACCATGTTTCTTCATGTGGGTGTACTAGTCCTATGGCCTACATTATAGAGTGCAAGTCCTCTGTTTAGACGTGGCCTCTCTATAAGTAGAGCTGTGAGGTCCAAGTCCAGTTTAAGTGGATAGAGAAAAGCTGGTCTCTGCCTCTCATCACACTAGAACTCACGGACATCTGAGGAAGCTGAAGGTTGGAAGTTTCAGGGCAGATAAAAGAAAGTCCTACACAACGGCACATAGTTAAACCATGGAACTCATTTCCACAGGAAGCCATGATGGCCACCAACTTGGATGGTTTCAAAAGAGGATTAGGCAAATTCATGGAGGGTTAGGCTATCAATGGCTACTAGTCATGATGGAGGCAATGGTCTGCCTCACAGCCGGAGGTGGTATATTTCTTCTAACCAGTTGCCTCAAACCACTTGCACTTTGACATGCTTTCGAACTGCTAGGTTGGCAGGAGCAGGGACCGAGCAATGGGAGCGCACCCTGTCGCAGGGATTCGAACCGCCGACCTTCTGATCGGCAAGCCCTAGGCTCTGTGGTTTGACCCACAGCGCCACCCGCGTCCCTGCAAGTCATCATAGAATCATACAATTGTAGCGTTGCAAGGGACCTCATGGGTCATCTATTCCAACTCCCTGCCTTGCAGGAATCACAGCCAAAAAATTCCTGGCAGATTCTGGTACAACAAATCCATTGCATTGCATGTGTGAATTAGCTTTATCACCTTGATGACTATGGGGCAAAATATCAGATTACTACCTGGGAAGATGCAGCACAAACAGTACCAAGTGTTAATGTGCACATTGATATACAGATTACACCCCCCCACCCACACCAGTTTGGCTTAACCCCCACCTCCCTAAAATCCAGCTGTCTATAAATTCTCACATGAATCAATCACGAAAAGATGAATAAACAAATCATTTCTTAAGTTAAACACGGTACGTGTGTTTTCATTCAGACAAGGCTGTGCCCCTTTCATAAAGCTTGGCTTTAAAATAGACAATCCATGGGTCACTAGCAGTCCAAATTTCCCTGCTAAGCAAGGCAGACCTATGGCCTCCCACAAATGCAGATATGCATATTTTATTGCCCTGTTACACAGAGAGTTTATTTTCAGTCCTGAGGCTTAGATGGCTGCAGTGTGTTTGGGGAAGGGGAATGTTTTAGCAAAAAAAAAAAAAGTAAAAAGTTTAAAGATACCCTTTTTAATGCACTGTATGAGTAGGAACACCTGGCATTAGTAACCCCTTTTGAAAATCTCTCTTACCCCCTTTGCTTGACAAAAGGGCATGGCTACCCCCTGACTTTTTGCCATGACCTTTGCTTTCTGAAATGAATTAAAGGTTTATGTGCAGGAATGCAGTGAGCAGGAAGACAGGAAATAGCTTGGGAAATGACTTTCCTGTCCCATTTCACTGGTTTGCATGTACTGTAACGTCACCAGGGACAGAGCCCCCTGAGTTTTGGGATGGCTGTGGTTGATGCAGCAGTTGCATCTTCACATGCAAGAGGGAGAACAAAATTTAAGAACCGTGTGTTGCAATGCATTAAATTTAGCAACCTTCCTTTATGCTGAAGTTGAAGGCTTGCTTGCCTGGGAGGAAGCCCCATTCATTGAAAACAAGCCCCGTGCATAAAGTTGTGCTGCTAGACAACCAGCCATTTTCATAGTATTATAAAATGATAGTGTTCAAAGGGATTCTGGAGGTCTTCTAAGGTAAAGGTAAAGGGACCCCTGACCATTAGGTCCAGTCATGGCCGACTCTGGGGTTGCGGCGCTCATCTCGCTTTATTGGCCGAGGGAGCTGGCGTACAACTTCCGGGTCATGTGGCCAGCATGACTAAGCTGCTTCTGGCGAACCAGAGCAGCGTACAGAAATGCCGTTTACCTTCCTGCTGGAGTGGTACCTATTTATCTACTTGCACTTTGACGTGCTTTCGAACTCCTAGGTTGGCAGGAGGGAGGTCTTTTAGTCCTGATCAATGCAGGGTTTAGTTATTGTATCCCTGGAAGACGACTTATCTTACCTGAAGTACCTGAACTTAGATACTTCTAGCAAATGATACTTCTACCACTTCTACCTTCCAGTGGAATTTTGCTCCACTGTGCAATGGTCCAACAATTACCTTGCAAACGTTATTTTATTTTTAGCCCATTATTTTTCTTCAAGAAGGTGGTGTACATGGTTCTACCCCTCAAACTCTACAACTGTGTGATATAGGTTCGGTTGAGAGGCAGTTCCTGGTGCAATATCCTTCCATGAGCTTCATGACCAAGTGGGGATTTTTACCCTGGTCTCACAGGTCCTAGTTCAACACTCTAGCCACTACACCACACTGGTTTCCTTTGTTGTTTAGTTGAAATTTGCCCCCCCTGCATTTCTCATCCATTGGTTGCTGTCCTGCCCTTTGTGGCAACAGAAAATAAACCATCACCACCTTCTGTATGACTGCACTTGAAAGACTTGACAATGTCTAGATTCAGGTAGGTAGCCTGTTGGTCTGACGCAGTTGAAATAAAAATAACATAGAAAATTGTCCAGTAGCACCTTAGAGACCAACTAAGTTTGTCCTGGGTATAAGCTTTCGTGTGCATACACACTTCTTCACCTTGGTATCTGAAGCAGTGTGCATGCACGTGAAAGCTTATACCCAGAACAGACTTAGTTGGTCTCTAAGGTGCTACTGGACAATTATTATTTTTTAAGATGTCTATCAGCTTTCCATGGAAGTGAGAGCTGGACCATAAAGAAGGTTGATCGCCGAAGAATTTATGCTTTTGAATTATGGTGCTGGAGGAGACTCTTGAGAGTCCTGTGGACTGCAAGAAGATCAAACCTCTCCATTCTGAAGGAAATCAGCCCTGAGTGCTCACTGGAAGGACAGATGAAGCTGAGAAGAGAAGACTCCCTGGAAAAGACCCTGATGTTGGGAAAGATGGAGGGCACAAGAAGAAGGGGACGACAGAGGACGAGATGGTTGGACAGTGTTCTCGAAGCTACCAGCATGAGTTTGACCAAACTGCGGGAGGCAGTGGAAGACAGGAGTGCCTGGCGTGCTCTAGTCCATGGGGTCATGAAGAGTCGGACACGACTAAACGACTAAACAACAACAGTTTCCTCTTTATATTGTCTTCTCCAGGCAAAACATGCCCTGCTCTTTCAATCATTCTTCATTGGACTTAGTTTCCAAAACCCCTTAGTATCCTGGCCACACTGTTCTGGAGATACTCTGGGTTGTCTGTTTCGTTCTGAAAATATGGTGCCCAGAACTGGAAACAGTATTCCAGATGCAACCTGACCAGTGCAGAATACAGTGGAAGTATTACATGATGACCCTCAGGGTGCCTTCCAACTTTACAATTCTATGATTCTCATGACCAGGGCACAGTATTTCTCTTAATGCAGCCAAAGTTTATTTTAGCTTTTCTACCATCCGCATTGCATTCTCCTGGTATGCCCCACAGAGGACCTTACGGTCTGCAAATAACAACATCCTAAAGATTCCGGACCCCAGAGAGATCAGACTGGCCTAGACCAAAGGCCTGGTGGAATGCTCTGTCACAAGAGACTAGGGCGCTGCAGGATTTGACATCTTTCCGCAGGGCCTGCAAGATGGAGCTGTTCCACCAGGCCTTTGGTCAGGGGTTCAGTCAGACTCATTTTCTCCTTGTATAAGAACAAACATGAAGGAAGTTCCCAGCCTGCTCACAGGTGCTTACAATATCAGTGGAAAGTTGGTAACCACCTTCAATTTTAACCTGAAGATTGCCACTTGTTTTAATTTTAATTTGTTTGAATTAATTGTGGGATGTATCTTAATTTATTGATTGCTTGCTTTTTTGCATTGTCTTACTTGTACGATGTTAGCCGCTCTGAGCCCGGCTTTGGCTGGGGAGGGCGGGATATAAATAATTAATTATTATTATTATTATTATTATTATTATTATTATTATTATTATTGGCTCATGTTCAGCTTGTGATAATCTAAAACACCTAGATCCTCTTCTGCAGCCAAGCCAAATCTCCTCATTGGTACCCTTGAGTCTTTGTACCAAAATTTTGCTTTTAACCAATTCATGTATGTACTGTGCAGTTGTAGCCATGAATCCTAAGAAGTCTGCATGGGTGTGTGGGTGTAATTGTGTATATTCCTCCAACAGATAACACACCAAGAGAGATACAATTGCTTTATAAAATGTAAAAACGAAACAAAAAAACAGTTTAGCTGTAATAACTGCCATCATTGTGTTGTGCATTTTTTATTCTGATAGCTGCCTTGATTATACCTGTGTGATAACATATGCGAATGGCTGGCTGGCTGAATAGTATATAGATTTCAATATTAGAGCCCACAGACTGATGTGTAGGAATTCATAGTTTCACTTGAATGGATTAGCTCCTGTTCCTTTGATGATTTGCTGATTGTGTTGGCACAGCCCATTCTAGTTTATTCTTATTGGTGATTGCTACATTGCTGTAGCTAAACAATGGCATCAACATAAACTACTCAATATCTTATCACTCTAAGATATTGATATTAATTGTCAGTGATGCAATGTGATCAACCCGTCAGCCAACTCCTAAATTACTTAGGAGAAGCAATTTGACATATATAGTCAAAGTCAAGTTCCCACTACTATATATAGTACATAGCTGTACATCGGTAAAAATTCACATCGGTACATTCATAGTAAAAAGTAGTGGGAACTTGACTTTTTCATTTAAGAAATATTTAGTGAACAGGAAAAAAATAGGCCAAAATCAGGCTTTTCCCTTCCAAAATATAGTGTATCTGCATGGATCTTATGAAGTCATTGGAATGATACCCAAATAAAATTAGAGCAATAACAATGGCAGTAATAAGAAAAGCACAGCTAAACTCTGGATTAATTCTGATAACTCCTTTGAGCCATGCTTTATAATTTTGGAAGACTGGAAACGAGACATATATGCACAAACTATTTCCTTCTCCTTCCACACTTGGCATAATAAATAACTTTCTGGTTGGTCAAACCATGGTTTGCAGTGAGGTCAGAACTCTGGTTTGGCCAAGACACCTGGTTAGCAATCCTGGTTTAGAGGATGTGATGTCAGAATGCTATTGTTGTTTTATGGGACAGGAATTAATCCTTAGTTACTGGTCTGAGTACAGTCCATTGGGAAGTTCTCAGGGCATGCCTGGATGAAATGAATGGAAGCTGGCTTCAAAAGAACACAAAGATTCATCTCCTAGCTTTTTTTATTAGCTTTTTCAATGGCACAAATGGGTGTGGTCTGATTGCCTAGCATACAAGGAATCATGGAATCACAGAATTGGAAAGGACCCTGTGGATCATCTAGCCCAAACTGAATATGCAACCTTGAATATGCAACACACTCTAACCAACTGAGCTATCCTTGGGATAAAAAGTTCTACCTGTAGCTCTTAGGCTCCACACCACCCACTTATGGGAATATAAAATTTCCTAGTGTTTCCATAGCCCCTAGAAAAGCTGAAATGTGCTACACACTTTGAGCAATCCTTTAAAAAAATGACATATTAAATGTGAAAGAAAATTTTTTTCCCCTTCCAGTAGCACCTTAGAGACCAACTAAGTTTGTTATTGGTATGAGCTTTCATGGGCATGCACACTTCAGATACACTGAAACTGAATTCACCAGACCCTTATATATAGTGAGAGGGTGGAGAGGGGTATTACTCAGAAGGGTGGTGGGAGTTGGTGATTGGCTGATAGGTGTGGTAAACCTGTTGACGACTGCAATTGGTCTTACACGAAAAAGCAAGGGGTGAGATGGCTAAAAATAGCTTTATCATGTACAATGATATAAGAATCCAATGTCTCGTTTTAAGTTTGGTAATAAGTTGTAATTCAGCAACTTCTCTTTCCTGTCTATTTCTGAAATTCTTTTAAGAGTTTGGATTTGATATCCCGCCTTTCACTCCCCTTCAGGATTCTCAAAGCGGCTAACATTCTCCTTTCCCTTCCTCCCCCACAACAATCACTCTGTGAGGTGAGTGGGGCTGAGAGACTTCAGAGAAGTGTGACTGGCCCAAGGTCACCCAGCAGCTGCATGTCGAGGAGCGGAGACGCGAACCCGGTTCACCAGATTACGAGTCTACCGCTCTTAACCACTACACCACACTGGCTCTCTTTTGTAATAAGATAGCTACTTTGAGATCTTGTATAGAATGTCCTGGGAGACTGAAGTGTTCTCCTACTGGTTTCTCTGTCTTGTGATTCCTGATATCAGATTTATGTCCATTTATCCTTTGGCATAGGGTTTGGCCTGGGTTTATCCTTTGGTGTAGGGTTTGGCTGAAGGGCACTAAGGTGCTACTGGAAGGGATTTATTTTATTTTGTTTCAACTATGGCAGACCAACATGGCTACCTACCTGTAACTATATTAAATGTGAGATTGAGCAGGTTGTCAACCTACCTAATGTCAGGTCTTATTATTCATCTAAATCAGCAGGAACCACAGAATAGTTTTGTTCTACAGAAAACAATACAGGCTGAACAGGAAGCAGTTGGTCTTCCACACAAGTTTATTATGGTTTCATGATAAAAGGGGTAAGCATTTTATTGATTCATTGACATTTAATTCTCAATTTCATAATGGACAGTTCTACCTAGGGTGGTCACTGATGCATTGTCCACAAAGAGGAACTGCATCACCAAAAATGAGAATGAAATGGGCCACGCATTTCCATATGATAATCAATATGTTGATTAGGTGCAAGCTTAAAAATATTTAATATATTTTAGATGGAAATACCATGCATCTCAACATAGTGGGGAAGACTGTGACCAGGTGAGCTTTATGACTGCTCAGTCAGCAATCCAGAAGCTAAGTCAGAGGTCAGCAACCTTTTTCAGCCGTGGGGCGGTCCGCCGTCTCTCAGACCTTGTGAGGGGCCGGATTATATTTTGAAAAAATAATAATGAACGAATTCCTATGCCCCACAAATAACCCAGAAATGCATTATAAATAAAAACACACATTCTACTCATGTAAAAACACCAGGCAGGCCCCACAAATAACCCAGAGATGCATTTTAAAGAAGAAGAGGAGTTTGGATTTGATATCCCACTTTATCACTATCCTAAGGAGTCTCACGCGGGTGGTTCTGTGGGTTAAACCACTGAGCCTAGGACTTGCCGATCAGAAGGTCGGCGGTTCAAATCTCCACAATGGCGATGGGGTGAGCTCCCGTTGCTCGGTTCCTGCTCCTGCCAACCTAGCAGTTCAAAAGCACATCAAAGTGCAAATAGATAAATAGGTACCACTCTGGCGGGAAGGTAAACGGCGTTTCCGTGCGCTGCTCTGAAGCCGCTGCTCAGAAGCGGCTTAGTCATGCTGGCCACATGACCCGGAAGCTGTATGCCGGCTCCCTCGGCCAATAAAGCGAGATGAGCGCTGCAACCCCAGAGTCGGCCACGACTGGACCTAATGGTCAGCGGTCCCTTTACCTTTACCTTTAAGGAGTCTCAAAGCAGCTAACATTCTCCTTTCCCTTCCTCCCCCACAACAAACACTCTGTGAGGTGAGTGGGGCTGAGAAACTTCAAAGAAGTATGACTAGCTCAAGGTCACCCAGCAGCTGCATGTGGAGGAGTGGAGACGCAAACCTGGTTCACCAGATTACGAGTCTACCACTCTTAACCACTGCACCACACTGGCTCTAAATAAAGGACACATACTACTCATGTAAAAACACACTGATTTGCGGACTGTCCACGGGCCGGATTGAGAAGGCGATTGGGCCACATCTGGCTCCCAGGCCTTAGCTTGCCTACCCCTGTGCTAAGTGCTGGTGGCAGGGGTGAAGGAAGGGGGTGCGGTGAGGGTGGGCCGTTCTGGGTGCCCTCACTGAGGGGGATGACATCTGGCGCACCGCCCACCTGCGACTCCCAAGCCTACCCCTAGCCATCGGGGTAAGGGGGGGAGCTGTGCCGCTTTCCCGGCGGCATTCCCCCTTCCCCCTTCGTTTTGACAGCTGGGGGAGGCTTGGGAGTCACAGGTGGGCGGCACACCAAATGTCCGCCATCGGCGGCTTATTCCGGCCCATGGGCAGCTTGCTCCGCCCCTGGCTGCAGGGCGTGCATGCCACTCTGTGCACCCGAGTGGCTATCCCACGCCTAGGAGGGCACCTTCGGCCCCCCGCCCCCCTCGGGAGCGTGCCTGCCCTGGGCAGCGCGGGCATATTCTCTGCCGCTGGCTGGTGGGCAACTTCAATGTCTCTGCTCTTTCAGTTTGTTTTTTAAATTTCAAACCAAACTTAGAAGGGATAGCCCTTCAAACAGAAGATGCCTACAAATAAAGAACTGCCCTCTGCAAGGTGTGAACAGGCTTGTTTACATTTCATTTCATTTCATTTCATTTCATTTAAACCAACAAGGCTTGTATACCACTGCCTCAAGTGGTCTATTATAAAATAAACTTTAAAAATACAATTTCATATACCTTGAATGGATATGGATATAAGAAAACATTTTGATCAAAAACTACATCTTAATTTTGATTCATTGTAAAGTTAAGCACCAATATTTTAGGTCTGCTTCTCCTCTCAAAAAATACTCTCTAATGCCAACAGTATCCATAAGAGGAAATATTGAATTGGGGAGTATTTGGAGAACAAATAAAACACAATTTTTATACAATTTGTAGGGCTTTATTGAATACATAGTTATGTTGTCATTTGTTTTGGAGCCTCCACCTTCTGTCTGAAATTCTTTTTTTATTTTTAGGAATACAGCAAGTCAGGGCTCTTGAACTTTCCTGCAATGCAACATACCAATTTAAAAGAAGCAAGCACAATAATTATGTATTTCATTTCATTTGTTGTTGTTTTCACTATTTATTAAGGTTTTATGATAAGCGGTCCTGGAAAAAGAAGAAGACATTTCCCATTTTCTGTAAGCATACATACATTATTTTTAATATTTTTTGTTTTTTTTATGAATTAGGGAACTATTAACATTAAGTTTCCAAAGAAGCTCATGTTAGACAAATGTTTTTAAAAGTCCCCACCCCAAATTCATTTCAGCTCTATCTAAAACCTCTAATTGTTACCAGGCAGGGAAAAGTAGAGCATTAAGAGATAACATAACTAGTCCAACCTGACCTCAAAAGGTCAAAAGAGAGCTAAACAATTTTGCCACAGCACTTGCTGATTTAAGGCAAGGCAAGCTCAGTTTCCTCCTGTTTCCCCCCCTCCTGGTATGTTATACTGTTCAGTATTACCCTCTCTTGAAAATGAAAGACACACAGTGCCAGCTGACTAAAAGTATAATCACTAGAAAAGGCAAGGACCCAAATATATAAATAAAATGCGTCCAAAGTATTTGGCAAACGGAAGGCAAACCAATTAAATCCAAATGTCATCTATAAAGCACTATACGAAAATGCCCACCACATTATATTAATTTCTAACCAGATTTATGGAGGTCACTGCCTATTGAGAAATGCAAGTCAATGATTTTTTTTTTGGGGGGGGGGGGGATGAGTGGGTGCTGGGAGAGAGAAAACTTCTCCCAGCCCAACCCGGATGGTATCTTTTTTAACCCCTTTCCTGCTGGAAGGTTGCAGATGTTTAATTATATTTAGCTGATAACTGGGAGGTCCAGGTAAGTTGTAAGTCCAAAAGGACTTGCCTCTTGTGTGTGTGTGTGGGGGGGGGGAAACCATAGATAGGAATATTATTTGCATAGCTCTTCTCTTCTTCTCTCAGCAAGGAGAAGGGCCACCCCTTCCATTTCAACTTAAGGTTAGAATTGCATTTTAGGGAAGAAATCAGGCAGAATTCCCCCATCAGGATGGGACAAAGCTGGCTTGAGTTTTGTACCTCCTGTCTATTGTGACAGTAAACTGTGACCTTTAAAAAAAAATTATTTACATTAAAAAAAGGAGCCCCCTTTTTGATGTTTGTGTGTGTATGCAGGGGGGGAATACGATTATAAAAATCACATACAGGCTCAGGGGGGGGGAGGATGCTTTAGTGACCAAACAAATTTGCCACAAATCATTTTACAAAAGAACAGCAGGAGTTTAGACTAAACTGGGGGGGACTGTTCCTATTCACCATTCATTTGTTTTGGAGGCTCCACCTTCTGCCTGACATGTTCAATATCTAATTGGCATTCTGACACTTGGGATAAGGAAGCATCTGCTGCATGGAAGGTTATTGGAAGCCTTTTGTTCTGCAAAAATGTTGGAGTTCAAGGGATTCATCTCAGCCAAGGCACTAGATTCATGCTATTGTTCAAGCAGTTCCTCTTTGCTGCAACGGGGCAGCAAGGGGGGAGGTTTGCCTGAAAAGACAACCATGGGGCTTTTTGGGGGGGGGTGTTGAGGGAAATATCAGATAATAATTTGCTTCCAGCAATAGCCGCTAAGCTGGAGGGCTTTTTCCTCCTTAATTTTGGCTAGTCATTGACAAAAGCATAACTCTACGTCAGGGGCAGGCTTGCTTATAATTGATTAAAGCTGAATGCGGGAGAGGTTTGCATTTTCAAAAGAAAATTGTTTAAAGTATAATTGCACAGCTCAGATGATACCATTTAGGTCAGGCTAAACCAGTTCCTGGTTTTGGAACCACGTTGCATAAAAAGTATTTTCAAACGGTGGTAGATCAGAACATAAATATTAAAATTTCAAAGGCAAAAATGAAATGCTTAGAAATCACGACTCACTGGCCTCTGAAGTTGTAAGCATGTTTCAGTTTACATCAGAGCATAAGACTGAAGATTTGTCTAGTTCAACTTTGTGTCCTCACGCAGAAGCCTATCAGATGTCAACAGGGGCACTGACTTGCACCTCACATTGAGGGAGCATGGTCATGTGATGTGTCATGTGACATCACGTGACGCCGCCGGCATGTGCCAGGCTGGGACAAGCAAGCAGGACAGCATTCTCAGCACTGGCGGCCATCAACAATTGAGATTCAGTGGCATATCACCTCTACAGTCATCATGGCTAGCTACTGCTGGACTTATCTTTCATTTGGCTAACCCCATTCTAAAGCTATCCAAGTTGTTGGCCATCATTACATCTTGTGGTAGCCAATTTGCCATGTACATTTGGGAAGAAGCTTCTTTTGTCTGTATTGAATCTTCAAATGCTCAGCTTCACTGGTTGGTCCCAGAGAGACAAAGAAAAAATCTCCCCAACCACTTTCTTGAGACCATGCAGAATTTTTGTACATCTCTGTCCCACTTGTCCCCTTATTCCACCTTTCTTTAAACAAGGAGTGCACCTGATAAAAAAGTAAACCTGTGAAGTGGGCTGAAATATGATGGGGATGAAATGAAGAAATGTGGAGCAGATGTTAACATAGAATGACTCATCACATAATGACTCTTTAAATGGTTTTTCCGAAGAATTGGGGAGAGGGGGACAACCTTCTGAGTCTTTGACAAACCTGATTTGTGAAAAGCAGAAGCCCAACATGTTGTTTAATCCACAGCAAGTGACCACAGGCTGTTCCCTTTGGTCTATCAGTGGCACTGACACAGTGGAAGAATGTGGAGGGAGACACATTTCTTATATCCCAAGCCCAATATATTTTTCTTGCCTCAGGGGGAATAAGGGGTGCATAAACGCATGAAAGAAAAGGAAACAATGCCCTCCTATTTTCTCAGCTGATGATACAGTGATTATAACTGTTGCTGCTTTTCTTCTCCCTTGTCAAATGATGATGTATATCCAAGTTGGGTGTGAGTCATGGGCTATTGGCTGCAGTGGCAAATACAAAAGGCAGATAGGAACAAAGGAAGAACTGAGGAATTTTTCTCTTTTATGGTTTAGGGGAAATGCCAGAGCGCATTTAATAGAGGAGCTTCTGCTAAGTCTTCCGGTAAAATAATCTTGAGATTGCAGATAGATTGACAGATGGATGGATAGACAGAATGCTTTATTTGCACTGGCTTTTGTTCCAAACATTGTTTTCACCAAACCTAGCCCACCACTTTTGTTTTAACCAAATCTATATCATTTACAGCAGAGGTGGCAAACTGCTGATACAATGGCCTGGATCCAACCCTCCAACTGATGGTGCAATATTACAGCGCCTGCATCCCTTCTTGCCTGTATTATTCACTTTACTTATAAAATGTATTTGCCATAACTTTTCTGCCAAGGCTTGGAACAATTTCTAAAATTTCAATCAATCAGTGAAAACACACACACACGATCAAACAGTAGAACAAGTAAACAAAACTGCAATTTAAGGATGACATGTTTTATATGTTGCATTCCCTTATTTCTAAATGGAGAAAATCAAATTGACTCACTAGAGTGAAAATACCTCACAAGTAGAATTAAAAATAGCAAAAGTTAAGGAAAAGCAGCAGCAGGTTTGAGGGGACTCTGGGCAGTGTCCCCCAAGTGAGGAGAGAGGAAAGCTCTGCTGTTCTAGTGGAAGTCCTTGATTGGTTTTTACTGGTGGGGCTTCTTAGTTGAGTTCTTCCCAAGATTTGCAATATTTTATGAGGGAGTCAGCCCTTCTCTGCACTGTAATTAATTTCATAAGGCTGGTTGACAGCACGTAGAGCAACTCTTCTTCAGAAAATAATTAACCAGTAGAAAGGCTTCTGTAAGTACTGTAAACATAGTCCATTTCAATCCTGATAGTCCTGAAAACACGAGGGGGAGCCAGTGTCAGCAGCCCAACTACTTGGTCATGTAAGAAAGGTCTCCCTCAGCTGGACTTTTCGTTGTGAAACACATTTAATAAGTGGGAATTTCTGCCCCCCGCTTTTTAGCAGTATTTTGGGTGACATCAGCAATGGTCTTGGATGGGTTTGAGAAGTTGACTTCAAGTGCTTAGCCTTTGCAAGCCAACACCAGGTGACGTACACTTCTAGAAATACCACAGTCAACAAAAATGCCATTTGAATTTTGTGAAGAAAAAGATGTATCTGACACGTGGCACAATATGGAAAGTTTGAGTTGAACCTTCAAATACGTTTTCTTCATCACGGGCATGGTCCATTGTGGTTGCAGGAGAGTGAGGCATGTGAGGAACCCACCTCAGATAGTCCATTAGCCTTAGATCTCAACACACACACCATTTATTCTAATTCCTCAGATGCATGGACATGAATGGAAATGGAAAAATAAGTTCAATCCTCATATAAAGTTTCTTCATCATGTGCGTTTCCCATGGCCCAGCTTTGAGGAGGGGTAGTTGTGTGTGGAATCTCCCTTAGACATTTCACAGCTCTTACATCTCAATACCTCCCCGCTTCTTTCAGTCCTTCAAAATGCCTCAGAGGTTTCACCTGGGCAGGAACACCAGAAATTCTCCTCAGGATGTCCTGTTAGATGAAATCCAGCAGCAATGAGCTCAGCATTCTTCCCATTCTCTTTTCTTTGCCCTCAAATGGCCTATAGGTCTGGCTCTGCTGTGGTAACATTTCCTGGACTTGACTGGCATTCACCCCAACTCTCCCTTTTCTTTTTGGACTGTGCGCGCGTATGTGTGTGAGTGAGGGTTGTGGGAGGAGAAAGATGAACATCTGTGTCAATGGGACCTTGACCTATATAGGTCTCACCCCAAAGGATTCGGGATAATACATGAGATTAAACGAGGACAACAATGGACGGGAAGCTTCTGTTGTCCTTCACCCCTTTGATCTGATTTGCTGAACCCTTTGCATTTATAGAACGCCTTCAGTAGTAGGTAATTTCTAATCTGCTTTAGTAGCCATTGGATATTATTTTGAAGTCCCAAAACAGACATCTGTTGGGAGGACTTTCCAACACCACTACATATGCTGAAAATATAAGCAGAGGAGGGGATGTTTTCTCAACCTTCCCCCTCCTCCTTTTAAAGGTATTGTATGCTTCAGTGGACATGACAAACTCAGTTCCAATGAACATAATGGAATCTGATCACCATTGCAGCTTCTTTCATTGCATGGAGGTTATTTGGTCTCATCTTCAAGAGCGTAATTCTTGGTGGACCAACTATTGTTTTCTACCGAAACTAACCTGGGGTTTGGCAAACCACTAAGGGACGAGCGTTTTGTTAACAGTTTCAGCTACACACCCCAGGAGCGCAGAACAAAAATAAATGTCTCTCTGTTTGAGAAAACTCCAGCTTGCCAAATTCCATAGAATCAGCATGCTGTATTGAATATTTCAAATTCTGAACTAATTGTAAATTTAACCACCAGTCCACAAAGGCCCAGGTTTTAAGCATCCGACAAACATAGAAACATACCAAAAAAAGAGAAAAGAAACAAAAAACACCAAAACTCCATTTTTTAAAACTCCAGACAACGTTAGCTGAATGAATGGACAAATCAATCATGACTTAACTTAGTTCCCAATGAAATCAATTGACATTAAGTAAAAATGATTTAGTTTGGATCCAGCGTTGCACAAACAACCATGCTTTAATTGCTCCTTTGACAATACAAACCCACCCATCCTATCTACACAGGGCCTGATTCACTCCTGTGATTTTATTTCACCTATCCTGGTGTTTCTGAGTTTTGGGGTAGGGTGGGGGGGGCTCTTAACAATAATGTATTTACATTCAGCAGCAAATTGTACACCCCTCTCCTCCTTTCTTCAGGCCCCAATGGAAAGTTATTCAGGTTCAGAGCATTATTTATTATAGTTCCATCATACCATTTGGCCAAAATGCCCTCAAAATATCTACCTACACTTTGCAGGTCAGACTTATTAATCTCAAACAGGTGACCTTATTGATCTGGCTTCCCCCCTCCCCCCTTTTTTGCATAATATGCATAAGCTCTGCATTCACAACTGATGCCCTCAAAGGCCTGAAATAGAAAGGGTATTTATTTTGCAGAGCCAAACTACTTACTGTTGGTGGAGCAGTGTGCAAGTTTTGGGGCGGTGCAACAGTCTTAGTCAGACAGGTTTGCAGCCGTGTAGTAATCCTTGCAGGTACTCTGCCTTTTTAGCAGAGTAGGAATCAGACCTTCTTGGGATTGTACCACTTTAGAGTATAAATGGGGAGATTGTTGAATATGGCCTCATGTCTGTCTGTCTGTCTGTCTGTCTGTCTATCTAGCTAGCTAGCTAGCTAGCTAGCTAGCTAGCTAGCTATCATCTATCTCAATCTTTCAAAGAGGTACAGCCTTCCTCAGAAGGGTAATATCACTACAGTGGTACCTCAGGTTAAGTACTTAATTTGTTCCGGAGGTCCGTACTTAACCTGAAACTGTTCTTAACCTGAAGCACCACTTTAGCTAATGGGGCCTCCTGCTGCTGCCGTGCCGCCAGAGCACATTTTCTGTTCTCATCCTGAAGCAAAGTTCTTAACCTGAAGCACTATTTCTGGGTTAGCGGAGTCTGTAACCTGAAGCATATGTGCCGCCAGAGCACATTTTCTGTTCTCATCCTGAAGCAAAGTTCTTAACCTGAAGCACTATTTCTGGGTTAGCGGAGTCTGTAACCTGAAGCATATGTAACCTGAAGCGTATGTAACCTGAGGTACCACTGTACAGTATATCTCCTGTTCATAGATAACTAGCCTTGCACTGGGGCAGAGGTCTGACTTGGGCTGAAGATGGGAGGGGGGAGCCAGCAGTGTGCCATGGGCCTATAATGTCATGCACATGACACATGACACATGTGTGTCGTTGGGAAGAGGCTTGTCTTCAGAAGGAGGCCTTGCCCAGCACCACACAGTTTCAGTGGCTGTGGCTCCTCCTCTGTCACACTCAATAGGAGCTTGCCTCTGATACTGTGCAGCACAGTGCTCGGCTCGGGGGTTCGGCCTCCTCCTCAATATTGGGGGGGGGGACTGAGCCCCCTGCTAAGGAATATTAAGGGGGCTGCTGACACCTCTGCCCCCTAGCGTTAGTGTGCCTGCACTGAGGAGACATGGGCTTGAAATCCCTGTTCCTGCTGAAGCAGGGAAATTAAAGTTCAAAGGGCCTCTCTAGGTTTCAACTCT
Source organism: Podarcis gaigeae (assembly GCF_964106915.1). Classification (NCBI taxonomy): domain Eukaryota; kingdom Metazoa; phylum Chordata; class Lepidosauria; order Squamata; family Lacertidae; genus Podarcis; species Podarcis gaigeae. The sequence goes on along the minus strand of NC_139682.1, from coordinate 17,850,046 downwards.
GCTCCCAAGCCATATAATGAACTGCGGTTTTTTGCGGGGGGGGGGGGGGGGAAGCACCCTGGTTTCAAAAAATGGCTTGCCATGATATGGCATTGAGGACTCCTTACAAGAAACAGAAGCCAGCCTCTGCTAGTTGTATGGTTCTGTGGATCCTGCCTTAAATATTTTGTCAGGGAAGGCAGAAAAACTGCTTTTTCCCATGCTCTGCTCCCCCTGCAATTTGCCAAACAAAAATGTATTTTCAAAAGTTCAACTAGATCCTTACTTCTCCCTAGAAGTGAAAGAGAGGATAGCGTTATATATACATGAGATGAACTTCTTTGCTTGGTAGTAACATAACATCCAGGTGTCAGAGCTCAACCTCACTTCAACTATTGTTTATTGCCATTGCTTGAATTAATCCCTGCTGTCAGTCCTGTCGGCAAGATGCTCTCCGGAAGAAAGATCTGCGGAGCATCACAAATGTCACATCCTGCTTTGATACACTCAATCGTCCCTTCAGGCTCACTGTAACTGCTTTCCCCAGTATGCTAAAATATGTATGCTTGGAAAATAATCTGTGAATATGAGCAAGATGCCAGAATTAGTTTCCCAATACTACATTTGGGCATGCGTTGTGTGCTTTTAAGTTGTTATTTTATTTATTTATTTTTTGACAGAAATCATTGCGGATCTGCTAAGAATTTTAGAATATCCAGTTACAAACTGGATCTCCCAAGAGCCATCCATTCATTAGTCGTTATCCTAGTGTTACAGGAAGTAAACAGCTCTTTGGAAGTGCATTTTGCATCCAATTACAACACATTGCATGGGCCTTGTCAAAGGTATGTTGTATTTCAAGGAGATACACTGAAGATAATCAGATTTCAGCAGCGTCTGGGAGGTCCAAAGTAGCCACATTTCTATTTTTTTAATGGGTAAAAAAGCCCCACAAGTTACTGTGTCTAAATGTGCATATAAAATTATTTTAACTGTTTGGATCTGGTGAAGGACCATCTTACTCCAGCGCAAGCATTTTTATTAGTTTGCATTCCAATTTCAGAATCTGTCTTAGCAAGAAGACCAAAATTGCTACAGCGCTTTACTAACTGTGCAATCTTATACCTTAACAGTGAGAAAGACTCACTGTTTTCAGCAGGGCTTGCTCTCTAATATGTGTATATAGGATTGCAGCCTAATTGGTTTATTATCCCATGAGGTTATGAAGGCAACAGTAAAACATTTCCAGAGAATTAATATCTTTTAAAATGGACTAATCTGGTATTAATCAGGCCTGAACTACACATAAAGTGGAACCCTGAGATGATAAAGAGGACTGTCTCCTAAATTGTGGAATTCCCTCCCTACAGAGGTGTGCCTGGCATCTTTACTTTACACAGTTTTCAGTGAAAACTGCAAACCTAAGAAAAACCTTTTAAATCTTTGACCCTGAGATGTGTTTTTTCAGGGCCCACCCTAAAACTGTGATTGTAATTGGTTTTGATTGTTTTTCATTTTGGTGTTGTTGTTTAGTCATTTAGTTAGATCCGACTTTGTGACCCCATGGACCAGAGCACGCCAGGGACTCCTGTCTTCCACTGCCTCTCGCAGTTTGGTCAAACTCATGCTGGTAGCTTCGAGAACACTATCCAACCATCTCGTCCTATGTCGTCCCCTTTTCCTTGTGCCCTCCATCTTTCCCAACATCAGGGCCTTTTCCAGGGAGTCGTCTCTTCTCATGAGGTGGCCAAAGTATTGGAGCCTCAGTTTTTCATTTTACGTGGTTGTAATCTGCCCTGCAGAGATGTGGGTAGTGCTGTGGATTAAACCACAGAGCCTAGGACTTGCCGATTACAAGGTCGGCGGTTCAAATCCCTGTGACGGGGTGAGCTCCCGTTGCTTGGTCCCTGTTCCTGCCAACCTAGCAGTTGGAAAGCACATCAAAGTGCAAGTAGATAAATAGGTACCGCTCAGGCAGGAAGGTAAACGGCATTTCCGTGTGCTGCTCTGGTTCACCAGAAGTGGCTTAGTCATGCTGGCCACATGACCCGGAAGCTGTATGCCGGCTCCCTCGGCCAATAAAGAGAGATGAGCGCCACAACCCCAGAGTCAGCCACGACTGGACCTAATGGTCAGGGGTCCCTTTACCTTTAATCTGCCCTAGGACCTGCTGGTGAAGGACAAGCAATATGTTCAATCAATCAATCAATCAATCAATAAGTTTAATACTTGTGGAGGTCAGTGTTATAGTCTGCAGTTCCTAGGGTTAGCAATAAGGACCCAGAAAAGAATGTTCCCTTGTCTTTGTAACAAAACAAACAAAGGTGCAACGTTATTTTGCTGTTGCGCTCACTGTTTATTGCTTTGCTTTGCAAAGTTTCTTTTTTTAAAAAAAATGATATAAAAAACCCAAGAAAAATGTGGTGTTGCACATTCAAAAACAAAGCTAACCTTCTTCGTAGCAAGGCTACTGCTGCCCTGAATTATATGCCGCCCTGCTTGATGGGCAAATTTTGCAATCCTACACACACTTATCTGAACTCAGTGGGACCTACTTCCCAACAGGCAGAAAATGATTGTCCTGTAAATGTAACCCATCTAGAATGTCCACGAAATACGAATTGCATAATGAATTGCTCAATCTATTAAAAAGAAAGAAAAAAGAATGAACGACATACTTCATGTGGATATGCAATTAACATTTCAGCAGCTCAGGATCTTTAGATCCTTGGCTTTCTTTCAAGAGACCAAAATACCCCTAATAGGCTGCATTGTGCTTCGAAACTGACCTAAGAAGGGTTTGTATTTCTAGATAATCACAGCCCAAAGTAAAGAGAGATTTCAGATTATAAATATATATTTAAGAAAATTGTTTTTTAAAACTTTGGGCGACAACAACGCACAACTAAATGCCCAAACGGGTAATGAACAGGTTGTAAGGAACATTAAAGCCAAAACATAAGTTGATTCGCTCTCAGTTAATCTATTATATTCTCTGAGTGGAATTTGTTTTGTTTGAAAAAGGATTATATGAAATCATAACTAAAGCTTCATTAACTTGGAGTGATTCGTTTTTTTTAAAAAAAACCAGATGTTTCAACACAGCTGAAAACTGTGAAGACTGCATTCTTCACCATTAGTTTTTTAGCTGTGTGGTGGGCGCAAGGATGATGAATATTAAACGTATACAACAGCACTCATTTGCTGTTGTGCTAGTGATTGATCCACTTATCTGATCTGCTGGAAATCTGAGTATCAAAGAAGAGAGAAAGAAGCAAAGGGAAGAGGAGGGGGTGGGGCCTGTGATAGTCTGCTAGAGAGGTGATTCATAAGTTGTTCTGGAGGTGCAATTGCCACTCTATGGATAGCACTATATGTGCCAATGCTTCCAGCCCAGTTAGGGTCCAGAAGCAGGTAGTGTGGTGTAGTGGTTAGAGGTTGAGCTATGGCCCGAAAGACCAGGGTTCAAAGCCCCACTTGGCTGTGAAACTCACTGGGTGACCTTGGTCCCATCACTGCTTCTCAGCCTAACTTACCTCACAGGGTTGTGGTGGAGATCAGATGAGGAGGGGGAAAACCTTGTATGCCATCTTGACCTCCTTGGAGAAAAAGGTGGGATATAAATTAAATAAAGAAACAGACTTCTGCAAACATATTATTAGCTGGGTGAAACAACAAATGCCTGCTACAGAGATGGTTTGTACGGATGCTGTACACAAATTCTAGGTCTGCTAGAATATTGTGGATGTGCCTGTCTGACCTACTTTTTCACATATCTGTGAAAACAGATATATGTGGAAATATTTACATTTATATGCATATAATTACATTATGTTCAGTTTGACCAAAGATATCTGAAAACTGCATTTACAGGAACATAAACCTGTGCCAAAAAGAAAGGCCAGCCCACTGATTGTTCCATATGGTGTGGATTCCTAAAGCTCCTGTAGATTGCTCAAGTATTCCCATCCTATGCCCTGTTGAAATGAATCTGATCTGGGCAAGAGCAAATACTCTTTATGTGCTTTTAAAGGATCACCCAAAATAAAATAAGAAGTATCCATGTTATTCTGAGATGAACTTCTTGTAAATAGATTAATCATTTCCAGAAACAGAAAATGCCAGTGAGATAATCTTGTTTGCCTCAAGATCAACTTTCTGCAAGGAAGGCTAGGGGGCTGTCAGATGAAAAGATTAAACAATGTCTTTCTACTATTTCAACCTAAAATAAAATTAGCTGCTATGTGACTTTTGTAGTCTTAATTCTGAGGACTCGCTTCAGCCACTTGGGAACTGGAGATGGTGGCTTCATCATCATCAAAAGATATGCAGATTTATTCATTCATTTATTTAGAACGTTTATAACCTGTCCTTCACCTGACAGTCCTAAGGCGGAAGCCAAAGCTAACATCTAAAACTAAAGTTCACAATGAAACCAAAAAGCAATAAAACCACTTATCAGTAACTTGAAAACAATTTCCGCCTTCCCTTCCTCACAGGTGGGTGGGGTTTGCGGCACCGAGCGAGGGCTCTCCTGGGCGGGTGCCTCCCACCTGCTTGGGCAGGCCTTTGACCCGCCCTCGGTCATGGAGGACAATGGACGGCCGGCCGGGGGTGGGGCAAAGGCCGAAGAAAAGAGGCTGACCCGCCCCCGTTGTCCAAGCCTCTTTTGGTTTTCTTCCTTCCAGGATCAGGAGCATGTCCTGGTGGCCAGATTAAGGTAAATTCTGGCCTGATTGGAAGGGGCATGGCCCCTCCGCTAGGCTAGGCCTCATTTTGCGGCTTTTCTTTTCTGGGTGGGTGCCCAGCTAGGCTGCGGGGGCGTCCTTTTTTGTTTTGTGGTGGCATGGGGGGGCATGGCTCCTCCGCCCCCTTGAAGGAATAAAAACCCTGAAAGAAAAATTGAGGTTATAAATGGCATCCATGCATAGCCTCCATTTGTTGAAGAATTAGGAAGCAAGGTCCAGTCACAGAATAAGAGAACCATAGAGTTGGAAGGGATCCTGAATCTCAACTAAAGCATCCATGACAGATGGCCATCCAGCCACTGCTTAAAAACTTCCAAGGAAGGAGAGCCCACCACTTTCTGAGGGCGTCCCTTCCACTATCAAACAGCTCCTGCTGTCAGAAAGTTATTCCTGATGTTCAGTCGAAAGCACCTTTCTTGTAATCCGAATCCACTGAGTCCTGGAGATCTCGTCAGACAATATTGTTTAGAGAACTGTTTTATAGTCTACATGTGCAATGCAGTTTGGGGAAATTAGAGTGTCGTTCACCTAGTGGCCTGTGCTTGTGCTTACTTAGCTAGTGGCCTTGGCTTGTGTTGTTCTCCATGTTTATGCTAATAGCCTTCTTATTTGGGTTCTTGTGACTTTGCCTCTTGGTTCCTTTCTCTTCTTCAGGCGACGCTGCATTTCCTGCAGGACGCCAAGGTGAATGGCATCGGAAGCAAGGTGTGGAAAGGATTTCGAAATGGTGCTGCGCTGTGCCCTGCTTTATTATCATCCCCTAACCCTGCACATATGGCCACTTTCTATTCATTTAACTGATTCCAGGGCCTTGGAATTCAGTATGACCCCTAAGGGCTATTCTAATGCAATCAGTAGGAATTCTATATCCAAAGCTACCCCCAAATCAAAGGCCTGGCCAAAGCTCAGGATAAATTACAGCTGTTATAAAGAAATCACCTTTTCACCTTGGCCCTCATATTCTTTCAGTTTACAGTCATAACTCAACAAGCCCAGCAGCATTTGTCATTAATAAACCTGCTTGGATAAACAAGGCTGATAGATTAACAAGTCACATGTAAAGAAACTTGAGAAAGTGAAAAGCTGCAGACAAAAGGGAAGGATTAATTTTGAGGGGGCGGGGAAAATATTTTAGAAGGAAGACTTGACTATCTCTTTATCTATCATCTACACATGTACATGTACAGTATACCTGCTTCTCTCCATGTTTTTAAAAATACACATCCTCAGTATTGTGGAACCCTTAATTCTCCAGCATCAGACAGGAGCTGAGTAAGTGAATATGGCCAGAAATCAGGATTTTGTTGGGCTACCGATTGCTAATTATCTACATGACCAATGTATTCTCACTAAAACAAACTTTATTCCATTGTTTTCATTGAGATTAAACTGTTTTAAGTGCAGTTTTCCCTCACATCCTTCCTCCTCCAGGAAGCAGACATATGGGACGTTACAACCCATCTTCACAACAACCATGTGAGGTAGTTTAGGTTGAGAAATTGTGACCGGTCCACAGTTAGCAACTTTTCTGGCTAAGTGGAATTTGAACATGCACCTCCTCAGCTGAAGTCCAGCACTCTAGCCAACTCAACACACAGGTTTATTTATTATACTAATTCTCTGGGTGTTTATGTTTCTCCTGCGGTGTATGGGGAATTAGGAGAGGGCAGTACCTTTAGTGGGGGACATGTCATGCTCCTTCTGGGGTAGTTTGTCCACCTTTGGTCCCTACTCTGCACCTGGCACTCACCTGTGGCTCCTGGAGAAGCTGTCAGCATGTGACAGTGTCCACACCCCAGGTACAGTTTTGACTGGCTGGCTAAACCAGGTGAAGGTAGCTGATGGGTCTCAAACCCTCAGATGAGATCAATAGTGGGTCCAACAGTCAAGAAGACGGTTTCTGCACATGCTGTAGAGGGAAGTGAGGCGCAGATGGGGCTCACCTTCCTGGGAAGGTAGCCCATCTAGGAGGAGGAAAACTCTTATCATAAACCTCCGATGCCTTGCGGTATATCTTCAGGAGAAGAAAAGGCTAAAGAATAAATTCAGAGTGGAGTCCCAAAGACAGTTGGGTGGCATCTTGTATGCCTCCTTCTGGCAACTCCTACAGCCAAACTGGTGCCAGATGTATTTGCTTTCCTTTGGACCACATCAGCGAGGCTAAGAGTGTGGGGGTCTTATTGTCTGGGCAGCCCAAGACCTCCATACACACTGCCCAGGTTTGCACCCCAGGGAGGTCACTTTGGTGCTGCTAATGCAGCAGTTTGGTTTCAGCCCCAGAACCACACTCCATTGTCTCTTGAGACAGAAAGATGGCAACAACATGTTTCTCCATGCAGGCTTAGCAAAGTGTCCACGTGGAAGGATTTCAACAATGACCCTGTTCAACCCTCTCTCCTCAACAAGTGAACATACACCCTTGTGCAAATTAATTGAAACAAACAATGAATTTAGTACAGTAGTTTATTGTACAAAACTCACATATACATGTACAAAACTCACATATATGTACATTAGTAAAGGATATGACCTCTGCTATTTTTAAGCAGCATTTGAACACGGTTTGGTATGGAGTCTACTAGTTTCAAACAGTCACTGTTGATTTTCGGATCCCTGGACCACACTTGAATCAGTGCCTGAATGAGCTTCTCCATAGTCGTACAGTCTACAGCACGGAGGCGACTTTTGCATATAGCCCACAAATTCTCAATGGGATTTACGTCCAGGGAATTCCCTGGCCAATCAAGTACCTGTATTTGCTGCTTTGTCATGAATTTCTTCACCACTTTCGATGTGTGACAGGGGGATAGGTCCTGTTGCCATATCCCAGTACTGTCAGGATACCTCTTTTCCATCTCGGCACATCATTCCTTCTATTGGCTGCAGGCTTCCGACACCATAATAACTGAAGCACCCCCAAAACATCTTGTTTTGTGGGTGCTTGACAGACAGATCAATGTGGCATAGAAAACATGCTTTGTTTCAATTAATTTGCACAAGGGTGTAGTCATTTCTGATTATTGTGTGTCCTCTTTTAGGGATGTGATGCCATTTGAAGAGTCGTCTTGTCCACTCCTGGCTTAAAAGATAAAGAACTGTAAGAATGGAGAGCTGGAGGAGTCTTGAAGTTGCTCATCAACAGTTAGTTCCTGGAGGGGGCACATACAGTCCCGTCCTCTAGCCACAGTCTTCCCCACTAAGGTGAGATGTATTGCATTCTATTTATTTCTAAATATGCATCTATACATATCAATCTGCATGTTCAAAATGTATGCATAAACTCCAGAAACTCCAGCGGGTGCAGAATGCAGCAGCGAGGCTCCTCACGGGGTCTCTGCCATGGGAGCATATTCACTCAGTGCTTTTCCAGCTGCACTGGCTCCCGGTAGAGTACAGGGTCAGATTTAAGGTGCTGGTTTTGACCTTTAAAGCCCTTCACGGACTAGGACCCTCGTACCTAGGGGACCGCCTCTCCTGGTATGCCCCACGGAGAGCCTCAAGGTCCATAAATAGCAACACCCTAGTGGTCCCGGTCCCTAAGGAAGTTAGATTAGTTTCAACCAGAGCCAGGGCCTTTTCAACACTGGCTCCGGCCTGGTGGAACGCTCTGCCTCATGAGACCAGGGCCCTGCAGGATCTGATTTCTTTCCGCAGGGCCTGTAAGACAGAGTTGTTCCACCTGGCCTTTGACTTGGAGCCAGTTTGATTCCCTCCCCCTCTTTCTTTTTCCTTTTTCCTTTCTCCTCCTGTGATCAGGCTGCATTTTAATATTTTAATGTTTCAATATTTTAATGTTGTATTTTAATCTTGTTTTTAAGTTGTATTCATCCAACTTGTTTTTATTATTGCTTGTTAGCCGCCCTGAGCCCGGCCTCGGCTGGGGAGGGCGGAGTATAAATAAAAATTATTATTATTATTATTATTATTATTATTATTATTATTAGTGTACCCTTCTGTGGCAATGCATAAGTGGCAACCCCAACAGGCATATATTCAAGCAGCAAAAGCTGACCGCCAAAATGTTTTTAACTCACTCACACCGCCGAGCGGTTTTAAATTTGGACAAATTTAAGTAAGCACACATGCAAACATTGGTTATGATTTTATGCACATATGCCTTGGGAAATCTGATGCTGTTCTTGTTGCCCTGTGAATCAGAAAGCAGCCGCTTCTGAAATTTGGCAATTCCATCAATGTATGTGTTTGCAAAACAAAGCAAAATAATCCAAGCAATGTTCCCCTTCCTTTAAAAAGTAATTAGGTTGAGAAAGAATCAGTAGGCTCAGTCTTTGAAGTATATCTGTATTAAGAATCTGCATTTCAAAGGCAAATGGAAATGGCTCATCTGAGTTCATGCATATATATGTTTTCTACAGCACCTGAAGCATCGCCAGCATGTGATACAGACAGTGTAATGAAACGGAGGAATGGGATGGAATGAAACTGTCTCTTTATCCTCAAATCCTTGCTCCTGAATAGGATTGAATTTGAGCCAAGACTCAGCCTGTTCTTTGAATGTCCAGAATCAGTTCTCAAAAAATATGAAGAAATAACAAGGAATGCTTCAGGGCATTGTTCTCACAACCAAGTAGAGACAGAAGAGGAATTGAATCCAGCGAAATCTATCAAAGTCACACTTTCCAAAATGAAATGCGGACAAAACACAGCTATCCTTTGAAATTCGCACTGATTGCAAGGCAGTTTTCCAAACAAACAATGCTTTAACAAATGCAAGCATCAGGGGAAAGTCTGTAGGGGGGGAAATAGTGACAATAACATGCAAAAAAGCATGTTATGTTGCAGACAAAGTGTTACAAAAATGTGTACATTAGTCAAAACTCCATGTAAAATGTGTTTATTAGGAGAAATTCACACAAAAATGTTGATGAATTTTCAGGAGGTGTTTTTCTTTAAAAAAAGAAAATTGCAAAATGCTGCAAATGTGTTTATACTACTTTTTTTAGATTTGCCATGAGAAAGTCTTTGAACCTCTTTTGTTGACCACCAGCATTATGCTTACCATTTTTAAGTTTGGAATAGAGTGCAGTGGTACCTTGGGTTACATACGCTTCAGGTTACAGACTCCACTAACGCAGAAATAGTGCTTCAGGTTAAGAACTTTGCTTCAGGATGAGAACAGAAATCGTGCTCTGGCAGTGCGGCGGCTGCAGGAGGCCCCATTAGCTAAAGTGGTGCTTCAGGTTAAGAACAGTTTCAGGTTAAGTATGGACCTCCGGAACGAATTAAATACTTAACCCGAGGTACCACTGTAGTTGCTTTGGAGGACGATAATAAGGCATCTGAATAACATGACCAGTTTAATGAAGTTGATGTTGAAGAATCATTGCTTTTACACTGGTGATCTTTGCTTCTTCCAGTACAGTGGCAATTGGTCGCCTGTCTTCCTAGGCGATGTGCAAAAAAATTTGGAGACACTGTTGATGGAATCTTTCAAGGAGCTGGAGATGGCATTTATAAGTGGTCCATGTGACATTCTCCAGGGCGAGGACAGGGCAAGGTGAGGCAGCAGTAAAGTTGTGGAAGCTCCTTTGGATTTCTCATTTTTCAAATCTTAAATCTAGTTCTCCACATTTGTGCAACAATTTGCTTTTTTAAAAAAATTGTCCTCACAAAAAGTTCATCATCATTTTGATGTGAATTTGATAATACTGTAGAGTTGGAAGGCACACTGAGGGTCATCTAAATGAAATGCAGGAATCACAACTATTTTTGCATGCAACTTTGACTGATACTGTAAGCATTCTTTTCAAATATAAAGCAGTTTTGAATGCTATCTTATGCACTCTTTCTGCTAACATATGTCAATTTGGTGAGGGCTGGGCAGAGGAGAGGGAGGGGAAGTTTCCTTATGCAAACAAAATTCCTTGTGCGAAATGATCAAACGATTTCTTGGGAAATAATCTATAATGAATTGGAAAAAATGTTTAAAATAGCCTTTGTTAAAAAACCAGAAGCTTTTTTGCTAGGTATTTTAGGACAAGATTTCTCGAAAGGAAAACAGAGCGCAAAATTGGAAGACTGGAGAAATACCATCAAAAGAACCATGGCAAGAAAAGTTGATGAATTATGCAGTTAGCAAAGTTAACGGACAAATTGTATGAAAAGGACAATAGTGACTTTGAAAAAGAATGGGAACCTTTTACCATATACTTGCAGAAACAACAAAAAAACATAGACTCGTTGGCAGAATTTAAATAAACATTTACAATTTTATTTACAGATAACAAGAAATTTAACAATGTGACAAAATATTATTATATACAAACAGCAGAATGTAACATTTGATGTAACAAACCAGAAATGGAAGCAGAGGGAAGTCAATAGGGAGGGGGAAAATTGGAAAATGAATGTTATTGATACTGGACATTTGTTATCCAAGAAAACCAATAAAAATATTTTTTTTTAAAAAAAATTCCTTGTGTGAACAGGACAGCTTCGTCTGATACAACTCAGTGTAGACAGTGTGTAAGAATCTCAAGTGATTGCTGCATGTTCTCCTTTATATCCATACCAAGAAGGCAATCAATATTCTGTTTTTATTTCTAACACAATTTAATCTAATTAGGCACGATTTGCCACTTAACAAACTGGAAAGTGCATTAGAAGTAGAAAGGTTGAATCTTTGATTAGGGCCAAGTAACGTAAGGCGTATGATCCTGAGAATATTTGCTTGCATGGAAAATCAAGTGAAATTAATGGTGTTTACTTCTAAGTAGAGATCAATGACAATGGAAACTAGAGGTGCACACTGCACATGCAATTGGTGGTTTTCTGGATGTGGCATATTTTTCACACATAGCAAAAGAGCACAGATTTTATACGTGCGCAATGCACAAGAATTAGCTAGTTCTTAGCAGTTTTTTTAGCTCTTCCCCAGTCACTCATCTATACACGCAGGACGTCTGTTGCCCCATTCTCTTTAGTGGTGGGACATTTTCTGTGCTTGCTACATTAACTACCAGGAAAGCTGAATGTTTGTAGCACCTGCATTGCAGAAACCTTGAGAGCTCATTGGGAGCTTGGAGGGGGTTTAGAGCTCTGTATTTAAATAATTGATCAAATCGTTATTAGAGAAGAACAATTATTGCAATTGTGCATTTATTTAGGGAATTTCTCACCACCTTTCATTGTTACCGATCCCATAATAGCATAACAAAAAATATACATGCAGCTCCACGGTAGCGGTAAAAGTACTTAATTAAAATACCATTCATACATTACATATTAAAACCATCTTTGCAACATGCATTGCTGGGCATGAGCTAACTTGTTAAGATCCCGCAAATTCCTAGACAAATAAATAGGTATTATATGTGGCTCAGGATCCCAATACCTAAAGGTCCACTTATTTCTGTAGGAATTTGTACTAACACTGCAATAATCATCTGAGGTCCTTCTTTCCCTATGTTCAGACAGCACTTTATTCCTTTACCTGTTCATTTTCTCATTTATGTGATCTTTCACATGATGTAAACACCACTTCTGGAAATCTAGTGCAATCTACTGGATGTTTAGCACTTATTGCTGTGTTAATTGTTTCCAGAAAAAAATCCATTTGCAACTCTGTTAACTCAGGAAATTGCAGGAGTTTTGTGTTGACAAAATTATGGGGTGGCATTCTGGCATTATACAATTCCTTCTCGCCATTTAAAATTTGGCATGACACAATGGTGTTTTGATTTTTACAAATCCATGGTTCCATAACATGAGGTACTGCAGTGTTAAAGGAATGTTAGAAAACCGGACAGGAGCACTAGCATCATAACCAGAAGAATTAACACAATAAACCCCACGGTGGAATGCAGCCTTTGTCTCCCAGAGGGTGGTGACCAGGGAATGGACCTTCTCTGGAATAACCACCCCCATATTCCCCCAAGGAGGCTTTCCTTTATTATAATTTCGGAGCAAGATAAAACCTTTTCATTTTCCTGCTCGTAAGAGTAGCTTTAATAATATTGTTGCTACAATCAGTCAGGGTTTTAATCTGCATGTTATCATAATGGTTATGGTACTGATACTGTTTATGAGTCTAACAGGTTTTTTTATCATGTTTTATTTTCATTAGATATATTGTAAATCGCTTTGAGCGTCTTCTTCCTCTTTGTACAAAACAATATACAAGTCTAATAAATCCAATCAAGTTGATACCAAGAAGAAATTAATGTAGGCAACTGTACATTAGGGGAGAAGGCATCCCATAAGCAGGAATGCAGATGATATAGTGAAGATATTTCCTCAAGGTTGTGGAATAGCATTGCATTTTATAGTTTTCAGGGTCTTTCTGGCCTCAAGAGATGGAAAGTGTCTGGATGTCATGGGTGACCAGAGTGGCACATGACATGGCAGAAAAAGCTGAGGTGAGTGGGTAATAAAAGGAAGGCCTGACATCCACACTGTTGCTTTTTTCAGCGCCAGGCAGAGAAGTCATTGTTTATTTTCGTAGTCCTTTTATAAAAAGCACCCATTCATCTCTTTTGCAATGTTTCTTCTGCCATCGGTTTCATCCTGGTGTTATGCTGTCCTGTTTTCATTTCTTTTAGATTTTTGTGTGTATATTAATTTAATATTATTATTGTTGTTGTTATTGTTGTTGTTGTTGTTATTATTATTATTGATATTATTAATATATTACCTATACCCCGCCCATCTGGGTGGCTCCCAACAGAATGTAAAATATATGATAAAACATCAAACATTAAAAACTTCCCTAAACAGGGCTGCCTTCAGATGTCTTCTAAAAGTCAGACAGTTGTTTATTTCCTTGACATCTGATGGGAGGGTGTTCCACCAGGTAGGCGCCACTACCGAGAAGGCCCTCTGCCTGGTTCCCTGTAACCTCACTTCCTGCAGTGAGGGAACTGCCAGAAGGCCCTTGGAGCTGGATCTCAGTGTCCGGGCTGAATGATGGGGGTGGAGACGCTTCTTCAGGTATACTGGGCCGAGGCCGTTTAGGGCTTTAAAGGTCAGCACCAACACTTTGAATTGTACCCGGAAACGTACTGGGAGGCAATGTAGGTCTTTCAGGGCCAGTGTTTTATGGTCTTCGCGGCCACTCCCAGCCACCAGTCTAGCTGCCGCATTCTGGATTAGTTGTAGTTTCCAGGTTAATAATAATAATAATAATAATAATAATAATAATTTATGAAGCACTCCCCATGAGGCATCTCAGACTGATTTCACAGTACAATAAAAGTACAATAAAAAACGTATAAAAACCACTTTAAAATATAAAAAATGCATATGTGTGTGTTGTGTTTGTATAAAAACACAACACACACATATGCACAGTGGACAGTATCTAACAAAGTAACATTCAGGGTAGATCCATTGAAACTGGCAGACTTCCTAAAAAGTCTCTTGATTTCAGTGGGTATACTATTGAGTATGACTGAGTCAGATACTGCCTTATGGTTTTAATCAATTTTCTTGCAAACTGCCTCAATAACTTCAGTTATTGGCCATGATAGAAATGCAGTACGTAAACAAACAAGCAAATAATGTCATCTATTACTTATTGTGCTGTACATTTGAATTTTGCAGTCACTGAATCAGAGTGCAAGCCTGATCACAGCAACTCAGAAATTAATTGAATGCGGCTTGACTCTCAGTAAGTGGGGAAAGCATGGCAGTCAAAGTTTTAGTTTATTATGGTTTTTAATCCCGTTTCGAGTGGAGCTGCCATTGTGCTTGCTTCAGCATTATAATGTGAGCCGATTTTAATTTTGGGTTTTAAATTATCTTCATCTGCGCTATCTTTTATGCAAACTGCTCCCTTCCACACAGTACCAGGTAGCGACTCTTGCTGTTTGTGAGACCAGCTGCTGCTACATACCTTTTGTGTTTTCAATTTAAAGTCTTGATAGCTCACATTAACGTGGAACGAAATATACCACTGGTGAGTTTGGGAAACAGATTTTTCCTCATAAAACCTTTGATAGTTTAGCCATCTGCTCAGAGTGAAAGAGGCTCATAAAAGAGGCCCAAATAAGGTTAAAGGTCATTTGCTACATGGGTCAAACGGGGGGGGGGGGACTAGAAAGATTGGCTATAGTGGACTTTACTAAAAACTTGTCAGGAAGGGTTCTTTGACAAATTATGGCACATTCCATGCCTTTTGAGGAAAGTATTTGATTACAGTGGGCCAGAATGTTGTTGATATTTGCAAAGATTGAAGCGAAATGGATTTTGTTGTTGTTAAACAGAGAAATGCAAGAGTTCCATTTCAGACGAATTGCTTAAACTGACAACTTGCTCATGGAAGCAAGTTTTATTTTAGCAGATTTTGTGCGGTGATCCAGCAGGTTATGTAATGCAGAAAGCACACAGGGTTTGACCTTTGAACCTGACCATTTATTTTTTTTAAGTGGCATTGAATGAACATGTTTTAAATACCCCACCCCCGGCCTCCCCCTTAGTTTTAACACTGAACGCTGCAATCCTAGACACTCTTGCCAGAGAGCAAATCCTATTAGACGCAGCGAGATTTACTTCTGAGTAGATATGTGTAAGATTGTGCTGGGCTTCTTTTTTCTGTTATGCTGAATTTTTAAAAACAAAACAAAACCCTCTTTATTTACTGCTTTTTTATGTGGCTCTGGTCAACATGATGAAATGAAAGTAATTTTAAGCCAATTTAGGCTGTGTGCACATGGCACTATAAAATGCATCCCATGTGTGCCTTTTGTGTGTGTTGTCCATATTATGTTTTCCTCATCCAAGTGACAGTCCTCATTACCCCCCAATTTAATTTAGATGCTTCCAATTTGCACGCAAAGAAAATAACCACATCATAACTCTGCATGCTATCCAACAATGGATCTCACCGAACCATTCTTCTTTCCCTTTTAGCCGTGTGATCATGTTTTGCTGACTGCCATCTTTCAGCACAGCCCCTAATTCTGTTGGCAAGGAGTGCGTTGATAGGCTGCTGGTGGGGGGCTGGAGCAATGTGCATGCATTTTTTAGATTAATCTCAATCCGCAATTTTTTTTGCAAGTCTTGTATTTTGGAAAACTTGTACAGTGGTACCTTGGGTTACATACACTTCAGGTGACAAACGTTTCAGGTTACAGACTCCACTAACGCAGAAATAGTGCTTCAGGTTAAGAACTTTGCTTCAGGATGAGAACAGAAATCATGCTCCGGCGGCACAGCGGCAGTGGGAGGCCCCATTAGCTAAAGTGGTGGTTCAGGTTAAGAACAGTTTCAGGTTAAGAACGGACCTCTGGAACAAATTAAGCACTTAATTCGAGGTACCACTGTACTTCCAAAATAGAAATAAAACATTGGTTGCACCCACAGGTTAAACAAATCGACCTCAGGTTTCCAGAACTCAGGAAGAGTGAGGAAGCACCAACTGAGGGGAAAAGACAAGGAACACTGTGTGAATACATCCCACCAAGCACTGCAAACTGCTCACTAGTATGGATAGGGAACATGGAGACAGTGTTCAACTGAAAGCACGCGTGTGGGCAAAATGGCACATCTGTGCGATCCACAGGCACATCAACAGTCTGGTGCATGCACAGGCTTAATTTCACACTCCAGAAGAAAACAAAGGAAACATATTATCATGCTGAGGTGTTTGTAGGCAGCAAAGTGATAAAACAGCCCACAGGTTTGGTAGATTGCTGCCGCACCCCTTCTTCAATTCAGTGATGAATGGGGATGGGGTGAGGAGATGTCTCAACTTGGAGAAGAAATCTCCAACATTTCAAATTCTTCTTTTTCTACAGGAAATGGAAAATGCAGACACCATCTCAACATATGTGTGTTTTAAGTAAATATTTTTTATCTGAGTTTTCATTCAAGTCCGGATTAAGATTGTGAGGTGCTGCCTCATAGAATTGCCTGTAGATGTTCTTCCTGAGGAGTGGGAAAGACTGTTAAAGCAGTTTATGGAGTGTTCATGAAACCACTGTGATGGATGGCAAATGAGAAGGCAGCAGCATGGGGAAAGATCCTGCCCCTCAGTGGTGTGGCATCTGCTCTGCATAGGTTCCAGATTCAACCCCTTGTATTTCCATGTGTGTGTGCGCGTGTGTGTGGATCAGGGAAGAAGAACCTGGTGAAGACCTCTGGGTGCTGTTAAGACTCCCAACTCCCACCAGTCCATGCCAGAAGGCCAGTGGTCAGGGATAATGGGAGTAGTTGGCATTCCAACAATAACTGGGGGGCCACAGTGTCCCCATACTGTAGTAAATGTCAGGAGAGGCCTATATCTGAGAATTGCCGTCCTAGTTACAGAACTAGATAGGCAAATAGTCTGATCTGGTAAAAGGAACCTTTGCAGGATCCGAGACCCAAGTGCCCCTATTTTCCAGGGACATCCTTGATTTAGAGATGCCATCCTGGTTTCTGATTTGATCCTGGAATGTCCCACTTTTCCTTACGATGTTCCTAATTTCATTGGAGAAATGTTGGAGGGTTATCTCACCCCTGAGCCATCTGAAGGCAATCCTGTATAGGGAAGGTTTTTTAAAAACAATGATTAATGTTTTATTGAGTTTTTATATGTGCTGTGAGCTGCCCAGAGTGGTTGGGGCAACCTAGTAAGATGTGTGGGGTATAAATAGTAAAATAATCATTATGGAATGGCACGCCCCTATTTTCATCGGAGAAATGTTGGGGGGTATGGGATCCCATAGGTCAGATACTTGTGGAACCTGATGATGTCATTGCATGCTGGCTCTTCAGCATCACACGTCTAATGAACATATTGATTTATCTCTTTCCAATTCACAAACGTTCCTGCAATCTCTGCTCTGGCAATATTCTTTTGAATGTGTCCGACGACACCGGGTCAGATTTTTCTATTATAAGCAAAAGTTGCACACAGCAAAAGGAGGGTCCGCTAAAGTGCTCTGTGGTGTGCTTATGTTTGATTGAGCATAATGGCTTCACAGTTTCCTGCCCCTTGTCACAAGGACACCATTATGTCTCCAAAAACCATTATCGAGTAAAAATGTAATGAAAATCTATATTCAGTAAAAGGGGGAGGCGAAAGTCAGCACTGCAAATGGAGGTCTGTAACAATAACAGCGCTACCCATTAAAACAATGGTTTGCAGAGCAAACAAAAGGCTTCTTACACCCATGCAGCTGTTTGAAATCTGAAGCTCCACCCATAGGTATCTGAGCTACCAATGGGAACGAAAAACAGAAAATAGGGTAGAGACTGTGTGTGGTGGTAGCAGCTAAGAGACCAGATTCCTCCCATGAGCATACGATGCTCATCTACCTCTGCAACCTTTAACCAGAGAGTTACAACAGTTGCAGGAGAGGTTGGCTGTGGCTGGTTGGATGGCACCTCCAGGCAACTTCTGCAGCCAAGCTGGTGTCAAACATATTGCTCTGCTTTCCTTTGGACCACAGCAGCAAGGCCGAAAGGGGGGGGGTGGCATCTTGTCATCTGGACAGCCCAGGACCTCCGTACACTAAGGTTGCCATATTTCAAACTGAAAATTCAGACAGAAAAGTTGTTGATATCTATGGCGACCCGACCATACACACTGCCCAGGCTTGCATGCCAGGGAGGTCACTTTAGTGCTGCTAACGTAGCAGGTCGACATCATTCCTGGAGGTCTACTCCATTGTCTCTCAAGAAGGACAGGTGCCAACAACTGTTGCTGTTGTTGTTGTAGTACTGGTTTTGAGACTTGGTTTGGTGGCATGGGTGTAGCCAGGATTTTTGTTAGAGGGGCAGGACTTTTGTTGGGGGCAGAACCAACGTGATTGGTCAGTTAGTTAAACATTTCTACTGTTTTACTTGATCTGGGCGCGGGGGGTAGCTGCCCCCTCTTGGCTACACCCATATTTGGTGGGTCTTGCTTATATCCACACACCTTGGGGAGCTGTCTGTCCTTGCTAGCTACTAAGTTCAGCTATGATTACGTGTCTGTAAAATTTACATCTGTATAAAGTTATAGCAGTGTAGATAAATGGTGTTTAAAAAAGTAAAGCATCATTCATCTGGCAGTACCCAGTTTGTTGCTTCAGGATGGCTCTGAGGAGCAAACTGAAAGTTTTCATAAGCATGCTGTCAGCAGCACCCGCCCAAGGCCCCATCTGCACTATACATTTAAAGTAGTGCTATACCATTTTAGTGCTGGACCATAAAGAAGGCTGATCGCCGAAGAATTGATGCTTTTGAATTATGGTGCTGGAGGAGACTCTTGAGAGTCAAATGGACTGCAAGAAGATCAAACCTATCCATTCTTAAGGAAATCAGCCCTGAATGCTCACTGGAAGGACAGATCCTGAAGCTGAGGCTCCAATACTTTGGCCACCTCATGAGAAGAGAAGACTCCCTGGAAAAGACCCTGATGTTGGGAAAGATGGAGGGCACAAGGAGAAGGGGATGACAGAGGATGAGATGGTTGGACAGTGTTCTCGAAGCTACGAACATGAGTTTGACCAAACTGCAGGAGGCAGTGGAAGACAGGAGTGCCTGGCGTGCTCTGGTCCATGGGGTCACAAAGAGTTGGACACAACTAACTGACTAAACAACAACAACAATACCATTTTAAAAAGTATTGCCTTCCCCCAAAGAGTCCCAGGGACTGTAGTTTGTTAAGGGTGTTAGTTGCGTGTTGAGTCCCACAATACCACCCCCCAAAAAATTCACACTTCACACATCAATTTTTTGTTTAAGGTTTTGGGCATAATTTTGGCCACAACTTTATTCAAATACAAAAATTGTGAGTGGTTGCTTAGGCATTGGTTATGACTATCTGTCCTTGCCCTCAAGGACAGAGCAGGCCCTTCCGGACACCAGCGGAAGCCAGCGTGGGAAACAAGTATTGGGTGAGAAAATGAAGCTGGGCAAAAGTCCCTCACTTCTCACCCTCATGTTCCTGTGGGGCTTGCATGGCCCAAGTCCGATGCCAGAGAAAAGGACGAAAAGAATGGCAAGCCCCTGGATTCCTTTAACGGAATTCCCTTTCCGCATCATTTGGAGGGATAGGCACTTACCCCTCCAAGCACCAATTTAACCAATGCCTAACCGCCAACCTTACAAGTTGTGATGATTTGCTACGTAGTAGGCAAAAACCAAATGGCACCAGCCAATCAGCCAAATGGCAAAATTCCTACCAGGCCCCCGCACCAAGGCGGACGACCCCATGACAGGCATAGCAAGGTCAAGAGATCAAGAAAAAACCACCCTATTAAAGGGAGAGAGGGCGGGTGATCCGGTGCAAAACGGCCAAGAGGACGTCCAACGTCTGGCCCCTGTATATAAAGACTCTGACCCCTCCTACAAATTGGCAACAATCAAAACTCCCCAGCAACCCAAGTTAACTACTTAAAGGCTTGGGTTCCTCTCCAAATCTGCCTAGTCACGGAAGGGTGGTTTGTTTCCCCAACCGCAACACGTGCTCTCTGTTAGGGAGAACACGCTTTGTTAAGGGTGCTCTTCCTGCAACAGAGCAACAATTCCAAGAGTTCTCTGGGCATAGGGATGGCTAGATTATTAAACCACTATGGAAATTGTAGCTCTGTGAGGGGAATAGGAGAGTCTCCTGAGAGCTCTCAGCACCCTTAACAATCTGCCATTGTCAGGATCCTATGGTGGAACCATGGTTGTTTAATGTGGCATAATACTGCTTGAAATCAATTGTGCAGATGGGACCCAAATAATCTAGTTCCAGTATCTGCTGGGAATGCTTACTTAAAGCAGATGCATGTTGGGATGTCATCATGATCAGCATTTTCCCACCTTGTACTTGGTGAAATGGAGCAATGTTGGAAAAATGCAGAATGTGATGACATGGCATCACACTTCCCCTTATCGGCTGCAAAATGCAATGGCAAAGTGATGGATTACCAGTGGCCACTCAGTTAACAAGGTAACGTGTACTCTGGCCTTTAATGTGTGCAGTGTACTAAATGACTGTACCCCCCCCCCTTTTGCATTTATATATCTAATCCCTAAAATCCTCCTAAAGTATTTGTCTCGGTAAAATATCCTCTTGCAATAAATTCCACAGGTTAATAATATACTCGGTGAAAGATTCTTTGCTTTTATCCATTCCAGTGTTGATTGACTTTCAAATTGAATCAGGTGACCCTTCCTCCAGTTTTGCTATTCTTTTGTGGTGTCGTTAGCTTTGGGTGCTAATTTCCCTTGTGCAGGCACAAGCAACAATGCATGGGACGATCCCAATGGCGGCTCGATGATATTAATATCATTTATTAATTAGGGCATGTTCTATTGATCCTGATTCTCAGGTTGGGATGAGCTTTAAGTACCATGCAGCGATATTTGCCCACGTCAAGGTCCATCACTGATACCTCCCTACTCTTTTCTCTCCTTCTCCTCCTCCTGTTATCCACTGCTCCCTGCATTGTCTATTTTAGATAATAAGTGTTTCCTTATTTATCTAAGCAAGGGCTTAGCTGTCACACTAAAATCAATGGAAATCAGTGCTGAACGTGGCTTTTATTGTGCACCAAGAGGCAGCCTGCCTGTGTGAGTGAGGCCTTACTACGGATGAACTATCACAGGCAGAACCATCATATAAGCTCTGATACAAACAATAAAGCAGGAAGGCTACAGTTCTGGCAGTGCAAGAACTTCTCCTTGGCTAGCACAATGGAGAACCCTCCACCTCTCCTTCCTTTGTACACCCTATAAATCTGTTCTGAGGGTTTCCCCATCCTTCCGGAGCCAATTTTTGGAAAACGCATCCTCCTATCCCACAAGCTGAGAGTATGAGCTATTGAGTTTGGGGAAAAGAGCACAGCTCAGTGGCAGAGTTATCTTCATCACATGCAGAAGCTCTGAGACCCTCGTCTGGAACCCTAGAGAGCCACAACCAATCAGAGTAGACAATACTGAGCTAGACGGACCAATGGTCTGACTCAGTATAAAGCAGCTTCCTGAGCTGCCTTCAGGTGGCTTAGTGCTTTAATTGGTGTATGCTGAACCCACCATTTCTTTTTCCTTCAAAGCTAAAGCAGAAGACATTTCCCCAAAGAGGAAAAAGATAGGAATGACGATCTGGCACGTTCTGTGTGTACATCAATGTGCATTGTCTCCTCATTTCTTTGGCTCCTGGAGTTTCTCTCCCTCAGGTTACCATTTCACTGTAAAGGCTTTCGGAAAAAACACACACATGAAAGAAAAGGTTGACGGTGGGATGTCTTGCACCAATCAATCTCCATTCATTACACGTGAAGCATGGTGAATTAGCCCACTTTGTCATCTGTGGAATATTAGTTGCCTTTGCCATTTTGCTCACTCAATCCGATTTGTAGGTGCTTATTCTTGCACTTCTGACCTCCAGATTGGATTATTGGAATTCTTCGCTGACAGCTCTTCCTGATAAGGTGCTGCATCGGATTCTGTTAGCCCAGCATGCGGTGGGCTCTTGGGGGGGGCAGTGGTTCTGAAAACACGCAGCCAGGCCCCCAGCCCTCACAGTGACCTTTTCATAAATACCGCTAGGCCCATTAAAAACCACCACAACATGTTATCCGTTTTCAGGAAGCTGCAGATGCATAGATTCTCAGGGCCCCATCCATCAAAAGCTTCCCGGGACTGAATCCCATGGAAAGCAACTGAGCTGTACTGTGACTAAACAAAACTCCATTGATATCCTTGGGACCTGAAGCCTGAAGTCAAGTGTACCCTGACTTATAAATAATCCCCGCCAGTTTTCAAAATAACTGGCTTATTTCTTAGCGGTAAAACTTCATCACAAGAGAAACTCGTCTGGTACTGACTGTGATTTCATTTTGGCACTGAAGAAGACCTTTTATTTATTTATTTTCTAGTGAATCGCTATGTAAACTGTCAGTCCTTTAATAGCATTTTATTCTGCTATTTGTATCTATTGGATTTTCAGTTATGCTGATTTTATTCCATCATGTTAGAATGTAGTAGTGAGCCAGAGGGCAGTCCACGCTGGAAAGATCACACTAAAAAACTGCTGCTCCCCATCCAGTCTTCTAATCATGCATAGTTTCTATATTTTTGGTGTTACTAGAAGGGGATGCAATCAGCGCCAGATTTACGTATGAGCTCAACAAGCTATAGCTTGGGGCTCCACTCTCTTGGGGGCCCCCCAAACTGAATGTACATTTCCAAAATATAAGATAAAAACAAATAAAATAAAATAAAACCTATATACAGCAACCGTGTTTTGTGTTGTGTAGGCTCCTATGATGTAAGTAATGGGCCCCGCCTGCTAGTCTGCTCCCTAAAATATCACTGGTTTGCTCATTTCTATATATAGGGTGCCTACCTTCTGCATGGACTGGTTGCACAGCAACATGTGCAAATGGCTTTAGATGCCCATTAGGCCCATAAATTACCATATAGCATATATTCAACACAAAAAACAGTGACAATTTTTTTGTTGACAAAGGACAGCTGGACATATAAAGGGCCCCATTACCTTCAGTAGCATCAAACCTAAATACGGTCCTGGATGTAATGGAGCCACAGGGAAGCCACAGCCATGCTGCACGTGAAACGCAAGAACTAGGAAGACAGCTCACTTACTTGGGATTGTGTCCACTTTACTTCCTGTCCTCAAAGTCCCTTTCCCTTACTTAGCAAGGGATAATAGCAGTCTCTTCTGATTGCTCCTGATCTTTTCCCTTAAAGGTCTTTCAGTTCTGTCACAGGATAAACCACACAGTTGGTCAGTACTCAGGGAGGAGGGGGAGCGTGGGGGATGCATGTGATATCAGCAGCAGGCATAGCAAACCAACCAAAGATGTGAAAGATTAATAATAATAATAATAATAATAATAATAATAATAATAATAATAATATCCTGCCCATCTGACTGGGTTGTTCCAGCAACTCTGGGCGGCTTCCAGCAAAATATAAAAACACAATAAAACATAAAACATTAAAAAAAACCCTTCCCTATACAGGGTTGCGTTCAAATGTTCAAATGCGTTCTAAAAGTTGCATAGTTGTTTATCTGTTTGACATCTGATGGGAGGGTGGTTCCACAGGGAGGGAGCCACTACCGAGAAGGCCCTCTCCCTATAGCCTCACTTCTGAAGCCATTTAGGGATTCAAAGGTCAGTACCAACACTTTGATTTGTGCTCAGAAACGTATTGGGAGCCCATGTAGATCTTTTACAGGGCTGGTGTTATGCGGTCTCGACAGCTGTTCCCAGTCACCAGTCTAGCTGCCGCATTCTAGATTAGTTGTAGTTTCCAAGTCATTTTCAAAGGTAGCCCCACGTAGAGCGCATTGCAGTAGTCGAAGTGTTGCTAGATGGGAAGATACCTTTTGTTGTTATTACATTTCCACCCCAGCCTTCCTCCCAAAGGAGCCCAGGGTGGCAAACATCATAAAGTTAAGACAATACAATTTGAAATAAAATGAAAAGCTATTTAAAACAATTTAAAACCATCTAAAAACATTTGCAACATCTAATACCATTTAAAAGGAATCGCAAACTCTCACAGTTCCAATTTCAAAGTTGCCATTGGCCAGTATCTTTCCGCTATCAATTGCTGGGGTAAACAGGAATGTTTTAAAAGTTCTCCTAAAAGGCAGGTGCACCTCACGAGGGAAAATCCTGTCATGGGTCAACAATAATCAGCCAGCTCCCAGAAGTGGCGCCACTAACAGGGCATCTCCCCTGCTGATTGTGGGGTCCAAGATACAGTCATACCTCATGCTACGTTTGCTTCCTGTTAACGTTTTTTCAGGTTGCGTCCCGCGGTGACCCAGAAGTACCAGAAAGTGTTACTTCCGGGTTTCGTCACTCGTGCATGTGCAGACGTGCAAAATGACATCATGCGCATGTGCAGAAGCGGTGAATCGCAACCTGTGCGTGCGCAGACACGCTGTGTAGGTTGTGTTCCTTTCATGTTGCGAACGGGCCTCCGGAACGGATCCCGTTCGCAACCAGGGGTACCATTGTATTACAGGAGGAAAGCCAAAATAAACCCTTCAGTTTTCAAAGAAAAGAGGTGTGTCTTTAGTAGAAAGATCTCATGGCAGGCTCACTTCTGGTGGGAGGAAGTTCCACATTTGGGGGGCAATCACTGAGGAGGCTCCCTCACTATCCACCCCTCCCAATCTCTGGAGTGTGGTGAAATCGCCAGGAAGACTGCCTCAGCTGAACTTACATCTCTGGGCGGGTCTATAGGGAAGGAGTTTCAGATAATAGGGACCGAGGTTGCTTTGGGCATTAGACGCTATAATGGGAGCACCTGGAATTAGGCTTGGAAGCTAATAGGTGACTAGAGCAGATAAGTAAAAAGTAACCTGACTGCTACATTCTGCACCAACTGTAGCTTCCGAGCACTTTTCAAACACTGGTTACAGTGGTCAACCCATGCTCCATTAAGCTCAGAAACATTCTAAGTTTTGCGGAATAAAGCTTGAAAGCAGCCATGCATATAGATGATCTCAGCTTCTTGTGGCACCTGAGTAGAAAGAAACACCCCTCACTGTTGTGACAGGAATACTAATTTGGAAGTGCTGTGCAGGGTTATAAAAATTGGGGATTACTTAAATTATTCATTTATAATGGGTAAGTGTATAAATTTAACTTCCTGGAAACAGGAGGGAGGGTTGAAAGACTAAGACCTTTATGATCCCCACCCCCACCCCATGGGTTATGAATCTGTAAAACAATGGACACTTCAGGAGGACACAGGAGCTTCGCAATTAGCCTTCCCACACATTTGTGAGTAACCTATTGACCTAGCCAAAGATTTTGTAGTGTTTGCTCTCCGTATGTCAACATTTCACCATCTATTTCAAAATGAAAGCTTGAAAATAATCATCCGCCATTATAACCAGTTGTTTGCTCTGCACAAGTTAGCCAAGCGTTCCTGCAAGAATTCTTGTGCAACGTATTGAGTGTGTTTCAGTCTTGGGCGACATGATGAGCCTTTTAATGTGTGTTTTTTTAAGAAAAGAAAAAAGAAACCTGTAACTGAAATGCAAGATGGATACTCCAAGCCTAAAGATTTGCAGCGGAATGTCTGCCACCTGGGTGGGTGAAAGCCTCAGACTTTTGTTTCATTTGTGTTAGTGTGGCACGGACAAATCCCACCTACTACAATGTTGTCCAGGGTTGTAAAGACTGTGGAGAAAATAATTGGGTGCACTCTCCCTACCTTCGATCAAATCTATGCTTCCAGGTGCCATAAGAAAGCTGCAGAGATAGTGCAGGATAGTGCACACACCCCGGAAATGATCTCTTTCAGCTTTTGCCTTCTGGAAGAAGGTACAGGGTTATAAAGACTAGGACTAACCGCCTGAGAAACAGTTTCTATTCAAATGCGATTTTGGTTTTAAATGCAGTGTAAGGTAGTCTCTATGGGAGTATATTGTTTTAAATTATGGGGTATCAGAGCTTTTAGGGGGCTAACCAGGCTGGGATAGCAGGCTTGTTGGATTCTGAATGTCTGATGTAGATTTTCAATTTTGTTGTTCTGTAGGGGACAATGACAATAAAGATTATCATATCACATGTTCATGTGCAACAAGGCACAAAGTGTGACTAGTACAGGGTGTGGAACAAACTTATGGGATGTGAGTATACATCTACACTGAGACATGGATGTCATAGGAGACATCATGGGTGGAGTAGAGGTGGTTACTTGACCTCCCGGCAGCAGGTGATTTGCTACTGCTTACCAGGAGGGAGAGGGGAAGGGTGGCAGGGACAAAAGCATCATGTCAACGGAGCGTCGAAAGTGACAGATTGGCTTGGGCGGTGTGTTTGTACCACACTGACCTCGCTGTTGTCTTGTCCCTGTCCCTCCTGGTAAGCAACAGTGACTCACCTGCCTGGAGGTCAGGTAAGTGTCTCCACACTGCCATGCTGCTGAATGGATTGATGTCGGGTTTGAAGTTCCATCAGCAATAATAATAATAATAATAATAATAATAATAATAATAATTTATTATTTGTATCTTGCCCATCTGGCTGTGTCTCCCCAGCCACTCTGGGCGGCTTCCAACAAAGATTAAAAATACATTAAAATGTCACACATTAAAAACTTCCCTGAACAGGGCTGCCTTCAGATGTCTTCTAAATATCAGGTAGTTGTTTATCTCTTTGACATCTGATGGGAGGGCGTTCCACAGGGTGGGTGCCACTACCGAGAAGGCCCTCTGCCTGGTTCCCTGTAACTTTGCTTCTCGCAGTGAGGGAACCACCAGAAGGCCCTCGGCGCTGGACCTCAGCATCCAGGCAGAACGATGGGGGTGGAGACGCTCCTTCAGGTATACTGGGCCGAGGCCAATGTGCCCTTGCATGTTTTTCCCATAGTTGGTGGGTACCAGCAGTGGCGGGTGAAGAGCATTACACAGGTTGGATCTGCTAATTAAATTCCTGACAGTGCCCTGGAGTGATACTGAATGGGAGCACTGCAAGGAATTAAAATGATGGGTAGTTTCAACTTCTCACCAACTTGCATGGGTAGGCTCAGGGCAGGTGCTCTGGCAGAGAAGCTGAGCTTGCTGGTAGCTGCCCAAGGGTACCTCCTGGTGACTCTGGGCCTGGTGTCAGGGGCATGATGGAATCACAAGCCAGAGCTTGCCCCAAGAACAGAGCCCAAGGCAAGTCTAGGCACAAGGAAGCACTAAAGAAATCCAACAGTTGTTGCAGCACAATATCCTGAGAACTTCAGAGCAACTAAGCAAACTAGAGCATCAGACTGTGCAGCCTATGAAACATAGTTCCAGCTCTCCAGAACTAGGTAACTATCAGGGAAACAGGTGAGACAGGTCAGGAAGCTGGATTCCATGAGAAGGCAAGGCTAGAGGCATAGATGGACAGGAGCAGTCTGGAGAGATCCAAGTGAACAACCCCACCACTTGATACATAGACTCCTTGGATTCCCCAAGGAAGTTTGCTTTCTAAATATGGTAATTCAAGCCGGCACTTGTATACGTGTGCATGCCCATTTCCCCTTCTGTGGCTTACAACATGGGGGGGGGGCTGGGCTAGGGAGCAATATGTGTCATAGAATCCGCAGGGGATTGTGGTTAACCCTTCATCTCCACGCCACAGTCCTCGTCCAAATTTATTATCATCATTGACTGCTTTTAACGGGGGGGGGGGGGACACCCACAAATCCCATTTGGGATTTTTTTTGCATCCCATGTTATCTAGCCCATAATTTTCAGTGGCACTTGGCATACAGAGATGTATTTCTTGTATGTCCTGCAGAGCAGAATCCGTAGGGAGCAGTGTGTATCACTTGTGAAAGAAGCTTATTGGATTGGAATGGTGATTAGAAATTAGGGGTGCCCACTGATTAATTATTGGCCTCGTCACCAGTCAATCAATTAAAACTGTTGACTTCGGAAGCAGGACCAACACAACCAAAACTTTGAGAGGCTACCTAGATATTTTCTTGAAAGCTGTTTCTGCTCCCACTTTTATTTAGCCAAATGTTACACAATGCCAGTTTTACATTTGAATGTATTTTAACAAACAAACAAACAAACAAACAAACAAACAAACAAACAAACAAATATACATACATACAGAAAAAATGGCTTCTGAAACAACTGTATTAAAAAAACCAATTATTCACACAACAGGATTAAACTTCTGTGTATTTGTACCATATATTCATATCATATCACACATGCTAGATGCAAAATACTTTTACAGGATTTTTATTTTTAATCATTCCTCATTGATAAAAGGGTCCAGGTTGCCTACCCACCTGTAACCACTTACTGAGGGATGCTTAATGGAAGAAAAGCTAAGTGGAGTTTAAACAACTTTGCAAATGCCAGATATCAGCACCCCCAATACACATTTTATACTTGAAGAATCAAACAGCCATCTTAAACATACATGCCATTCTGTGGCATACTAAATCCGACATCAAAAGCCACCTTATCATCAAAAGGCAACACAAAAAAGGGTAACAAGTTAAAGCTTAAAGCACAATGGACTGAGTTTACACTTTACTTCTAAAGCAGCAAAACAGCCCCTTACATTCCCAGTTAATAAAACAGATGCTTTTATGAATGCCCGAAGCACAGCTGGAGTGAGGTAATAATTGGCACTGAGCAACTTGGAACTAAATTTATGCAATTTATATTCTACTATATAAGACATTCCTCCCCTATAAATAAAATCACAATTCTAATGCTACCTATATATGTGTGTGTTTATATGTGTGGGTGTGAATGTATTTGGTGTTTCCTTTGGGGGGGGGGGGAAATGGCTTTAAAAATGCTAGCGTTTCAAAGAACAAATAGTTATTGGCAGCACTTTTGCATTGTTAAGTGACAAAATTCTCTGCAAAGGGTAACCCATTCCAAAGTTTACTGTTAATTCCTGTAGATCTGCATCATAATTGAACAGCCGGATCCTTATTTACAAAAGAAGGATGTGCTGGAAGAACAAACAGTGCGTAGGGAGTCTTCCACCACCCCCCCTCAAAAAGAAAAAAAGACATGAGGGGAGCACAGCAGCTTTCTGAATAATCACTGAGAAAGCTTTTAACCAACATGAAATACATTATTTCCATCCCCTGGAGGAAAAAAAAAGTATTTCTTTTATGCTAAACTTTTGGGTTGCACATTTTCCTGGTCAGTATCTGTGCTGAAAGTTATTGGCAAACCAATGAACAGCCAAAACTTTTAGTGTAAGCTTCTATAATAATGAGGACACTTCTCCCTAGCCCCCCAAATGAGATCAGGGGAACGAGGGACAAAAAAGGGGAGGGGGAATAAATTTGACACAAAGAAATTAAGCCCACCATAATGTCTGTGTTTCATGTTAACAGCCTTCTCTATCCTGCTGCGTTGACCATAATGCTCTATCACAAGTGCTGTCAGGGGCCCACGCTGAGTAGCTAATTAAAACAATTACAAAGACAAAGAAGGTATCGATGGCATTCCAAGCTGCAAACAAAGAGATAAAGATAAAGAGAGAAATTATCAATGGTTGATCTCTGCGGTCTGGTTTTTGAAGTGGTAACGGTGTTCCCCCCACAGATGGAGAGGGGGTCCTCATATTTTCTGGGAAAGAGAGGTGGGTTCAGCTGGAGCTGCCTGCATTGTCCAGAAGGCAGGAGCAATAACAATATTTTTTTTGCAAAGGAACAACTGGCAATTGTATAAAAAGGTACCATTTATGGACAGTACCCTTAATGTACTGGGAGGGCTTTGAGTTCCCCTACTGGCAGAGCAATAGGCAACAGATTTCCACTGTACTTGAAAGTAAACTGGGATGACTGGGATTCAATGTTTACCTACGGTATTTAGTAATGTTTCACCCTCATTTATTTTTTTCATAATGGGAGATGGGAGTGAAATTCAGTTTGGGAGAAAAAGGTGAGATACAGAAACACCCCCTTTACGTACGTTCACTGTGTGTGCAACTATGTACACATGCATTGCGCGGAACCCAGAAGTGACCTGAAAACATCACAAAAACAAAATAAGCAAAACAAGAAGGGGTGGTCATGAGGCAGGGGTGGAACAGGGTGTTTGCAGGCTTTTTCAATGGTGTTTCAAATATATGACATTTCACTTAAACACACAGTGCCTTGGAACACAATCCCCATGTAAATGGGGGGTTGTTTGTAGAAATGTCTTGAATAAACACATAAACAAATGGGTCTTCCTTGGGTGGGCCAGAGTGGTGCTGGTTTCAGGATTTCAGTGGAGGAAACTTGACCAAGGAAGTATCTGTGGGTCCTCTTACCTTGAAAGAGGTGGTGAATGTAAGCAAGAACTGCTCTCCAGCTGCATCCAACCTTCTTTGATTCGTGCCAAGTGAGAATGCTTAGTGCCATTGGGACAACAGGCTCTTTACAGCTCTTGAGGCCCTGGCAAATCCCTGCAGTGTCAGCCCTGTTTGGGACACAAGTCTGTGTTGGGCCTTGGCTTAAAGTCAGGGCTGTGGCCCAGGACAATTTGCTACATGAGGCAAAGGACAATGCGGAAACCACATGCAGAAAAATAGTGGCTCTCACTTCAGCCCTAGAGAGGGGACAGCACACTAGTTTACAGTTCACAGGGCAGGTGATATGGCACACACAACGTTTTCCTTCAGTTCTTCATCCCTATATCCCATCCAGAATGTGCTACAATCTACCTAATGGTAGGGCCGGCTTGCACTCATCTCGCTACTACCATTTTGGGAGCTAGGATTTAGAGAGAGAGAGGGAGAGAGGGAGGGAGGGAGGGAGGGAGAAAGAGAAAATGAAAGAAACAGGAACTACCGGTATACTGGATCAGACTAAAGGACCACCTAGTCTTGCATCATGGTCTCACAGTAGTCAACCAGATACCAATGGTGAACCTGCAAATAGGCAGATCCTCTAGCAGATCCAAGGGTGGGTAACCTTCCAGTGTGGTATATGCCCCTGATGAGCAGGGTCAGAGGCAAAGGGTGGCAGAGCAGCAGAAGTTCCAGTCAGGCAAAAATCTGTGGTTCCTCTGACTCCCACCATGCTTGCCCATTGGCCACCTTGACTGGGGCTGCTGGGAGCTGTAGTCCAATGACATTGTGTACATACCTCATTGTCTAGTCATGCATTACAGACTTCCAAACCCACACTCCTGATTTTATAATAAGCTCAAATCCCAACAAATCTATGAATGGAAACTCTATTTTGGCTTAAAAGTGGGTACAATTTTGTGTGAAGATTTTTTGTCTGGAGAGCTAAAGTGAGGGCAGCGGAAATCTTTCTGAAGAACTGCAGGTTTGCTTCACAAAAACGCCTCTCCCTCTAACAAGTCGTTTTACACTGGTGTAATTCTCCAATTTCAGTCATAGGTCTTTGTGGTCCCAGAGATAAATGTGTATCATTCATCTCATCAGTGTGAACCAAGCTGGCGGCGGCTGAGGAGATATTCAGCTACCGCATTTTGAAAAGCCTTGATAAAACGAAGCCAAGGGTGAGTTTAAATATGCAGCCAGCCATTCAGAAGCATTTACAGCCTAGACTGTAGAAATACTTTAGACAATCCTGCTTGCCTTAATTGCAGGTTTAAATAATTATATATGTGTTGTTGTTTTTAAAAGTCTACGACTGATAAAGTTAACTTCCTGAAAGAATGGTCTCTGACAAAGAAAACGGAGGAGGGGGGAACACCCCCAATAACTTTTGAATTTAAGAACAGCCCTGTTTTCTTTTTTGGCATTGTTAAACTGTTATCACCTCTATTATTTGCAGAGCGTTTGTTTAGAATTGTGTAATAACACTGAGTTGAATAGTGAGGAATTCATTTGTTAAATTAATCAGCGTAAACTAAACAGCAAAGCTATCATGAACTGGGTGGGCCTGATCTGTAAATGGACTTTGAATTCCAGTCAGCTGTGCTTTTAATCATCTGTGCACAAATGAGCCAAAGACTTCCAATTAGCCAAGAAATAACCTTGAATAGAGTTAACAGTGGCTCCCTTCTCCCTATCCCCACCACAGGGATGAAAACGACTCTTCGCTGTGCAAACTTCCCTGGGAATAAACCCCTCTGAGCACAGTACTGTAGAACTTTATGCATAGGATTGCACTATAAGAATGGGAAGAGAGGAAAGGAGATTTCAAATATGGGGAATTTAGGGTCTACCAAAAATGTTTGCAAGCAGAATAAGCAATGAAATCTTTGCATTGCTATTATTTTGCTGGTCTAATAGCAAGCATGACCTCTCCCACATGAAAACCTGTTGCACCTGATTGAGGGCTAATTCACACACCCCCAGCAACCAGGTAAGATGAGCGTGGAGTGGGGTAGAGAGGAGAGGAGAAATTCAGTGGTTTCATTTATGGCACAGTCCATCCTGATTCCCAGAATACCTGTCAAGTAGAAGGTCAATTTTCAACAACAACAACAATAATACTTATACCCCACCCATCTGGCTGGGCCTCCCCAGCCACTCTGGGTGACTTCCAACAAAGTATTAAAAAAAATTAGAATACCAAACATTAAACATCAAACATCAGTTCTCGCAAGGAGGGAACCACCAGAAGACCCTTGGAGCTGGATGATGGGGGTTGAGACACTCCTTCAGGTATACTGGGCTGAGTCCATTTAGGGCTTTAAAGGTCAGCACCAACACTTTGAATTGTGCTCGGAAACGTACTGGAAGCCAAGGTAGGTCTTTCAGGACCGGTGTTATATGGTCTCTGCCATATGATGTGATGATTCAACTATACACTAGTCTGTGACTTGGGATTGCGTTTGTTTTTTTAAGTGACCGTGGCCATGAGGTGGATCAGGGATTGCATGGCTATCTGTCATGGATGCTTTAACTGAGATTCATTGCATTGCAGGGCTTTGGACTCAATGACCCTCAGGGTCCCTTCCAACTCCACAATGGTACGATTCTATGGTTCATCTAGCTCTGAACTGTTGACACTGGTTGGCAGTGGCTCTTCTCCCTGGTTCCAGATGGGGGTCTTGGCCAGCCCTCCACATGCAGCTGCTGGGTGACCTTGGGTTAGTCACACTTCTCTGAAGTCTCTCAGCCCCACTCACCTCACAGGGTGTTTGTTGTGGGGGAGGAAGGGAAAGGAGAATGTGAGCCGCTTTGAGACTCCTTCGGGTAGTGATAAAGCGGGATATCAAATCCAAACTCTCCTTGTCTTCTTCAGCCAGGGATTGAACCTGGGACCTTCTGATTGCAAGGCAGATGCTCTGCCACTGAGCTATGGCCTTTAACCACAAGTGCCCTACAATGCAGAGCCTCTCTATCACTGCAGAGGGGACTTTAGTGTCAAATGCAATGCTTCTTAGTAGAGTAACATTCAACTGCAGGCCGTATCCTACAAGTGTGCAGACAGAAAGGAGGACTTCTGAGCACAGGAAGGGAACATCCATTCTCTGTTCGCACAATTGCTATTGCCAGTGTGAAATGATTCTCTAAAATAGCTTTCCCTAACCTGGTGCCCTCCACATGCTTCAGATTACACGAACCCAAAGCCGTTCGAGGGCACCAAGTTGGGGAAGACTGACTTAAGAACACTCAGCAAGCTGCTTCCTTTGCCTTTTTGGGTTGCAAAAAGGTGGTAGCTCCCACCATTGTTCTTTTGCAAAACACTTTCAGTGCTCTTTTGCTGCGTAACTAAGCAGTGTGTTTCTCACACTCCCTGATTCATAACTGTAGTGTGCTATGAGAAATGCCTGTCTCCATGAAATACAGGAATGCAGTTCATTGAGCAAGGTGACTCATTGGCTCAAAATCTGGAGACGGATCTTCAGACAATAAAGCAACTAATTTCCGTGCATAAATGTGTGTCTGGAACTCAGGTAAATGGGCATATAATATCATTAGGTGCAGAATGACAAGTGTGGACTTCTTATGCCTTCCAAGAAATGCTTAATTATTCAGACTCCTTACCACATTCACGTGTTGTTCAGCTTTATAACCTACTTGTATTAACTTCCTTTTCTAATTCCTCTTTTTTGAAATTGTGCTATCATGTACAAAGCAATCGCTCATTTTGCTAAGGGATTCAGGTAGGTAGCCATGCTGGTCTGATGCAGTCGATATATATATATATATATATATATATATATATATATATATATATGCTTTCGTAGATTTTCACGGGTACAGGAATGCAGGTTTTGGTGTCCTCGGGTGTCTTCCCGTGTAAAAGTTGGGGTGTCTAGGCGACGTTTCGACGAGGTCTCACTCGTCATCTTCAATATATATGTGTGTGTGTGTGTGTGTGTGTGTCCAGTTGCATCTTAGAGACCAATTAAGTTCTTGGTATAAGCTTTCATGTGCATGCACACTTCTTCATATACCTGAAGAATATCTGAAGAAGTGTGCATGCACATGAAAGTTTATACCAAGAACAAACTTAGTTGGTCTCTAAGGTGCTACTGGACAATTTTTGCTAAGGGAGTTATGTACCTATTTATCTACTTGCACTGGCGTGCTTTTAAACTGCTGGGTTGGCAGAAGCTGGGACAGAACAACGAGAGCTCACCCCATTGTGCGGATTCGAACCTCCAACCTTCCGATCAGCAAGCCCAAGAAGCTCAGTGGTTTAGACCACAGCTCCACTCGCTCTCAGCTAGACACTGATTGCCTATGGATTCGAATGAGGGGAACACAACAGGGAAGAAGACATCGTTGCCAAAGATTTACTGGTATGGAACATTGTTATACTGCCCTTCAGCCCTGGCAGTTTACACCTGAAATCTAAAAATAATAAAATAAACCAGAATAACACAAGAGGATGATAAAATATATGCCATTTCTCTATTTTTAAGAAAATTAATTCAAGGAAGTTTACAGTTCCGATAAAAATACACAACAGGTCATAAAGCAAAAACAAAGAGAAAAATATTCATCATAAAAATAACTATGATTGTGGGTATGCTTGCTCAAAAGTAAATCTCTCATTTCAATGAGCCTTCATGCCAGATAGTTGGGCATAGGGCTACTGGCTAAAATTATGGGTTGCGTCCAACTAAATATTGTTCAGAGCTGATTCGTTTAAATTAATGCACCTAAATTAGTCATGCCCATTCATTTCCATGGGTCTACTTTGAGTAGGACTAACACTGGACACAATTATAAGGTGTTTTTTAAAAATGTTTTTGGAAGAGACTTAGATAAGGATTTTTAAAATTATTATTAGTACTGTGTAATTGCAGCTTATTTAATCAGGACTCTTTAAAAATGTGTAATGTAACCCTACTGCTAGCATTGCTGACCTCCTCCTTCACTCTTTCACCTTGGTGGGCTGCTGGATTATTTATTTCAGAGCCTTTGGGGCTGGGGGCTCATATTTGTTTTTACACTAGCTTGACTCTGAAGGAGGAAGTGCAAAGCAAAGAAGACCCGTAAAATTAAGTAGGCTTAATGAATGTCTGTCATGCCAGTCAACTGCCATCACCACCTTGTCTGTCACTCACTGTAGGAAGTGGGAGATATGTTAAAAACAACAGCAAATTTCCTCTTTTCCCTTTCCTGGCCTCCAAGCTACCTAGAGGAAATCTCAAGGCCAAGTCAATTAGTGACATCTTAAGGCCAAGACCAGAACTGGCAGGGCAGTTTGATTTAACAGACCAGAGAGGCAATCCCCAAACACACTTATTTGGGAATGAGGCTCTAAAAGGATTTCCCCACATTCATGGGGGATAAGGCTAGCAGTGGTTACTAGTAGCCATCAGGTTGATGTTCCACTTCCAGTCAGGCAACTTGTTGGCCAGTCTAAGAACAGTGTGGTGGACTAGACAGGACTTTGGCTCAGACCCAGTAATGGTCTTCTTATATTCCCCATCCTGGTGCCTTCCAGATGTTTTGGACCATGATTCCCATCAGCCCAGGCCAGCATAACCAGTGGTCAGATATAACAAAAGCTTTGGGGGGTGGGCACAGGGAACCCATCTGGAGGCTCACATTTGCACTCTATAGGGTCCAGACAGAAACTGACCACCTCATTTGCTGCTTTCCCCCCCCAGAATATTTTTATTGCATTTTCAGTTTACAGAAAAAAAGAAGAAAAAAGAACAATACTCCAACTTCTAAAATACATTTTTAAATTGTTATCTGGACTTCCCCACACCTCCCTCCCCCTGCGTTCTTTACAATAAAACATATCAGCAAATTATTACCTTGTTTCGTATCTTATTTATATCTTTCAAGATATTTTACTTCTGAATTTAAAGTACCTTTTATCCAGTGTTTATGCCTTAAAATAAAAAATATAATAACCTTATATTTCGACTTTTTCTTAATTATAAATTGTCTTCCAATTTTCCCAATCTAGTTGCAGGAGCTAAATTCCAAAACATGCAGATTCTTAACATTCATACAACTTATATTGTTTTTGCAAATAGTCCTTAAATTTTTTTCAATCTTCTTCCGTTGTCTCTTCACCCAAATCTCGGATTCTGCCAGTCATTTCAGCCAGTTCCATATAGTCCATCAACTGCGTCTGCCACTCTTCCAGCGTGGGAAGATCTTGTGTCTTCCAATATTAAGTATTCTTGCTGCTGTAGATGCATACATAAAAAATGTTTTATCCTTCTTTATCACCCTTTGGTCCACAATGCCCAGGAGGAAGGCCTCTGGTTTCTTGGGAAAGGTGTACCTGAACACCTTTTTTAATTCATTATAGATCATTTCCCAGAAGGCCTTCACCTTTGGACAAGTCCACCAAAGGTGAAAAAATGTCCCTTCAGCCTCCTTACATTTCCAACATTTATTATCAGACCGATGGTAAATTTTTGCAAGTTTGACTGGGGTCATGTACCACCTATATATCATTTTCATAATATTCTCTTTCAAGGCATTACATGCCGTAAATCTCATTCCGGTGGTCCATAACCTTTCCCAGTCTTCGAACATAATGTACCCAATATCCTGAGCCCATTTTATCATGGCTGATTTAACTATCTCATCCTGGGTATTCCATTTAAGCAGCAAGTTATACATTCTCGAAAGTACCTTGGTCTTAGGTTCTAACAGTTCTGTCTCTAGTTTCGATTTTTCCACCTGGAATCCTGTTTTTTTGTCCAACTTAAAAACTTCTTGAATTTGCGCATAGTGAAACCAATCCTGCACCCTATTCTTTAATTTTTCAAAGCTCAACAGTCTCCAATTATCTCCAGTTTTTTCTATCATTTCCCAATATTTTGGCCATCCGACCTCCATATTGAGTCTTTTTCTAGCCTTGGCCTCCGCTGGTGATAACCACCTCGGGGTCTTACCTTCTAGTAAGTCTTTGTATTTTGTCCAGACCATAAATATAGCTTTCCTGACAATATGGTTTTTGAACATTTTATGGACCTTTACCTTGTCATACCACAAATATGCATGCCATCCAAAAGCATTGTCATGCCCTTCCAGATCTAGGACATCAGTGTTCTCAAGAAGTAACCAATCTTTCATCCAGCAGAAAGCCGCAGCTTCATAATATAACCTTAAGTCTGGCAGGGCAAATCCCCCTCTCTCTTTGGCATCAGTTAGTATTTTAAATTTTATTCGGGGCTTTTTGCCCTGCCAGACAAACCTAGAAATATCTTTCTGCCACTTCCCAAAACACTCCACTCTGTCCACGATCTGTAGGGTCTGAAACAAAAATAACATCTTCGGCAATACATTCATCTTTATAGCTGCAATTCGACCCATCAAGGAAAGTTTCAATCTTGACCAAATCTCTAAATCTTTCTTAATTTCTGACCAACATTTTTCATAATTATCTTTAAACAGATTCAAAATTTTGGAAGACAAATTTACCCCTGGGTATTTTACTTTTTTAACAACATTTAATTCTGTCTCTTTCTGAAACCCATCTATTTCCAAAGGTGTCAAGTTTTTCTCCAAAACCTTAGTTTTTTGCTTGTTCAATTTAAACCCCGCTACCCGACCAAATTCATGAATTAGTTCCAACACTCTCTTCGTACTGGATTCTGGCTCCTGTAGTGTTAAAACCAAATCATCTGCAAAAGCTTTCAGTTTAAATTGTTTCACTCCGACCTGAATTCCTTGTACCAACCGGTCTTCCCTAATCATTTTCAAAAGCACCTCCAGAACAGAAATAAATAACAAAGGGGATAGGGGGCACCCTTGTCGTGTTCCTTTTTCAATTTTAAATTCTTCTGTCACCACATTGTTTACAATCAATTTCGCTTTCTGCTCTGAATAAATTGCTTCTATTCCATTTTCAAACCCCCGTCCCACTCCCATCCCTTCCAAATTTTTCTTCATAAAACTCCAAGAAATGTTGTCAAAGGCCTTCTCCGCATCAACAAAAATTAACACTGATTTTGTATTGATGTTGGTTTGCAAAAGTTCCAAAATGTCAATAATATTCCTAGTATTGTCAGACAGATGTCTTCCTGGGAGAAAGCCAGCCTGGTCTTTATGGATTACTTCATTTAATACTTTTTAAAATCTACTCGCCAAAATGTCTGCAAAGTTTTTATAATCCACATTTAGGAGTGAGATGGGACGGTAGTTCTTTAGCTGAGTCTTTTCAGTTTCCACTTTAGGGATCAATGTGATGAAAGCTTCTTTCCACGATTCCGGTGCCCTCTTCCCCTCCAAAATCTGGTTGCACACCTCCATTAGTGGTTGTATCAAATAGTCTTTCAATGTCTTATAATACTTGGAGGTAAGCCCATCCGGACCTGGAGATTTGCCTAGTTGCATATTCTGAATGGCACTCTCTATTTCTTGTTGTGTTATTTTATGATTCAGGATTGTTCTCTTTTCCTGAGCAAGTTTTGGTAGACCATTTATTTTCAAAAATTGGTCTATCTCCTTCTCCTCTTGTGGCCCTTGAGTGTAAAGCTTTTTAAAGTATCTCTGGAAACACTTCCTAATTTCTTCTGGTTTCTGAATATTTCTCCCTTCAATCTCTAGATTGGTGACTGTGTTCAATTTTTGTCTCTTTTTCAGTTGCCATGCTAAAAGTTTCCCACACTTATTAGCTGATTCGAATGATCTTTGTTTCATTTGTTTAATTTTCCACTCGACTTCTTGATTTATCAGTTTCGCATACTGTGCTTGATAAAATTTAATTTCTCTCAAGATCTCCTTCGATTTTGGTTTAGATCTCAACTTTTTCTCTCCATCTCTTATCTTCTCTAAGATCTTGTCTTTTTTCCCATTCCAGAGCCTTTTCTTTATCGTATTCTGTTGTATCAGAAACCCTCTCATAACTGCTTTACTTGCGTCCCAGATTGTTCTTTTTTCCACCATGGTACTCAAATTAATTTCAAAATAGTCTTTCAAAGTTTTTTGGGCCTTCTTCACAATCTCCTGATCTCTTAATAGGGTGTCATTCATTTTCCATCTGAAGGAACCGGTTGGAGTAAGTCTTAGTTCCATTTTCATAGCATTATGGTCGGAGCAAGTTTTTGGGCAGATTTCCACTTTTCTAGTCATCGGTGCCAGCCTCCTAGATATCCATATTTGGTCTATTCTTGCCCATGACAGGTGGGCCTCAGAAAAGAAGGTTCCTTCTTTGCCTAGGGGTTTTTTTGTCCTCCAGATATCAATTAAGTCCACATTGTCAGTTAGTTCAAAAAAAGTTTTGGGTAGTCTGCCGTCTTTTGATAAGCTTTGACCTTGTGACTTGTCCATATTTGTGGAGACCACTCCTTTCATATCTCCCATCAAAATGATGTTAGTGTAGTCTAAATAGTCCAGGATTGTCTCATGCAGTTTCTTGTAAAATTCTGATTTCCCCTCATTCGGTGCATAAATTCCTAATAACAAAAATTTTTCTCCTTGAGTCTGTATTTCAATAGCCAAAATTCTTCCTTGCTCATCTTTAAATAAAAATTTTGGTGACAGGCTCTCCTTTGCATAGATCACCACTCCTCTTTTCTTAACTTTGTCCGATGAAATAAATTCTTGGCCTAATCTTTTATTAATCAAAACTTTTCTATGGAGCCTGGTCACGTGTGTTTCCTGCAAGCAAATAATATCCAATTGTTCTTTTTTCAATATATGAAAAATTCTTCTTCTTTTCTCTGGGGAGTTTCCGCCATTTATGTTCCAACTAAGCAACTGCAGAGACATCCTGGATCAAACTATTTGTCCTGTGGTGGCGTCCCTTTCTTTTGGTCCTCTGGTCCCGAGGGTATAGGTACTGGTACAGGTGTAGGTAATGGTGGTGGCCAGGCTCCTGTTGTCCCTTTCTGTAGGTCCTCTTCGTAATCGTTCAGAAACTTTTGTTGGTCTTCTGCTGATCTGATTTTAACTTTCTTTCCTTTAAAATTAAAAGATAGTCCTTGAGGGAACTCCCACCTGTAGGGAATTGAATTGCCTCTCAGTAATTTTACAAGTTCCGTGTAAGTCCCTCTAAGATCCAAAAGCTGTTTAGGTATGTCTCTATAAATTTCAGCTCTGTTGCCCTGAATGACAAGCGATTTTCCAAAGTGGAGGCCTAATATTTTATCTCTCTCTTGCTTAGATCTTAAAACAATCAAACAGTCTCTAGGTTTATCCTTCCTCGTCACTCTTCCCAATCTGAAAGCAGTCACAATTTTAAAATCTTTATCCTCTTCAATACCCCAGAACTTTGAAATTTCTGATGTCAAGTAGCCGATCAAGTCCTCCTGTTCTAGTTCTGGAATAGCTCTAAGTCTCAGATTGCTTTCCCTATTTCTCAGTTCAGTCATCGACCAGTAGGCCTGCTGGTCATTTATCTGTTTGTGTAACAGCTTCACCTCCACCTTTAATGCCTCAACTTTCAAGTTGGCTTCCTCTGCTTTTTGTTTGGCTTCCTCAGCCAGTTTGTGGTTCTCTACTGTTGCTTCTTGAAGGTTCCCAATTGCTTGTGTATGTTGTGCCACCTGGTCAGACAATTTATTTATTGAGGATGTGGCTTGATCAATTTTAGTCGAGTGTTCATCCGCCTTTTTATTTAGAATTGCCAGTTGTTCTAGAATCTGATTCAAAACTTTTTCAGACCCTCCTGAAGCCATATCCCCTGTAGGTGTCAGCTCATCCACCTCTTTTGGTGTTTCTAGAACAGTTGGGACCGATGATCTGCGTGGTTGGGAAGTCAAAGTTGTTTGTACCAATTGTTTTGCCTTTGTTTTAGCCAACCTTGTTTTCGCTGCCTCGCTCATTCCAATCCCTTCTGTATATCAAGGTCAAACTGTAAGTGTTCCCATGAGAGAGACAGTTCCAGAATGTAAACAACCAGGCAACAGAGAGTCAAAACAAAATGTAGTTCCCAAGGAATTATAAATCCGAAATCCTCTAGGGGGAGTAATAAAGTTCAACCAAAGGAAAGAATTTTCCTTCTTTGCAAGCCCAACAATCCACAAAGGAACAACAATCCAAAGTGAAACAACTGAGGTTCCAAGCAGTCTTTTAGTTTCTTTTTAGCATTGAGCTTTTCCCAACTTAAAACAATGTCTCAGAAGTGGTGCAAGAAACAGTTTCTCTATGTCTTCGATATTGTAGCCTTAATATGTAGCACTTTCAACATTAAGAATAGTATCCACAATTTAGCAGTTTGACAGTTCTTCTTTACACTGGCAGACCTCAGGTTGGCTTCTTCTGTTACTTATAGATCCCAAAGGAAGAAGCAAAGTCCAGTCAGAAAATCAGCACAAAAACTCCACAATTAACTCCTTTAGTCTCAACCGATAGTTCTAACATCTGCACGAAATCCAAACTTTACAGCTCTTTCACAGCGCTTCCCGCTTTTTAAAACTTTACTTTGATCTCTTAAGCACGGTGGGGAGACGGACTTCCTGGTTACATCTCCCGTTTTCAGCCAAATTAAAGTATTTTAGTCCCGCTAATTTTAGGTCCCCTTACTCACGGGTTGTGGTTGCAGATCTAATGTTCCAAGAAGAAAGGTCGGCGCTCATCAGCAGCAGCCGCGCGGCTTTGCTTCCCGCAGAAAGAGCGATGAACTCACAGCGCCGCTCCCCCTTTCACGTTCCGGAGCCCCTTACGAGGTCCCTTCTTCGTTTCTGGGGGGGCTTCTGGCGCCCGCCGAGTCCCACGGCCACGAGCTCGCTCTGCTCGTGGTTTTTCTGGATGGGTCGCCGCTATGCCGCAGTGAACGACCCTTTCCTGCGGAGTCCCTCTTCAGAGCGCGAAGAGGACCGCCATTGCTGTTTCGCGCCGCCTCCGGAAGTCCTCATTTGCTGTTTTTGAGAACTAGGTATAAGTATGACAGACGCAAAAGAGGTTTGCAACATTTGTGAGAGTTTTCAAAGTCCATTTTTCTCCCTCCCTCTCAAACCATTACAAACTGAGGTCATTCTGTGAAGCTGACCTGCTTGCTAGTTCAGGACAGATAAAAGGAAGTAGTACCTTTTCATGAATGCATGAATGCATGGGGTGACACCTCTTATACAGCTTTGGGCCCAGGAGACCTAAAAGACTGGTGCATCCTTAATTGATTATGGCACACTGCAGGAGAGGACATCTCACAGTGGTATCTCTGGTTGCAGATGGGATCCGTTCCAGAGCTCTGGTTGGATCCCGAGGTTTCTGCAACTGGAGGGACCGCTTCTGCGCATGCGGGGCAACATACCACTTCTGTAGAGCGCTTCTGTGCATGCGTGCGCAGCAAAACACTTCTGGGTTTGCTGCTTTCGTAACCCGAAGGTTATGTTACCCGTATATGTATATATGTGTGTGTGTATGCAATTGTTTTGTATATCTTTCAGTTGTATTGCACATTGAAATGCTTTACAGGAAGCAATTCATAAATGAAAAATTAATTGTAATAGTAGCAACAACACTTATAATACAGAATAAACATTAGCTACTAAACTCAGAAGACAAGATGAATTTGGAGTTGGCAGTATACCTGTTATTGATTGCCACGACAGAGCTCTAGGTTAAGACACATCATGCATTTGATTTTCAGATGCCATGGATAAAATGGAATGGTTGACCGCTATTGAGTTTTCAGAGGTGCTGAGCTGGGCATTTTGGGGAAAGAATGTCCGAATTTAACAATGAAGTCTCTGCTTAATACAGTGAGACATGAACAAGACTTTTGGCCATGCAGGTAGCCCTTTTACATGAGCAAGCCAGGAAGTCTTAAGATATTTACAGTTTCCTTTCCTGGACAAACTGGGAAACTTCAGAACAAGCCAATATATACTGTATTTTTTGCTCCATAAGACGCACCTGACCATAAGACACACCTGAGGAAAACAAGAAAAAAAATTCTGAATCACAGCCTCCTCAGGAGAAGAGCGATCTCTGCAGAGGCTTGGGAGGGAAGCTGCTCGCCCACCAGCCATATAGTTGGCGGGGTGCAGCTTCCATCCTAAGCCTCTGCAGGGATCGCTCTCCTCTTGTGGCGGCTTGGGAGGCTTTCCTCCTCCCCCCTCCCCAAGCAGCACAGGCCCCTTTTCCAGCCTCCTCCTCTCCATCCCTTTTGCCCAAACTCCTCAGGCGACATCTGCAATTTCTCCCCTTCGCTGCTGCCTCTCCTTTGCCCTCTACCATGATTCTCCACTCACGACAACCTACCTCCTCTCCCTTTGCCCTGCTTCTCGGTCCCCCTCCTCTCCATCTTATTCCTCTCCTCTTTTGGCAGCTGCCTCTTCTCGCCATCCTCTGGCCAACATCCCCGGAGCCATCAGGG
Organism: Podarcis gaigeae; assembly: GCF_964106915.1. Classification (NCBI taxonomy): domain Eukaryota; kingdom Metazoa; phylum Chordata; class Lepidosauria; order Squamata; family Lacertidae; genus Podarcis; species Podarcis gaigeae. The sequence goes on along the minus strand of NC_139682.1, from coordinate 17,806,286 downwards.
GAAAGGGGAGGCCGTCCGTAAAGCCTCTCTCAAAGAGAGCAGACCGGGAGCTCAAGGCAACGTTGCACAGCCTGCCCGCCGCTCCCAAACCTTCCCGGGGCTTCAGGGGAAAGGGGAGGCTGCCGGGAGGGCGGGGCAACGGCGCGCGGTGCACTCGGGCGATTTGGTTCCAGGGACCACACATTCGCTCCATAAGACGCACAGACATTTCCCCTTACTTTTTAGGAGGGAAAAAGTGTGTCTTATGGAGTGAAAAATACGGTGTAATACCATGCTTTGGGGAAGGTTAAATAATATCTCAACTTGTTCCAAAGCTGTTAGCCATAGTTCCCTTATTTGAACCTAATGGGAAGCTGTTGTTATGGGAAAGCTTCCTGGTTTGCATGTTCCCACTATAAATGAGCGAAGGGTCTGTGCGCACACAAAAAGCTAATCTGCATCTCAGTTTATTAAGCTGAGATAAGATAGTCCAAACTGTTCCAGTGTTATACTACTTGATGGAACTTTGGCCTGATTTTGTATGTCAGTCTTTAGTTACATTCCGATGCCCTGATGCTGACAGGAAAACTAATAATTACTGTACATCTTCTTCAAGCAACTGATAGTTTCAGCCTCGCTCCACACACTGTGTTGGTGATCTTCTGACACCTGTTGCATCTTGGAGAGGGAGGGCCAAACTCCATGCGACTTTAAGTATTGAGTTCTCTCCTTGAGTGCAAGTTTTCTTCCTATAAATTGCCAAGCAGGGAGCCAAATCCTAGCAAGAGTGATTGGAGGGAGATGACTTTAACCCTTTAGATATTGTGGAAGGGTTTTGATCTAAAGTGGACCCCCTGAGCTGGCAATTTGTGAATAATAATAAAAAAGGAAATATACAGTTAAGGTCACAAGTAGTTTGGGCTTGAGTGTAGCCTCTGTAAAGAGATATGGGTTATAGATTTTAGGAATGATTAATTCTTAGCCCTTTAGGGGAAGATTGTCTCACCATATATTATGGGGAGTTCTTTTTGGGGTGGGTGAGGGATTTATGCATTTTAATTAGACTACAGGTTCTGAAGAAACTGTGGAGAATTGGAGAATCTGTTCCCTTATTTTTACCTCAGTTTCTCTCCCCCCACCCCAAATCATTAGTCTGCCAAGGCTTACAGGATTTACATATGAATGTTAAAAGTGAACTTTCCACAAAATGGCCATAGAAGCTATTAGCACGGAAAGATAATCAATGGGGAAATTGTTCCTTACAGTGCATTTTTCATGCAAAGTCATCGTTGTTGTTGTTGTTGTTTAGTCGTTTAGTCGTGTCCGACTCTTCGTGACCCCATGGACCAGAGAACGCCAGGCACCTCTGTCCTCCACTGCCTCCCGCAGTTTGCTCAAACTCATGCTGGTAACCTCGAAAACACTATCCAACCATCTCGTCCTCTGCCGTCCCCTTCTCCTTGTGCCCTCCATCTTTCCCAACATCAGGGTCTTCTCCAGGGAGTCTTCTCTTCTCATGAGGTGGCCAAAGTACTGGAGCCTCAGCTTCACAATCTGTCCTTCCAGTGAGCACTCAGGGTTGATTTCCTTCAGTATGGAGAGGTTTGATCTTCTTGCAGTCCATGGGACTCTCAAGAGTCTCCTCCAGCACCATAATTCAAAATGCAAAGTCATCACCAGAAAGCAATTTTACTGCCGTGTGTGTGTGTATACACACACACACACACACACACACACATATGTAGAAAAAGATCATGAATATCACACCCCAGTTAAACAGAGTTTCCATATCCCCTTGGATTTTACAACATGGATGAAAAGGTGATATTGTGCATTTTTAATGTGATGGCAGTTGGTTATATACAAATACTCTGCTTGAACTTGGATCCAGTAATAAAAAATGCCATTTGGATGAATAAAAGCAGATTGCTTACCTGTAACCATGGGTCTTGAGAGTGGTAAACTGTGGTGGCACAACACACTCCTCCTTTCCCACTGCAGATGGCACAGTGACCTGCTGTGGCTCTGGAGCTTCCTTATACAACCTGTTTATAAAGCCTGAGGAACTAAACGGGAAGTTGGAGGCCATGTGCACACTGAGGCATGGTGGGAAATTTCCTACCAAACTGCCCAGCAGGAGTTTATGCGTGACAGGGCCTTCTTAGTGGTGGTTCTCAATTTGTGGCATGTCCTCTGCAGTGAGGAAGGGGGGGGGTCTGCCCCACTCATTATTAACTTTAAGCAGAAACTTAAAAGAGTGTTTTTAGTACTTTGTTGGCCAGAGTGGCTAGGGCAACCCAGTCAGATAGGCGACAAACACATTGTTGTTGTTGTAACCCAGTCAGATGGGCGACATACATGTTGTTGTTGTGTGGCTGGGGCAACGTTGTTGTTTTATTACCTATGTGGGTAATAGCTTGATGGCTGTACTTTTAGATGTTATATAATGTTATTTCTAGGGTGCTGAGAGTTAAGAGGCAACTCCATTCTCTTCAAAGAACTGCAGTTGCCAGAGTTCCCTGTGAAGAACCATTGATTGTTAAAGTACTATTGGGAATTGTAGTTCAAGTGTCTAGGGTGGGGGACAAGTATCTTCAAACACCTCTTAGCACCTTTGACAAACTACAGCCACCCCCACCTCCCAATTATCTGGGTGAAGCCATGGCTGTTTAACATTGCAGCATAGTGCTTTAAATGTTCAGTATGGCTAGAGCTAATGTCATGGATCGGTATTATATTATTGTGCATAATGAGGAGTAATAGAATATGTCCTATGATTTAAAAAATGAGAGTCCCACTTGTTGTTAGTCTTCCGTTTCCGAAGTCCAGGCGTGAAAACATTTGCTTATGTAGGCAAAATGGCATCACCCACAGAAAAGGCAGGGATCAGTAGATTTTTTTTGGGGGGGGGCATCAATATTTGCAGAAGTATGAAAATGATATATAATCTAAGATGTGGTGTGCGGAAGATGACCCCAGTGAACATGCTCTGTGACTACAGAATGCTGACTGATTGTTCAGGAAAAAGAAATGGAAAACTTGATGGGAGGGTATATAAAATCATGGAGGAAGGTGAAGATTTGCTACCAGTCTATGCTCAAACCCCGACTGATGGGACAATAACTCAATGACTTCAAAAAACAATAAAGCACAATTCTGATGCTGCAGTCCGGGTCTGAAATAAGCTCAAGGATGGACGATGATTCTTTACACCTGTCCAGGTTTTGCTATTTAAAACCAGTGGCTGAACACCCTCCATTGGTTTGAGAGGGACTAGATCACAGCCTGAGAATTACTCTGCTTTGGATTGTGAGTGTTCATCAGCCTAGAGAGCAAAACCCCCACAAACGGCGCCTTTAAACGTAACACACCATTGTGGTGCAGAGAGCAGCGCTTGAGTTATCAGCTTTTTTGTTTTCACGGAGGTTATCTTTCCTGTTTATCTGATAGAACTATACACAAACCCCGTGTTATAGGTTAGCCATCACAATGACATAAATAAACTGGTTTCCTACTATTGAACAAACTCAATACCTCTTGCTCCGAGAAAGTGAAAAGGCAGAAAATGCGGTTAGAGAACCTAATTGTGGCGTTAGGTTCCTGTGTGGGAGTGCACTGCTCTCGCAGCAACGCAAAAGGCACATTCGTGGGTGAAAATACATACCTATAGGGTTCTGGCTCCCTTTGTGCTGTTTCAAGTACTCTGAATTTATAGTCTAGTGTGGGTGGCATCATGCCTAGTGCTTTTTCACCTGCAATCTCCCATGCGGATTAGCAGGACATGCTGAAAATGCAGATTCCATACTGGCACCTTAGTTCTGCAGGGATCACCAACGTAGTGCCCATGGGCACGTGCCCAAAAAGCCATCCCAGCAGCTCCCCCCACAGTAGCCTCTGAGAATAGGAGGTGCTCGTAGTCTTCTCTCATCTCTAGGGAGCAGGGGGTGTCCTCTGAGATCTCCTGGACTCTGTGCCCGCCCAGCGTGATTCATTGCAGGCCCCTACCCCCCACTTCAAGCTTTGGGTAACATTGATTTTATCCCCTCCCTCTTGTTCCTTCTGTAGAGATTTATTCCCTTGTTCCTGACATAGCTCTTCACTCACCCCTTCTTCCAGGGCCAGGTGGGAAGGCCCTAAGTTCTAATTTGCCTTAGGTGTCAAAATGTATTGGGCCAGCCCCCTGACGCTTGGTTGCAGGGGCTGTATCTCTAGTGCCTATGACTATTTTTCTAGCTTACAAAAAGTTGGCAACTCCTGTACTGCTGGTTCAGTTTCTACAGCATGTCAGAATAGTGAAAAACTGAAGCAGAGATAGGAAGAATTAATCGTTTCAGATGTCAGAAATGATTAATGCTTTGCTCTTTAGAGGGAGATACATTTGTGATGTAAGCATTTTATTTTATTTTACTACAGTAATCTTTGAGGGTTGGGAAGCTGTACCCTTAGAGAAAATGTTATGCGTGTGCATGTATGTGCGAATACACGCTTGTGATTAAACCTTAAGAGGGGCACTATTTTCAATGACAAATTCAATTTTCATCAGTTCCAATTCCGCATTGTTTACCGATCGACGCTTTGCTGCCCTTTTAGACTCATCAGAAAGAAACGAGACTTCATCATGTTTGAACGTGAGAATGTAAAAGCAACCTGCTGGATTCAGGCCATTGGCAGCCCATCTAGTCCAGCATTCGGTTCTCACAGTGGCCAACCAGATGTCTGTGGGAAGCCTCCGAGTTGGACATGAACACAGCAGCCCTCTCTCCACCTGTGATGGCCAGAAATTCAGAGACATCCTGCCTTCGACAGCTCTGTTGCCTGCAAGCAGTACCTGTGAAGGCAAACCTATCCTTATTAAAGTAACACACTTCAGCTCAGACCTCAGCTTGAGTTCTAGCACCACCTATGGATGAAATAAAATAAAATAAATCCTGACTGCTTATCTCCCAACACACAAAATAAGGCGGAATGGGATGCATTCCCCTTCCCCAGCTATCTGCTGCAAACATCCTTTGCAAACGAAGCTTGTTAATATCAGAAAGCAGATTGCTGGCTCAAATTCTTTCAGTGAAATGGTGCAATGTGGGCTAATACAATATGGTCCTCCAAGCCCAACATAGCAAACCTCTGGTGGGCTGCACTGCATGGCTGGCTGCGCTCAGCGGGTCACACGTTGTGCAGGTGTGATCTTGTTAATTAGAACCCCCAAATGATACATTGACTGTAGCTGCTTTTGTTGAAAGTTGCAGAAATGGGAGTGACCTGTGCTTCAGTTGGTTTTTTTTAAATCTGCCCATATAGTCAGGAACACACACAATGAAATCTGCTCATTACAATGGTACCTCAGGTTAAGTACTTAATTTGTTCGGGAGGTCTGTTCTTAACCTGAAACTGTTCTTAACCTGAAGCACCACTTTAGCTAATGGGGCCTCCTGCTCCCGCTGCGCTGTTGCCACCCAATTTCTGTTCTTATCCTGAAGCAAAGTTCTTAACCTGAGGTAATATTTCTGGGTTAGCGGAGTCTTTAACCTGAAGCATATGTAACCCGAGGTACCACTGTATTGCCAAACTGCACCAGTGGGTTTGTACAGTGGTACCTTGGGTTACAGATGCTTCAGGTTATGCGATTTTGGGTTGTGCACCGTGCCAAACCTGGAAGTACCGGAACGGGTTTCTTCCGGATTTCGGCACTTGTGCAGAAGTGCTAAATCATGCTTTGCGCATGCGCAGAAGCGCTGAATCACGACCCGCACATGCGCAGACGCGGCACTGCGGGTTGTGAACATGCCTCCCGCACGGATCACGTTTGCAAGCCGAGGTTCCACTGTACGGCATTGAGATACGATGTTCTGTCCCATGGCTGGCGACAGAGAGTATGCATGGAATGCCTGAAATAAGTGAGCTTATTGCACTGAAACATGCAAATCGCAAATATAGTTTGACTTGTGCACTGAACGTAGCTGCCCCAGGCCACACTGCTGTTTGGCTGCAAAGGAGGACGGCACACAATTCCAGTTTATGCTGTGGTTCAAGAGCTGTTCCCTCGGGTTCCAATACAGACTATCCGATATTCAAAAAGGAGTCGACCGGCTTTTGCTTTGAGCAAAATCCCCAGGTCATGTCATCTTATTTTTATTGGTTGGCTCCTATATCTTCAACAGGACCAAGGCAGGTTTTTCTTACCGCTTTCCAATCTTTTAACGTAGCAGCATCTAAGCCTTAGAACTCCCTGTCTGTTGACATTAGACAGACCCCTTTGCAATACTCGGTTGGCGCCTGCTTAGAACATTTTCGTTTGGGCAGGCCTATCCAGACATTAAGAAGTTACTGTTGTTTTTAACCATTTGTTGAATATCTTCAAATATTTAACTTTTAAAAAATGTTATATATTTTTTTGTAAACCGCTTAGGTTTTTTACAATCAAGTGGTATATAAATTTTGTTCCTTTATCTATTTCCAGTGATGGCTGGGACCCAGACAGAAAGGTCAAACACCCCCCCCCCCCTCTACTGAGTTCTATGATGGCAATACTGAGACTGACAAGGAAGCTGACAGCCAGTGCTGGATTGGCTTTAAGAAGGTTGGCTGGATGCAGATCCAGTGCTTTTGCCGCAGTGTGCCTTTCTCCCTATAGGCCTAGCATCTTCTGCCTATTTCCATGCACATCAAGCTATCATCAAAGATGCAGAAATCCAGCCAGTAAAAAAATAAATAAAGAGCTGGACCTCCCCCCTCAAACCCTGTTTTTGGAGCGAACCCTGCAGTCTCGGATTACTTAGTCCTACCAAAATCTCTGCATAATTGCAATTACACTACAATTCGTCACAGGATTACAGTCCAAGGCTGTGCCGTTATTTCAAAATATATTATATTTACTTTGAACATGATTGTGGAAAGCCTGGGAAATGAAAGCCAATGCGGAATTGGAAGTAAAACAACAACACACTCTTCCCTGAAATTCGCTGGGTTACAAACATCGTGACTGGAGTTGGCTGTGAAGCTGGGAGATAATTTCAGTGCAACTTCTTTTGCTATGTGTATTTTAAGGCTGTGACCTTCAAACGGGGCAAGAGGTGTAGGAGGGACAGTATTTGCTACCCAGCAGCTGTGAAATATTGTGCTGTGCACCAAACGAACAATCTAGCGCAGGAACGGGCAAGAGACGAACTGTGTGTAATGAATACTGCACCTCACTGGGTGGCACCTGTTTGTAGACTCTCATACTTTCTCCGCTCCCTGGTCTCAAAAGCATAACCATCACTAAGCCTGTTAAAACATGCACGCAATACAGTGGTACCTCGGTTCTCGAATGTAATCCATCCCAGAAGACCGTTCGAGTTCCGAAACATTCGAAAACTGAGGCTGTCGGCAAATTCAGTTGAGAAAATTGAAAAACACACAGAAGCCATTCAACTTCTGACGAGTGGTCGAAAATGGAAACATTCACTTCCGGGTTTTCGGCGTTCGAGTTCCGAAACGTTCGTCAATGGAGACATTTGAGAACTGCGGTACCACAGTATTCTGTAAGGAGGGGCTCTATTTGCAGTAAGGCATGGAATGCAGGGGCAGTCAACACAGTGCCCTGAGAACGTTGTGGGACTACAACTCCCATCAGCCCCCAAGTCGGTCTGGCCAATGGTCAGGGATGATGGGAGCTATAGTCCGACAACAGCTGGGCTACCCCTGGAGTGAAGCAATGAACCGGCACGACACCAGGGATCGCTTCGCCATCTGTACTCTAATCTGGATCCAGGGCCGAATCTGATGTGCTAACTGAGCGCTGAGCAAATGCGCTGCTCTTGAACTAATCTGGTATGGAGTCTGCAGGACACAGCAAACTTGCACCACTTTGGATAATGGAGTAGACTTGCTTGGGCATGTCGGCGTGAGAAGGGGAGGAAAAGATGGGAGGAGGGGGCACCGAGGTGGCGACAGTGATGCTCTGGTCCTCATCGCTCACCACTGTCACCTCCCCGGCCCCTTCCTGAATCAAAGCGTTGAGTCCTTCCAAGTCGGAGCAGCTGATCTCGGCACCGCTGATGAAAGCCTGGGTAGCCGAGGCTTCGTGGCTGCCGACGGGGATGTCGGGAATCAGAGTCTGGCCGGGCGTGCTTCTGTCCGCTGGACTGTGGGTTGTGAGGAGCACGGCCGGTTGGCCCATCGAAATGCTTTCTGCTTGAGACCCCGGGGGCAGAGGGGGAGCCAGCAAGCTCACTTGCTGCAGGATTTGCAACTGGCCGTTGCCAGACAGATCTTCTTGGTTCTGGCTTATTAAGGCCGGAGGCACAATGTTGACGGAAGCCGCTTGCACCAGACCGCCGGCTTGCGGTACCTGATGTCCGACGATGATCTTCACCTGCCCTTTGCCGTAAGACGAAGCCTGCAGCGGGACCTGGAGGTGGCTGACGGTAATAGGGGCGCCGGCTGGCCTCGTGGGGTCCACCTGGAACTGCAAAACGGCCAGCTCCGTGTTCTTAGTCCCATTGTACTCAACGTGCTGCCTCTTGTGACTCCGCAAGGAGTCTTCCCGGACGAACGAGGCCTCGCAGAGATCGCACTTGAAAGCTTTCTTGGCCTCCAGCCTGGCCACTTGCCTGGAGCCGCCTTCCTTCGGCCGCTCTCCTTCCCCCTTCTCGGCCGCCTTCTTCTTGGCCCTGACCTTGTCCCCGTGCGCCTTCTTCATGTGCGTGGTGAGGTTGCTGCGCTGCTTGGTGTCGAAGCTGCAGAACTCGCACTTGAACGGGCGGTCCTTGAAGTGGATCCGCTCATGCACCTTGAGGGTGGCCTTGTTGGAGCAGGAGTAGCTGCACTCTGAGCATTTCACTGGCTGCTCGGGCTGGTGGGTGCGCAGGTGGTGCCGCAGGCTGGTCTTGTTCCCGCACTGGAACTCGCACTCGAGGCACCGGTAGGCGTTCTCCATGCTGTGCTTGATGCGGATGTGCGACTTCAGGTTGCCCTTCATGGCGCAGCGCACGTCGCAGTAGTCGCACTTGTAGGGCTTCTCCCCCGTGTGCACGCGCATGTGCCTCTTCAAGTCCGAGTTGATTTTGAATTTGGCGCTGCAGAGGCGGCACTGGAAGGGAGCATCTCCTGTCCGTGAGAAAAGCGTTTCGAATTAGGGGCGTTTGGACCAAGAGATGCAGGACAGTAAGGATAAATTCCAATGGATTTGCATTGGTGTTTCTGAAAGATGATGATTTATTTACAGTGGTACCTCGGGTTAAGTACTTAATTCGTTCCGGAGGTCCGTTTTTAACCTGAAACTGTTCTTAACCCGAAGCACCACTTTAGCTAATGGGGCCTCCTGCTGCTGCTGCGCTGCCAGAGCCCAATTTCTGTTCTTATCCTGAAACAAAGTTCTTAACCTGAAGCACTATTTCTGGGTTAGTGGAGTGTGTAACCTGAAGCGTATGTAACCCAAGGTACCACTGTACTGCCCTTTATAGGAAGTGTCGAACACTAAAAACGTATTTTACAGAGTGTAAGAATAAAAAACAAAGAAGAAAAACAGATAGTATAATAAAATTAATCATAATAACAATACCCACCTGCAACACATTTAACAGGCCATAGATTATTTAATGGCGAAAAGCCTGGGTAAAGAGGAAAGTTTTTGCCGGCCGTCTAAAGACATGTAATGATGGTGGCAGGTGAACCTCTCTAGGAAGAGCATTCCACAGATGGGGAGCCACCACAGAAAAGGCCCCTTCTCGTGTTATATCCCTACAAACCTCTTGGGGAGAGGGGGACATAGAGAAGGGCCTCGGATGACAAGTGCAAGGTCTGGGGCGGTTCATAGGGGGAGAGATGGTCCTTAAGGTATTGAGGTCCTGAGCTGTGTAAGGCAGTCATAGGCAAACTCCGGCGCTCCAGATGTTTGGGACTACAATTCCCACCATCCCTGACCACTGGTCCTGTTAGCTAGGGATGATGGGAATTGTAGTCCCAAACATCTGGAGGACCAGAGTTTGCCTATGCCTGGTGTAAGGCTTTAACACCAGCACTTTGAATTGGGCCCGGAAACTAAATGGCAGCCGGTGTAGTCGGGCCAGGATTGACATTATATGATCAAACTGTCTTGTTCTGGTGAGCAACCTGGAGCTAGCCCAGGAACATGAGGAGACTCCTGCTAGATCAGACGAAAGCACCACTGCGTCTAGGATTCTCTTCCCATAGCTGCCATCCCATAGCTGCACTGGAAATCCCACAAACACCACAGAAGTCTCCAGCTAGTGACCCTCCAGCAACTGGTATTCAGAGTAGCATATTGCCTCCAAAACATGGACGTAATATACGGTCATCTTGACTGGCAGCCACTGAAAGCATTATCCTCCACAAATTTGCCCGCCTCCCCTTCTAAAGCCATCCAAGCTAGGGGCATCACAAAGCAAACCCCACAGTTTAACAAAAATAATCAAGAGTCTTTGGACACCCTAAAGCAGCCTTTCTCAACCTGTGGGTCCCCAGATGTTGTTGGACTACAACTCCCATCACCCCTAGCTAGCAAGGCCAGAGCTCAGGGATGATGGGAGTTGTAGTCCAACAACATCTGGGGACCCACAGGTTGAGAACCGCTGCCCTAAAGGCTAATAAAATTTATCTTGACATCTGACAAAGAGGACTTGAGCCCACAAAATCTTTGGCCACAATGAATTTACTACGACTTTGAAGGTGCCATGACACTTTGGGTTGTGGCCAGTCTTTCTCAGTGTAGTCCCACTGAAATGAATGGACCCAAGTCTTCATCACGCTACCCACTGCAACACCGGGATCCCTTTCAGCTGAGACCCCATCAGTCATTTCAGTGCCTGTTCTCTCAATTTGCACCATAACATTTCATTGTCCTCACCCCTCTTTCGAAAGAGATGGGTTTCTCTTCTTTTGAGCGGGGCAGGGCATAATTTGTCCGCAACCACAAATGCACAAAGCCAGCACTTCAACATCAAACGCAAATAAATGCATCCTTATATATACTATCTGAAGGGGAGGGAAGACAGGACACCTGCATTCTGAAACCTACAAATTTCCCCCCAGGAAAAAATGCCACCATTTCCTTGCCTGCCCTTCGCTTTCCCCCATATCTCCCAATAGCTCTCCTCCAGTTATTTATCTGCCAGACTGATATGCAAGCTTTGCATATTTAATTATTATAGTAACATTATTGTTTCCCCCCCTAAACGAAGTATCTTTTTGAAAAGGAAAGCAAGCAGAATGCATTGAAAAGGGGAGTAAACGGAGAATACCAATGTTCAGGAGCAAAAGCAGACCTCTGCACAACAATTTGCAGGAATTATATCCGAAAACATGCCTTAGCTTTCGTAGCGTTACGCCTCCACAGCTGGTAGGACCTGCCTAATCAACAGAGCAATACAGCGCAAACATGCACAGTATTGATACCTTTCACAATACGAACGGCGGGGTTTTCGTTTCGCAAAGAGTAGCCAATTATCGCTAATACCACATCACAAAGCAGCACTGTTGACTTATTGCTGCTCTAAGCTACTTGAACAGCGCGGAGCTCCTTTGTTATTCCGTGTATATCACGCACACACGCTCAGAAGTGAGTGAATGAGCCACGGGGTGCCATTTAAGGCAGAAATAAAATGTAAGGAGGTCCTTGGTTCAGTGAACGTTGCAGCTCTTTTAAAAAATCACAACACACATGGCTTAATTTACTTTACCAGTTAATATTTTATAGATCTTCATAAATGGGAGACTGTAAAAAAAAATGTAGGCGCAAGTTGCTTACCCGGCTACATATTTCATTGATCGGGCGGAAGATATTTCAAATTGCGATGTGGCATACTGTGCTAATCCACAAGCTTGCTTAATAATTGAGACCCTGGGTGTAAAATGTTTATTATACACATTTTATTAATGAAGACACACAGCCTGCCAGTTCAATTTGTTTTACAGGCCAGCCCTTCCAGCTGCGTATACCACTGGGTGAAGTGCAAGAGTCAGTCATTGGATTTTTACCCACTTTCCTGATGAAAACCGGGTGCGGCACACGATCCGATATTCCCCAATTTCAGATGCCAAGCCATACTAGAGGAGATCTGCAGAAGCTAAATGTCAGCCGTATATTTAATGTTCCAATCTAGAGAGTGATCTGTGTCGCCGGTTGTTTTTCCTCCTCAATGACCCTATTGGATTTGACTTTGGCAAAGGAAGTTTAATTTATTACTATTTTCTTTTTCTTTGCAGAGCTTCATTCGTAAATGATGAAATGCCCATGCAAGAAGAGAATGGAAATTAAGAGGGGACTACTGAATAGCTGAGCCTAAGACCTGCAGGATCTGAGTCCAAGCAGAGATGGCAAGGATAGCATTTCCTTTGGAGATTTTAGCAGGGTTGTGTGAAAGGGCAGAGCATCACATTCCAAGAACCTCAACGTACCTGGGAAGTCCTCTCTAGGCACAGGTGTGCTGCATCAATCCTTGCACCTGATAAGCAACACAAAGCCTGTGGATGGGCAATGCCTAGTAGAAAGATTTAGCACCCTGGCCTTCTGACCATGCCAGGTCAACAGACCAGGGGCTCTGGCTTGCTGTTCCTCAGGTTCCAGCTCCAGCTGTTGGTCCTAGGAACCCTGAGTTTGAGATCCTCCACACTGAAGCAGGTCAGCCCACAGCCCTGGTTTGGCCCTGAGACAGCTCTGTAGTTTTAAGTTTTTAGTCATAATGGGTGGAACAACACCTGGAGAGGACATGGGCAATGTCTGGTGAACGCCTTAAGATGTGAGATACTTACAGATAACTTTTGAGCAGGCCAACTCTTGGGAGTTCCAGTATGATCCAGGTTCTTAATAGTTTCCCCCAAACAAATCCAGCACTAGACTTTCATACATATGTGAGCGTTGGGAAACCTGTGCCTTATAGACCCAACTCGGCCTGCCACCAGGCCTCCCTGTTTGGCCCGTGAGCCCATTTTGGCCAACCTGCCACACACATGACATCATATATGCATACATGTCCAACTGCTATCCAACTGCTCGCTCTATGAAAATTCACTTATCCAAAAACGAGGAACCTGGCTATGCATATTGTAGATTCAGATACTCAAATAGGCTGTCCTCCTCTGTAAACCAATAATCAGCCTTAGAGAAGCCTTACTTTTTGGTGTTTTGCTGGTCTTGCGACAGCCATTTCAACAGAAACTATGGTGGGAAGAATAGGAGAGACTGGGCAAATAAGAGAACATTTTCTCCTTCCTTGTTTGCCTTTTGCAAGGTTCCAGAGGGTTTTCCGTCAGTTGGGGGTCAGATTTCCATGGTCAGGAACACATTCAAAATTCCCCCATAGGAATCAATGGAATCTGAAGAGTCGTTATGTGAACTCTTGCCTAGTAAATGATTTCCTGAGAAGTGATTGTGTTTGCATAGTGAGACATGCTTGTATATAAATATTTGGGGCAGGAAAACACAGCTAAAAAGAGGTTTGCAAACATCACCAATCAGCTGGCCTGCAAAGCTCTGTGGAAAGCTCTCTGCTTATGGCTTTGCAAGATCATCGGATCGCGTGAAGCCCCTTTTGCAATAATCATGGAGCATCTGATCCCCAATCCCAACATGAGACAACGTATGGCAGACCTGTCCCTGTCCTTACCTGTATGGGACCTGAGATGCACCGTGAGCTGGCTGGAATTGCGGCTTGCGTAAGGGCAGATCTGGCACTTGAAAGGGCGCTCGTTCGAATGGATGCGCTGGTGCTTGTTCAGGCTGCTGCTTTCGGAAGCTGCGTAGTCACAGTGCTTGCATTTGTAGGGCTTCACTCCACTGTGGGATCGCATGTGCATTTTGAGCTTGTCTTTGCGGCTGAAGCTCTTTCCGCAAACCTCACATTTGTGGGGCTTGTCACCTAAAACAACGGCATCAACAAAAAGCCAAGGTGCAGCAGGCTTGAGATGAGTTGCATTACACGGAACAAAGATAGGTTTCCTCCATTCTATTTGCCTTTTTCTCCAGCAAACTGAGGATGTGCGGAGAGGCAGGCATAGCTCTGAGAATGCATCTGCTTGCAATACATTAATTTTACAGGTGGGATCTGAAACAAAACATTGCAGTGTGCAATGCTTTCCATAAGGGCTCCAGCCACCCAATTCTATCCCCTCCCTGCACCATCTTCCACCTCAATAGTTACGCCCATTGAGTATGTTCTGGTGGATCCTTTTCTTTCCACTGTGGTTTTTCTTAATGGAGAGGAGGGTCAAATCCAAGCTATGTTAAAATATTTTATTTATCCATTGAAGTCTATCAGCAAATCGTGCTTCCATCCTTGGGACACTTTAAAATAGCTTCTCAGAATGAAGCAAGAAATGGGACGCAGGTGGCGCTGTGGGTTAAACCACAGAGCCTAGGGCTTGCCGATCAGAAGGTCGGCGGTTCGAATCCCTGCGATGGGGTGAGCTCCCGTTGCTCGGTCCCAGCTCCAGCAGTTCGAAAGCACATCAAGTGCAAGTAGATAAATAGGTACCGCTCCAGAAGGTAAAAGGCATTTCTGTGCGCTGCTCTGGTTCACCAGAAGTGGCTTAGTCATGCTGGCCACACGACCTGGAAGCTGTGCGCCGGCTTCCTCGGCCAATAAAGCGAGATGAGCACCACAACCCCAGAGTCGGTCATGACTGGACCTAATGGTCAGGGGTCCCTTTACCTTTATGAACCAATAAGTGACCTTTCCAGACAATGGGATGCTTCATTCTACACTTTTTCATATCTCTGTCTCCTTTCTTCCTTTTTCCAGCCTCTCCATTCCCCTTCCCATGGTTGTCAGTCCCCACCCCCCACTCTCTCAACATTCTGTGTGAGTGGATATTTATGGGTTGCCCAATTCCTTCCGCCTCAAGTAGTCCCCCCCCCCCCAAGATTTTTTTAGCACCTGCAAATCTCAGGGTTACTTCAAGTCTGCAGGTACTCCTGGGGGTGGAAATGAGGGAGGAAAAAGAACAAAGATGTGTTTAAGGAAAAAATACAAATACAAAATTGCAATGTAACACACTCCCATGCATTCTTGTATAAACTGATACCAGTGTTATTATCTTAACGCATATATAGATGTTAATCGTCTACAACATTCCGTATAAACTCATTCCAAATGTTATCGTATTTATCCAATCGAAGTCTGTGCCCGTAAGCAGAACGCAACTGCGCCCAGGAGGTCTGTGTACATTGGCTTGGGCGGGGGGGCAGGTAGGGAAATTAGGGCTATATAACTCAGTTTAAGGCTATATAAGGCTGCTTACCAGTGTGTGTTCTTAAATGTCGTTCCATGTCTTTCATACCGTAGGATGTCTTGAACTGGCAGCCTGGGGAGAGAAAAAACAGAGAGGGCCAGCTATTATTTATTTATTTATTCACTTTTACCCTACACTTTCTCCAAGGGTCCCAGGGAAGGGTATACAATTCTCCCCTTTAAATCATTGAGTGGCCATGGTCACCCGTTGAGTTCAATGACCAGGGATTCGAACCCAGGTCTCCCTGGGCCAACGCAACACTGGTCCTCAACAGGCATACATGACCTAGAACTAGGCCTCGGCTAGAACTCTGCTCCTTAAGGATTTGCTGAAATAGCTAACTGAACTAGAATACAAAAAAGGGAGGTGTGAGGAGGTCAATGAAACAAGCAAATGAAAGATAAGTTATGGGAATATTCGTTGTGTTTTTAATTGTTTCTGTTTTTGTTTTGTTAAGATAAGTAGTGTTTTCTGTTTTTCCCCCTTTATTGTGATGTGTTGTTTTGTTTTGTTTAATTTTGTGTTTTCCTTTTTTTCTTTCTGTAACACTTAAACCTTTAATAAATATTACTTTTTTAAAAAAAGAACTCTGCTCCTTATTCCTCTCCCTGGACGCCAAACTTCTATGGATGCCAGCAGTCAACAAGTCCGCTGGGAGACACAGCCATGTTGTTTCCTGACGTTGGCGTTGCTCGCAGTTGACATGGCAACAGGAAACAGGGCAACATTTCCTTCAGGGCAACCTTCGGGTGGGCAGAACAGAGGCAGGAGTGGGTGGAGCAACAGGTGTAAATTTCCCCTTCGTACAGTAGGCTAGTTTCTGCCCAAACTCGCACACACCTCGGTGTTAGAAATTAGCCAGGCGCCAGGCGCGTTTTGCTACTGGCGAGGGTCCAACTGCGATCACGTGGAAATCTCTGTTTGTCAAGCTGGCAACTGACATCTCCATCAGGCTGGCCCCTCCAGGTTTAAGCAGGAGCTTATTTATTCTGTTTATATTGCACTTTTTTCTCCAAGGAGTACATGGTTCACTCCCCTCCTCGGTTAATCCCTACAATGACCCTGTGAGGTAGCTTAAGTGGCTGTGACTGGCCCAAGGTCACCCATTGAGCTTCATGACTGAGCTGGGATTTGAACCCTGATCTCCCGTCCTAGTCTGACACTCTAACTACTACGCCACACTGGCTTCCTAAAGCACTTCTGCTACGGGGTGGCTATATAAATTAAGTAAATAAATATGGGGAAAGCAAAATGCCACTTAGAGGAGGATCTGAAATATTTTGCTTGAAGCTTGAATTTCTTTTATTCTGGATTGCTTTATTTGATGTTATATTGTGTTGTAAACCGCTTTGAGATTTTTTCTTTAAGATATAAAGCAGTATAGAAATGAAATTAAGAAGAAGTAGTAGTAGTTTCACAGCAAAAAAGAAAAAGAAAAAAAATGCACCTAGACATTCTGTTGTGGCAACCGTAACCTAGGTTTAAATTGCCATTTGGGGATTAGCTTATATATCTGAGTTTATAACACTGCTCTCCGTCCTCTATCCAGAGAAGAAAGAGACACTGGGAGAGTCAAAGAGCATACCCCTCACTTGGCATGTGAAACACAGCCAGTAAAGGTGCAGTTTTGGGACAGCTCCATGGGGCAGATAAGCGAGACCCCCTGGGCCTGAGATCCCCCTTCAATTCCACACTCAGACCCTGGATAGGCAGAAAAGGTTGAAGTGCACTCAGCAAGCTTCAAAGCTGAGCAAGGATTTGATTCCACACCCTCCTAGTTCAGGTCCAATGACCCCGTAGGTAGGTGTGCAGGTGTTTTGCCTGAATTACCAACACTGTCTGAGGTTAGAAGCACAGTGAGGAATGGACATAACTTCCAGGTAAGATTCTCAAGGGAAGACGGGTTCTGAAACGGAACATTCTGATGAAGTTAGCTGACCTAATTACACAAGCAAGACTTCCCACCCACTTACCTTCCCGTGACTTTGGCCTGCGTGATCAATGGCTATATAAATTAATTAAAAAGCGCTTCCATGAATCTTCTTGAAACTTTGCGGCCATGTCACTGATTAAAATTCGTTTAAGCATTTCCAATTTATTTCCCCCCCCCCCCCCCGAAAGCAGCAGAGCAAAGCAGTGGATGTAAGGAACGATTTGGAAGAACAATTCACGAGGGGCAAAGACACTTGAGGTCCCTGAGACTCCTTAGGGTGGGGTGGGGTGAGGCAAGAAAATCCTGAAAAAGGAGGCTATCATTTTTACTGTGTATCATCTATATGTATACAGAATCCATACTGCTGAGCCTCACTAACTGGAAAGTGCATTTTTTCTTTCCTTCCAAAGACTATTTTTGTCAATCATAGTCCTGCTAATATGCAGGCAATGTTTCCCAAAGCAATGGCAGCTAAAGAGGGTAGTGTGGTGTAGTGGTTAGAGTGTTGGACTAGAGTTCAAATCCCCACTCACCAATGAAGCTCCCTGGGTGACCTTGGGCCTCTCAGGCCAATCTACCTCACAGGGTAGGTGTTTGTTGCTGTTGATGCTGATGTTAATTTTTTATACATATTTATACTGGATCTTGTGATTTATGTGGAAATTTGGTTGTGTGCTTTTTGATGTTTCATTTATTGTTGATGACTAGTTTTGTTATGTTTGCAGTTATGTATTTTTTTATATGCTGCAAGCCACCTTGCAAACGGTTTGAACTTTGGAAAGGCAGTATACAAAGGAATGATTGAATAGGAGGGGGAATAACAATGTTTACCCACTTTATTTATTTATTGAATTTATATACCTGCCCTATAACCACAGGTCTCAGGGCGGTTGAACTCCTTGGAGAAAAACATGGGGTATAAACACAGCAAACAAATAAATAGCCCATCCTCCCCAACCGCTATGAGGTTTATAGCAATTTTCACTTTTCCCCCCCACCTGCGAAGAAGATTTTGAACCTTCCTACCCCAAAGCAACAGAATAGAATGGAGGGATCCGTGAACCAGCAACAGCCAGGGGATCTAAACCGCAGAAGCAGTTACTTCTAGGGTCCTAAGACTGCCACACTGTCTAAACCAGGAATAGGCAAACTCGGCCCTCCAGATGTTTTTGCCTACAACCATGATCCCTAGCTAACAGGACCAGTGGTCAGGGATGATGGGAATTGTAGTCCCAAAACATTTGGAGGGCCAAATTTGCCTATGCCTGGTCTAAACACAGGCATATACTTTACCTGGATAGCAGCAGTTAAGTTTCTTTTGCGCCCCTGATGTGGCGGACTTTCTGGCGCGAGGTTTCGGTGTAGTGGTGACAACGACGGCAGGCTGAGGCTCACTGCTCTCACCAGGTAGGTAGGTTTGGTAGCCATGCTCAAAAACAAACTCTGGCGCAGAAACTCAAAAGCAACCAGGAAAAAAAAAGACTTGTTTTAACATCAGAGCACTGCAAAACCACATAGCTTCTGTGAACCCTCAATATAAGAAGAGCATAAAATTACCGTATTTTTCCCTCTATAACACGCAGATTTTTTCTCCTAAAAAGGAAGGGGAAATGTCTGTGCGTGTTATAGAGCGAATGTGTGGTCCCTGGAGCCGAAAAAGCAGGCAAAAATCAAATCGCGCGTCTCCTAGAAGGGAAACCTGAAAAGAGGAAGTGGCTGCTTTCCTGCATTCTGCCTCAGGGTCGTACTGCCCACCCTCCTCTGTTTCGTTGCTGTCTTTGCTCAAACGGAACAAAGAGCAGGGAAAGCCCCTCCCCTCCAGGCAAGCAGAGGGGAATTCCTCTCTGTGCTCCGGTGCTGCTGGGGGAGAGAGAGGGGGGGGAGGGGGAGGGAGAGAGAGAGGGGGAGGGAGAGAGAGAGAGATGGCTGGCTTGGGTGGGGGGAAACTTTTGCCTTTCTTTCCTCCCTCCATTAAATCCCTCTCCTGCATTCTTAGCCAGCTGCTTCTCTGCACACCCCTCTCATGTCGCTTCTTTGTTTTTCCTTCGCTCCCCACTTAAAATGTGGTTACAAAGCATAGATCCACATGGATCCTCAGGATCTTTGCATTGGGTCACCCCAAATTCACCATCAGATCACATAGCATGTCCATGGCTACAGCCTGCACCAAAAAAATCACGCACCTACTGTTGCCTGGGGCTGCAATGGTGCAAAAACGTGGTTACAAAGCATGGATTCACAGGGATTCTCAGGATCTTTGCATTGGGTCACCCCAAATTCACCATCAGATCACATGTCTGTGGCCACAGCATGAAGCCCAAAAATGATACATCCACTGTTTCATTCAGAATGTTTTTCCCCTTGTTTTCCTCCTCTAAAAACGATGTGCGTGTTATGGTCAGGTGCGTGTTATAGAGCGAAAAATACGGTACTCCCAATCTCGAGACTATAATGCAATCTTCTTTCTTTTCTTAACTGCTTCCTTGTCAGTGAGAGAAACGCCACAAGGTTCACTAATCAAAGCTGGTCAGGAAGGAAACTTTTAAGTTAGCTATGAGACTAAGCTCCCATATGCACTATGAATTTGAACAGCTGTGGCTCCCTGCACAGAATCCTTGGAGGTGTATTTTGTGAATGGTGCTGAGAGTTGTTAAGCTACCAAATCATTTACAGGCAAGAAGGAAAAAAGAGCCAACTTTTGCAATACGTTTCTGCCTGGTCACCTGGAGGTGATTTTTATTTGCCACAGGTGGCAAAGTAAGCGGCTGCGTACAAGAATGAACAAGGAAGTGAGCTTAGGGACCTGTCTTATACCAGCTAAGATTCTTCTCCCATCTTGCCCAGCATTTCCTGTTTTGACTGGCAGTGACTGAATGCCAGGGTCAGGCAGAAAGGACTTTTCCATTACTTGCTATCTGAACTTTTGAACTGGAGATGCCAGGGAAATTCTGCACGGAAGGCATGTGTTCTACCACTAAGGCACTTCCCCCCAAGTTCACAACCCACAAGTGGCATACATTGAGCCATACCAATGACCAATCTAGGCCAATGTTCTGAGCTCGGACTGTCAGCAGCTCTCCATGATCTTAAGCAAAGACATTTATTTTCTTTGGAGATGCCGGTGGGACAAAGCTTTAGTGCAGGGGTCAGAAAACTTTTCCAGCAACTTTTTCTGTCGGCATCATAGCATCGTAATGTAACTAAAGACTGACATACAAAATCAGGCCAAAGTTCCATCAAGTAGTATAACAATGGAACAGTTTGGACCAGGGGTCAGCAAACTTTATCAGCAGGGGGCCGGTCCAGTGTCCCTCAGACCTTGTGGGGGGCCGGACTATATTTTGAAATAAATAAATAAATAATGAATGAATTCCTATGCCCCCCAAATAACTCAGAGATGCATTTTAAATAAAAGCGCACATTCTACTCATGTAAAAACACCAGGCATGCCCAACAAATAACCCAGAGATGCATTTTAAATAAAAGGACACATTCTACTCATGCAAAAACACGCTGACCATCCGCGGACAGGATTTAGAAGGTGATTGGGCTGGATCCGGCCCCCGGGCCTTAGTTTGCCTACCCACGCTTTAGTGCTTCCATTTGCCCAGGGTACCCCTTGCTGATGAAGCATACAATGCTAGGGCTTACTTTTGCCACGAAGATGCCACTACCCAAACTTCCTGGATAAATACCTGTGATCGTTTGGGTTTCTGAAGTGATGGTCCTTGTTGTGGTTTGGGTCTGGGTCGCTGGCACGGTTTCTTCTGCTACAAACTGTACTGTGCTGGTAGTCTCTGCCGTCGTGCCGGACAACTGGCAGCCGTTTCTCTTGTGAGCGACGAACGCATCTAGGTTATTGAACTGCTGCTTGCACAGGCCACAAATGTGAATATCTGGTGTGAGCTCCACCAGGACAGTGGTGCCTCCTGGAACTGTCAAAACACATCAAATTCAACAAAGCAATTCATAACCACCTCAGGAATGGCAAATGAAAATTTATGTGTTGCCAAGGTTATTGTTTGCAAGTTACTGGAAGCAATGGAGAAATGGCTCAACAGCGTTCACCAACATGGCAGATATCCTGGTACCTACTGAGCCTCTGAGTCTCCCCATGAACTGCCCACTTGGTCATGACGTAGAGAGCGCGGTTACTGTATCCTCCCTTGGAAATCACATAGAGTTGAAGGAGAAAGTTGGAAGAGTGATGTTCTTTCTCATTTCCTCTTTCAGCTCTATGTGCTTTTCCAGGCTGATTAATTCAACTAGTTCTGACATTTACCCAGATTGCGTAGAAAAGTGGAATACGTGTGCATTCACTTTCTTTTTTCTGTCTCGTGGGGGGCGGGGGGAGGCGTATCCAGAGCAGAAAAAAGAGGGTTTGGTGTCCACAGCACCTGCTGAAAAATTCAAGTGCGGCCACTGACCTTGGTGAACTCTGCGTTAGAAAAACATTACAGTCATACCTCGGGTTACAAATGCTTCAGGTTGAGCTTTCTTGGGTTACAGATGTGCCGAAACCCAAAAGTACCAGAACGGCTTACTTCCGGGTTTCGGCGATTGCATGTGCGCAGAAGTGCTAAATAGCGCTTTGCGCAGAAGCGCCGAATTGCAACCCGCACGTGTGCAGACACGGCGCTGCAGGTTGTGAACGTGCCTCCCGCATGGATCATGTTCGCAACCCGAGCGTCCACTGCACAGTGGTACCTCGGGTTAAGTACTTAATTCGTTCCGGAGGTCCGTACTTAACCTGAAACTGTTCTTAACCTGAAGCACCACTTTAGCTAATGGGGCCTCCTGCTGCTGCCGTGCCACCGGAGCATGATTTCTGTTCTCATCCTGAAGCAAAGTTCTTAACCTGAAGCACTACTTCTGGGTTAGCGGAGTCTGTAACCTGAAGCGGATGTAACCCGAGGTACCACTGTATTATCCTACAGTAGGTTATCAGCAGCTCAAAAGAAGCTTCAGCACTAAATAAATATATAAATTTTTATTTATACCCCGCTCCCCCCAGCCAGGGCTGGGCTCAGGGCGGCTAACACCAAATATGAATTACAATAAAACGTAATAGAGAAACAAAAACAAACAAACAAACAAAGAAACAGTTAATTAAAATACGGCTTAAAATGCAGCTTCATTTTAGTCGTAGCCCATAAATCAATACCATAAAGGGAGGAAACATCAGATATTCACCCCGAGCCAACTATCCATGCTGGTCCTACATGGGCCAGCAAAAAAGCCAAGGGAAAATTTATATACCAAATCCCATATAAGGGGTCAGAGTGAGTCTAAGCCAAAGGCCAGGCGGAACAGCTCCGTCTTCCAGGCCCTGTGGAAAGATGTCAAATCCTGCAGGGCCCTAGTCTCTTGTGACAGAGCTTTCCACCACGTCGGGGCTGAAAAGGCCCTGGCCCTAGTTGAAACCAATCTAACCTCCTTGAGGCTTGGGACCTCCAAAGTGTTGTTATTTACGGACCTTAAGATCCTCCGCGGGGTATGGCAAGTCTAGCAGCCAAGACTAAAAAAATTAACAAGTAGAACATAAGGTACCTTTATTTATCCATCACAGACCTTATTATTGCCAGCTGGAGTTACAAGATAATAGTGCACATGTCCATGCATGAGAGTTGCCAAGATGTCAGGTTTTAAATCCTCTACAGATTGCTATAAGTTAAATGGCGGATGTGCAGAGAGGAGATTGAGATGAGACGAGGCCTTTTCAGTGACTGCACCAATATTGTGAAATATCTGTGAAACATGGATGACCCCCTCTGTTGTGGTTGAATTCCACCAGGATTTTGCTTGCTAAGTTCATTTCTACCTATGATCTCTGCAATTGCTTTTAAACAGGTTTTTTTTTAAAAAAATTTGCTGTGTTCCTACACACACCTGTTCAAAACATATTTATTTGTATTGCTTAATTCTTTGTATTTCAATGTGTTTATTCTAAATTTCTATATGGCACTCTTGACTGGTGCACCAGAAGGATGGAATAAAAACGAATGTCAGGTAGGTCAGGTTGTGATATTGTGATGGGCACAAGATTGCCTACTGAAACACCCCTAGACTAACCATTTTAACCTGCTTACGCTATATGGAAGCTTTATCCCAGGAAATCATACACAGGAAGGCAGCTTGCAATGTCACTTTATGCATATTTACTCAAACTGGATTTACTCCCAGGTAAGTCTGTGTAATGGATTGCAGCTTTAACGTATTTAAATTCCAGCAGCACAAATAGCTCCATTGTGTGATCTTTTAAAACCTTCCCACGGAGAGAGCACAAGAGAGCACATTCGCTTAAGAAACTTTTAAAACCGCCTTTTCTTTTAATGTATTACTCTGGTGCCAGACAGGCTAATGCGTCCTGAGTTCAGTCTTGAGCAATTGCAGAATGGCTCATGTGGAGAGGATGCGCATGGAGCGTCCTACATGTGAGGTTATGAGGCTGGACATACCGGTAGTTTAGGGGAAGAGCATATGCACACAGAAGGTTCCAGGTTTACTCCTGGCCATCTCCCAGTTGACAGGACCAGGTATCCCAGACAACTGGAAAGACTGCCTGAGCTACTAAGAATGTTGATGCTACTCAGTGTAGCCAGTACTGGACGATTGGACTAATCTGGTGTGAGGCAGCCTTCTGTACATATAAATACATCCCCACCACTTTTTGCTGGGGGGGGGGGGTACAGAAAGTCCAAACGCAAGAACAAAAGCCCTGGCCTAGGACGGGCCTCTGAATTCCTTGCAAGCAGAAGAATAAGACAGCACCCCAAACCAGGTTGCATTGGAGGTGCTGGAACCAGGCCTTGATCTGCTTGCACGCAGCCAAATTGCACGGTCAAAAAAACCGGATTGTGTCACCCCCTCCATCTGCTGCAATCCTGCAGAGAATTAAATGCAACTAAACCCACCAAGCATGCTCAAACCTGCTGGCTTTAGCACCCGAAACCCTCCCGGTTCCTTATGAAATGCGATGCACCTTTTTGGACCCTCTCCCCACCCGGCTTGTCTCAATGCCACCCTCCGGCCCGCCTTTCCCCAACCTGCCGGCTGCTCTTCCCACCCAGGTTCCCGGGCCCCGTTTTCACGCTCCAGATTCCCGGGCTGCGCGAGCGCTCGCTTCTTCCGCTACTCAGGTTTCGGGGCCAGCCGGAGCGCAGGCTCCGCGCGGCTTCTGCCAGCTCCGGGCCCGGGAGCGCGGATAAGCCGCGCAGCCACTTACATTGCACGGGGCTGGCGAACGGCTGGCCGGTCGCGGCGGTCGAGTTCATCGCAGCCGTCGCGGATTCGCAGCAGCCGCGCGCCAGGCGCAGCTTTGCAAAAAAGAAAAAAGGGGGTGGGGGTGGGGAGAGGAAAAACGAACGAACAAGGAGACTTTGCAACGTCCTCGCGGGTGCCCCCCCCCCCCACACACCAGAAGGCGGGGACGGATGTGGAGGGACTGTGGAGCATGCTCTGTAGCAGCAACCGATGCCGTCGCGAGGCTCTTTGCCCACAGAAGGGAGCAAAGGGCGCTTGCATCCTCTGGTAGCAATGCAACTCAGGAGTAAGCCTGCTGAGTTGAGTTGGACTTGCTCCCCGGTCAGTGCGCACACAGGATTGCAACCCTGGAGAAAAGCGAGGGACAGTGTAGCAAAATAGGCTCTACCGGTGGCATTACTGGCTGAGCTGCGGCAAGGCAGCAAAGGGTTTTCCCTCCCTTTTTCTTTGCCTCCTTTATCCTCGGGACAATACTGTAGATCCGAATGGGGACATTTCACTCGGTGCTTGGAATGTGCATCTATTTAAACGTCCCTGTTCCCAAGCTGCTTTCTCCCCGCTTGCCCATTCATTTATGGCAATCGCGTGCCACCCAGTGAAACAAATACAAGAAGTTAGCCGCTAAAATAATCAATACAAAAGCTGTGCCAGCACAGAATTAGTGTAAAACCAGCATGAAATCACGGTGATACATGGTGACTCCAGATATCTGCATTCTGGAACTTTAGGTCTGTGCATTTGAAATGGTTTAAAGTGCTCTGCCACCCTAGCATAACGAATCCACTTCGAAATAAAAATAAGAAATGGACCTCTTTGCAGTTTGGAAAGTGTCACTGAGTCGCATTGAAAGGTGTGTGATAAATTGGAAAATGTGCACACCTTGCAAGCAAATCAGGAAGAATGCAAGATGAATTCTCATTGCCATGTAAGCACTCCAAAAAGAAAGCAACCATTGTTCAATAAAGACAAGTAGAGTAAACCCTACCCAAATCTGGAGCGGAGTCCCTAAGAGAGTTGGATGGTGCATTGCATGCCTCCTTCCGGCAGCTCCTGCAAGCTGGTTGCAAACATATTGCTCTGCTTTCCTTTGGATCACATCAGCGAGATGGAGAGGGGGCAGCCCAAGAACTCCATACGCACTGTCCAGGCTTCTGCCCCAGAGAGGTCATTATGGTGCTTACTACGGGTGGCGCTGTGGGTTAAACCACTGAGCCTAGGAGTTGCCGATCAGAAGGTTGACAGTTCGAATCCCCGTGATGGAGTGAGCCCCCGTTGCTCAGTCTCAGCTCCTGCCAACCTAGCAGTTCGAAAGCACGTCAAAGTGCAAGTAGATAAATAGGTACCACTCCAGCGGGAAGGTAAACGGTGTTTCCGTGCGCTGCTCTGGTTTGCCAGAAGCGGCTTAGTCATGGTGTCCACATGACCTGGAAGCTGTACGCCGGCTCCCTCGGCCAATAGAGCAAAATGAGCGCCGCAACCCCAGAGTCGGCCACGACTGGACCTAACGGTCAGGGGTCCCTTTACCTTTTTAACTATACAAAACCAATGTGGTTTGACTTTAACCCCCACCCCCCGGAGGTGCACCCCATTGTCTCTTGAGACAGACGGATGCCACTAACAACTGACATCCAAATTATTATTAATTCTATAGTATTTCTAACATGTATAGGTCGTCCTACATTGCAACAGACTCATCCCAGGGTCTTTTCCAACAATGCATAAAGGTAAAGGTAAAGGTACCCCTGCCCGTACGGGCCAGTCTTGACAGACTCTGGGGTTGTGCGCCCATCTCACTTAAGAGGCCAGGGGCCAGCGCTGTCCGGAGACACTTCCGGGTCACGTGGCCAGCGTGACATCGCTGCTCTGGCGAGCCAGAGCCGCACACGGAAACGCCGTTTACCTTCCCGCTGGTAAGCGGTCCCTATTTATCTACTTGCACCCGGAGGTGCTTTCGAACTGCTAGGTTGGCAGGCGCTGGGACCGAGCAGCGGGAGCGCACCCCGCCGCAGGGATTCGAACCGCCGACCTTTTGATCGGCAAGTCCTAGGCGCTGAGGCTTTAACCCACAGCGCCACCTGCGTCCCAACAATGCCTAAGATGCACCAAATATATCCACCAAATATATCTACTATACTGCATAGGGGTGGGCAGGAGGGGGTGTTGCTAGTTAGAACATAGGATACAAATATTGTACCAGTTGCATGCTCATGGCTGTCCTGGGTTCAATGCAGCGTGTTTATTTTGTTTGAAGCGAGACTATTTGAAGGGCTTCCTTCACCCTGCACCAGCCTGCTCCCCCTTTGAGATCGGTCTCTTTTCATTTCTTTGCTTATTTAATAATAGCAGCCAAAACTCAAATCGTATGGGAGGCAGGGGGTATGTTACATTATTGGATAAATCAAATGGATCAATTCAAGAATTCTAAAGTTCAAAAGGTGCCGTTGATGTAAATGACACGTGGTAAAATCCTTCCATACATCCCCAAATGTGGCAGGTTTAGCCAATCCTTGTAGTGCCTTAAGATTCCTTTAGAACCAGTTTTTCTTCAAGCAACAAATACGTGTAATAAATAATAAAAATAGTAGTAATAATAATAATGATAACGCTCCCCCCCCATCCTAGTAATTTTCAACAAAGTCTATAGAATCTATAGAAAATTTGGATGGTCCTGTGTCTATAGGAGATACAGCAGAGATGGGAAATCTGAGTCCACTGAGATGTTATTGGACCAAAGTTCCCATCATCTCTGACCAGTGGTCATGTTGTCTGGGGCTTGTGAAAGTTGACGTCCAACAACCTGCAAGAGGGGATTTCGGTAGGAAGTGCGTTTCACGTCATCTTTCTAGGGTCTCACCTGCTCCACCTTCCCAATGTATCCTTTTGAGCCAGCAGAGATGGCCAAAATGATGAGCTTTCCAGCGGCAGCTGCATGTCTGCATGTTGAAGCTTCCCCTTGCCGTATGCTCAGATATTTTATCTAGAACTGTCTGATGCAGCTTGACATCTGAATGCTCTGCCTGTCTCTCCCCCTACCCACCCTTTGCTCCTCCTGTGATTGACATTTGTCATTACCGTGCCATGTCGCTTGTGCAGTACTTGCCCACTGCCTGCAGCGGTGGAGTATCTTCTTTTTCTGTCAGGTTAAGGGTGAAAAGGATTACACATGCATACTGATTTATGCCTTCTGGGCTTGCAATAGTGTCAGTTGTGATTGCTGGCATGTTCGTTCAGCGTTCCTGCCTTTTTTTTTTTGGTTGTTGGGTTACACAGCGTTTCAGTCTTGGGGCCGTTACACATATTAGGGGAGATGAATGTTGGAGATCTTTTGTCTTCTTGTGCACATGCATCGATTTTAACACCAGTAGTGTGTGCTTGTGCATCCCTTTTATACCGTCTTTGGAAACTGGCGTTTCTCGTGTTCATGCACATTACAGCTTTAGCATGCGCACCTCGACTGCATGTGGTTGGTCAAGACTAAGGAACACATGTCCTTAAAGCCTTGCAGACTTGCTGCCTGTTTATTGCCGAGCCAAATTCATGGTGCCAGTTTTGACATATACTGTACCATACTTTTCTGTGTATAAGACTCCCCCATGTATAAGACGCCCCCTATTTGGGGGGGGCGACTCAAATTTAAGAAAATGGGGGGAGATGGCTAGCAGTTTTTGAGCTTTTTGGGGGGAGGATTGCTCAGAGTTGTACAGCTTTTTTGGGGAGGGAGAGGGAGGATTGCCAGAAATCCAGAAACCCTCCCCACCAATGCTGACAATCGTCGGCAGCCGCCAATCGAATGCCCACTTCTTGCAGCAACAGCAAATTGCAAACAGACCCTTACCCAGCAGAAAATCAATAACCTGATGGAGAAAAGTTGTCCACTGACAATTGTGCACGTCCCAGTACAGCAGCCACCAGTCGCAGCAGAGATAGCCAATCCACAGCAGTTCTTGCTGCAAAAACCAATCACCAACCCAATCAGAGTAGCAGCAGCCAATCCAAAGCAGCTCTTGTAGCAGCCAACGATTGTCGCCGACAAGTTCCTGCTTGCAGCTGCAGCTAATCACCCATTCCCCCAATTCACTATCAGTGTATAAGACGAGCCATGTTTTTGAACATTATTTTTGAGTAAAAAAACCTCATCGTATAGACAGAAAAGTACAGTAAATCCTTAGATGGCTTAGAACCCAGCTATCCAAAGGAGTGTCTCTCCCACTATGGTCCTTCCTTGAGAGCCACTCAAGAGCCCCTTTTGTGAAGTCCAGTTGTCTGGAATTTGTGGCACTGAGGTCTAAACCACTGAGCCTAGGGCTTGCCGATCGGAAAGTCGGCGGTTCGAATCCCCGTGACGGGGTGAGCTCCCATTGCTTGGTCCCAGCTCCTGCCAACCCAGCAGTTGAAAAGCACGTCAAAGTGCAAATAGATAAATAGGTACCACTCCGGCGGGAAGGTAAACGGCGTTTCCTTGCACTGCTCTGGTTTCGCCAGAAGCAGCTTAGTCATGCTGGCCACATGACCCAGGGAAGCTGTCTGCAGACAAACACCGGCTCCCTTGGCCAGTAAAGCGAGATGAGCACCGCAACCCCAGAGTCATCCGTGGCTGGACTTAACTGTCAGTGGTCCTTTACCTTTACCTTTTTATAAAAAGATAAGAAAATCCCTGTTGGATCAAGTCAAAGGCCCATCCAGTCCAGCAGAGGCTTATAGGAAGCTGTGAAGTTTTCAAGAATTTAATCTGCAAGGGTTCTCAGGGTATATACTTTTACAAATAGGAATGAGTCTGGAAAGGATTGTATCAGAACTTTCCACTTTTCCACTTTTCAGTTGAGTTGCACATGCAAACTATATTGGTGTTGATGCCCATCAGTGGGGAAGTATGAAAAAAAGTTGATGCAGTGAAATGAGACAAAACTTGCACATAGGCTTGAATGGAGTCAGGATTAGTGCCTGACGAGCAGCTCAAAATGAAAATTGAAGGATGAATGCAGGGAGAAATCAACAGGCAATTAGAATAACTTAAAGATTTTAGAAAACAGTTCTTAGTAATTCATAATTATATTGATGAATAATGACAAATACCGAAAACAAATGCATTGTGCATAAAATTAATTATGTTAAAAGAATAGCTAATCTGTCTCTGTGTTGATAACATATAATTATGATGATGCTTTCTCACATGTTTTTAAATAATGTCATTTCAATTCATAATTCAGAGGAGGTATTTTGACATTTAATACATGTTGCAATTTATACAATATTTTCAATATAATTGCGCTGTGCCGCATTAAAGAATCACAGCCTACTCGGAGACGTTTCTTACCACCACATGAACATTAAAATAATAGTATGGAAGCCTATTATTCGCAGTGATAACCCATGGCAAGTTGACAACAGGGAATCACCTTCGCACCGAGAGAAACAGTGTTATTCTTTCAGGTTCTTAGTTGATCGTTCTTTTTATTGTCCCAGCCGTACTTCGTACAAAATGTTTGTGTGGATTTTTCAGAGGTTTGTGGACTGTAGCATCATCAAGATATCTGAGCCATAAAATTACACAACCCAAGGTTTGGCTTTTAAGAGAAACAAGAACAGTTCACTTGTCAAGTAGGAGGTTTGTTTCCTGTGGGTGCTACATCTATTATCGAAATACTGAGGGTATATAAAAGTAGTGGAGAAACCATTTGTCCTCAAGGGCCACATTGCCTCAGTGCCAACCCCGCAAGGGCCATATGCTGGCAGAGGATGGGACCAGATTGTGGGTGGGGTCAATGTTCGCAAGGCCACATTCTCTTTCTCACCCTTGACTTCATACTCATACACAGACACCACATTCAGATAGACAGAGCCATGCACACAAATATATGCATGCACACCTACCGTATATACTTGCAGACAGACTTGCACCCCAAACCCAGATGATCCATTCAGATCAACTGAGCAGTGCAGGGGGCAGGGATTTTTTCATCCTCATCACTGCACCGGAATGGGCAGGGAGGTTTGGACACACGATATTAGATCCTAGCCACCCATCACCTGAACGTACCTAGAGTCAAATTTAATGTACTGGATCCAGAAAGAGCTGTTGACTTCCCATAGCTCAATAGGCCCCGACAGCAAGAGCAAGAGGGCAGTGGCAGATCTTGCGGTGTCAAATTTAGGTGGCGCCTTCTGCGATGCCAAAATTCAGCACCCCTCTGCCTCTTGTGCTCCATTCTAAATCATAGTTGTGGCACCTCCCTGGGCTCTGCGCCCAGTGCGACAGAACCCATCATGCTGTCCCAAATCTGCCTGTGCCAAAGGGTGATATCCCATGTTAATTATACTCAGAGTAGACCCACTGAAATGAATGGACTTAATTAATTTCCGTGGGTATGTTCTGTGCTGAACATCGCCTAGAGTTTGTTTGCCTCGCGCAAAGGTGCCGGCTGCTGGGGGCCAAGGCACTGTGACCCTCCTAATCTTTTCTTTGAAGGGGCTGGCCCCCTCAATGTTCAGAGGGCCCCCTCTGTGATGGCAGAATGTTGTGCGCAGGACATTGGGATGCTGTGCAGCATCACACGTGGGCTCCCTCAATCCTGCGGAGAAGGTGATGCCTCTGGCAAACATTATGCAAAATGTGTGTCATGGGTCTCTGCCCTGAGTCTAGCAGTGCCCCAGTTGTTGAGGCTCACCATGCATTTTAGAAACTTTCCTTATTCGGGTTCTGAAGTGTACAAGGAGCTTCACCGGCTACAAATGTCACTTTGCTTTAGATTGTCACATCCCACAGGTTGGAGAGCAACAGGAATTGCGGTGGGACGAAGCTAGTGTGCTTTGCTCCACTGCCCCCTTCACGTACCATATTTTTCGCTCTATAAGACACACCTTTTTCCCCTCGAAAAATTAAGGGGAAATGTGTGTGCATCTTATGGATCAAATGCAGGGTCCTTGGCTTCAGCGATAGCAACACAAAGCCTCCGAAGCGCAGAGGGAGCACTCCCTCCGCGCTCCGGAGGCTCCGCGTTACTTACACTGAAGCCAGGAGAGCGAGAGGGATCGGTGCACACCACTCCCTCATGCTCTCCTGGCTTCACTTCGCTGGAGAGGCACCGCACAGCTTTTCCTCTCTGCGCAGCGCCCCTTCAGCGAAGCTGGAGGAGAAATGGAAGGGGCTCCGTTTCTCCTGCCGCTTTGCTGAAGGGGCGCTGAGTAGAGAGGGGGCGATTTTTCTTTTCTTGTTCTCCCCCTCTAACACAAGGTGCGTCCTATGGTCGGGTGCGTCCTATAGAGCGAAAAATACGGTATTTATAATAAGGTTACCAGATTTTTTTCAATGTATCCAGGGACACTTTTTAATGTCAGTAGGAATTATAGGATTTTGTCAAGGGACTGGTTTGTAAATCTGGGGACTGTCCCCAGGAAACAGGGATGTCTGGTAACCTTAATTTATAAGAACAACAAAACAGCAGCAACAACAATGAAATTTACATTCACCTTGAAAAGGATGCTAAGTTGTTCCTGGATCCATTTGGTGGTTCTTGGGGTTGGGGTAGAAAACAAAGTAGATGCTACAAGCTTGAAGTCCTGCCCACAATTATATCAAACCTTGTTTTGCCTGCTTGACTTTTGCTAATTGCTGTCCATCAATCATGTTCATTTCTTGTCCTTTTGAGGTGTGTGTGTGTCTTTTTAATTCCTGGTCATTGTGCTCCTTCCATCCCCATCTTCAGGTCCCTAGGAGTGGATAGCTGCCCTTACCACCCACATAAACCCCCAAACAGGAAATTTATTCTGCCAGCTGGATCTCTGGCATTTAAGGAAGCTCTCCAGCGAAAGACATGTCACTTCAGGAAAGAATGGGGGTGGGGGAGGAACCCCACACCAAACTAGTTATCTCCAAAATTTATACCGACACATGTTTATATAAATAAAGCTTCAAGGCAAAATACTTCTGGGAGTGCATGATAACCAGCGAATGTATGGTGGATTCAAAAAGTTGGACAGCTCCAGATTAATATTTACCCATTTTTATTGCGACGCTGGATTGAAAATGGAAAGCAACACCAGCAGAGGGACTCTTTGAATACTCTGTGGTGTTTTGCATTCGATGGGTAATTCTATTCCAGAAGCTTTCGAATTCTTTACTAGTAATAGAAACCAAGTGGGAAAAACCTATTCCATATTTTAGTGATGACATTTTCACAGCAGATACCCACACACACATTCTTGTGTGTGCAGAAAAGCAAGGGAATTCTGCAAAACGCCACAAAGTCTTTAGGTACTGGATCACAGTCTGGTTCTTTAATGTTTACATGTATGTTTGTGCGTGCACACTTATATACAGACACACACACACACACACACACACACACACCTACATGTAAACATTAAAGATTTCAGAGTGCTTTGCTTTGATTCAGTACCCAAGGACTGTCTGGTGTTTTGCAGAATTCCCCAGAGCCCTATAAATGCTTCTGTGCTAGAGGTACCCATTCTAAGCTTGAGTCACTTATACCAGTTTATCAAACTAACGAGCCATTGAGTGATGCTATTTCCAAGTTCAAGCTCCACCAGGGAAAGAATGTGGAAAACAAAACTGAAATTTTAGACAGAACTGAATTCCTAAGGGCCAAGACAACTAGAATTTATTAACTCGTACACGCCAAAGCTCACCAAGAATAATGTTCCTTGAGCTTTTTCCTCCACAAATCTTACCATCTTTCATAAAATCCAGGGACGTGGGCAGGCTACATCATTCTGGATTTGGCAAGGTGTCGTGATTTAGCTTGCTGTTAAGCAGCCTTTGTGC
The DNA here is from genome assembly GCF_964106915.1 of Podarcis gaigeae. Lineage (NCBI taxonomy): Eukaryota > Metazoa > Chordata > Lepidosauria > Squamata > Lacertidae > Podarcis > Podarcis gaigeae. The sequence continues at coordinate 17,773,101 of NC_139682.1, read as the reverse complement.
TCTGCCCCTCAGATACAAACACTGAAGGATCCTTGGGAGAGAAGGGGAACTATGCCGTGGACTTGCATTTGTAGCGAAGGGCTCGTTCACACCGAGGTACTAATCGCTCACGAGCGATGACGTGTGCGAATGAAGCCACCAGGAGTTAATCACCGGGGATCGAACCTTCATGTTTCCCTGACATGAATTCAAACGGAACTGTCACGGAGCAGCTGCTTTTCCATTAGGCTGCAGCAGAGAGAAAGATTGGACAGCAGGCCCCTCTCATCTGAGAGACCAACTGCATTTAGGTCCTCCATTCCCTGAACTGTTTCCATGCCAAGGGTGGACAGGGCGAGAGGCAGGGATAAGAACTGACCAACCGGTCAGCACCACAAACAGACCCTTGGGTTGCAAACCAGAAGAATATACACCCCCCTCAAGTGTCACTATTTTCCAGGGACTTCCTGGATTTACAGAAGCCATCCCAGTTTCTGATTTGATCCCAGAATGTCCCGCTTTTCCTTAGGACACCCCTATTTTCATCAGAGAAATGTTGGCGGGTATTGAGTTACGAAGCAAGCCAAGAAGATAAGTTACTATACAAATTTTAGAAGACATCTGAAGACAGCCCTTTATAGGGAAGTTTTCTAATGTTTTTGTATGTCTTTATATATGTTAGAAGATGCCCAGAGTAGCTGGGGCACCCCAGTCAGATGGCCGGAGGTATTATTATTATCATTATCATTATTATTATCATTATTATTATTGACTCTGTTTTCAATGGAGAAATGTTGAAGGGTATGGAAGAATAGGGTATGGAAGGAGTTTGATCTTGGAGAGAAGATAGTTGCTTCTTCTTTCTGCTCCTCCTTCTCCATCTAATCCTTCACCATAAGGTTCAAGGGCAAATTACAATACAGTGGTACCTCGGGTTACATACGCTTCAGGTTACAGAATCCTCTAACCCAGAAATAGTACCTCGGGTTAAGAACTTTGCTTCAGGATGAGAACAGAAATTGTGCACCGGCTGCGCGGCAGCCGCGGGAGGCCCCATTAGCTAAAGTGGTACCTCAGGTTAAGAACAGTTTCAGGTTAAGAACGGACCTCCAGAATGAATTAACTTCTTAATCCAAGGTACCTCGGGTTACATACGCTTCAGGTTACATATGCTTCAGGTTACAGACTCCGCTAACCCAGAAATAGTACCTCAGGTTAATTTTGCTTCAGGATGAGAACAGAAATTGTGCTCCAGCGGCACGGCAGCAGCAGGAGGCCCCATTAGCTAAAGTGGTGGTACCTCAGGTTAAGCACTGTTTCGGGTTAAGAACGGACCTCCGGAACGAATTAAGTACTTAACCTGAGGTATCGCTGTACCGTATATCCATCTAACAATCATCTTAAAATGCCAAGAGTGCATTTTCACGCAAAATCCACTGCTAAAAGTTATGCACACCTGCACATCTTCATTTCACTGGCGAGCCTTCTGTCCACGCTTGTCAAGGAGGGTTGCTAGTTGCCATGACACAAACTTTGCTCTGAAGCTAGTCGGTGCTGTCCTGCACAAGCAACAGAATCAATACAGTAAAATGGATTGCACCATTTCAGACTGCAGAGGGAGTATCGTATTTTTCACTACCCTTTGCTGTGTTGAGGGAAGAGGGGGGTGAGGAACCCCAACCTTACGAGGCTGGACGTTGAGGACCGCACCCCAATTTATTTAGTCAGTTCTTTGTAGAAATTTTCTTTCATGGGGCCCATTTGAAAGAGATTTTGGATTCTACCTCATTCTACTGCATATGTGTTCAGCTGCTTTGGGACATTACTTCCTTGTGTAAGCAGCTAACAAATTCAGTTAAAAGTGATAATAGTAATAATAATAAATGTGCAGAAACCATGGTCTTGACAGCAAGTTGTGGCCCTATTGCCCAGGATTTTTTATTTGCATGCTTCGCCACAAATTGTTGTTTCTCTTTACAGGATCCTTTGGTATATATGGATCTCCATTGCTTGACCAGTGCAATGAATCCCTTCCACTCATTTCATCCTGACGCACCCTAGGGATGGACAAAACTGTCTAGTTTGGGTTTCTATCAGTTTTTCTAGTCCCAAGTTTGGGCTGTCACATTTCCTCATTTTCCCATGAAGTATCACCAGCATTTTAGTGCACATTTCTCCTCATAAACACATTTTTTTAAAAAACATGCAGTTTTGCCTAATATACACAATTTGGCAAGCAATGTTCCCTAATATAACACACTTGTACGCTAGTTTCCCAAATGTATGCATTTTAAAACACACACTTCCCCCTAATGTATACATTTATGTACAATTTTGTTGTTGCAAAGTTCAGAGAGGTGTGAATTTTTTAAGGATAAGGTGTGCTTCAGTTTGTGTCTTATTTCAGGGAATGGGACTTGGGATCGCAATAAAATGACAACCAACGTGAATATTTTTCCCACCCTTAGCACCCCCTCAGTCAGCAGAGTCAATAACTGTTCCTTTAATACAGGCTCAGCTGTGGTCTCTTTCCCCCCCCAAAGGCCTCTGTACCTGGTGGTTGCAATTTATTATTGTTGCTGTTTTGTTGTTGTTATTTACACATTTATTCAAAGGTTACCCTACAGCTTTGTGTCAACTGCCACAATACCACAGAACAATCACTCCAATCCTCAATCCCTCATCACTGTTTTGTTGGCTTGCCAAATCCCCTCAGTTGGAACCCAAATCCGGTGGTTGTGTTATGATCATATAAGTTAGCCGCTCATATGCTGCACGACATATGAGACAATGTTTTGGAATTTCCATGTTACATCTTGAGTATGCCCTTTTGTCCGGTAGAGGGTGCTGTTTGGTTGCTTATGTCATTTCCCTCTGTCTGCATGGAACAGGAACACCACAACCAAACATTCTTTGAAATCTGCTTCCAGACATTTTCCTTTTTTTAAGGCTCATTAGTGTGAAATTCCATTCCAAAGAGCTCTGAAAACTTCAATACCAGCATAAATTCCAGCTCAGCTGTATTAAGCAAAACACCTATCAAGTTTAAATTCCAGAGCTCCCTGGTGTCTGTGGACCAGTTGTCGCCTCTGTCTGCCAATAGAAAGGTAACTTCAGAGTGATACAACTTCTGTCCCCCTGGGGCTCGCATGAAAATGAGGTGTACATCTCGAGAGGCCTTTCCCTGTGAACTAAATAAAATAATTCAAACAAGGAAATAAGAATATATTATTGATAAGAATACCGAGCGGGTTTTTTTGTCATTTCAAAAGCACTGAACAAAGATAAACTAATGGGTCTTCTGCATCCCCCTTACCCCACATTGCCCCCAGATTGCTGGGGAAGAAACGTGTGTTTTTATCCCTAGGCCATATGCTGGCAGAACAATACCATGAACGTTCTACGTTGCAAGCAATGTTTTTGCATGCTCACAGATACTGAGGGCTCATACCGTTAGTGGCATGGGAGCTGCTACACCGCCACTCCTCCTGGTAATGTTAGAAGCCCATGGCCACATAGGAGTGCAGGTGTAGTGGTCTGGGGTCGCAGGGGTTTCGAAAACCAGCTACTATTTCTGCAGCAGGGTCCCTGACTCCAGCGTCTGACAGCCACCCAATCAGCACAAAAGGGGAGCTTTTCAGCCACTGAGAATAAGGCTTCTCACCGTTTGTGCCGATTGGACCCAATCAGAGTGAAAGGAGACAAATCAGCCACTGAGGATTGGCTCCTAGGGTCACTCTGGAGATGAAAACCAAGGAAAAATGCTCCACCCGCTAAGCATTTAGGAGCACTGAAAATACAAGGTGCTTCAGTTTCAAGAGAACTGTATGTAAGTTCTGTTATGTACAATGGAACTTCAAGGAAAACACAACCGAAGTAACTGAAATAAAACATCGGAGCACTCCCAAATCATTTGCCCATGTTCATGTACAGAAAATAGCTGGTCTAAGTCAGGCATAGGCAAATTTGGCCCTCCAGATGTTTTGGGACTACAATTCCCATCATCCCTAACCACTGGTCCTGTTAGCTAGGGATGATGGGAGTTGTAGTCCCAAAACATCTGGAGGGCCAAGTTTGCCTATGCCTCTAAGTGAAAGGCAACACAGGGAGATCTGCACTGATCGTTGCAATACATCCCTGGTTATTATTATTATTGTCTATAACATTATTATATACTTTTAGAACGGCTTCTGAATTTGCTGCTACATTACTGTATAGGATAAATATGCACCACACCGCTTTCCTATTCCAAAGCTGGCCCTCAGAAATGTTAATGTGGAAAGCTCTCCCACACGAACATAGAAGCTGTCCTTAATCTGTTGTTTGGCATCTCTTTGAATGCATTTTCATTGACTGTAATGTTTGCACAGAGAATTGTTCTTAGCAGCCGGTGTTTTGCTTCTGTTATTTTTAATACAGAAAAGCAGGATAACAAAATGTTTTGTTTTTATATATATAAATAAAAATGCCTAGGTTTTATTTACTTGTTTATGGATGAATTCATTTATTTAGATGTATGGCTTGTTTCATCCTTTTGCCTCGACGTATATAATAATAAATAATAATAAAATGACAAAAGCTCCACTAATAAAAAAATAAAAGAGAGACTACAATGAAAAATGCACAACCTTCGTTTCTGAATAGGTAATATGATATCGGCCCTCTTAGCGGAGCTGAGACAAAACTATTTCCATGTGCTCTGGGCAACCACTCATCCTTGCTAAGGTTTCAACCCTACGCTCACTTAATTGAAATTTTGCCCATGGAACTCAGTAGCCTTACTTGCTGAGTAAACACAAAAAGGATCAGGCTGGTTGACTTGTTCAAATTTTTTCTAGATATCAGGCAGGCAGCTTATTTTAACATCTATATTCTACACACCTTTATGGGTTGTTTCCAACGATCACCCTACTCAGAGCAGAAGCATTGAAATGAATGGGCTTGGCTAATATAGGTCCACCAGACCCTATTTTCCAACACCGTCCCTGATTTAGAGATGCAGTCCCAGTTTCTGATTTGATCACGGAACATCCTGCTTTTCCTTAGGATGTCCCAATTTTCATTGGAGAAATGTTGGAGGGTATGGAGTTAGCCAGGCCCTGAGACATTTGAAGACAATCCTGTATAGGGAAGTGCTTTTTTAAATGTTTAATGTTTTCTTATGTTTTTATATATGTTGGAAGCTGCCCAGAGTGGCTGGGGCAACCCAATCAGATGTGTGGGGAAGAAATACAGCAGAACTTTGGGTTAAATACTTAATTCGTTCTGGAGGTCCGTTCTTAACCTGAAACTGTTCTTAACCTGAAGCACCACTTTAGCCAATGGGACCTCCTGCTGCCACTGTGCCCCCGGAGCATGATTTCTGTTCTCATCCTGAAGCAAAGTTCTTAACCCGAGGTATTATTTCTGGGTTAGTGGAGTCTGTAACCTGAAGCGTATGTAATCTGAAGTGTATGTAACCTGAGGTACCGCTGTAGGAAAATCATTATGGAATGGGACATCCCTATTTTCATCAGAGAAATGTTGCAGGGTGTGCTACTCAAAGTAGACCCATTAAACTAAATTGATATGATGGTTTTGGGGCTATTATCAGGGTTGCCATACCTTTGGAATTTCCCGGAATACTGAAGTCAGAAGCAGTGTCCGGGCGGAAATCAGGAAAATGTCCGTGATAATCCGAATGAATGGCCACCCGTGTTGGCAGTGTCATTTTTGCCGATTTTCCTTAAACAACTTTTGTGTCCAGATTTTCACTTTTTGAAAGATGGCAACGCTAATTCAATTCAGTGGGTCTACTCATTGAATACAACTCTATGCATCAGGGACGTACCTTTTTCTATTATTTAGTAAAAATCCACTCTATTCTATGAAATGAATGACTCTAATATTGGAAACTGCCCTGTGGTCTTTGGATGAAGGGCAGTATAGACATTAATAATAATAATAATAATGATGATGATGATGATGATGATGATGCATGCCTACTCAGAAGTAAGTACAATGGATTTCCTTGGGGCTTACTCCCAGGTAACTGGATTGCAGCCTTAACTGAGCACATATAGCTATATGAGCTATGATGTTACATCTGAAGTAAGGAAGCTGGTGTCCTAACCTCACAATTGATATATTTGGAGAATATGCCTTAGCTTTACGAGGTATGCACCAGTGATGGTATGTATAATGGGGTATTGCACCAGTGCCTGTTGTGTGTGTGGTGGTGGTGGTGGTGGTGGAGTAGAAAGAAATATATATGTATGAATGCAAAAAATACCCAATAGTAGTAAGACTTAAGTATCCAAGGAGCAGTTCAACATGACATGAGTTTTCATCTGCTCATAAGCTACAGGGATTCGGGCTACAGTTGATAAGCTTATCTTGAAGTAAGACAGAAGTTAGGCTGCTGAAATTCTTACCATTTTGCTGCCATTATACAGCTGAGAGTCAAGAACTGTCAAATTACATGAGTAATAGCTATCCATATTCAAAAGGGAGAGCTGTTGACAATTGCCTCTCATCCCTCCTTTCCATTCCATCTGTGCTTGCTGCAGAGCAGGCAGGAATAAGCAGAGCTGGGGCCAGATATTGCCACATTCCCGATAAGACGCCCCAACACAGAGCGCAGAGTGTCGGGAGAGGCGAGGATAGGGCGAACAGAATTGTCGATCGCTCTGAGTACAAAAGTAATGAGAGAGATAATTCCCCCCCCTCCTTGCATTACAGCAAGAATAAATACAAAGATGATGGGAACCGCGCTGACATTGTTTGAGGTTACAAGTGATGAAGCAAAGGACGTTTACTTGATTTTCATTTCTTTTCCACTTCTCTCTTCCCCAGCCCAGCCTTTCTTCTCCCACTTCTCTGTCTTTTAAGAACAATCGCATTATATCTTCTCATAAGATACGAGGGAGATCATTATCTGGCATAACGAAAACCCAAATGACAGGGCCGATAAACTTAGCAGCTGTTTATAAAGTCTTGTAAAGGCACTCTCAGAGGTATACAGATAAGGAAATCACATAACCGAAATGGCTAAAAGCAGCATTCGATACAGAAAAACAAGAACGCCACACAAGGCATGCTACTGTAGACTGTATTCAAATCCTGAATGGCTAAGCAGGAAATGGGCAAAGACATAAAGGAAGACCATTCAGGTTTCCGTCCCTGAGCCAGAACCACATGCTCTGCAACCACCTTGCTTATGTAAACGCCAGACACTGGTTCTCTTCTGCAAAGCAGCAGTGTAAGAAGGTGGTTTGGAAAGATGTGTAAGTCAGGGGAGAGAATACTCATCCATTTCCTTACCCACCACTTTCCTCTTGAAATTCCAGTTTTAGCAGTTCCCCTCTCTGTTGCTGATCTAGGTAAAGGTAAAGAGACCCCTGACCATTAGGTCCAGTTGTGGCCGACTCTGGGGTTGCGGCGCTCATCTCGCTTTATTGGCCGAGGGAGCGCTTCCGGGTCATGTGGCCAGCATGACTAAGCCGCTTCTGGTGAACCAGAGCAGTGCACGGAAACGCCGTTTACCTTCCCGCCGGAGCGGTACCTATTTATCTACTTGCACTTTGACGTGCTTTCGAACTGCTAGGTTGGCAGGAGCAGGGACTGAGCAAGGGGAGCTCACCCCGTCGCGGGGATTCAAACCACCGACCTTGCAATCGGCAAGCCCTAGGCTCTGTGGTTTAACCCACAGTGCCACCCGCGCCCCAACTGCTGATCTAATCCTTTGTAAAAACTGCAGGTGGGAAAGTGGCAGGGAGGGGAAGGGTTAAATTCTCCCCATTTCTTCCCTTTCAGTGCTGCTGAATTCCAGGATTTCAACATGCAAGGTAACCACAGAAAGTGGTGTCCTCTGGACGTAGTTGTGGCTCTTCAGATTGTGTTGGCTTTGGAGAAATCTCCCAGAAGGGAAATGACTGGTCTTGTAGGTGAGGACAAGAAGCAGTGGTTTAACTGCAGGGCGAAACGTTATTAAGAGCTTTCTAAATGTAAGAGAGCAGAGTTTTCCAGTATTTATGCATGGTAATTCCTGAAGAATGGATGTGGCAATAGTGGATACACTTGGACGTGGTCATCCACACTAATCCTGCCAGCTGGGTCTGCATCACTCCTAGTTCACTAGTAGGATTCTTGTGGCTGGCAGATCAATCTTTCCTGTATTAAAAACTTTCCTTTCTTCCAGTGCTACTGCAACAATGGGACTCTTCTGTATAGTGAACTTGCTCAACTTATGGATGCAAAAAGGCAGCAGTTCCAACCTGTGTTCATCACAATCAGCATCGTTTCCATTCCACCTCGGTTTGGTTTCCACCAAATACAACATTATTTGCCTTGCTGTCTGCTGCTCAGCGTAAGCTAAAGGTAAAGGGGCCCCTGACCATTAGGTCCAGTCGTGACCAACTCTGGGGTTGCGGCGCTCACCTCGCTTTATTGGCTAAGGAAGCCGGCGTACAGCTTCCGGGTCATGTGGCCAGTATTACTAAGCCGCTTCTGGCGAACCAGAGCAGCGCACGGAAGCGCCGTTTACCTTCCCGCCAGAGCAGTACCTGTTTATCTACTTGTACTTTGACATGCTTTCGAACTGCTAGGTTGGCAGGAGCAGGGACCGAGCAACGGGAGCTCACCCAGTCGCGGGGATTCGAACCGCCAAACTTCTGATCGGCAAGTCCTAGGCTCTGTGGTTTAACCCACAGCGCCACCCGCGTCCACAGCGCCACCTCCAGTGTACCTTATTTAACTATTTATGTAGCTTACATACATTTAACTATTTATGTAGCTTACATACATTTCAATGTAAAGGAAACATAAAAGCAATAGTTTAAAAAGTCATTAATCATTTGTGAATATCTTTTGAATTCGTTGGATTCACCTACTTTCCTGCCCACAGACAGACACAAATTGCAGCAATTTCTGCTTCTTTCTTTGTTTTTCCTGGAATTCTCTGACAGTATCCCAACTAAAGAATACTATCTGGCCTCCACAGGGATAGCAACTGAACTGTAGTTCAAAACAACATGAATCTCACCTCCCTAATAGATTTTGCTGTGAATATTTCAGGATTTTTTGGGGCGGGAGGCATTGTGGACTCCCATACAAAGAATGGGATTGCGTCAACTCCATCTTTGCAAATACATTATCTAAGAACCAGTATATACAAAGTGAATTCTGAAAAGCTGGAAATTGCATCTTTTTAATATGTATTAAAAGCACAGTGCTTTGTGAGGATATACTGCTAAATAGTGGGACATAAAATGAAATAAATATATTTCTTATCACTCAAGAGGACAAACGGTACACACTGATTTACTATCTGGATAGCCAGATTAGGCCTCTTTAAATGGTTTCCGGCAAAATGTCTAACTTCCTTAATTCAGTCTTGCTGTGAACTTTACAAAGTCAGCCTTAAATCATAATGAAACCCCATATCCTAATGCAAGCCAGTGTTATAAACCCTGTGTCAATGCAGTATTTCACTAATTAAAAGGGTCACAAGTTCAAGTCCAGATGGAATTCTTGTGCTTATATTCTCTCATTAGAGGAGAAATAAGAAGACAGAAGAGTGAAAAAAAAGAGATTTTTAATTTTTTTATTTTAAAAAAACAAACACCCGGTACTTTAATAATTATGCTTAGTTGGAATATAAGAATTAGACTTCTTCGGACAGAAATAAAAGTTTTCATGAAATGTGGGTACTAGAGTTTTCAAGTTTTATCTGCTGTGGCATAACACCAATTAGGGACGGACGATCAGATCCTTAAAAGCTACTGGCACACAATCTCTCTCTGCCAGCAATTCAGTAAGCAGGATAACTTTTCCTACAGCAAAGAACTGTAGCAGCTTCCAATGACTGTGCAGCTCATTGCATCAGCCTGAGAGCCAGTGCTCCCTTTCTGATTCTGCTTTGCAGTGGACCCCAATGTCTGTCTTTGTGAAGGATTTAAGCACATGGGTAACTCCCTCTGTTGGCGCTGTGGGTTAAACCACAGAGCCTAGGACTTGTCGATCAGAAGGTCAGTGGTTCCAATCCCCGTGATGGGGTGAGCTCCCGTTGCTCAGTCCCTGCTCCTGCCAACCTAGCAGTTCAAAAGCTCATCAAAGTGCAAGTAGATAAATAGGTGGGAAGGTAAACGGCGTTTCCATGCACTGCTCTGTTTCGCCAGAAGTGGCTTAGCCATGCTGGCCACATGACCCGGAAGCTGTACGCCGGCTCCCTCGGCCAATAAAGCGAGATGAGCGCCACAACCCTTGAGTCGTCTGCGACTGGACCTAATGGTCAGGGGTCCCTTTACCTTTACCTAACTCCCTCTGTATTCAGCAATGCTGAAAAGCTGAGTGGCATTCATGTCCCTTTGTCCCGCACGGAACACCAGCAAAACAAATGTTTTTGAATAGAGTTCTTTACAGTTCATTGTAAAGATTTTGATCGCTTTCCTAACCCTCCTCTGTTTGACAGTGGAAGGGACTCCCTCAGAAGGCAGCAGGCTCTCCTTCCTTGGAGGTTTTGAAGCAGAGTTTGGATGGTCATTTGTTATGGATGCATTTGTTGAGATTCCTGCATTGCAGGGAGTTGAATTAGATGACCCTCAGGCAGTGGTGGAGGATGCCGCTCAGAGGCTCTGGAGTCTGCCTGCTACTCAGCTGCCCTGCAGCTGGGGAGGAGGCAGTGGGTGGACCGTCTGGGCAGTGTAGAGCCTGTGTGTGCCCCCAATTCACCGTCTCTCTCCCAGGAGAGAGGTGTGGCTTGGGCGCACTGCAGGTTCTGCAGTGAGTGCCGCCCAATATTTTGCCCCCCCCCCTCAGTGGTGATACCCGGGGCAGCCCACAGCCACTGCACCCCCTTCCTCTGCCCCCCTTCCAACTCTACAATTCTATGATTCTGTTATCATATTGTACCCCACCTGTATACAACTCTGCTGTTCCTATTGATGTTGCATTCACCAAGTTTACCCCCAGGCCATTCAGGAACGATGTAGCATAGTTCAGGAAACATTTAACTACATTCTGGGAAAGGGTTGTAACTTAGTGGAAGAACATATGCTTTGTGAAAGGTTGCACATTGAATAACTAGAATATGGGTAGGCAAACTAAGGCCCAGGGGCCAGATCTGGCCCAATCGCCTTCTAAATCCGGCCTGCGGATGGTCCAGGAATCAGCATGTTTTTACATGAGTAGAATGTGTGCTTTTATTTAAAATGCATCTCTGGGTTATTTGTGGGGCATAGGAATTTGTTCATTTTTTCCCTTCAAAATATAGTCCGGCCCCGCACAAGGTCTGAGGGACAGTGGACCGGCCCCCTGCTGAAAAAGTTTGATGACCCCTGAATCTGTAGGTTGGATGGAGATATACTTCTCTCAGAAATCCTGTTGCCTGTCCGTGTAGATCAGGGCTTGGCAACAAGGTAACCCCTGTTGAACTCACTATTGGTCTTGTCAACTCAATCTGCAGGACCAGTCTGTGCATGCAGGAGACGTCCCTTACTCAACGAAGGTTTGAGACCCAATATTCTGTATGTACAAGGCAACATTTGCTTAAAAACCTGTGAGAAGTGAGGTTACAGCGAACCAGGCAGAGGGCCTTCTTGGTGGCGGCACCCGCCCTGTGGAATGCCCTCCCATCAGATGTCAAGGAAATAACCAACTATCTGACTTTTAGAAGACATCTGAAGGCAGCCCTGTTTAGGGAAGTTTTTAAAGTTTGATGTTTTATTGTGTTTTTAATATTCTGTTGGGAGCCGCCCAGAGTGGCTGGGGAAACCCAGCCAGATGGGTGGGGTATTATTATTATTATTAATAATAAAATAAAATATTATTACTATTATTATTTGCATCTGCACATTTTAAAGCTTAGCTTCTCTGATCAGTCACAGACTGCAGGATGCTTGCAGTTCTGTTATGATAGCATGGTTAAATGTTGATTCAATTAATACAGGCATGATGTGACTTAGTTCTTATGGAAATCAATGGGATATATGTTCGGCTAACTTTATCTAGATCTAGCCCCAAGAGAAGCAAGCAGGCTTCCCACTGTTAATTATGTATGGAGGTGAGTCCAGAGAACCACAAAATGTTTCCCCAGGTCCAATAACTCTGATGTGTTTCTGAAGACAGCAAATGTTCATGCTGTATGGTGAACCTCTTTTGAAACTCAAAAACCAGTTTGTGATATGCCAAGGAGATTGGCTGTTCTACAGGGTGGGTGGAAGGAGGGGATAGAATTACACCAACTGTGCCCAAGTCCTTGATAATTCCTTAACTAGCTTTCGGAATCCTGTCTGTGATGTCTTAAATTAAGCAGGTTTTGAAAGAAATGAAGTTTCTAAAGAAACAATTGAGCCTTGCAAACATCATCATGTTTCCTAACGTCAAAAATCCCCCCTCATCATCTGAATGATTTCTCTCTCTTTCTGATTTTAGCTTTATTAATGAAACAAAAAGGCATCTATAACAGATAAATAATACATCATATGAGATTCAAGCACACTATTTATAATGCAGATCACTGACACCTATCAACTCTGATTAAATCAGATTCTGCATATTTTGCCACATCTGCAGTTTGTCAATCTTTGTGTTCTTGTTAATCACTGAAGCAGCTACGTTGAACACTTACTTAGGCAGGAAGAACCAGCTGCACAGATATAAGATGGGGGACACCTGGCTTTCCAGTAGTACAAATGAAAAGGATCTAGAGGTCTTGTAGACCTCAAGCTTAACATGAATTAACAGTGTGAAGCAACAGCAAAAGGCTGCATCAACAGAAGTATAGTGTCCCAATCAAAGGAAATAATAGTACCCCTCTTTTCTTCCTTCTTCCACACCTGGAATACTGTGTCCAGTTCTGGGCACCACATTTTTTAGAAGGATATTGACAAGCTGGAATGTGTGCAGAGGAGGGCAATCATGACAATCAAAGATCTGGAAACCAAGCCTTATGAGGGAAGGATGAGGGAGTTGTGGAAAAGAGGAGACTGAGAGGAGATATGACAGTCATCTTCAAATATCTCAAGGGCTGTCACATGGAAGATGGAGCAAGCTTGTTTTCTCCTGGTCTGGAGGGTTAGACTCAAACCAATGCATTGAAATTACAAGAAAAGAGATTCTGACTAAAATATGAAGAACTTTCTGTTCCACTGTTCCAGACAGTGAAATAGACTCCCATGAGGGCTGGTGGACTCTCCTTCTTTGATGGTTTTTAAGCAGAAGTTGGAAGGCCATCTATCATATTTGAACTAGTTGAGATTCCTGCATTGCAGAGGGTTGGACTGGATGACCCTCAAGGTCCCTTCCAACTCTACAATTCTACGATTCTATGAATGAATGAATGAGCAGAGTTTGCTAGGATGCTGCACTAGAGATGCTGCGCAAATGTGAGGCTCGAACCCACAATATTGAGATTAAGGGTCTCATGCTCTACTAACTGAGCTAAACCAGGTAGACACCCTTTCCTCAAACTCTTATTTCTTTTTTAAATGTCCATACAGCTTTTCGTTTGTGACAATAAAAAGGCATCTCACATTATGAAAAACCTTTTAAAAAGTCAATTGAGCGAAAAGCACTGGTTGTTGTTGTTGTTTAGTCGTTTAGTTGTGTCCGACTCCTGTCTTCCACACTGGTAAAACACCACAATCCTAAGGTATCCACAATTGGTACTAGCAACCAGGGAAGACCATATAGAAGGGGGGAAAGGCAAGGGTGATATGGATCTTTTTTCGAGAGCTGGTCTACCAATGCCACTGCAATTTGAAAGACTTCTTGAAGTCAACAGATCTGCTTGCGGATTTACCATGTAACACGAGCTTGGTGTTCATTTTGCCTTGTACATTTGGGGGGGGGGGGTGTAGGATAAGGAACCACTCTGATTCAAAGCTCTTGGCACTTTCTGCCGCACCCAGGGAACTCCTTTCTGTCCCGTTCATTTTGACAGAGTGAGCTGTTCTGATTGAGCAAAGCCCGTATTGATGGGGTCCCAATGCCCGCAGCAAAAATTGCTGGGTTCAGGTCAGGTGCATTAATTTCATAGCTGACCTTCCAGGCAGTGTTTGCACCATTATCCCTCATCCCATTTTTTTTAAAAAAATGTATTTCGCCTCTTAATTTATGTCTCTTAATTTTTATTTGTATCTATATGCACACAAGCATGTACTGAGAGAAACAAAAGAACTTTCTGATGGTAAGAGCTGTTCGACAGTGGAATGAAATCCCTCCGTAGGTGGACTCTCCTCCACTTTGTTGTTGATGTTTTTGTTTAGTTGTTTAGTCGTGTCCGACTCTTCGTGACCCCATGGACCAGAGCACACCAGGCACTCCTGTCTTCCACTGCCTCCCACAGTTTGGTCAAACTCATGCTGGTAGCTTCGAGAACACTATCCAACCATCTCGTCCTCTGTCGTCCCCTTCTTCTTGTGCCCTCCATCTTTCCCAACATCAGGGTCTTTTCCAGGGAGTCTTCTCTTCTCATGAGGTGGCCAAAGTATTGGAGCCTCAGCTTCAGGCTCTGTCCTTCCAGTGAACACTCAGGGCTGATTTCCTTCAGAATGGATAGGTTTGATCTTCTTGCAGTCCATGGGACTCTCAAGAGTCTCCTCCAGCACCATAATTCAAAAGCATCAATTCTTCGGCGATCAGCATCAATTCTTCTTTACGGTCCAGCTTTCACTTCCATACATCACTACTGGGAAAACCATAGCTTTTACTATACAGACCTTTGTTGGCAAGGTGATGTTTCTACTTTTTAAGATGCTGTCTAGGTTTGTCATTGCTTTTCTCCCAAGAAGCAGGCATCTTTTAATTTTGTGGCTGCTGTCACCATCTGAAGTGATCATGGAGCCCAAGAAAGTAAAATCTCTCACTGCCTCCATTTCTTCCCCTTCTATTTGCCAGGAGCTGATGGGACCAGTGGCCATGATCTTCGTTTTTTTGATGTTGAGCTTCAGACCATATTTTGCGCTCTCCTCTTTCCCCATCAATAAAAGGTTCTTTAATTCCTCCTCACTTTCTGCCATCAAGGTTGTGTCATCTGCATATCTGAGGTTGTTGATATTTCTTCCGGCAATCTTAATTCCTCCTCCACTGGAGGTTTATAAATAGAGGTTGGTTGGCCATCTGTGAGGGATTCCTTATTTCTGATTCCCGCGTTGCAGGCCTTTGGACTAGATGACCCTTAGTGTCCCTTCCAACTCTACAGTTCAGAGATGTCTCCAGGTCTGAGTGGTCCAATAGCACAGCGCCCTCTACTGGGCTTCCTCCTATGTAGCTGGTCCTACCTGATTCATACTTCTTGGGACAATATAGGAACCAAAACACAGGTATCCCGCAGAGCACCTGCAGAAGATTTCTCCACCCCAACACTGTTAAGATAAGCTGCAGTAACAGTAACGGGTTGGGGGGGGCAGTTCTGCAGCGTTGCTCCTGGCACCAGCTGTATATGGCTCAGATCAAAGTGTGAGAACCTCTGTTTTCCATCCCTACAGACTTCCCCATTCACAAAACTTTAACCTTATTCTTATTTTTCTTATTTAAAAACCACGTTTCCAAATAAGCAAGCTGTGGGAAGAAGAATATTTGACTATGGATTTCTCGTTATTAGTGCATACCGATCTCATAAGTGTTGCTGAAACAAAGACTTTTAAGTGAAGGTTTTGGAACTGGGGAGGAACAGGACAGGGGAAAGCAGGGGATGGCAGGGGGGAGAGGCTGGACCGCCGTGCAGCTTTTAGAAAATAATTAGTGCTCTAACATAAATATATGTCACTGACTGTAGTAATGTCTACAGGAAATAAATAACAGTGGAACACAATAAAACTCCCTGTAATGTACTCTGTTGTAATATTGATGGTAGCATATGGCAACCATCTGACAGCTGTTAAACAGATGTGGCAATTAGCAAACCTTATGGTCATGCTGTTAAGATTATTATGCAACACGTTCTTTAGCAAAATTAGATGACTTCCTACTTTCAGTAGCTTTACACATGTGGAGAGCTAGCCTAATGTCCCATTTAGGCAGTATTGTTAGCTAATGTCTCTTATATGTGTCTGGATATCTCTGTGTGTGTGGTTTGTTTTTTTGCTTTTTTGTGTATGTGTAGAAAGAGAGAAAGAAAGGGGTGATGCCTCATGGAAGATTTAAAGAAATTCAGAATTTAAACAAGAACAATATCAATTCCGCTGTGCAGCAGATACTTCAATTATAATAGCTAATGGACAAATTGAGAGATAAAAAGACTTTTCTATCATGTTGAAATTCAATGAACAGTTTTCAATTAGGCACCAAGTATAAAAAGGGGGAAGAGGAAGATACTTTTCCTTGATGTTAACATTTCAGAGAAAGATGAGAGCAGCTCCACATTTTCATTATACAGAAGAGATGCATATAATGATGCATATTTAAATTATAAATCAGGTCAGTATCTGCCAAATGAAAGCAATATCAATTAGAGTGAAGGTGGATCAGGCTTTAAAATGCCTTATATTTAATGACAAAAGTATGATTGTTAATCTTGCCAGGCCAACAAAGAGATAATTTAAGGCAGTAACAAATCAAAGAGTAATGTCACAAAAATAAGCCCTCGCAGCTTTTTTGGGGCAGTATTATTATAATTAATAGACTTCGAATGACTTTTTTTTTTGGTGGGTTATAGGCTTTCACCAAAGCGTTTACGGCAGGCATAAAATATGAAACTCGAAATAGTGGGTTTGACTAAGGTTGACTTGAGGGTCCTTAAGCCTTTCCACTACAGTAATTCCTGTAAAATAATAGTTTCATTTATAGGCTTAATTTATAATGTTGAATTTATGCCAGTTCATCTAATATAAATCATGATTATGGCGTGATCTATCGTATGTCACTTGAGCTAATGCAAATTAAATATCGGTACATTTTAAGTGAAGGAGGAAACCCCTCTGTGCTACAATAACACTAAGTGTCTGGTCCACAAAAGCTTACTTAGCTGTTCTTTTTAGTGCAGATATAGTATGAACTAGTGAGATGGTGGGATGGCTGTAGCTTTGGGGCACAGCTATAGATCTCTTTATGGGCCAAATGATTTCCAGCATAGTGGAGAGCGGCTGGAAAGTGCTTAGCGGACCTGCTGGCCTATCTATCCCGACACTCCTATGGGGATTGCTGTTATAATTAAATGGCAACCCATCACTCCGACCGCCCCAAATTAAAACAGAGCTCAGTCTGATGACTAGTTACACCAAAGCAGATGTTTTCAGTATACGAGTATAGGAGCTACTGCAGGGATGAAGGCAGACATCTCAAGAAGACGTTTTCAAAATGCTCTCATTGTGATCCAAGGAAGAGGTAAAGGTAAAGGACCCCTGGATGGTTAAGTCCAGTCAAAGGTGACTATGGGGTTGCGGTGCTCATCGCACTTTCAGGCTGGTGTTTGTCCACAGACAGCTTTCTGGGTCATGTGACCAGCAGGACTAAACCGCTACTGGCAGGGCCAGATTTAGGTTTGATGAGGCCCTAAGCTACTGGAGGTAATGGGACCCTTTATATGTCCAGCTGTCCTTTGTCAACAACAAACCAGTGATATTTTAGGGAGCAGGCTAGCAGGCGGGGCCCATTACTTACATCATAGGAGCCTACACACTGTTGCTGTATGTAGGTTTTATTTTATTTGTTTTTTATCATATATTTTGGAAATGTACATCTGAGGTTTTTTCCTTTAATTTTTTGGGGGGGCCTCCAAGAGAGTGGGGCCCTAAGCTATAGCTTGTTTAGCTTACACGTAAATCCAGCATGGCTACTGGTGCACGGAGGACCGTGACGAGTGCAAGAGCACACAGAAATGCCGTTTACCTTCCCACCACAGCAGTACCTCTTTATCTACTCTCACTGGTGCGCTTTCGAATTGCTAGGTTGGCAGGAGCTGGGACAGAGCAACAGGAGCTCACCCCATCGTACAAATTCAAGCCGCCGATCTTTTGATCGGCAAGCCCAAGAGGCTCAGTGGTCTAGACCGCAGAGCTGCCCGCGTCCCTTTATCCAAAGAAGAATACCTCTTTCATTCCCAGAGCAAGGTCAGCATGAACCAGGGAACCGAGGCATTTTTGACTATGTCAAAATGGCAATTCTGTGCAGCTTCACACAGAGTCAATTAAGCGTTGGCCAAAAGCCAAGGATGACTGAGCAGAGAGGAGTTATTCTGCCTGGAGATATGGGACCTTGGAGACAGCTCTACCATTGGTTGAGGTCTCACACAAGCATGATGACTTATGACCTTACTGACTGGATAGATTTTTGTTCAGTGTGGTGTTCTGAGTTCTGAGAGTCGTTTGGAGTTTGTTAAGAGAGAGCTAGTAAAGATCCGCATCTGTTCTTGTATATAGTAGCTTGTAGTTGTTGTTGTTTAGTCGTTTAGTTGTGTCCGACTCTATGTGACCCCATGGACCAGAGCACACCAGGCACTTCTGTCTTCCACTGCCTTCCGCAGTTTGCTCAAATTCATGCTGGTAGCCTCAAGAACACTATCCAACCATCTTGTCCTCTGTCATCCCTTCTCCTTGTGCCCTCCATCTTTCCCAACATCAGGGTCTTTTCCTGGGAGTCTTCTCTTCTCATGAGGTGGCCAAAGTTTTGGAGTCTCAGCTTCAGGATCTGTCCTTCCAGTGAGCACTCAGGGCTGATTTCCTTCAGAATGGATAGGTTTGATCTTCTTGCAGTCCATGGGACTCTCAAGAGTCTCCTCCAGACCATAATTCAAAAGCATCAATTCTTCGGCGATCGGCCTTCTTTATGGTCCAGCTCTCACTTCTATACATCACTACTGGGAAAACCATAGCTTTAACTATACGGACATTGTAGAGTCTGCTGTAAATAATAAACATCTCTAAGTAACCAAGTTACTAGTAGCATCGTCTTGTTCCTGCTTCGTCCATCCTGCCTGCAACTGATTGCTTTCTGGAACTCTGCGTATGCTCTGCTGGGGTCTGGCTATGGTCCTGCAACAGGTCAAAGTTGCGAAACACCAATAGTTGTGCCCCCCTAGTCATGCGGAGAAGGTGGCTCCTCTGATTTCTGCCATGTTTGAAGCTGCTCATCTGCGGTGGGTTGAGTGTGCAGTACATCTGTCATGGAAGCTACGGAGAGAGACTCACCCTACTGGGGACAAACCTGCTGTGACTGCTCTGAAAATATTTCACCTGTCTTCAGATCAACTGGACTACCATGGTTTTATTATGGTACGGTTAGAGGGTATGTTGATGGAAATATTCAAAGACAGGAAAGAGCTTTCATTCAACTGGTAAACGCACAGGGGAATATATTCCTAATCCTTTTGCTGGTCCTGGTGTCAGCAGATCAAAGCTCTGGGCTGAGGTGTCATGGGCTGGCTGAATCCTGAGGAGTGGTGAGATGCACCAACTGGGGAACCCCCAAGGGAACCCCCAGGGGAAGAAGGCTCAGAGCCGGTGGATTGGTAGTGCCCACCAGTCTACACTGTTCTCCTTTTGTTACCGCCACTCTCCTGCTGCTAGGACTACCAGCACAGTAGTGGACCCACTTGGGGGCGCTCTTACGAGGGCCTCCTGAAACATGGAGCTGGACTGAGATTCTGTTAACAATAACGCTTGGAGATTGCACCTGCATGCTTGAAGATGGAGGCAAGTCCTCTACTACCAAGCCATTGCCTCCATCCCGAAATTTGGGAGCATGCGTGAAGGATGAATTTTCAACAGTTGTTTCACCTTGTATAGAACAAAACACTGTTCAGTTAGACATACATTTCCAAAAATACTCTACAAGACATGTTGCCTTCTGTAGCACTTTGCCAAAATGATCACTTTTAATAAACCTCCCAAAAGCCAGCTAAACTGGACGACGGCAACACAGTCCTCTTAATCGTAAAACAAACAAACAAACAAACTTAAATTCGAGTTTAAACAAATGTTGAACTAGATTTTCAGATACCATATTTGCCTGGTAGCACAGTATCCGCAAAGCACATGTCCATTTTCCAGAGGCATCATCCATTACAGGGTAACTGTTGAGAAGATCTAGTAATTTATGGTGGTGTGACATGAATTCCTGGATGAGATCCGAGACATCCCCTGGCATCAAAGTGATGGTGGTGGTGTGGAAGGATATGATATTTTTGGGGGGCAGATATATCCATCTTTGTATGACATGATCAAATGGATTAGGAATTAAAACTTAGATTTGAACAAGAATCTGCTCATGCAGTTCACTAGGAGTGATTTTTTTTTTTAAATTATTATTATTTATTGGATTTCTTACCTGCTTTTTGCAATGTTCCCAGGATGGGTTACTTATAGCAGTATAAAAATACAATATTAAAATCAGTTAAAACAAGTTACAATCAGAAAAAGAGCATGGGTTCTAAAAAAATATGGACCTCCAGTATCCAAGGGGGAAACTTAATCAAGGCTACAGCTGTAAGCCTACTTACTTGGAAGTAGGTCACATTCAACTCAGTGTGGCTTATTTCTCAATAAATGAGTTTAGAGTGATGCTCTTTGTTTTTTGTTGTTGTTTTTTTTGTATTCTGTCTGTGTAATCCACCCTGGGAATTCTTTGAAAGGTGGGTTAGAAATAACTAGAAGAAATAGATAATTGTTACACTGTAGTGTACGTTTCTGGTTAGCATTTAATTTATTGATTATACATTTCTATCCCATCTTTCCTCCCAAAGGAGCCCAGGGTGGCATTTAAGGATGTTCCCTAACTGCACAGTTTAGTAATTTTGACATTGCCTCTTGGAGGGTGGGCAGTGGGTAGCAGCTACATTCGTTTAGCCTCACTTTCCTTTCATTGTTGTCATTGCTAGCTTCAGGTAGACATCGGAAGAAGCCTAGCCTTAGCTCTAATAAAGTTCTGAGCCCTGTTTGAATGGTTGTGGGATTATTGTACAAATAGTTTGCAGTTACGTGTGATGCAGTGATCAGACTAAGACTGTGAACACCCAGATTAACATAAGAAGAACCCTGCTGATTCTTCAAAGCCAAAGGCCTATCTATACAGGATCCCGTTTCCTACAGTGAGTGAGCAGAAGCCCAAGAAGGACATAAAGGGAAGCCCAAGAAGGACATAAAGTCAATAGGCTTTTCCTACTTATGCTTTTCCCACATTCAGTATTTATAGACTTGCTACTTCTAGTCCTGGCCAGAATGACTACTAGCCAGTGGAGTAGTGGTCTGGGGTCATGGAGGTCAGTGACAGAGCTGCCCAACCTGTATGGAACTTTTTGGCCAACCCAAAGCTAAGCATTTAAGGTGACTGAAAAAGCAAGGTGCTTCCGTTGCGAGAGAACGGTTTGCAAGTTCTGTTACATACAATGGAACGTCATGGAAAATGTAACTTCTTTGAAAAATCATTTTTATTTGATTTTTACAATACAAAATTATAAGAATTCGAATACATACCCTAGAGTGGCTGCATCATTAAAACTGCATCTTCTTCGAAACTCTATTATATCGATCCATATTTTCCATGGTAATTGTCACACGACTAGTGAAATCAAAATCCTGCCAATGTTTCCAGCTGCTTACACTGGTCTCTTAAATAACTGATAAATTTTTCCCATTCTTTTGTAAAGTTTTTGTCTTCTTGATTCCTGAGTCTTCCAGTCAGCTTTGCCATTTTGACACAGTCTATCAGCTTGGTTTGCCATTCTTCTCTGGTAGGAAGCTTGTCTTCTTTCCATCTCTGAGCTAATAACATCCTGGCTGTTGTTCTTCCATGCATAAAAAGTCTTTTCTGATCCTTTGGAAAACGTAACTTCAGTCACTCTAAATGAAGATATTGCAGCGCTCCAAATCATATGCCCATGTATGTGTGCAGAAGATCTCGCTCAAAAGTGGCATATGGAGATCTGCACAAATGGTTGCAATCCATCCTGAATTATTACTGTTGTATAATTGTAAGATTATTGTACAATTTTAGAAGGCTGTATAACCTTAGAAGGGGCGTGGCTGTGATGGGGCAGGGCTGTGACGATCGTAAAGGGACCATGAACGTCTGAATCTGCTGCTACCCTACTTCCAGTCTAAGCTTCCATGAATTTTGTCTAATTCCCCTTTAAAGACTAAATTGGTGACCATCACCCCAACTTCCTCCCAGTTAGTCTACAGAGCAACATTGCAACTGTTTCAAAGGTTCCTCTTCCTGATAATGTGAAAGATGGATTCAAATACATTTAAACACATATATGCAGTTCTTTTCTTCCAGAAAGAAAGGTGCCAGTACAGTGTTACCTTGGGTTAAGAACTTAATTTGTTCTGGAGGTCCGTTCTTAACCTGAAGCACCACTTTAGCTAATGGGGCCTCCCCCCACCACCACGCAATTTCTGTTCTCATCCTGAAGCAACGTTCTTAACCCAAGGTACTATTTCTGGGTTAGCGGAGTCTGTAACCTGAAGCGTCTGTAACCCGAGGTACCACTGTACCGTGTACCCTTAAGTACCCCAGAAGAAAAGCACTATATATATACCACTTGATATAATACTAATAATACTAATAGTAAGTAAGTAAGTAAGTAAGTAAGTAAGTAAATAAAGTGGACAGCCTGCCTGGGGCACTGGAGATGGGACAAGACTGAGGGTTGATCGAGCATTCAATTTGCAAAACATGAACATGTGCAAGACGAAGAAGAAGAAGAAGTGTTTGGATTTGATATCCCGCTTTATCACTACCCGAAGGAGTCTCAAAGCGGCTAACATTCTCCTTTCCCTTCCTTCCCCACAACAAACACTCTGTGAGGTGAGTGGGGCTGAGAGACTTCAGAGAAGTGTGACTGGCCCAAGGTCACCCAGCAGCTGCATGTGGAGGAGCGGGGAAGCGAACCTGGTTCACCAGATTACGAATCTACCGCTCTTAACCATTACACCACTCTGGAAAGTTGCAAAGTCACATTTATTCACACTGAGCACTCAGACCCAACTATGATTGCTGATAGGAATGCTGAATATTTCTTCACAGCCAACATGAAGCACCAGCAGACAATTTTGTATGTGCTTTAATTGGAACTTTTTCTGAAACATAGCAAAAGCAACTCCAGAACTGACCAAAAGACAGATTTCCTTATCTCTCTCTCTCTCTCTCTCTCTCTCTCTCTCTCTCTCTCTCTCTGAGAGAACCACCCCACTTACATGCTAGACGTAGCTGATGCCACGTGGTGGATCATTTACAATCCAATCCATTTATCGCAAAAGAGCAGAAGAAAAATGGAAGGGAGGCAGGGAAAATAGCATCAAAAGTGCCAGCACAAAGAAAAGATGAAACCAAATCAGCATTCAAATTACATGCATGTCTCAATTTTGCTTTGTTATTGTGTCACTATTTTGAAAAGCCCAAATTATGCTCATAAAAACTTAAGCTATGCATACATATGTATGAAAATCTTCGGCTTTAGCATGACTGAGACAGACAAGCCCGGTAGTTGGTTTTCTGCTCAGAACATGGAAGCAAATAATAATCAAAGATAGTTGAGTTGCACAAGATACTGGGATTCCGGGATCCACCTCCATTGTTTCTTTCAAAAGGCAGGAAACCGTCAAGGAAATAAGTAGGTAC
Source organism: Podarcis gaigeae (assembly GCF_964106915.1). Taxonomy (NCBI): domain Eukaryota; kingdom Metazoa; phylum Chordata; class Lepidosauria; order Squamata; family Lacertidae; genus Podarcis; species Podarcis gaigeae. Next base: position 17,749,584 of record NC_139682.1, on the reverse strand, counting down.
TCTTGTCTTGTCATCTTTCTGGATTCAGCCCTCCTCCATGTGAAACCAATACTAAATCTTACGTTGGCTTCATTTGGCTGCAACACTAACCCATTAGAGATGTACAGTGGTACCTCAGGTTAAGAACTTAATTCGTTCCGGAGGTCCGTTCTTAACCTGAAACTGTTCTTAACCTGAAGCACCACTTTAGCTAATGGGGCCTCCTGCTGCTGCCGCGCCGCCGGAGCATGATTTCTGTTCTCATCCTGAAGCAAAGTTCTTAACCCGAGGTAATATTTCTGGGTTAGTGGAGTCTGTAACCTGAAGCGTCCGTAACCTGAAGCATATGTAACCCAAGGTACCACTGTATTAATTTTATTGCACTAGTGAAATCTTAACAGCTTTGTGATCTGCAGTTACACACACACACACACACACACAAAATTAGAATATGCAAGGTGGTTCGCACTCATTTTCTCAGCAATCCTTACAACAGCCTTGCAAGGTAGGCCAAGATTATTGTCACCATACATGTGGAAGGGTGAGTCTCAGAATAGTAGCTCACCTAAAAAACAGCCCCATGAGTTAATGACAGAGGCAGGATGTAAATCTAGTTAAGTCTCTTAGCCAGGACAACACACTAGCTCTTAATGCATATATTAATACCGTATTGGCCTGAATATAAGCCTCACTTTTTTTTCAAATTCCAACCGTGAAAAGTTAAAGTATGGCTTAAATTCGCGATCTTACAAAAATGGGCTTTTACGATATCGCTGCTGAAACAGGCATACGGTAAAACGGAACGGGTGTGAGTGCCTGTGGAATGTTAAGGGAGTGGCTTATATTAAGGCATTGTCTTTTATTTGCCTTCCCCTTGAATTTTAAAGGTGCAGCTTATATTGGGCTATTTTGGTATGTAATTATTTAATAAGTAATTAATATGAAAGTGTTTTTTAAAAAAATGAATATGCTATGGCAACATACAGTGGTTTTAGTGTGGTTAGAATATTAGACAGGGCCCAAGGAGGCCTGCGTTCAAATTCCCACTTGCCATGAAATTCATTGGGTAAATTTGGGTCAATCAAACTCTTAGCTTAACCTACCCCATGAGGTTGTTGTAAAGGGGAAAAAGGGATATTGGGTTAGTACCCTTTAATTTTTTGTTTTGCAACGAATCAACATGGCTTTGCGTTCAGTAGTATTGTTCCTGCTGTTTTGGCTTTTCCTTCATTATTACACACATTCACAATTTTGCAACCCTGAGATAAATGGCTTATAAACATAGCTAGACAGGTTATGCTGGGATTGGAGATACACAGCGTCTATGCTGGTGGAACGGCTGTTGTATCCTATTCCTGCTCCAGTGGTGATAGGCACCTGTTGGAACTGGTAGGGCGGAAGGCAGGGAGTTCAACAGTAGGTGGCGCCAGAGCCAATGACATGCAGAGACAACTGGTTCCGGTTCTTACTCCATCCTCCTCTCTGCTGAGTTATGCACTGAAAGTGAGGAGAGGAAAACTTTCTTTCTTTTCCACCATATATATATATATATATATATATATATATATATATATATATGCTTTCGTATATATATATATATAATGTACAATTGTCACCTCATACAAAATGTCAATAAAGTATGTGTGGAAGAATAAAAACACAACTTTGAAAAAAAAGACAGTTAAAAACAGAAGAACACTAAATCACCGAACCAAACAACAGTTTAAAGGAGCAATTTTAAACAGCAGTAGATACAACTGTGATTCTGAAAAGACTCACTTAAATAAAATTCTGTCTGCCGCCCACCTGAATGGAGGAAGTGAGGGGCCAACCAGTTGCAGCGTTCTCTTGAGATGTCTTTCCAATCCCTGGGCACTTCAGTGGAAAAGGCTCTTTACTGAATACCCACCTGGCTTGCTTAGTTAAGAGCAGGATCTGAATGAGCTTCTGGGGTGAAACAAAAATTATGGAAGGCTTGCATGGGTGGAGTGGCAGGGTGAGGAATGCAGCTCTTGAGATATTCTGGTTGTCCTTGTTTGAGGCAGAACTGGGGAACTGTGCAGATGTTGTACTCTGTTTCCCATGAGCCCCACTCAGCTAGGCCAAAAGTCATGGACCATAGGAGTAGCTGAACAACATGGTCTTGGAATATGATCTGAAGGTATATGAGGCCACCACCTGGCTGAAGCTAAGCAGTCCTGTGTCTGGTCAATCCTGGATGGTGGTTGCTTGAGAACCTTGAGTTCCATAATGGAAGAAAGGTGGGATAGAAATAAATGAATGAATGAATGAATGAATGAATGAAACATCTGGAGGGCCATAAGTTCCTCATTCTTAGTTAAGAGCTGTGAAGACAGTTGGCCTCAACTATTATTTAGTATAACATTTATTTAGGTTTGTATACCACCCTTCAACTGAAGATCACAGGGTGGTTAAAAATTCCCAGTTAAAAATTCTCAGTGGCATGGGTGCAATATAAAGTTAAACCATGGTTAAAATCATCAAGGGAAAGTGTGAGGAGCACTCAGAACAGAGGAGGGAATAAGATGGGAAAGGGACTGTTATAAGCCCATAGTCCATTCTCAATCTCTGTGTCGAGACAGCAGCCACATTACATCTGCGCTGAGACACTGAGTTATGATGGGGCAAAGACAGAAGCCGAGATCTCCCTGATCCATTTCCAAGTTACGCTGAGCTTGCTAGTGGTTGGTTTTTACGCCCAAAGCAAAATGCTAATTTTCAGGGTCAAATGCTGATTTGCGTAGAAAGGGTCAACGGACACCAAAGTGGACATTAAATGCTAAATTTTGTTGTCAGCCCTTGGTCATCATTACGAGAAGTCGGGTTGTAAAAGGAGACATTGCCACACTCTCTTCAAAACGCTGCCGTCTTGCAAGGTGAGTGCGATGGATGTCATAAAATAATAATAATACCTAGCACTTTATAGTTTCAAAGGGCTGTAAAACATTAAACCAATTAAACCTCACGGCCCAGCCCTGCTGGGAGGCAAAAAAGTTTCCTGTTCAGTTTTCATGTTCATCCTCCTGACATATCCAGATTTCCCCCCTGTAGTATATTACTAAGTACTTTATCCAAAGTCAATTAGATCTTACCTTGAGCCATTTATATATTTTCCTCTCCCCTCGCATTTTTCGTTTTGCAAAGGCGCAGAGGCATTCTTAAATAGCAACATTCCAGCCTGTCAGTCCCAAACTCAGCTTACCTAATATATGTAATTACAAAGGCATCTGTGCAGCCCTCCCTACTCCCGCCAAATGTGGTTTTATAATGCAGAAATGTGACAATAAGCTACCCATGTCAGCTCTACTCATGTCAGGCTCCCCAAATTGAAGGTGACTGATCCTTCTGACAGAAAGGAAACCAGAGGGTTTGTTAACAGCAGCAAAGGCCTGTCAGCCACAGAGATATCATTACATGGGCCTTTCGGTGAGATTTCTCATCGCTGACTAAGGGATTTGGCCACACGAAATTAATGAGGCTAAAGCCGCCGCCTACTTTTGTGTCCTAAAACTATTAAGTCCCAGGGAATGCTACAGGGGAGCTATTCGCCGGGGATTACAGGAGGTGAGTCATACACACAATTGAGTTTTTTAAAGGGGCAGTTTCAACCTGCCTTCTCCCCCCCCCCCAGTTAACCCAGGCTCAAGTGTTGCAATAAATGCCTCTTTGCAGCAGTCGTGTTCCTGGTTCCATCTCTTTTCCTTGTAATTCCTAGTTTGAGAAATGTGTGACTCCTAACAGCATGGAACCAAGGGAACCAAAGGATTGCTGTCTTCCACATGAGCCTGTTTGGACTTCATGGTGGTCTTCTGAGGCCCTCTTCCATAGTTATCCAAAGTGCAGTATTGAAAAAGTACTTCATCTAATCCGGACTGAATCTTCTGGTATTCAGCTTCATTGGATAACTCTGGGTTCTAATATCATGGAATGGAGGGGATTCTCTCTTGTAACTTTCTCTACACCAAAGGTGGCAAACTTATGACCCTCGGTATGTTACTGCAATACAACTCCCAGCATCCCTGATCATTGGTTGTATTGGCCAAGGCTGGTGGGAGTTGGAGTTCCATAATATCTGGACAATCACCATTTAGACACTCCTGCCTTATGCCATGCATGAATCTCGTTGGATGACCTTGGGCCAGTCACGCTCTCTGCTTCAGCCTATCAACCTCAAGCGTTGTTGTGAGGGCAAAATGGAAGGAGGAAGAGTTCTATATGCTGCCTCGGGCCCCTTGGAGGGATCTAAGTATAAGTTATGAGAACTTCCACCCTCCCACAATTGACCTCAAGGGTGTTCAGAGCACCAGGGGTTCTCTTGCCTCCATAGAACATCTGAAGAAAGATCTCTGCCCTCAGATGATTTTTGAGTGCTTTGCACCCTCAGAGTCCTTCTGCATTCTGCTTATGCAAACCAGCAGTGGGTTAAGCTTTGGCTCTCCTGAAGTCACTGAACTACAGATCTAAAGTGGTGCCCCTAAGAAAGTTGGATGGTGCCTTGTACGCCTCCTTCTGGCAACTCCTGCAGCCAAACTGGTGTCAAACAAATTGCTCTGCTTTCCTTTGGCAAGTCCAAGAGTGGGGTCTTGTCAACTGGATGGCCCAGGACCTCCAAAAACACTGCCCAGACTTGTGCCCCAGAGAGGTCACTTACATCATCCCTGGAGATGCATTCCATTCTCTCTCTTGACAGTCAGATAACAGCTTCCTTCAGCTAGTCCTTCCTCTCTGCACTCACCATTGGGCTGGCAGACCCTAGAACTTCTGCCCTTTCCTTTCTCCCTTGCTGTGTCCTAAAAAGACACTGTCACAGGAATTCCTGTAGCATCGCTCTTCACTCTTTCACTTCATTTTGGCTCAGGACCCCATGAAGTGTCCTGTCCCGTGCCAATATTATAGCCCATTTCGATGCTAGGCAAATACCTTTTTGTTTGCCTTGGAATTTTATCATGTAATTATAGTTTGCTTGATTATAATTTTATTCACCCTGCCTGAGTTTCATCTTAATTGCTGCTTCTGCTGTTTTAGGCTTGTTTTCCATGTAATGTTTTTATTATTCTATTGCACACTTCCCTGGGATGTTTTTACTGAATGTTGGTATGGAAATCTTCAATTTATCCATCAATCAATGAGACATTTCCAGATAATTACTTTCATATCCCACCTTTCTTCTCAAGGTGACGCACATGGTTCTCACAATCTCTGTTTTGTCCTCACAACAACTCTGAGAGGTAGGTTAGGCTGAAAGACTATGAATAGCCCAAGGTTACCCAGTAGGTTTCAGGTCTGAGTGCAGATTTGAACCCTGCTTGAACCAGGCCAAAGTCCATCACTCTAACCCCTAGATATCACTTTGTTGAATATTGTCTCCTTGCTTCAAATCACTGCAGCAGCCTGCTCTGAGCATGTGCCCAAACTGAGGAGAGGCAGTAACATCCTCTTCCTCTGGGTAGCTGTGCAGATTTGACCCACAGGGTCAATGTAAGTGAATGGCCGGGAAGAACCAGGGTCCGCCCAAGGAATTTCACCACCTGAGGCAAAGGACAGCTTTGTAACCTCCTCCTGAAGATGATTAGCCAGGTAGTTGACTATTACTTCAATACTAGCAATGTGATAACCATTGAATCATCAAATTGTATATTTGAAAGGGACCTCAAAGTTAATCTGGTCCAACTCCCTGCATTGCAGGAATCTCAACAAATGTATTCCACTGCATCTGGGTGAACCTCAGGGGTCCCACCAGCTTAGGAGTGTGGGCTGTTATCCTTTCGTGCAGTCAAATGCAACATTCCTTATTTCCCTAGAGTGGGCACAGGCAGGGGACATCCAGTCGGTGTAACTTACTGTTCCACTGGTCTGGAGCTTCCTTCCCCTGCATGTGATCTGGGGGATGGGCATGACCCTGGCTGATTCCATAAAAGAGCTGAGTCACGCATCCATCTTTCTCAGTCTTGAAGTTGTCTTGTTCCATTGCTGTCTTATTCTACCTTTTGCTGCCATGCTGCTCTCCTGCAGCCATTTTGTACTCTAAATGTGATTTTGCTGTCTGCTGGCTCTCAGCCAGCAGCACATGAGTTCCGTCTCCCTATGAGATGAACTCACAGTTTGTTGTGTAACCACTAAGCGAAGCCTGCCTTTCAGGGATCTAAATGTGAGCTGAAATGTGAGCAAACTTTTTGTTACTTTACTCAGAAAGACTCTTGTGTCTTTATTTTTTTAAGAGGGATCAGAAGGGGACACCAGGAATAAACTTAACTAAGAGATTCAAATGAATCTGCGAACTAGCTTCCAGCTACATTGAGGGGAATTTGCTCTGCTACATGACTCACTAGCGTGTGTGAAGGAAGGATAATACTTATTCAGTACAGTGGTACCTCGGGTTACATATGCTTCAGGTTACATACGCTTCAGGTTACAGACTCCTCTAACCCAGAAATAGTACCTCGGGATAAGAACTATGCTTCAGGATGAGAACAGAAATCGTGCTCTGGCAGTGCGGCGGCAGCAGGAGGCCCCATTAGCTAAAGTGGTGCTTCAGGGTAAGAACAGTTCCAGGTTAAGTAAGGACCTCCAGAACGAATTTAGTACTTAACCCGAGGTACCACTGTATATCCTTTCCTACTACCCTTAACATTCCCACAAGGAGGTGATAATTGGTTTTGTGTGGCACACAGGTCTGATTTCCAGAAGGGGTGAATGGCCAAGTGGCTTGGAATGTCTGAGAAGGGGGCTGCTGCTTCCCCCAGATCTCCATTCACACTGCCCAGGCTTGCGCCCCAGAGGAGCAGGGGGCAGCAGTTATGAGTTACCAGTCTCTCCAGCCACAGCAGGTGCTGTGATTCCCTAGCAGTTTGACTTCATTCCCAGAGGTGCACTCCATTGTCTCTTAAGACAGACGGATGCCATATGCAGAATCAAAAATAAGTAGAGGTGCATTATATCACCATAGTGGTGAAGACTGTGACCTGTGGGCCTGCTTAGTTCTAACTGTGGATTGGCAACTTCAAGACCCTTCCCTCTCACCCTTCTGGTAGTTCTTTTTACTGGTCTTGGACCAAACAGAGGACTCCTTTAACTAAGCTCCTGGTAGACTTTGAGATAGAGGACTTCCCCCTTCTGCACACATGGCTACCCTACAAGTAATGGGGAGAAGGTGGGGGGCACCCATTCGTATGGCACAGCCAAAGAGTGAGGCTGCCTGACAGTACAACTAAAACCAAATTTAATTATTTTCCCCAACTAGCTAAACTTCACTTTACTCAGATGCAAATAAAACTTCAGTACATCTCAAGTCATTTGACAGTTCTGATGTATTTTAAAATAAAGCTGGAGAGATTTAATGATGTGAAAGTTCATGACTCAGTAAAGATTACTGTCAAAGCAGGGTCTTAGGATAGACACCAATACAATCAAATTATTATAATCGCATGAGCCTAGAGAAAAAGGTAGGCTGCAATGAACTCGGTGCGCACGAAGCATTTGCGGTTGTTATACACCCACCTAGTTGTGAAACAAAGGAATGTGTTAGGCTTGAATTTCCAAATACTTCCTGCCCCAGAGGAATGTTTAGCATTTCCACAGGGAATTGGAAGAAAACAGGCTTGTGCGTTGTGAGGAACAGAGAGTTGTTTAGAGCAGTTAGGAAAGGAATATCTTGTCTTTTTGGGTACCTGATCAAAAACACTGAATGGGAACAAGATACAGTACCTACCTCACAGGGTTGTTTTGAGGGTCAAATGGGGAGGGCGAGAACCATGTGCACCACTTGAGCTCCTTGGAGGAAAGCCGGGATATAAACATAATTAACTAATTAATTTAATTATTTTATTTAATTTAATTTCGTTGCACTTGTGCAATGTTGCACTTGTGTAATGACAATAAAGAATCTATCTATCTAATTATCAGGCCAGAAAAGGTGCAGTGTGTTTGGGGGGGGGGTGGAATTTGAGGGGATTGTCTCAGGGAACAGCATAAATTCTATAAAAAAAATCAAAGGGAGGAAGGGCCTTACTAGGAAAGCAGTACAGTGGTACCTTGGGTTACATATGCTTCAGGTTACATACGCTTCAGGTTACAGACTCCAGAAATGGTACCTTGGGTTAAGAACTTTGCTTCAGGATAAGAACTGAAATCGTGCTCCGGCGGTGCGGCAGTGGCAGGAGGCCCCATTAACTAAAGTGGTGCTTCAGGTTAAGAACAGTTTCAGGTTAAGAACAGACCTCCAGAACGAATTAAGTACTTAACCCAAAGTACCACTGTAGTAACAATTCCTTTCATTTTCTTAAGAAAAACTTGCTTTATTAAACTTTGTTGCTTTGCTGTGTGAGTGGCAATGGAACTGCAGCAACTGACAGCCAGAGAAGGACACCATCGTCCCCTGCCTTACCAATACTTCTTTGAGAGAATTTTGGTTCAGCACTTGCTGGAAGAGGATGTGTGCTTTTAATTCCTTTCCCCATATCATACAGTGCTCTAAATTGCCCCCTGAAAATAAATGACCAGTCCCACTTGTACTCTCTCCAGTTAGCAATCCCCGCCTCCCAAATGCTGGAAATCTCACCATGGGCCTCTTGTATCTCATCTAGTTTGATCCCTACCCTTGAAAATGCAATAAGAATGGGTATACAGTGGTACCTCGGGTTAAGAACTTAATTCGTTCTGGAGGTCTGTTCTTAACCTGAAACTGTTCTTAACCTGAAGCACCACTTTAGCTAATGGGGCCTTCCGCTGCTGCCGTGCCGCTGCTGCGCAATTTCTGTTTTCATCCTGAAGCACAGTTCTTAACCCGAGGTACTATTTCTGGGTTAGTGGAGTGTGTAACCTGAAGCGTCTGTAACCTGAAGCATATATAACCCGAGGTACCACTGTAGTCTTTTCAAAGAGTAGAACTATCCACTCTTTCAATGCATGCTGTCACGGGAACTCTGATTTGAACAAGTAATTTTCAGTTCAGATCCAGAAAGCAGTAGGATGATCAGTTGCAGGGAAGGGTAAGGAGAAAACTGCTCTTGCAAAGAAAAGTTGCATTAGCTGAAATTCCCTCTTCTAGGAAGCAATTAAAGGAACATGAATCCTGCTCTGAATGCATCCCCACTGGAAGATGTTTGTTTGTTTGTTTTTAAAAAATCAGTTTTCAATAATAATAAGGTGTATTATATATTTGGCAGCAATATTTACATATTTTGGGAGTTAATGGGAGGCAAGAGAGCTGGGCAAATAGTTAAGAACTACTGGCAGATTTTCTGTTTGAAATGAAGAGCATAGGAAAGCTTTACTAAATCTGTTTATAGATGACCACAATACTTTCTTTGTTAAGGACCTACAGTGGTACCTTGGTAGTCCACTGGCTTAGTTGTAGAACAAATTGGCTCCCGAATGTGGGTGTTCCGGTTTGTGAACATGTTTCGGAAGCTGAACGTCCGACGTGGCTTCCGATTGGCTGTAGGAAGCTCCTGCAGCCAATCGGAAGCCGCGTCTTGGTATTTGATCTGTTCCGGGAGTCGAACAGACTCTCATCTTTTCATGTCTGCAACTAGAAATATATCAACACAATAATGGAAAACAGTGACTAACTTAATTTTGGAAGCATGGCGGGGTGGAATATGGAACACAGCCCTTATGGAGAAACTAACAAAACATCTTAGAACACTAAGGAACACAAAGACCAAAGACAATTCGGAAACTGTATGGCCATCACTACCTCTTGTGGGATTGAATTTCATGGTTGTGTGAAGAGGTACTTTGTTTTGGGGAAGGTGAAATAGGAAAGATCTTCAAACCCAGTCACCATGACAAGCTTCAAACCAACAACATATCTAAGCAAAGCCTTCTCAGGAGCAAAGAAACATCTATTCTGCAAACACAAGTCAGTGGGAATCTGCCAAGTGTTCATTCAGCGAATACTGGGAACTGTAGTTTTGCAAGAGTGCGTATCATATTTTGCTGGAAGTCCCCAGCTTCCTGGCACAACTACACACCGCAGGATGTCTTGAGAGGAAGCTGTGGCAGATAAACTGCTTTAGAGATGCCCCAAGATTAAACAGATGGTTTGCCTGGCAGCTTTTGCTTGGGAAAAAAATAATATTACGTGCAGATGGCTGGTTTCACTGATTATATTTATCACACTTGTATTTAGGAAATGTATTTTTTTACCCCAAATGTCCAAAGTTTCTTTTAGCCAAATGCAAGTGACTATATTTTGTATTTTTAAAAAATTCATATCGAGATTTATTTATATAGATATCTGTCTTGTCCTGCTAGCTCCCATGCACCACTCAAAGTGGTTTTCAACAGTGTAAATCCGTAATGCAAAATTCAATAGTAGATTCAAACAAACAAAGAAATTGTTAAAAATATATATAAAGAAAGAAGGCAGAGGCCGCAAATAACACATAGTTCTGTATCAGAGGTGGTGAGCCTGTGGCTTTCCAGATTTTGCTGAACTACAGCTCCCATATTCCTTGAACATTGGCCATGCTCACTGAGACTGATGGGGGTTAGAGTCTAATAACATCAGGAGCGTCACAGCCTTTGCCATTTCTGATTCAGAAATATCAGTCTATCTATCCATGTACTGTTTAGAATCATAGAATTGGAAGGGACCACAAGGGTTATTCAGTCCAACTGCCTGCAATGCAGGAATCTTTTGCCCAACTTGGGGCTCGAACCCAAGACGCTGGGTTCACAAATACAAGATGGGTGACACCTGGCTTGAGAGCAGTACATGTGAAAAGGATCTAGGAGTCTTGGTTGACCACAAACTTGACATGAGCCAAAAGTGTGACGCGGCAGCTAAAAAAGCCAATGCAATTCTGGGCGGCATCAATAGGAGTATAGCATCTAGATCAAGGGAAGTAATAGTGCCACTGTATTCTGCTCTGGTCAGACCTCACCTGGAGTACTGTGTCCAGTTCTGGGCACCACAGTTCAAGAAGGACACTGACAAACTGGAACGTGTCCAGAGGAGGGCAACCAAAATGGTCAAAGGCCTGGAAACGATGCCTTATGAGGAACGGCTAAGGGAGCTGGGCATGTTTAGCCTGGAGAAGAGGAGGTTAAGGGGTGATATGATAGCCATGTTCAAATATATAAAAGGATGTCACATAGAGGAGGGAGAAAGGTTGTTTTCTGCTGCTCCAGAGAAGCGGACACGGAGCAATGGATCCAAACTACAAGAAAGAAGATTCCACCTAAACATTAGGAAGAACTTCCTGACAGTAAGAGCTGTTCGACAGTGGAATTTGCTGCCAAGGAGTGTGGTGGAGTCTCCTTCTTTGGAGGTCTTTAAGCAGAGGCTTGACAACCATATGTCAGGAGTGCTCTGATGGTGTTTCCTGCTTGGCAGGGGGTTGGACTCGATGGCCCTTGTGGTCTCTTCCAACTCTAGGATTCTACGTTCTAAGATAAAATTGCAGGAGAACAGATCTGAATGTTATGATCACCCCAAGGGCTGAAGATGATCTTTATTCACATATCTGGAAGCAAATTTGCTGCTTATGGTGTATATACTCAACCAATCTTCACATCTGGTGGAACAGAGTTGCAAAGCTGTTGGGAGGAATAGGGAAAGAAAGTTGAATGAGTAGCATTACAACACTAGGTCAATATCCAGAGATATCAGTTCTTCCCTCTTCTGGCTCAGGCTGGTAAAACTGTATTCTTAACAATTCACATTGCAGAGTGGCAGGCTCTGCTCTGCCACTGTTGAAGTGGAATGCTTTTATGTCTCCTATTGCCTTTCTCCAGTCAAAATGTGTCTTGTAGCACAACCCTAAACAGGTTGAAGTTGAGTTCAACGGGACTCAGTTGTGAAACGAAAGCATATTAGGAGTACAGTACCTAGCATAACAGCAGATTCTCCAACAGGCAGTAGCCAGTTTTGTAAGGCACTTGTTTCAAGTGACATAAATCATGATGATAATAATAGTAATAATATGTTAAGTCCCCAAATGGGGTACTAACTGCTAATTAATTGTATTTCTATAACTGTTTAATATTTTCATAATATGTTCTGTATTTACTTAGTATGTTGCTTATTATGCTACTGTGTCATAAGCCACCCTGTAGTCTTTTGATGAAAGGTGGTATATAAATTTCATGGAATGTATCAATCTTTTTCAAACGATAAATAAAAAAATAAAAAATACAGAACATCCCATTCTCTATCTTATCACCCAAATTCAGGATGGTTTTGTAGTTGTTGTTTAAAAAATGAAACACTTGCAATTTGCAGTTCTGATCCAAAACACTTTAAATTTTATTTTAAGCATTTTGTGGGCAGCAATCAGGCAACCAAATTGCAACAGATAAGTGCTTTTAAATGCTGATTAAATAACTGATTTTCTTAAAAAAAAAAAAGATTGCTCGGAATTCTTTCCCTTTTTTAATGGTTGCTCATGTGAATTGGGCTTTCTATTTTCCCCCTGCTGGGGATCTGCGCATGACCCCACTGGTGTGGATGGGAAACACAGGGGCTTTACCCAAAGAAAAAGTGTGGTAACACTGATAGTGTGGAAAGGCCATTGCAGATCCACTTGTAGCTGGTAGCAGCATAGCAATGATGTCGGCCTTAGGTCGCATCTACACCAAACATTTTTTTTAATTACTTTTTTATTCAAAATTAAAACAAAACATATTATCCAAAAACGTATCACCCTTATTTCCCCCTTTTTTCCTCCCTCCCCCAACAGAGCCCACCCCCACCCCCGACTTCCCTCAGTTCCAGTCTTTGATTTCTCTAAAAATGCTGTTTTCTGCATGTTCCACAGTTGTATAGATCCTCAAACTATTTAAGTAATAATTAAAAAGTTTGTGAATGTTTATTCAAAACCAGCCAAGGAGTCCAGTTTGCTTTGTTGCGTCTTCAAATACTTTGTAAAGGGTTTCCATTCATCCTTGTCCCGTAGCTTGTATGTCAGTTTTGCCAGTTCTGCATCAGTTTTTCTTGCCATGATTCTTTTAAAGCATTGTTGTAACACTTTAAGCAGCATGGCTTCCCCCAAAGAATCCTGGGAACTGTAGTTTGTTAAGGGTGATAAGACAACTCCCCTATGAGGAAAGGTTGCAGCATCTGGGCTTTTTTAGTGTAGAGAAAAGGCGACAGTTTATGAAAATGTATATGGCATGGAGAAAAATGCTCTCCCTCTCTCATCGCACTAGAACATCGAATGATGCCGAATTATGGAAGATTCAGGAAAAGATTTTTTTAAAGTGTTTCTCCACGCAGGACATAAACTATGGAACTCCTTCCCACAGGGGACAAAGATGGTTCCCAAGCTGGATGATTTTCAAAGAGGATTATGCAAAATATAAGGCTACTATCCCGACCTGGCCACAGTGATCCATGTGACGGTCATCTCCAGGCTTGACTACTGTAATTCGCTCTACGCGGGGCTGCCCTTGAAGCTGTTCCAGAAACTCCAGCGGGTGCAGAATGCAGCAGCGAGGCTCCTCACGGGGTCTCTGCCATGGGAGCATATTCACCCAGTGCTTTTCAAGCTGCACTGGCTCCTGGTGGAGTACAGGGTCAGATTTAAGGTGCTGCTTTTGACCTTTAAAGCCCTTCACAGCCTAGAACCCTCGTACCTACGGGACCGCCTCTCCCAGTATGCCCCACGGAGGATCTTAAGGTTCATAAATAGCAACACCCTAGTGGTCCCGGGCCCTAAGGAAATTAGATTGGCTTCAACCAGAGCCAGGGCCTTCTCAACACTGGCTCCGGTCTGGTGGAACGCTCTGTCTCACAAGACCAGGGCCCTGCGGGATCTGATTTCTTTCCACAGGGCCTGTAAGACAAAGTTGTTCCATCTGGCCTTTGGCTTAGACTCAGTTTGATTCCCTCCCCCTTTTTCTTTTTCCTTTCTCCTCCTGTGAAGAGGCTGCATCCTAATGTTTTAATGTTGCATTTTAATCTTTTTAAATCGTATTTTAATCAACTTGTTTTTATTATTGGTTGTTAGCCGCCCAGAGCCCGGTCTTGGCTGGGGAGGGCGGGGTATATATATAAAAAAAATATTATTATTATTATTACTAGCATTGCCTCCATGGTCGGAGGCAGTAATGCACCTGAACAGCCAGTTCCTGGAGGAGCTCCTGTGCTTGGGCGAGAAGAGGATGTTGAACTAGGTGGGCCATTGCCCTGATCCAACAGGCTCTTATTATGGTATTATGGTGCTGGGAATTATAGCTCTTAACAAACTACACTTTCCGATATTCTTTGGTGGAAGCCATGACTGTTAAAGTGGATTAACAGTGCTTCAAATGGTGGTGTAGAGAGCCAATTAGTGTTTAGGCCTACATTTTCAGGGTACTACAAGTGGATGGCTTGTAAACTGAGCTATCTGTGACATCTTTGGTCAGTTAGTTACGTATTTTTATTTATTTACAAACACATCCAACTCCCAAGAGATTGTGATCTACTCTCAGTATAAAAAACTGGCAGTGATCATAGTCATTGGAGGGAGGTGGAGTGTGCGTGGGGTGGGTGGATTGCCCAGAGTTGCTGAGCTTTTTGGGGAGAGGATTGCACAGAGTTTTTTTGCTTTTCTCTTGTAACTTTTTGTACACGATAAGGATCCTGCGATCTACAGCCTCAGTCCAGTATACTGGAAGGAGCGTCTCCACCCCATCGTTCTGCCCGGATACTAAGGTCCAGTGCCGAGGGCCTTCTGGCAGTTCCATCGCTGCGAGAAGCCAAGTTACAGGGAACCAGGCAGAGGGCCTTCTCGGTAGTGGCACCCGCCCTGTGGAACACCCTCTCACCAGATATCGAAGAGAAAAACAACTATCAGACTTTTAGAAGACATCTGAAGGCAGCCCTGTCTAGGGAAGCTTTTCATGTTTAATAGATTATTGTATTTTAATATTCTGTTGCAAGCCGCCCAGGAAACCCAGCCAGATGGGCGGGGTATAAATATATTATTATTATTATTATTATTATTATTATTATTATTATACCAGGATCAGCTGGGAATCCACCAGTAGATCACGATCTACTGGTTGGATGTCCCTGAGGGAGCTTCCTCCACTGCCCTCTGGCTACGCCCATGCTTGGGAGGTTCGTGAACCTTGAGCTGAAGGTTGGGATTATTCTGATTTTCAAACTGGAATGTGGAAGCGTGCCCAGGACTAAAGTCCACACAGGCTCTAAAATTTCAGTGTGTCGGATTAGACTCTCCCTTGGGAAGCTGGATTTTGCTGCTTAACCCTCCCCCTCCCATCCCACCATGCCTTTTCTTCCCTTCCTGTATGGCCTGTGGTTTTTCTTGCGGCCTCCTGCTGCATTTCAGATTGCCCTCGTTCCTCATGCGAAATGGTCCCTGTCTGGATTTCCTTCCTTATTCCCTCTAAACTTTTCTTTGTTACCTTCTCCGTCTCCGATGATTTCCACTGTGTCATCAAAAACCGACTCCGTACTGTCTGCCAATTAGCCTCTGTCTGTCAGCACATTCATCAGCATCCCGAAGACTGATGGTGAATGGCAGAGCACGCAAACGCTATTTGAAATGCAGCTGTGTGTCCTTGCACATAGATATGCCATTACTGATGAAGCGGTAGGCGGTGCAGATTTAGATTTCCCAGTGACAAACACAACACAACTCTCTCTCACACACTAACTTCTTCTGGTATCAACCAGGTGCAATTAACAATGAAGCAGGGACTTTAACCTCACTTGCACAAAGCATCCGTATTTGGTGAAGGATCTTTTTCTTCGCACCCCACAAAAGGCTTTTATTGACAATGCTATATTCACTCGCCTGTGAAACAGGAGTTTAAATGTCTGACAATCCCCCCCTCTATATTTCCAAGTAAACAAAGCTGACAAACAGCACAGTCTCTGATCTCAAACACCAAAAACTGAGTAATCCGCATCAAGCTGTTATGTGGGAGGAAAATGGGCTAGCTGTGTGATCCTAATCCCGTCTCCTCAAAACAATGTCCTGTTGAATTCAGTGGGGTTGCCAGGGAAGTGGGGTGAAAACTTCAGCCTTAGTAACCCCTCCCCCAGCAAGTATCACTTTCTTTTGTGGGTGTAGACTGGTTCCGAAACATTCACATTTAATGGTTAATATCACTGCATACTCTCTAAATCCAAGAACGGTAAGAAGAACTGGGGCAGCAGTGAGGAACCTCAATCCCTCCCACAAAATTAAACCCAGGAGGGGTCCTAATCAGACCAGCAGGACTGTTTCCCCATAGCACACCTACTTGCTCCACACCTGACATTGTATGTGTGACATCAGATGTGGGGCTGGTGATGGTGTGGCTGGGGTTAGCTGCCATTGGGAAACCCCACACACAATGGATAGAGCCGCTCTCAGCTTATGGGTGCTGAGAGGGACCCCCTCTGAAGTAGTCACCTGATATCATAATGATGTCATAATGACATAAGGATGGCAATGACAGCTGTCATAATGATGTCAGGAGGTTGACAAGAGGGAGCCTCTGGAGATCCCTTAATTCTGGAGCCACCATTGAAAAGGCGCCAAAGCTGATATTGAGGCCTGGCAGGTTCATAAGTGGTTCTTAAGGTGTGTGGGAGCTAAATAGGCTGCTAAGGGCTTTAAAGGTTGTCCCAGTTCATATCAGCTAGCACTGTTCCAAAATCTGTCCCACTATTTCTCCTGCAAAAAAAGTCCTCAGGTTTTTGAGTTTGCCTTATTCTTGCGAGGTGGTTATGGGTGTTATTTCAATCCAATAAACTCCCCCCCCCCTGCAGCCTCCCCTAGCAGCATATGCTCCCTGATGTGAAAAAAGCCCCATGTGAGGAGCTTCATTTGAAGTCAGAAGGGACCACCAATGAGATGATTTGCAGAATGAAGGCACACTCACAAACACCCCTCAACTTCCTCACAAGTTAGGTAAATGAAACACAAACTCTGGGAATTTTACTTTTTCAAATGGATTTTTTTCCTCATTACTTGATGGTGGATGGTTGAAAAACTGCAGGAGAAATTTTCAGCATAGCCACAGCATCAGTTACCATAGTTCTACAGTGAATTCCCTCTGGTGTTTGAGAACCTGAATCTGGCAGACATATGATTATGACATCCAGCGTTAACTCTACTTAGAGTAGACAATGAACATGACTGATACCCGTAAAATCCAGTGGGTTTACTCTGTGTATAATTTAGTGGGACGCAGCCCATACTTTTGAGTATCTACCACCACCAGCTCCCTTCCGACCCTCTGATAAAATAAATCAGCCTCAAAACACAGCTAACATTGAGCTCTAATACAGGTGACCACATGACCACCTATTTTACCAAGCCATTTTGCTACTCAGTGACAGTTGATGTGTGGTCAAATTTATAAGACTTGGCAGGATGGTACAGATGACCAAGTTACCTCAGAGGGGGCGAGAAAGCATTCATTCTGAGGTGCCTGGGTTGTCTGAATGAATACCCTGCTCTCATTTCCATGCTGTTGAGATTATCAAACTCCAGGCATACTCCTGGGATGGCATCCAGGTCTGTTTGTCTGTCTCTGTCACTACATAATTTATTACGGGTGTTTGTTGATCCGTCAGGTTGGTATCGGCGCATCATTCCCCCTCCCCCCCCGCCACCTCCAGTAACTTTGCTCCAAGTTCTAACTTTAAAATATCGACCAGTAGGCTGTCTGCTGGTCATACATCATAACACTTGAGTGTTTTTCCAGCTTCCTTGATCAATATTGACTCAATCTCATCCTCAGTGTCTTCATTCCAAATGGGGATGTACAATGTGCTTTACAAACATTAAACGAGAGTGAAGGCCAGTGCCACAACCTCTTGAAAGGGGGATAAAAATCTGAGGAGAAATTGGGCACAACATGGAGTATTGCATAGATGAAGACGATTTGCTGCTCTGGTTCTCTGGTTGCATGCTGAAGGGGACTATGCTAGTCTTTCCTTTTCTGTAGATTGAAGAGCATTGTGGGAGACAAAAACAGTGGGTACTTTCTCAGGCTAACAGGCTAGGGGACAATGAAGTAGGATGGTTTATTTGTTGAACATTTCTACGAATGAAGGAGTAAGGCATGTTTGGATTTAAAAAAAAACACAAGTGTGCAAACTAGCATGTCAGAGAGCATGCTCAGATATCTGCTGGGCTGCCTCCTTCCATATCAATTTGCCTGTGCATTGAGAGTAGTATCTGAGGTGCTTCTCTGGTTGCCCCAGCAACCAGAAACAAGGTGAGTGGCAACCAGGGAGAAAGGCTTTTTGGTGGTGGCCCCCACCTGTAGGATGCTGTCCCAAGGAAAGATGATCTTGTATGTATTTTCCTATCATTTCAGTGCCAGGCAAAGACCCTTTTATTTTTCTAGGCCTGAATATCTTTGTGGACAAACTCCAAGTGCCACATGCCAGTGTGGGGCCAGAGCCAAAGTGGTCAGAGGCAAAAATGGGTAGAGAAATGGATGCAACTCTAACTTTGCACCGTAGGCTGCATTTCAGCCATGCAAAGGCCAGAGGTTTCTACAGACACACATTGGAATCTGCCAGTATGCTTTCACCTTCTATATTTTTCTAACATAATCGCCAGGCTATATAGCTGTTCTTAGGCTGTTCCCGTAGACCCCTGTAGAATCAACCTCCCCCAAAGAATTGACCCTTATGATCCCTGCTACTCACATGCCATTCTAGATGTTAATTCCTTTTAAAATATGGAAATATCGCTTATGGGCTTCAGGTTGGGACTGAGTTCAACGCCTTCCATGGATTCTTCATTTAAGCTGAGTTTAAAACCCAATTGAGCCTTCTCTGCCCTTCACAGCACTGTGATCTTCTCTGACTTTAAGGGCCAGGATCCTAAATGATCTCCTCTTCCCTTCCCAAAGAAATAGGCCTAGACTTTGATGCACCCCAATATCAACAATATATGATAGAAGGACCAGTTCCCATCACTGGAAATGTATGAAAGCTGCACTGTTTTGCCACTACGTGTACACTTTGGCATGCATTTTTCCTATTGTTTGCTGTGCTCCTCACAAATGGGTAAAATGTCTGGAGGACTGAGGTTATGGCATACATGGGTGTACAGATATATATGCTCAAGGCATGGTGGGTTGTTCACATGGTGCCATGCCCACATGGAGGCCTTCACTTGATAGGGAACCAGGCAGGGGGCCTTCTCGGTAGTGGCACCCGCCCTGTGGAACGCCCTCCCACCAGATGTCAAAGAGAACAACAACTACTAGACTTTTAGAAGACATCTGAAGGCAGCCCTGTTTAGGGAAGCTTTTAATGTTTGATGTATTACAGTATTTTTTTTGGAAGCTGCCCAGAGTGGCTGGGGAAGCCCAGCCAGATGGGCGGGGTATAAATAATAAATTATTTATTTATTTATTTATTTATCATCATCATCATCATCATCATCATCATCATCATTATTTCTCATATACAGTTTTTCTTCAAACTGGAAATGTGGGCATTCAAAGATGCTGAGAGCAGGAATAGCCAATCTGGTGCTCTCTGGATGTTAGATTACAATGCCAGCCATCCCTGACTGATGGCTGTGCTGCCTGAGGCTGATCAGAATTGTAGAGTCCAACAATGCCATTTGGGCACCATGTTGGCCACCTAGAGAGCAAAAAGTTAGTTGCTTAAGAGTAAAGGGGTAGTTACTTGAGATAGTTGCAACAACAGCTTGGTTTGGGTGATGCTTGAAATTTAAAGTGGTGGAAGGCAAGGAGATGGGTGGGAACTCTCTCTTAACCAGTCCAGGGCCGGTCACATGTACTGCTTATTATCATGGCAAACATAATGTTGATGGCTAAGGCAGGTAGCATCAAAAAAGAGGGAGGGGAAAGAAAGATCCAAAGGAAAGAATTTCACCAGGAGGTGTTGGATATTAACAGCTCATTACACATCTCTATTCAGAGGCTTGGATGATATTATGCTCCCTCTCACTGTTTTCCTGCGATTGACACTTCAGAAGAATAGGTGTTCTTGTTACTCCTCCTCAAAATAATCTCCAATTTAGAACAGCAAGACAAATGCAGGCATTTATGTGTAATGTGCTGTGGATGGGCTCTAAAGGTAATTTCTCCGAGGCTGGGAAACAATGAGAAGAATAGGCAGCCACTGTTGATGGCACAGAGAAAATTGTCGGAGAGGTTATTTGATTTGCCCTAAAGTTGGATTCTGCAGTAATACCAGTGAGAACAGCCACCTCTGCTATTGACCACGCTGGAAAGGAAAATTGCAACGAAGTTGTTCAAGAGAGTAAGGCAGACCCACAATAAAGGATTGGCTGTGGATAGGGAAGGGGAAATGCCCTCAAATAAGCTGTTTTAGGTGCCATTTTATATTACTGGCTGATAGATATAATAGGGGATATATAGATTGGGGAGGGAGAGAGGGAAGCAATTGACCTTGATCTAACTTTCACCTGCATGAACAATTTTTTTTTGTCTGTGCCATTTCCCCCCTCCCAGTGAATGTGGCAGCTACCTTAAATTTAGGAGCACAGGGAGAATGTATACACTTGATATAACAACAGGCAACCATAAGCAGACAATTGTAGTTGACAAGTGTCAAGTGTACCCAGAATAAGGCTATGTTTTGCTTCCATGGCTGGAGGCAGCAATGCGTCTGAATACCAGTTGCTGACAGTCCTCAGGGCATGGGGTGCGGGCCCTATTGTGCTTGTGGGTTTCGCACAGGCATCTGGTTGGCCACTGCGAGGACAGGATGCTGGACTAGGTGAGTCATTGGCCTGATTCAGCAGACTCTTTCGATGTTCCTACATTCTTAAACCATAAAGAAGGCTGATCGCTGAAGAATTGATGCTGTTGAATTCTGCTGCTGGAGGAGACTCTTGAGAGTCCCATGGACTGCAAGAAGATCAAACCTATCCATTCTGAAGGAATCAGCCCTGAGTGCTCACTGGAAGGACAGATCCTGAAGTTGAGGCTCCAATACTCTGGCCACCTCATGAGAAGAGACGACTCCCTGGAAAAGACCCTGATGTTGGGAAAGATGGAGGGCATAAGGAGAAGGGGACGACAGAGGAAGAGATGGTTGGACAGTGTTCTTGAAGCTACAAACATGAGTTTGACCAAACTGCGGGAGGCAGTGGAACACAGGAGGGCCTGGCGTGCTCTAGTCCATGGGGTCACAAAGAGTCGGACATGACTAAACGACTAAACAACAACAACACATTCTTAAAATGTGGCCTAAAAGGGAAGGGAAGCAATGGGAGATGGTCTGAGGATTCAATCTGTAGATTTAGATCTACAGCGGGATAAATGCAAAAGCAATACAGTGGTGCCTCGGGTTACATACGCTTCAGGTTACAGACTCCGCTAACCCAGAAATAGTACCTCAGGTTAAGAACTTTGCTTTAGGATGGGAACAGAAATTGTGCTCCGGTGGCGCAGCGGCAGCAGGAGGCCCTATTAGCTAAAGTGGTGCTTCAGGTTAAGAACAGTTTCAGGTTAAGAATGGACCTCCAGAACGAATTAAGTACTTAACCCAAGGTACCACTGTATTTCTAAGTTGCAGCAAAATATAAGTTGGTAGTCTTTAGCCATGCCTGTCTAGTCAGCTAGGAGGGATGGTAAAAAGACAGAGTCTCCCCAGAGGCAGAAATAAATATAAAGGATTGTTTCTTTTGTTATGGGGTTCCTGCCCAGAGAAGGCAAAGGAAGTGACCTATCTAGGAAGTTCAAGAACTCTCTGTGCACTAGCCCAGTGTTTGTCTAGCAAAACATGCATTTGGGATTTGGGCTGCAAGCCCCACAAAAGCATCCCCAAGGGAGGCAGAAATCCTGCTTATACTGCTGCTATCTGCAGTCCACCTGTTCTGTCCTCACCAAAACCGGCTCTGGGAGAGGCTGGGAGAGGCTGGAAGCTTCTGGGGGAATCAGTAAAAATAGTACCCCCACTCCTTTCTCCAGCAGGAGTGGCTTTTTTCATCTCATTCCATTTCATTCACAAAAGGGAATGCTTGGCTTCGTGGTTCTTGTATATATTGTATGATTTGTTCTTATACTCGTAAGCTGCCTGTAGAGCATAGGGAGAATAAAACGTAATTGAAGGGCAGAGCATAGGCAGAGTTTAAAGGTAAGGGAAAAAACTGGAATATAAATGTAGAGGAGAGCATACATAAACAAAGAGGTTCATCTTCCTAGTGCCCCGTGTGGCTCCAATTTCCCTTGGGAAATTGGGGATTCGTTTAAATTTCTCCCATTTCAGTTTTCAACAGGCAAAGGCAATATTTAATTTTGAAAATGGCATATGACTCAAATCATGGTACTTAGACCTGATCTTGTAGGTATTCAGGAATAACCAACAAACCTAAAGTCTTCAGGACATTCAGCGGTCATATGAAGCAGCAGACCTCCCCTTTCAAGGCCGAAGAGAGTGCGTGAAATAGTGTGTTCTGAGTTCAGAGAGGGGGATCGGACGCTGGAGGACCCATCACAGCCACTGAGAAAGTGACAATTGCCCTTCTGTGATGATTTTGAAGCTCCAGTGTCTGGAGAATGTGCTGGGAAATGAACCAGGGAAAGGCATTGGGTCTGAAGGATCTCAAGCTGTGGTTCCCAACTGGTGGTCCATGGAGCTCAGGAAGTCTGCATAACACCCAGGGAGTCTGTGGTACCATCCACATAACAAAAACTACCATAGAGATATCAAAATTTCCCAAAGTAGGGAGCCCATGGCTTGGATTTTGAAAAACAGGTCCGCAGTATGTAGTTAATTGAGAACCACTGGTCTAAAGGTTCCAGTGCCTCCCTCCATGTTTTCAGCGGGAAGGAAATGGGTAACTAAAAACAAAGCAAAACTGGGAAAACACAAGAACTCTGTAAAACCCATGAGGTGGACAAACTGCCTTCAGTCGCCCTCTCCTACCCCACCTTAACATTGCATCCTAAATTGCAAAAAGGCAGCTTTAAAATAAATAAACTGGAGATGTATATATGTGTGTGCATGGTATAACACATAGCCAGGCAGCCCTCTAGAAATGGTGCCCTGACCATTGCCTCAGTCCCTCTGCAAAAGCCTAAAATTAGCATTTTTTTTAAATAAAAAAAGACATGCAGATGGAGTTTACTGATACAAATTGATAATATTTTGTCACAGGCTATGTATCAAATCCTACACCTTCAAGCATCGCCAAGTCATCTGTTAAGGAAAACATTTTGTTGCAAACCGAGCAACTTCTGTTCCTAAGTAAGCAATTCGCTTTTTCCTTTCTTTTTCTTTTTTTTTTTTTGGTGGGGTGTTTCGCTGATAATGCACCTTCCACTCTGTGTGGCTTGCTGCTCCTTGTTCATTGTATTTGTTATCTCTGTCTGGGCAAACAGCAAGTATCCAGCGTGCATTTCACATCTGTGCTCTAGATACGGAATGCTCTGTCACAACAAATATCTGCCACAGTGGGATGAAGTAATGAACTAAGCATTTATAGTCCTCTGGCCCCTAGGCTGGAATTCCCCAGGGAATTCCAGCATCGGCTTACATCACAAGTGCCGTTAGAGGGCACTAAACACTACTTCCAGCATCCCGACACATCATCAGCTGCCCTGCCATGTTTAATCAGATTTGTCTGGTGCAGGGCAAACCCATTAGTTATGAAAGAGGATAGCCACATAAAGACATTTCCCTTTTGTGCTGATATTGTAAAGACAACTAAGCCTGGGGAGGTGAGGGAGGACAGTATTGGAGGAAAATCCCTGGCTTGTTAAATTTGTGCAAGAAGGAAAAGCTAAGCCTGGTTTTATTTACATCTGTCCCAGATCACCTCTAATTTTGAGACGCTCCTCAAAATTAATGAAGAAGACCCTCTTAGCAAGATATTTGGGTGATTCCTGCATTGTTGCATTCCTGACCTCTATTTCTCTTCTTTCGCTATGCGTCCACCCTTTTGCCTTCATTTGCCCACACTGCTCGGCAAATCCAATTGGCTGTGTTGACTCACGGTCTTTTCGCTGACTTTCCCCTGTGATGTCATCACATGAGCAACAGCATAATGGTGTCATTGGCAACATCATGTGGGTTGCCATGGGGGGGGGGGGTTGGATTCAATGGCAGTGAAGGCAACTGAGTCCAAAGTTAGTGACGACACAGGGAGGGAGCAAAACAGTGCTAAGAGTAGCATCAAAACAAAATGAATGTGTTTGCAGCAACTGTCAGAAAGGATGGTGCTTTTCAACACTCATGAAATGAACACAAAATAGGGCAAGTATTGACTCAGCTCATATATAACACTTTATTTGTGTTATTTCAACAAATAACAAGCTGTTTCTTGGGGAAGGCCCATAGATCAGGGGTAGAGCCGTCGGTTCGCATTCAGAAGGTCCCAGGTTCAGTAAGTGGAATCTCAAGATAAAAGGGATCAGGTGATTAGATAATATGAAGGACTTTTGCCTAAGGCCATGGAGAGCTGTTGCCAGTCACAGTAGACAAAATTAAGCTAACAGGTGGCACAAAACTGGTACCATATTGGAGCAATGTAAGGATCTTCTTTGACCCAGACAAGATATTCTGTAGTTTCCTCTTTAGTTTATTGAGGGAATCAAAGAATCTTATAGCAAAAGTGGGTAAGATGAAAGACCAAAGCAAGGAACGTGATCTTTTGGCAGCCATAGGGTGTGTCCATACAGTTCCACAGCACTATTTGTGGTTCAGAGTATAATTCAGCCCAGATTATCCCCCAGTTTTCATTAGGGGGACTTAAACGCAAGTACACTTTATATCCCAGTGTTGTGCACTATGGATCACAGGAGGAGGAAGCAATAAAAGCTGAGTAGCACTAGTATACCAAGGCGTGACAGCGTTATGACTTTTATCAGTTTGTGTGAGATATGACTGCAAGCATTGGTAGAATAATGTAGGACTGCAAAGTTAAATGGATCCGTCTACATTCTAGATTTACAGCGCACAACTCATGCACCTCAACAACAGCATAGCCATACCCTTCAAGCTTTCGTTCAAGGAAGGAATTCTCTTGACGTCAAAAGGCAAAGCCATGGAGGGTTCACTTACCCTCTTTTTAGAATCTTTGCCTTAGGACACATGAGCCATGAGAAGCAGCTAGAAGGGCCTTTGGAATGTGCGGCATGTGTCCATAGAAAGCATAAGAAGTTGCCTTAGAAACATGGGAAGAAATATAGGAGGCTGACCCTACCTGGAGATACCAAGGATTGAATCTTCCGCATGCAATATTGATACTGTACTCTAGACCATTGAGCTATGGCCTTTCCCTAAGGCGAGCAGAGGAAGCACAAAAACATGGAAGGAAAATACCCTCAGCCACTGAAAATGTTCTTCAAGTTTCTCCACAGGTAGCAGTTGATGTGAAAACCAAAGTAGGTAATACTGGAATAGACGGACCTCTAGGCTGACTTGGAATGTGGCAGTTCACTACATGCCCTTGGTTTGGCAACAGTCAGGGCCTGTTTGGATATGAAGGGAAACCATAGCTTCTTGGGAGCGTAGAAAGCTGCGTTGTACTGAGACCATCTAGCTCAGGGTTGTCTATATTCTGGGATGGCGAGTCCCATTTCACTGCTCATAGCAAAACGGGAAGTGCTGCCTTGCCTGCCCTGACACTGCAGCCACACCTGTTGCCGCTGGCAGAGAAGAGGCTCTGGTATCAGCATCAATTTGGGGTGAGATTTCATGGTAATCACATGAGATCTTATGCACTCTTGCACAATTGCAGACGTGATTACAGCTGCCTCAGTGGCAGAGCTGACTCTGTCTATACTGATAGGCAGAAATTGTTCTCATTTCTACCAGGAAATGCTATAGATTGAACATGTGTCTTTCTGTGTACAAGCAACATGCTCCCCCCACTGAGTTATGGCTGTTCTGTTACATGCACTAGTCTTTGGCTCTCACGTGCTCTTTCCTCCCATTGCCATTTTATACATGAGTTGAGGGAATGGTGGTTTGTTTTAAGTGGTGCTTTCAGAACAAGCCAGGATCTGAAATCAGGGTTTGATCCTGGCTTGCTCTACAAAACCACAGTGTAAAGAAACAAGCCTTCCCCAAGTGCTGACAACGTGGAAAACAAAAGCTCTGATCCTCTTCTTGCATCTGTGCACCAGGAGTACAGCATGGAGCACATGAGCCAAACTCTTCCACAGGCTTGTTCAAGTGATGGGAATCCCTTAAAGCTGGTCTACTAATATCTCCTCCTCCTCCTCCTCCTTTGGTGATCACCCGTAGCCAAGTAAGATTGTCTTCCATGTACACGGTTTCGAAAGTGAGTCCATAAATGACTGTGGAGGCCAATTCTGGGTCCACATGTCCTTCCACAGTGGGGACATACTTTTCCGGGTGGGAGTTGATCATAGTGAAGGTTTGCCAAGTGTGCCTTCCTTTTAGCACGTTTGTCGCTTTTGTCCTGAGTTTGATTGTCTTCAAGGCCCATGACACCTTTGGCAAAGGCTGTTCTCTAATTGGAGCACTCGCAGGCCACTGTTTCCCAGCTGTTGGTGTTTATACTGCTTTTTTTAAAAAAAAGATTTGCCTTGAGAGATATACACAGATTGTAAGCCTTGTGTCTCTGAGTAAGGTTGCAATCAACCAAAAACTGTTTCTCATCTTACTATTTTACTAGAACTATTGTTGTTCAATAAATATATTTTCAGCATAATCTTGGGGCCATGACTCTCCTTTTGCTTCCTTTGGTTTTAGAAGCTGCCCCCCTTTGCTCTTCATGCATTTAGGAGGAAATCATGGTTTTCCAATGCATCTATATGAGTCCTTGTGAATTGTCCTGCTTCTCCCTCCCTCCCTCCCCCCCTCTGTCTCTGTGTGTGTACACATGCCTTGTTGAATATGTGCACCCAAGCCAATGGTTCATCTAAGCCAGCATCCTGGTATCCCAATAGCCAACCAGATGCCTGTCAGAAACCAGCAAGCAGGATCTGAGCACAAGAGCCCTCTTGCCTCCTTCGGCTTGCAGCAACTTTTATCCAAAAGCATTGCTGTCTGTATCCATGGAGGCAGAGCATAGCCATCGTGCAACACAGGAGGCTGGGTTTTGTGCTAAAGGGGCAGTGCACAGCTAACTCCCAGCGCATGAATGCCATGTAATCACATGTTAAATAAAATCAATACAATGAAGAATAAAGCAGGGGAAGCGTAGCTGTAACAATTACTATCCAGTGGCTCCATAAAGTAGAGAAGAATCAGATTTGCCAGGAAGTGCTAGGTATTATTTTCCCCTTCATCTCTCCCCCCGCCCCCCAGTTCTCCAGCAGCCATAATCTATTTTGATTTCTCAGTGTCCTTTCTAGTTATGTTGTATTACTCATAACTGCAACGCAGTGGTAGCTGCCAATACAAATTTAGTCTTTTCTGTTTATTCCCGTAGAATTCTGTCAAAGCAGATAAGTCTGTTTTGCATTAGAGCGCGCAAAAAAATTAATTGTGGGAAAATGATGAGTCACTCCTGCTAAGGTAAACCAACATCTGTGTTGCGCAGCTTGCTTTGGATATATAAAGCTGTAAGGTGACACACAGATCCTTGGTAAAACAGAACGGCGGATTTGCTGATCCAGCCCAAAGGATTACTGATTTTGTTAGAATGGAGATTCCTGGGGTTGAACCGGAGACCTTCTGCATGCAAAGATTATTATGTGCTTTACCACTGAGATATGGTCCCCAGCATCAAAAAGCTTGTTCTTTTGGAGACAGCAGCTCATGCAAGATCCGGCCTGGCCAAACCCTGAGACAGAGTGAGAACACTTCCTTGGTCAGATGATGATGTGCTATTTAAGAGCAGCATATTGTCACCTATCATATTTTTACACTACATTTGGATTTCCTGCCTCAGGCACCAAGAACTCTTGAGACACCTTTGATGGGTGGTGGTGGGCATCCTTTTGCTGGAGGCGTTTAAGCAGAGTGGCGCTGTGGGTTAAACCACAGAGCCTAGGTCTTGCTGATTAGAAGGTCGGCGGTTCGAATCCCCGCGACGGGATGAGCTCCCGTTGCTCGGTCCCAGCTCCTGCCAACCTAGCAGTTCGAAAGCACGTCAGAGTGCAAATAGATAAATAGGTACTGCTCCAGCAGGAAGGTAAATGGTGTTTCTGTGCACTGCTCTGGTTTGCCAGAAGTGGCTTAGTCATGCTGGCCACATGACACCGGCTCCCTCGACCAGTAAAGCAAGATGAGCGCCGCAACCCCAGAGTCGTTCAGAACTGGACCTAATGATCAGGGGTCCCTTTACCTTTACCTTAGCTAGCCATAAGCCAGGGATCCTGCCTTACAAATCCTGCCCTGAACGTGGGGTTGGACGGGTTGACCTTTGGGGTACCTTCCCAAAGGCAACAATTCTGAAATTTTAAAAAATTGTTTTGATTTGACAGCCTCAGAGGAAAAGGAATAAACAGAGCAATGGAGTAAAGTCCCTCCACGGGGATCGATATTGTTTCGTTTAGCTACCCTGTATTCCTGTGGTATGGGCATTGGCTTCAATTTCCTCAGGACAGATTCCTGCTTCGGCTGAGATGGTGAAGGAGTCCACCATCCCTTCTCAATTGACCCCAAAGTTCCTCTCACTGCTGCTCAGGCAGCACACCCTCCTGAGTCACACCCCTCGCCAGCTGTCAGGCAGCAGAGGAACCAACCCCCATGACAGGTTGCCAGGAATAGACAAGACAAGGGAAAGTCCTTACCATCTGCTTTTATTCAATATTCACAGAGAGAGGCTTGTGAATGTGGCCTCTTGGAATAATGGCATTGCTCCGAGTGAATCTCCAACTCCTACCACTTCCTCATGAGTCATCACTATGGGTGCTGGGGCATCCCCTCTGCCAGTGTGGTGTAGTGGTTAAGAGCGGTAGTCTCGTAATCTGGTGAACCGGGTTCGCGTCTCCGCTCCTCCACATGCAGCTGCTGGGTGACCTTGGGCCAGTCACACTTCTTTGAAGTCTCTCAGCCCCACTCACCTCACAGAGTGTTTGTTGTGGGGGAGGAAGGGAAAGGAGAATGTTAGCCGCTATGAGACTCCTTCGGGTACTGATAAAGTGGGATATCAAATCCAAACTCTTCTTCTCCTCTTCTTCTTTGAGCTCCTTGTTCTCCTACTTACAAGGCCTGCCTTGTTCTGGAGGGCGGGGGGTGGGTCTGGAATGCTCCCATAGCATTCCGTCAGCTGGTGCTTCCCTGGTGCTTCTTCTTCCTCCTCCTCTTCCTCGTCTCCCATTATTTTCCAGCTTTTCCTCTCATCTGCCTCTGAGGTGTGACCTCCCTGTTGCAATTCTGAACTGCCTCCTTCTTCTCTGGAAGGGTCAGGCTGGGGAGGCGGTCTCCACTGTTCCTCCTCCACCCAGTTCCTGACACCATCTTGCTTTGCACCTTCATTGACTGCTGTTGACTAGCTGAAATGTCTTTGAGCTCCTGCTCAGTGCAGTCTTTGGCACATGCGCCGCTGGGGTGCAAAGATCCGCGCAGTGCCCCCAAATTTAGTTTAGCCCCCAAATTAATTTTTATTATGATGTAAGAGTTAATTTTACGTGCATGGCACCATTGAGAATAATGACAAGAGCCATTGCTGGCGCAGCGCGTCTTTGGTAAATGAGCGCACAAAATCGAAAGTCCTTTAGTGAAACAGTAGGTATACATTTAGGTAATACCTTGGCATATATGTATTTTGTTTTTCTAGCTTGATCAAAATTATTTATTATTTCACAACAGGTAGATAGTTTAGGGGGCTTCAGCGGTGGGTGCCTGGTGCCCCCCAGAATTAAGTGCCTGGGTGCCCCACCCCCCTTGCACCGCCGGATAAAGACAGCCCTGCTCCTGCTGCCAAGTTGCAACTGAGATAGCATTTACCAAAGCCCATTCTCATGCTCTCTGGACTGCTGGTGTTTTCTCCACAGCCAAATCAACCAATCTAAGCACTGGAGGCAGCAAGGGCCGCTAACTTGGATGCCGTTAAAAGAGGATTGGGCAAATTTATCAGTGGGTACTAGCCATGATGGCTATACTCTCCAGATTCAGAGGCAGAACCCACAGAGGTGGGGTAAGAGTGCTCTTATGCTTAGATCCTTCTTTCAGGTTTCCTACAGGCATCTCGTTGGCTACTGGGAGAACAGGATGTGGACTTGATGATCCACTAGCCTGAACCAGCAGAGTCTTCTTATGTTCTTAAAACCCCACCTAAGTGGAGGTGGAGCATCCCCAAGGGAGGCAAAAAACATGCTGAAGAATATGAAGAACCAGATTTCAGGGAGCTACACCTAATAATAATAATAATAATAATAATAATAATATATTTTCCCCAGCCACTCTGGGCGGCTTCCAACAGAATATTAAAATACATTAAAAGCTTCCCTAAACAAGGCTGCCTTCAGATGTCTTCGAAAAGTCTGGTAGTTGTTTTTCTCTTTGACATCTGGTGGGAGGGCGTTCCACAGGGCGGGTGCCACTACCAAGAAGGCCCTCTGTCTGGTTCCCTGTAACTTGGCTTCTCTCAAGGAGGGAATCACCAGAAGGCCCTCTGCACTGGACCTCAGTGTCCGGGTAGAACGATGGGGGTGGAGACGCTCCTTCAGATATACTGGACCGAGGCCGTTTAGGGCTTTAAAGGTCAGCACCAACACTTTGAATTATGCTTGGAAACGTACTGGAAGCCAGTGTAGGTCTTTAAAGACCAGTGTTATGTGGTTTGCGGCCGCTCCCAGTCACCAGTCTAGCTGTTGCATTTTGGATTGGTTGTAGTTTCCGGGTCACCTTCAAAGGTAGCCCCACATAGAGCTCATTGCAGTAGTCCAAGCGGGAGATATCTATCATGCACCACTCTGGCGAGACAGTCTGCAGGCAGGTAGGGTCTCAGCCTGCGTACCAGATGGAGCTGATAAACAGCTGCCCTGGACACAGAATTGACCTGCGCTTCCATGGACAGCTGTGAGTCCAGAATGACTCCCAGGCTGCACACCTGGTCCTTCAGGGGCACAGTTACCCCATTTAGGACCAGGGAGTCCTCCACACCTGCCTGCCTCCTGTCCCCCAAAAACATTACTTCTGTCTTGTCAGGATTCAACCTCAATCTGTTAGCCGCCATCTGCCTCCAGACACACAGGACCTTCACCGCCTTCACTGGTTCTGATCTGAAAGAGAGGTAGAGCTGGGTATCATCCGCTTACTGATGAACACCCAGCCCAAACCCCCTGATGATCTCTCCCAGCGGCTGCATGTAGATGTTGAAAAGCATGGGGCAGAGGACAGAACCCTGAGGCACCCCACAAGTGAGAGCCTGAATGACAAACAGGAAAGTGTTTTCTTTTTCCCCCAGATCCTTTCCCGCACTCCAGGATGGCTTCAGACTTCACGAACCCTTTCGACATAATACCCACTGATGAGTCCCTTTCTGCAATTATATATTTTCCTTATAATATTTTCTTTCCCACTCGCTGCTTCTCCAAGCCCATTGCACTGCATTAATCAAGTTATAGGCTTCTGCAAGGTCAGATAAGGTTCTGGATCTCAATCCTTAACCATTCATCTTTAGAGGTGAGCAGTAATCACTTTGTAAGATGGAAAGTCAACTTCTATTTTCATCTTTAAAAGGAGGTAGCTTTTTGTTTTTGCATTAAAGCGTCTTTCTTCACAAATGAATAATGAACATCAACACCTAAGTTATTCAGGAAACCTGTGCATATAAGCAATTAAATTTCATTAAATTAAATTAGCACAATGAAGCAAACAAAGAAACCATTGTTCACGTCTTCTGTTGACGGTAACAGACTGAAGGCTAAGAATAGATCCTATAAAAACACACCTTTAATATTTTTTATTTTTTATTTTTAGAAAGCTTAAGCACTCTACAGAAACGCTAATTTGACTGCAAAAGACTCTCTTCATAGTCGTTCACCCTTCCTTTCTAAACATGACAAATCCAAATAGAATTAGCTTCTTTTTTTATATATGCTTCACATGATTGCTGTATATTCAATCTATCCTTCATATGCAATTTTAGCTGTTAGCCTCCTGGGAATCTCCACTGCTTTCCTTGACTGTACTAACATAAGCCTTGGCCAGACCAGAGTGCTAAAAGATGAAGGCATTAGCGAATGGTCTTGGGTCAAGAATTATGATTGCCAGAGGCCTCCGAAACCTAGTTATGGGTTTCAACAAGCCCTATGGGCTCTTATGATCATCCTTCTCTTCAGTATTATTGTTATATGACATTAAATCAGTCAGATTCATGAGCAACAAGAGGTCAACGTCTGATTGAAATTCATAAGGTCAAAAAGGAAACTAAAAATCAATTTATAAGATATGAAGATTTAGGTTCAAACTATATCCACAAGCGATAAAATTTCACATTCATAAATGTAAGAAATCAGTTATTAAACTTGGGCAAGGGGGGGGGAAGGGAGGGGAGGGCAGAAGAAGACTTATTAAGTTTTACACACACATAAGGCAGCTAACACATAATTTTATCAGACGTTACTGAAATCCTGTGTGTAATATAAGCGATGATGGGCTGAAATGCTAAATGGTTTAGCACTAAATTATTAAGTGATGTATCCCTAAGGTATTAAAGAGATATGAAATGCAGAGCAGGTGTGTCTCCTTACTAGATCTTGATCACTAGTTTAAGTGCACACCGATAACAAATGCACTTTGGAGACAAAATAGCATTAGTAATATTTTTGCTGTACGTTAGGGTATGTCATAATGACTAAAAGCTTTTACCTGACAATGAAATACTCCCTTCTTTCTTAAAGAAGCATTTTTTAAAAACTGAGCTCCCAGTAGGCTGCAAGCATAGAAATAAACACAATGGATTGATATCCTATACATGTAGACCAGGCTTCCTCAGCCTCATCCCTCCAGATGTTTTTGGCCTACAACTCCCATGATCCCTAGCTAGCAGGACCAGTGGTCAGGGATGATGGGAACTGTAGTCTCAAAAACATCTGGAGGGCCGAGGTTGAGGAAGCCTAACCACAGTTTAGACTCAAAATCATATGGCAATTTAGAATTCTTAAAGTTAAGGTTGCCAGGACACATCCTCTTTTTCTGGGGTAAAATTTTTGTCTGGGTGGTTTTTTAAAATTTGCCAAAATGTCTCTGGCTATATTTTCTGGATGAGAAATGGATATGATTGTTGGTTGAAGACTTGCTTTCCTCTTCTCTTCTCCTGCTCCCCTCAGCAATATATCACAGCTTCTGTAGCCCACAGGGGTATTTAAAATGAGAGTCGTCATAGTGTCATCTTTTTTGCTCTTCAAAATATGGCAACCCTAAAAGTAGCCTTCTTAAGTACTGTTATAGGATTGGGGGCTGGTTAGGGTGATGCCTTTCTTGGAACTTTGAAGTGCCAGGCATAGCTCTAATGGCTTTAACCCAAGCGTAGCAGAGTTTTCCTGCACAGCGAAGAAGCTAGTTGAGGTGGAAATGACTAGTCAGCTAGACTCAGAATAACTATTTACAGGATTTATTAAAAGGAAAAATAAAACCAGCAGAGTTTCTGCATACAAAACAAAGCAAAATAAATCCTTTCTCTCTCTCTCTCTCTCTCTTAACCATACACAGCACTTCTACTCGTAACACACCCCATACAAACTGTGCTAGCATTCCTAGATAACAGAGTTGAGTGCTGGTCGTTAACCAATCAGAGTAAGTAGTTTCTAGGTCAAGCAGACCTTGGCTTTCTGCCAAGAG
The DNA here is from genome assembly GCF_964106915.1 of Podarcis gaigeae. NCBI lineage: Eukaryota > Metazoa > Chordata > Lepidosauria > Squamata > Lacertidae > Podarcis > Podarcis gaigeae. The sequence continues at coordinate 17,715,965 of NC_139682.1, read as the reverse complement.
AAATTGACACTGCCTTGAGTTAATTGTGCGAAGCCAGAATCTGTAAGTTTTCAGTGAGAATCAATTAACAGAAACTGAACAATCCCTCACAGATTCTGCTGGACAATTAACATCAAATAACACCTATGTAGGAGATTTTTTTTCCAGCAAACCTAAACCCTTGCACATTTGCTTGTTCTTTATCTTTGCCAATGGTTTAGTTAATACATCTGCTACATTTTCTTCATTTGATACATAAGTACATATGATTATATTGTCTTGTACACAGCAATGTACATTTTGGTATTTTACAGAGATATGTTTGGAATGTGATTTGAAACCCTCTGTTTTACTTAAGGTTATACAAGCCTGATTATCAATGTAAACTCGTACTGGTTCTCCACAATTTACATTTAAATCTGCTAACAAATGCTTGAAATAAATCACCTCGTTGCACAATTCACTCAATGCGGCGTACTCGGATTCCGTTGATGACACACTTACAACGTCTTGCTTGCGTGACCGCCAGCTGATTAAAGCTCCACCGACCATTATGACTAGTCCTGTGACAGATTTTCTATCTGGCAAATTTCCCCAGTCACTATCACAGTAGCAACTCAACATTTCATCCTCTGAAGAATTTAATTGTAACATATAGCCAATTCTCTGTTTGAGGTATCACAGAACTTGTTTTACCCCTTTCCAGGCATTTAGTGTGGGTTTTGAGACCAATCTACTTAATATGCCTACTGCGTAGCTAATATCAGGTCTGGACCACTGTGCTAGATACAATAAGCTTCCAATTACAGAATGATATACATCAGGATGTTCAAATTCAGGACTCTCATCTATATGAAGTGTTTTTATGAAACCTGGATCCATAGGCACCACTGCCCCTTTGCAATCCTGCATCCTGTATGTAGTCAGTAGTTGTTTAACTTTGTTCTGCTGACTAATTAGGCAGCTGCCATCTTGGGCCCAGCACACTTCCAACCCTAGATATGTCCTAAGTCTTTCATTTTGAACTTACTGGACATTTGCTTGGCAAACCTTTTAATTTGTTTATCTGTTTTGCAAGCATACAATACATCATCTACATAAATCAGACAAAACTCTTGATCACTGCCTGTACCACGTACATAAACACAATTGTCAGCTGTACTCTGCTTGAAACCAAATGACACTAAGGCCTCATGGAAACATTTGTTCCAAGATCTTGCAGCCTGTCTGAGACCATATAGAGCTTTGTTTAATTTCAACACTCTATTGGAACCTGTCTCATAACCAGGCGGTTCGGCTAGATACAGGTCTTCTGATATTGATGCATGTAAATATGCAGTCTGGATATCAAAATGGTTTAACAGGAGTTTTCTCTTTGCCCCAAGCGTTAGAATCAGCCTTACACTGTCCTCCTTAGCAGTAGGGAAAAAAATCTCGTCATAATCTTTTCCAGGCCTCTGAGAGTATCCTTGAGCCACTAAACGAGCTTTGTATTTGTACTTTCCTGTCACCAGAGGTTTAAGTTTGTACACCCACCTGCAGCCTACAATCTTTGCCCCCTCAGGCGCTGCTACTGGTGTAAAGACCTTGTGCTCATTCAGAGAGGACATCTCTTCTTCCATTGCCTGTTTCCAGAGCTCTGCCTCCTCATTTGGTAACTTTAACACCTCCTGAAAACTCTTGGGCTCTGCAATTACACTAAACACATTTGCAGTATCTGGAGAAAAATGCACCGGAGGCACTCCTTTGTTTTGTCTTTTAGATCTTCTGGGAGAAAATTTTTCTTCTGACCCACTTTCCCCCTCAGAACTACGACCTCTCTTTTGTTGCTTAGCAACTGGTCTCTGGCTAATTACACTTTCTTGAGAGCTCTTATCTGAACTTTCCTCCCCCTCAGACTCTGATTCTCTATGTTTACCTTCAGAGTCATGAAGCTCCTGGGAAGGTTCAAACCAAACCTCAGTATTGGCATGTAGCCTCTCCCAGCCACTATGTTCACAAAAACTGGCATTCCTGGAGATCACAATGCCATTTGTCCCTTCAGCAAAGCGGAAACCTTTTCCCAGCTCCTGGTAGCCCACAAACACTAACTGTTTGGTCTTAGGATCTCCCTTCTTTCTCATTTGTTTTGGAATTAATACCCAGGCCTTTGATCCAAACACATGCAAATGGTCAATTTTGGTTTTTTTCTGAAACAATTTAAAGTACGGAGTTGTACCTATTGTTTGATGAAAGAGCCTATTTTGGAGATAACACACGGTGAGCATGCTCTCCCCCCAATAAGACATGGGCAAATCAGCATCATCAAGTATGGCAAACATCATATTTTGTAAAGATCTGTTTTTTCGCTCTGCAACGCCATTCTCCTCTGGGGGAAAAGCCTTCGTTTTTCTATGCCCAATGCCACGCTTTTGTAACCAATCTCTAAAAGCATTTGACATAAATTCGCCACCTCTGTCCGTCTGAATCCTTCTAAGTTTAATGGACAGAAATCTTTCCACAGATGCCACCCAACCTTTAAACTTAGTGAACACGTCACCCTTATTCTTCATGGGAAAAACCCAAGAGTAACGCGTGGCGTCATCCACAATTGTTAATGAAAAACGCGATCCACCCCTGCTTACAGCAAATGGACAATTATGTCCATGTGAACCAGCTGTAGCGGTGACTCACTAACTCTGTCACTTCTGGGGTAAGAGACTCTGTGGGTTTTAACCTTTTTACAAACATTACAATCAAGGTACTTGTTACAACTCTTTAAATTACCCCCATCAGCCAATTCAGACATTTTTAGTACACCTTTCCAGCCAGCATGCCCCATTTTCCTATGCAATAAGTGCACACAGTTGTCATGTATAGCTTTGTTATTCACTGCAGGCTGAGATTTACTGACTACTGCTGCGACTTGAGATCCTGCTTTAAGCCAAAACAAGCCTCCCTCTGACTTAGCAGTGCCTAAAATCTCACCAGCCTTCTTAATAATGCAACTGTGTCCTTCAAAATACACTTTAAACCCAGCTTTTAGCAAACAATCTACAGACATCAGATTGCTCCTTAATGAAGGCACACAAAGTACATTTTGCAGGCATTCACGAAGACAAGGAACAAAAACTGCACCCCCCGAAATCACTTCGGAAGTACTTCCGTTTGCTAGAGCCACCTGGCTGCGCTGTGCTGAGTTCTTAGAAACAAACAATTCATCTGAGTTTATGATGGGCCGAGACGCTCCCGAATCGACCACCCAGACAGCTTGTTTCTCATCAGCAATCTTGACCTCGGCGGTCACCAGCTGAGCCGACTGTTTTCATTTGAAGAATTTCTTTTTACGCTGCTGCTGCTGCTGATCTCGTCTCTGCTCCTGCACCGGCCACTGAGACTTGACCTACTCTGGACATTGTCGTTTTAGATGCGCTGAAGACCCACATCGGAAACAACGCCTAACAGCAAACGCTGACTGCTCACCGGTACGCTGCTTTTGCTTCACCTCTGGCACGGCATTAGAACTCCTTCCAAACCGCCCGCCTGTAGAAGCCTCTGCAGCAAACGACCTTTCTTGCCTCTTCTGCCATTCTTCAATCAAACGCCCAGTAACGTAACTGACTGATAAATCACGCTCCTGTATGCCTTCTAGAGACAAAACTAAATTATCCCAGCTTTCCGGGAGAGAACTCAAAATAATAGCCACCTTCTCCTGCTGGTCTAACGCACAGTCTCTTTCCTGTAGTGCAGCAAACTTTAACTGTAAACTGTGTAGGTGTTCCTGCATTGTAACCCCAGGCTGTAACATTGCCTTGTACAATGCCTTGCGAATGAACAGCTTGGAAACCGCTGTCTCACGCACATGGAGTTCTTTAAGTGCTTGCCACACACCTCTAGCTGTCTTGATTCCCCTCACATATGGCAACTGGGAATCTTCCAGCCCCAAGACAATTGTGGCCCTTGCTCTTTGGTCTTTATCGAGGTCTTCATCATCAGGCTTCGCAGGAAACTTACTCACCACTTGCCAGAGACGATCCCTCTGCAGCACTGCCTGCATGCGTTCCGACCACAGCAAGTAATTGGAGTCATTCAGATGCTCAAAAGCCATCTGAACTGGTTGTGAGGCCATCTTGAGAGTGATGTCCCTGGAACCCGGAACCAGCTACTCACGACCACTGAGAGAGAAAACAGGAACCACTGCACCCAGCACTAGCATGCTGCAGCTGTTGTCCTTGTGTCCACTGCGTCACCAGCTCACAACAGTCAGGAACCAGCCAGTGTCCATCTGCTGCACCAACAGGAACAACAACTTCTGGAACTACTGGAACCAACACCGTTGATGCTGACACCACCACAACTCAGGCTGGCAGCACAATACCCATAACCTCTTGGAACTTTGAAGTGCCAGGCATAGCTCTAATGGCTTTAGCCCAAGCGTAGCAGAGTTTTCCTGCACAGCGAAGAAGCTAGTTGAGGTGGAAATGACTAGTCAGCTAGACTCAGAATAACTATTTACAGGATTTATTAAAAGGAAAAATAAAACCAGCAGAGTTTCTGCATACAAAACAAAGCAAAATAAATCCTTTCTCTCTCTCTCTCTCTCTCTCTCTCTCTCTCTCTCTCTTAACCATACACAGCACTTCTACTCGTAACACACCCCATACAAACTGTGCTAGCATTCCTAGATAACAGAGTTGAGTGCTGGTTGTTAACCAATCAGAGTAAGTCGTTTCTAGGTCAAGCAGACCTTGGCTTTCTGCCAAGAGAAATTGACACTGCCTTGAGTTAATTGTGTGAAGCCAGAATCTGTAAGTTTTCAGTGAGAATCAATTAACAGAAACTGAACAGCCTTTGGGTCCTCTCCGGGCTTTGTGTCTGTCAGGTGGGAGTTTGGTACTAAAAAGAAAACAAACTTGGGACCAGGCAAGACTTTCAGCAGAGACATTTTGGGAGTTCAGATCCCACCGCTGAAAAATACTCCCTTACCAGTTGGTATAGGAGCACAGGCTGTATAGGTTTCTTCACCTGGATTCCGAATGGCGATTTTCTAATGTTGAATCAAAAAGTGTACCTGACTGGCCCTTTGTACTCTTCCCAAGTCACACACCTTCCTCAGCCAGACCCCTCAGTGGTCCTGCTCTGCACCTTCATTGAGTGAGTCCTGGCTGGACTGTGTCCTTGAATTCTGGTATTTCCTCATGTTTGCTTGGATGGAAGGTAGAGAAACGTGTGAGAGAGCTTGCAGAAAGTGGTGTGAAAGAAAATGGTACATTCGCATGGTCGGCCAATTGGTGTCAAAGAAGGATAGAACTTTCTTTATGTATGCTACAACAGCAGCAAGAATACTCATTGCAAAGTACTGGAAGACACAGGATCTACTCACTCTGGAAGAATGGCAGATGAAGGTGATGGACTATATGGGATTGGCAGAAAAGACTGGCAGAATCCAAGACCAGGGAGAAGAGTCAGCGGAAGAAGATTGGAATAAATTTAAAGACTATTTACAGAAATATTGCAAAATTAATGAATGTTAGAATGATGTCGGATAGAAATTAAGTGGTTTCCAGCTGTAATGCTTTAAGAGAATATGGGGGAAAAAAGGTTTAGAAATAGGTTAAAATTTATTGATAAGGATTTGCTGAACTAACAATTTGAATTGGAATATAAAAAAGGGAGGTATGAGGAGGTCTGGGAAATAAGTTAATGGAAAATAAGTAATGGAAACTTTATGTGTTTTTAATTATTTTTATTTTTGTATTTTTGTTATTTTTTTCTTTTTTCTTTTTGATTTTTATTGTATTACTATTGAAAACTTTAATAAATATTCTTAAAAAAAAAAGAAAGAAAATGGTACATTCATTGCTCTGTCCACTTTGGCTTGGCCCAACACTGGCATGTGGCCCCTGGAAAAATTTCCCAGAAGCAAATGTTGCTCTACCAGAAACAGGTGGCTCTAAATGGTGCTCTAAATGTTACTTCTTGAATTCTTTTATTTCTTTATTTTAGTCAAAAGACATAAGAAGCGCTTGGTGTGATAAAACATTATTTTTGTTTTCAAAAAAAGGTTTGCTCTCAAGCCAGCAACCTGGATACATGCATGCACAGATGCTCTCGGAAAAAAGTTATTGAGAATTATGTTGCCCATTATTGCATGGCTTGCATTAGATTATATAAAAATGTAATTTACATTATGAAGCATATAAATTGTTATGGAAAGTTATATGCGGCATAATTCACAGGGAAGGCAAATGCAACTATTAAAAAATGAAATAAAAATCTATTAATGCCATAAACTTACTTAATAAAAGTTGCTTTCACATTCAAAAATAACAAAATATTAAGCCCCCCTGCTCAATGGCTGAATGACAAAAAATGAAGGAATAAATTAATGAAGGTTAAGAACCTTGTAGCAGCTGACTAGGAAAGCTCTGGGGGATTATAAAATTTCATGCTTTCATAATAATAAAAAGGATAAAAGATTGGGTAGAAGACTAGCAAAAGTTAAAATAAATGAACATAAAGGAGGCGAGGAAGCTTGACATGACAGAACTCAGAAAAGTGGAAAGACCAAAGACATAGTTTTAAAGCGTTAAGAGGCCCAAATTAAATGCAAAGTGAATATTAGCAGTAGATTAAGAGAAAATTACAAAGGTAAATGAGCTCTGTTTCATGGTTACAAAAAATATTTTTGTAGCTCATTATTTTCTCTCCTCGGCACCCGCGAATGTAAATGAAATAGGAGTTCGATATTGGTGAAAACAGAAATTAGAGATCATTTTTTATATTCCTTCAGATGCACATCACCAAGGTCTGGACAATAAGATGCATCCATAGTGGCTCCTACAACCAAGGCGAAGTGGGAAGTGCCACCTTGCCCTGCCCTGTTGCAGCTGCTGTATCTGCTGCTGCTGGTGTCGCTGCTTTCCCCCCACTGCTCAGTTAACGATCCAGGAGCTGAGCTGTTTTAAAACATGGCCAGGACTCCTCAGGGCTTGATAAGCCACCCAGAGAACAGTCAAGTTTGTCACATACGGTGTATGGGCCACAGGTTGCTCACCTTTAGTTTAGAATCCCCTTTAAAAAAAGGTAAAGGACCCCTGACAGTTAAGTCCAGTCACAGACGACTCTGGGGTTGCGGTGCTCATCTCACTTTACAGGCCGTGGGAACTGGCATTTGTCCACAGGCAGTTTTTCCAGGTCATTTGGCCAGTATGACTAAGCTGCTTCTGGCGCAATGGAACACCGAAACCAGATTGGCACATGGAAACACCATTTACCTTCCTGCCAGAATGGTACCTATTTATCTGCTTGCACTTTTTGGCGTGCTTTTGAGCTAATGGGTTGGCAGGAGCTGGGGCCAAGCAACGGGAGCTCACCCCATCATGGGGATTTGAACCGCCGACCTTCTGATCGGCAAACCCAAGAGGCTCAGTGGTTTAGACCACAGTTCCACCCGTGTCCCTAAACCCGTTAAGATATTCCTAAAGGCCACCAGATCCTATTCCCTAATCTCATTCATTACGTGGATTTCCTTGAGCACGATCTCCAATGGAAGCTTTTCATGTCACTTTGTGTTAGCCTGTCTACACAAGCAGCCAGAGGTAGCCAATCTGGTGTTCTTCAGCTTTTGCTGGTCTCCAGCCAGCGTGGTCTGTGGTCAAGGATGGCGGAGACGCTGTTGCCTAGCAACGTTTGCAAGGCACACTGTTGGCTTTAATAAGAGATTTCCCCAATTGCTTTAAGAAGAGATCTCCCCGGTCGCAATTTTTCTTTCTTTCTGTTAGATCCCACAAGTTGGGGATTCTTCTGTATTCTGATCAGGCATTCACATTCAATACACATTTATTCATGCATTTACAAGAAGTGTTAAGGCACTTAGATATTCACTCAAGCATTAAAAAATATGAAATTTGTGGGTTCTAGTGCCCACTTTGACTTCCACACCATGTGAGCAGCAAACATGTGCTATAGTCTACCATACTGTGCTTGCTTCCAACTTAGCTCCTATGAACCCAGACTTTCCTCAGGTCTCAAACCCCCAAGCATCTTTTGCAAATCTCCATGGTGAATTTCATACTGATAGGACAAATGTTTATAATGAATAGATTCCACCCCCCCTGGCTATGTAATGGTAAAACATTGGGGGAAGCCAACTGCTTTAACTATACAGCTGTTCCTGCGGCTGCAGTAATAGTATCGCAGTAGTTCAGTCATTGTAAAGCAATAATACTTCACAGTGTAACGCATAAAAATATACATTACATGCAACAAAACAGATTAGCATCAATGGCAAACAAAAGGGTGGGGAGAGAAATAAACTACTGAAAGAGTACAGGAAACAGGGATTTGAAATTCCGAATACATTCACGTACACAAATTTGTTTCCTATTTAGCCACTGAAACAGCAAAATGGGCCGCTTTTAAAGTTATGCATTACCAGCATCATTTAACAAATACATTATTTTTTCTGTAGAAGTGGCCAGTCTACCTTTCTGGTTAGAAAAAGCACCCAGCAGGTGCAACCTTCAAGCTCCACAATGGGAGCAAAACATTAGATAATGAGCAGGCTTCTCAACAGCTTCCAAATGACAAGGGTAAAAGCTTCCTTCTTCCTGGGTATTGCAGTACCACCATGCACTTAACTGAAGATTCCCTTGTTTACCGTCAAAGTGAGATAAAAGCTTAAAGACTCTCAGTTCCAGTAAGAAACTAGATCTGTTCAGCAACTGTTTGAACATAGATATGGTACTATGCATTGGTTGTGAACTTGCAAATTGAAGTTTTCTTACAGTTCCATATAGGCTAATGTAGTCTTTATCAGGAATTCAGCTGTAAAATGGACTTGCTCTGGGAAAACCTCACGAAATCCATACCTCTTTAGGAATGATTTAACACGAGCCAAACATGAATTTTGGGCAAAAATGATCACAAAAAGCCATAGCCCTCAAACATAGGAACATTAGAAGCTTCTTTGCATTGAGTGAGACCCAATGGTCCATCTATCTCAGTATTGTTGACACTAGTGGGCAGTGACTCTTCCAGGATTTGAGGCCGGTGGACACCAGGGATTGAACTTAAAACCTTCTGCATGGAAATCCTCTGCGCCTGAGCTATGGCCCTTCCCATGTTTTGGTAGCCTCATAGCCTAGATATATTGTAATCTTAGCCAGTAACTCTAGGCCGCAAACCTACATTTAAAGCAGTGTCAAATTATGGGAGCAAGGACAGGGGCCCCTCAATGAAATCCACAAGTCTCTAAGTGCCCCTCAGCGTTAACTAAACCATGCACCCCATAGCCTAAAAACTGCACTAAGAGGGCTAGTAACGTAGCGTGGGTTGCCAGTGCTCGGGGCCACAAAGAGAGAGGTGTGGTGGGAGAGAGGGAAACAGACAGAGTACATATGTGCATTCAACTGCCTAATGGTGCCCACGTCACCCAAGAGATTGCAGCTGCAGAGATACGAAAAAAATTGCATGAAGAAGCCATATTCAACGGAGCCCAGCAACGGAAGCATGCAGCTATACTGAAGCAGCACCAGGTGTTGAAATGTTGTACCCCTAACAATTTTGTGCCTAGGGCAACTGCCCTCCTGCACCCCCCCCACTGCTACGTCACTGAAAAGGGCTGTCATAACAAATATGTGGGGCAGGCTTCCTTTTCCTATCTCCTGCAAGCTGAACACTGTTTTAAACATCATGGAACTGAAATTCATCTCCAGTCAAAGAATGGTGACTGATCTGGCAGGGAGAGCCAATCTCTAAGAAATCTATTTGACATGTTTCTATGGTGGAGACTTTCTCACAGTCACCCAAAACATTCTCCACCAGGTACCCGCCAGATATTTTGGATTACAACTCCCCCCAGCCTCAGTCAGAAGTGTCCATATGCAAACTGAGAAGCACTTTGTGCTTCAAGTACCCTTAAGGTATAATCCAATAATCTTCTTCCTCTAGTCTTAGAGAAATATGAATAGCCTTTGAACTAGTAGTTTCTTTCTTCTCTGAATATTCAATTTGCATATCCCAGGTTGTGTTCACTGAACAATGGATTCCCAGCTTTAAAGGAAGCAACTTCTTCCATTTAATGGCTGTTCAGCTTCCTTTAATTTAAATGGGGACATATTCTGGCAAATAGCCGTGCTGCAATCATTGCTGTGCAACTTAGAGTCAACAGTTAAATTTCCATGGTGCAGAAGAGGCCCTGAAGTCGTACACCCACAGTTGGCAGACTAAGTAGGAACAGGTCACCTGGTCAATCTTCTCAACTATAGTGAGATACCTTCTATTTCTAGGACAATAGCAATTATTTCTAAAGTGCATCTGTTCATATATATTAGCATATGCAAATATTATGCAAATTTGGTCCCCTGTGTTGGATCACCAAATAGAATGACCACTCAAGTGATGTCTGAATGATCCCTCTATCTGTGTTCTCTGTTGCAAGTTTTGAGAGGTCCTCTTGAACTCTACTTCTGTTTGATCCACCAAATGTTCAGGAATACTGGGGCCATAGCAGGACTACAGGTACTCTTCATTAATAAAATGTCCTCTTCTTCTTCTACTTCTTTTTCCCCCTTTTCCTGAGACCAAAGCTAACACATCAATCTGGCCATTTCTAATGAGATATAGGATAATACTGCATGGTCCAGACTTGCTGTCAGCCACCCTAATGGGTTTAGAGTAAGAAACGATCCTTCATTAATTAACCTTCAGTTTCTATGTAGATTCACTCATTGAGATGCAGGTAATTAAACCAAGGTCATTTCAAGGACTGACAGGGGAGGGAAACAGCAAGGCGAAGGCAGTGTCATTCTTTGGCTCGAGACGACTTTTACTACTATTTTAACTCAAGCCTTGTAAACAGTTGTTTAGAAAACCAGTTCGTGTTTTAACAACATGCCTTGTGTTGTGAGGCCAAGGGTGACATTTTTGTTTGGCTCTCTGTGGCTTCTAAGGTAGAAAACTAACAAGAAAGAAGGAACAGGGGCATGATTTTGGTTGGTCTTGATGACCCTGTTTCTGAAGATGAATGAAATCATTCTGTTTTTGAAGATGACGATGATGGTGCGTTTCATATCTCAACTTAGCATTCACAGAACCATTTCATGTCTGCTGGAAAGGTTAACCCATTAGGGCATGTCATCTTAGCAGGTGATACTTAAGCTTTGCAAATTTATTCAGTGAGTGGTCTTAAAAATATGTTATTTGGGTGCGAGGAATTCGAATCTGCTTTTATTTTTTGTGGTTGGACAACTTTTAGCCTGGTAAGTCTACATTTGATGAAGAAGCATATAAACTGCTTTCAGAAAATGGAAGAATTTTAATTTCTCTTCTGAAAATATCAGGTAATGCTTAACAACAACAACAACAACAACATAACTGAAAGTACTTGGCAATCATTTTCAGTGTTTTCTATCCACTTCTACACCCATTTTGCTTATCAAGCAAAACTAAATTATATTAAATTAACGAAAATATATTTTGAATTCCCAAATCATTTTAGCACCCGTCATTTTTAGCATTTTTTAGATGAAAAATTCAACCCATGGCTTTTACAATATTAAAAATGCTCATTTGAACAGTCCCTGCATCATACACCTCAAAGTGTTCTTTGTGAGTAGATATATACTAACAATATGCTTTCCAGAATTATATGGGGAATAACTATACATATATGATATAAAAGGATTGCCATACATATGTGCACCTGTTGCACTCATATGCAGGGAGATTTCCATCTGAAGGTGGATAAAAAAAAACACATGCTGTGCTTTACTCAGCCACATGCAGAGGGCAGATAAAATAATGTACTTATTCACACAAGGCATCGTTAAGCTATGGAACTCATTCCCACAGGAGGCCACCAACCTGGATGGCTTTAAAAGAGGAATGGGAAAAAATCATGGGCAAGACTATCAGTGGTTGTTTCTGGTGGCTATGTTCTGCCTCCATTGTCAGAGATAGGAATTCTTCTGAATACTACAAGAGGGGAAAGTGCTCTTGTGCCTGGGTCCTGTTTGCTGGTTTCCCATAGGTATCTGGTTGGCCAGATGAGAACAGGATACTGAGCTAGATGGGCCTTGGCCTGATCCAGCAGGATCCTCTTATGCTTAGATATACATCTGCATCTTATATGTGCCACCATTTACAGGAGTTGTGTATGATCTCCAACCTCTTATTAAAAGCATTATGTATAGCCCCAATTTTCTAGTTACAGTAGTACGTCGAGTTACAAACACCTCAGGTTACAAACGCTTCAGGTTACAAACTCTGGTAACCTGGAAGAGTTACCTCGAGTTGAGAACTTTTTCCCAGGATGAGAATGGAAAATGTGTGCCGGCGGTGCAGCGGCAGCAAGAGGCCCCATTAGCAAAAGCACGCCTCTAGTTAAGAACAGTTTCAGGTTAAGAACGGACCTCCAGAACAAATTAAGTTCGTAGCTAGAAGTACCACTGTACATGGATTTAGTTATGGCAGGGATGGGGAACCTCAGGCTCGGGAGCCAAATGCAGTCCTATAAGCCTTGGGCTTATCAACAGACCCTCCAAGCATCCCTGTTTTCCAGGGACAGTCCTGGATTTATAAAAGCCATCCCAGTTTCTGATTTGACCCTGGAATCTCCCACTTTTCCTTTGTTGTTGTTGTTTAGTCGTTTAGTCGTGTCTGACTCTTCGTGACCCCATGGATCAAAGCACATCAGGCACTTCTGTCTTCCACTGTCTCCTGCAGTTTGGTCAAACTCATGCTGGTAGCTTCAAAAACACTATCCAACCATCTCATCCTCTGTCATCCCCTTCTCCTTGTGCCCTCCATCTTTCCCAACATCAGGGTCTTTTCCAGGAAGTCTTCTCTTCTCATGAGGTGGCCAAAGTATTGGAGCCTCAGCTTCAGGCTCTGTCCTTCCAGTGAGCACTCAGGGCTGATTTCCTTCAGAATGGATAGGTTTGATCTTCTTGCTGTCCATGGGACTCTCATGAGTCTCCTCCAGCACCATAATTCAAAACACTTTTCCTTAGGACATCCCTATTTTCATTGGAGAAATGTTGGAGGGTATGGAGTTATGCGGCCCCTGTGCCAAGGAGATAAGAAACTATACAACCTTTAGAGGACACCTGAAGGTAGCTCTATATAGGGAAGTTCTTTTAATGTTTAATTATGTTGTTATATATGTTGGAAGCCATCCAGAGTGGCTGGAGCAACCCAGTCAGATGTCCGGGGTATATATGGAATGCCCTGTTCAAAGAATCATGGCCATAGTTTTAGGAGGGATCCGTTGCTCAGAATTAGAGTCCATAGATTTCTCAGGTATCAGAACCTGATTTAGGGGAAAGGAAGAGGAAAGAAATAAGCAAAGGGTCACAGAACTCTTTGGAACTATGTTTTATCATCTCTTGATCTCTCCTCGGCAAGAATCCTCCCAGTCCTTGGGAAAAACACACACAATATTCACTGACATTTTCTACCCTTACAGCACCTGCTATTAATTCTGCTCGAAATAAAGGAGCTCACCCATTGTGATATTTCTATGTCAAGGACTGCAGTCATACAGTATGTAAGTGGACATGAGATAGCACTTGGGTTCTTCATTGCAAAACAAACAAGGGGGAAAACCAACAACCCAATCCCTAGTGGGACAATTGGTTATTGATTTATATATTCATAAGGGGTATGAATCAAGGTTTAAAGTTTTACGCCTGTGTTTGGGCCTTATCCCCTGTTTATTTCACCCTCCTCCTCGCTCCCTCTAAATCATTCACATGATAAGAATGGGTGCCATTAGTGGCATCGGCTTCTGTTTTGAGTGGAAGAGTACCCAGAATTAATGAAGGCATTTGGGCCTCTGGGAAGGGCTTGTATTCACAGAAGCCTGAAATGAGGTTTTTGAAATACAGCATCAAGATAGATTTGGGGAAAGGAAAAAGAATAGGGCAGATGTTCTTTATATAAGATAGTGCCATAAAAAAAATAAAATCCAGTTGGAACAGTATTGAAAATACAAGCACCCAAAGTACAGGAGGTGAATCAAAATGCTGCTGCTCCCGTCCTTATTGTATTTGAGGTGGGGTGGGGGAAGCCTGTGGCACACCAGATGTTGCTGAATTCCAACCCCCCTCTTCTCTGACCATTGGACATGCTGGCTGAGGCTGATGGGAGTTGGAGTTCAGCAATAGCTGGGCGCACACTGGTTTCCCACCCCTGTTGCATGCAAAACAGAATGGAAGATGGCAGGATCTCCAAGGACGTACTCTATGGGGAGCTGGCTTCCAGCACCAGGCCAGTTGGCAGGCCATCAATGCATTCATGTCTGCAAAAGTGACATGAATGCTGGCAGCGTAAACCCTGCCATATGGAAATCCCTTGCAGACGACCCCAGTGCCTGTAGGCAGCCAGGCAAGTTGTGTATCCATAACAGTGACCAGAGGTGGAATGACCACTGGCAGGAGCGCAGAAAGAAGAAGCGCCATGGTGCATCTGCAGCGGCACAACCAGACGCCTTCATCTGCCCCAGCTGCAACAAAACATGTCTCTCCTGCATTGGTCTCTACAGCTGCAGCAGGCGCTACAACCGCCCAACAGTTTGACCTCACCCCCAAAGGCGCACCCCTCCATTGTCCCCCAAGACAGATGGATGCAGGCAGCAGCATACAAAATTAGAATTCAAAGAATCATAGAATTGTAGAGCTGGAAGAAACCCTTAGTATCATCTCCTCCAAGCCCCTGCAATGCAGGAATATGTAGCTATCCTATACAGGGATCGAACCTGCAACCTTGGCATCATCAACACCAAGCTCTTTCCAACTGAGCTATCCAGAATTCACATTCATTGCTTTGCCCTCATTTGCCTGTCACTGATATGTGGCCCCTGGGATGTTTGCCCAAAAGGGGTGTTTGCCGCCCTGAGCCCGGTCTTGACTGGGGAGGGCGGGGTATAAATAAATAAATAAATAAATAAATTATTATTATTATTATTATTATTATTATTATTATTATTATTATTATTATTATTTAATGTGGCCCTCACAGCCTGGAAAGGATTCCCGACCCCTGCCCTAGAAATCCAGCCTACTCCAATGCAGCATAGTTTAAAGCGCCAGCTAGAGGCTTGTCCCTTTCAGTAGGTCTTCAGTGTTAAGGTTTGTTCTGTATTGTGATCAAAGAAATTTAAATCTCTGAAAAGCAAGAGAGCTAAAGATGATTTTGAGAAAAAACGATGTGTGTTAATACAGTATCTTATAAGAGACCTGACATGGGGTCATTGCAGAGACAAGCCAAGACATTGTAGCAGAAAACAAAAATGGCATTCCTCTCCTGCTTTCTTAGTGGTCAAAATATAATAGCAGTCCTTGAGAATTTACGGTCTCCTGAATGTACCCCAAAGACTGCTGCTTGAAGCAGGCCATGTTCACCTAATGGAACATCTGTGGTTCTCCAGGAGATCTGAATCACAAGGAATCAACACAGATGCAATCAGGTTTGAGGTAAAGAAATGTTGCCACAGTTTTCGCATAGGTAAAATCCAACAGTTTGCTGTCTTATTGTGCACACCTTCCTATAAGATGCTTACCAGGCTCTTTGGACTCATCTTTGCCAGCCCTCCAGATGTGTTGGACTACGACTCCAACCAGCTGATGTTTTTGGCTGGGACTGATAAGAATCGCAAGCCCAAAACATCTGGAGGGTATCAGGTCGGTGGAGGCTGTTTTAGACAAAAGCAGACTGTGAAAAGGGTGCAAGCACAGCAGGAATCAATGAACGTTTTGTTCAATACAGAATTTGGGGGAGATGTCTGAATTCTCTTTGCCGCCTTCTGATCATTACTGTGAGATACTGCAGGACTCTTACAGGAAGGGAAGTGCTGAAATTTTCTTGTAATTGAAGAGGCTTAAAGGGGAAAAAAATGACCCTTTTTATACTCATAAGGTCGCAAAAAGTTGGAAATGTGGTATATGGATTTTATTATTACAAAGGTGATCTTGATCTGGCTTGTAGTGCAGTCTCAAGCATGTTTACGCAGGAGTAGTATAGTGGGATTTACTCTGAGGTAAGTTTGCAGAGGTTTGAGCCACAGGACCCAATCAGATAGTTTGTTAATAGTAATAGGTTATTTGGAGTTGTGCTACACACAGAGGGAGATAACTCCCACCCCCCCACAGAAAGGAGAGAGAAAAGAAGAAGAAGAAGAAGAAGAAGAAGAAGAAGAAGAAGAAGAAGAAGAAAGAAGAATTTGGATTTGATATCCCGCTTTATCACTACCCGAAGGAGTCTCAAAGCGGCTAACATTCTCCTTTCCCTTCCTCCCCCACAACAATCACTCTGTGAGGTGAGTGGGGCTGAGAGACTTCAGAGAAGTGTGACTGGCCCAAGGTCACCCAGCAGCTGCATGTGGAGGAGCAGAGACGCGAACCCGGTTCCCCAGATTACGAGTCCAACGCTCTTAACCACCACACCACACTGGGGGGATGGAAGGAGATGGGGGAAACAGGAGGTCTTCACCCACTTTGGGTTTTGACTCTGCCCACTATTGGCATGCAGACCCCCACATATTACCACAGAGGGGACACACAGTCCTTGACAGAACATAAGAAGAGACCTTCTGGATCAGGTCAAAGGCCTGAGCATTTGGTTTTCGCCATGACCAACCACATACCAACTGGTTGGAAAGCCTAGAAGCAGAACCTGAGAGCAACAGCTCTGTCCCCATTTGTGACACCCAGCAACTGATATTCAGAGGCTTACTGCCTTCAGGGGTGGAAGCATAGCCAACTTGGCTAGTGGCTACTTACAGTCAAATCTCTTCTAAAGGCACCCAAGTTGGTGACCATCATCACCTCTTGTGGGAGTGAATTCCATTGTTGAAATCTGAGCTGTCCCCTTTATTGTGAATCTTTGAATATTCCATTTTATTGGAAGTTGCTGGGTTTTAGTATTATGAGAAAGGGCAAAACCCCCTCCCCCTATCCATTTCCCCCACGCAATATATAATTTTCTGCACCTCTGTCATGTCCTCAATCACCCTTTTCTAATCTAAAAATCCCCATTTTTAAAAACTTTTCATCATAAGGGAGTTGTTCGGCCATTTGGTTGCCCTTTTCTGAACACTTTTCAGCTGTTGGACAACCAGAACTGTACAGAATATTCCAAATACATTTGCATCACAATGCCATGATGATATTGACAGGAGAAAAAAATGGTTCCCCGCTCTTATCTTACACCATGGTCCATTTGAAAATCACATTGTGTAGCCATTTTTCACTTTGGAAGTGAACTTTCTGTTGGAACCACTGGAGTCCTAGGAGTATCTTGGAATGGTGGCTGCTATTTATGTTACAAAGGCCACATATTTAATGTATCCACATGTTTATTGCATGAGCTTGGTTCTTCAGAGATTGTGAGCATTAACAAAGGAGATTGTGGGTGGGTATGGATGCGTTTTGGATTATTTGGACCCGCATTTGGACCCTGGAATGGCCAGGGGTCCTTGCCACGGGATCATATTCATCGAGTGCTTTACCAACTGCACTGGCTCCCAATGGAGTACAGGGTCAGCTTTAAGGTGCTGGTTTTGACCTTTAAAGGCCTATGCAGCCTAGGACCCACGTACCTATGGGCCTGCCTCTCCTGGTATGCCCCGTGGAGGACCTTAAGGTCCACAAATGACAACACTTTGGAGGTCCCAAGTCGCAAGGTGGTTAGATTGGTCACAACTAGAGCCAGGGCCTTTTCAATACTGGCCCTGACTTGGTGGAACGCTCTGTTACAAGAGACTAGGGCCCTGCGGGACTTGACATCTTTCTGCAGGGCCTGCACGACAGAGCTGTTCCGCCTGGCCTTTGGTTTGGACTCAGTCTGACCCTTATGTTTCTGTCCCCTTATGGTTTTGATCTATGCGCTACTATTAAAATGAGGCTGCATTTTAAATTGTATTTTAACCTGTATCTTTTTTTTTAAAAAAAATTCTCTCTCCCCCCCCCAATTATGTTTTTATTGTAATTTTACTGGTGTTAGCGGCCCTGAGCCCAGCTCTGGCCGTGGAGGGCGGGGTATAAATATTTTTTTAAAAAAAACACACAAAACCATCAGTAGAGCAATTTGTTTTGTAACATAGGCCAACTCCTTCCATGGAAAATAAAGTTATTCTATAGATCTGCTTTTGTTTTTTTTAATGTATTTTTATTAAAGATTTTCTTGGTTTACAAAAGTATGTGTAATGTCTCGCTCTCTTTTTTTCAAGTAGCATTTTTTACAGGTCAGTTTTGTTTGTTGAGATATTAGGAAGAAAAGGGGGAGAGAGGTGGAGGGGCTAGAGGTGAGTGGGGATGGGGGTGGGGTGGGGTGATGATGTTTCTATTTTACTTAATAGAATGCGGCCACGATGGCCGATTATCGCCCAGTCTCAAACCTTCCATTCTTGGGCAAGGTGATTGAGCAAGTGGTTGCTGAACAATTCCGGGCACGCCTGGAAGAAGCGGACCATTTGGATCCCTTCCAGTCGGGATTCAGGCCTCATCATGGGACTGAAACTGCCTTGGCCGCACTGGTTGATGATCTCCGGCGGGCTAGGGACAAAGGTGAGAGCTGTTTCCTAGTTCTGCTGGATCTCTCAGCGGTGTTTGATACCATCGACCATGACATCCTTCTGGACTGTCTTGAGGGGCTGGGAGCTGGGGGCACTGTCATACAGTGGTTCCACTCCTTCCTCCTGGGCCGTGTTCAGAAAGTGGTGGTGGGGGATGAGTGTTCAGACCCCTGGGCTCTCACTTGTGGGGTGCCTCAGGGTTCTGTCCTCTCCCCCATGCTTTTCAACATTTACATGCAGCCGCTGGGAGAGATCATCAGGAGGTTTGGGCTGGGTGTTCATCAGTATGCGGATGATACCCAGCTCTACCTCTCTTTTAAATCAGAACCAGTGAGGGTGGTGAAGGTCCTGTGTGAGTGTCTGGAAGCGGTTGGAGGATGGATGGTGGCTAACAGACTGAGGTTGAATCCTGACAAGACAGAAGTACTGTTTTTGGGGGACAGGAGGCGGGCAGGTGTGGAGGATTCCCTGGTCCTGAATGGGGTAACTGTGCCCCTGAAGGACCAGGTGCGCAGCCTGGGAGTCATTTTGGACTCACAGCTGTCCATGGAGGCACAGGTCAAATCTGTATCCAGGGCAGCTGTTTACCAGCTCCATCTGGTACGTAGGCTGAGACCCTATCTGCCTGCAGACTGTCTCGCCAGAGTGGTACATGCTCTGGTTATCCCCCGCTTGGACTACTGCAATGCGCTCTACGTGGGGCTACCTTTGAAGGTGACTCGGAAACTACAACTAATCCAGTATGCGGTAGCTAGACTGGTGACTGGGAGCGGCCGCCGAGACCATATAACACCGGTCTTGAAAGACCTACATTGGCTCCCAGTATGTTTCCGAGCACAATTCAAAGTGTTGGTGCTGACCTTTAAAGCCCTAAATGGCCTCGGTCCAGTATATCTGAAGGAGCGTCTCCTCCCCCATCGTTCTGCCCGGACACTGAGGTCCAGCTCCGAGGGCCTTCTGGCGGTTCCCTTACTGCGAGAGGCCAAGTTACAGGGAACCAGGCAGAGGGCCTTCTCGGAAGTGGCGCCCACCCTGTGGAATGCCCTCCCATCAGATGTCAAAGCGATAAACAACTACCTGACATTCAGAAGACATCTGAAGGCAGCCCTGTTCAGGGAAGTTTTTAATATGTGACATTTTAGTGTATTTTTCATCTCTGTTGGAAGCCGCCCAGAGTGGCTGGGGAAACCCAGCCAGATGGGCGGGGTACAAATAAATTATTATTATTATTATTATTATTATTATTATTATTATTATTATTATTACTTAATATGTGTGGGGTTTTGTGTCAGCGTCGCTTGTACAGCTTCTTTGCTATTCACTTGTGTTCCTTTGGTGGTGAGAGAGGTTGGGGTAGCCAGCTTGGTGTCTTCCAGTTGTCACTGAACCACAGCTCCTCTCACTCCAACTAGCATGGCCAATGGCCAAGGAGTTGTAGCCCAATAATGTATGGAGGGCAACAAACTGGCTATTCTTGCAGGAAATAGCCCCTGTCGATGTTGCATGCAAAACACAAGAGGAGATGTTACAGGGAACCAGGCAGAGGGCCTTCTCGGTAGTGGCACCTGCCCTGTGGAAGACCCTCCCACCAGTGGCGTAGCGTGGGGGGTGCAGGGGGGCCGGCCGCACCAGGCGCAACATCTGGGGGTTAGGGTTAAGGGGCGCAAATCCACGGGTTAGGGGGCGCAAATCCACGGGTTAGGGGGCGCAAATCCACGGGTTAGGGGGTGCAAATTACTTGCCTTGCCCCGGGTGCTGACAACCCATGCTACGCCACTGCCTCCCACTAGATGTCAAAGAGAAAAATAACTACCAAACTTTTAGAAGATGTCTGAAGGCAGCCCTGTTTAGGGAAGCTTTTAATGTTTAATAGGTTATTGTCTTTTAGTGTTCTGTTGGAAGCTGCCCAGAGTGGCTGGGGAAACCCAGCCAGATGGGCAGGGTATAATTATTATTATTATTATTATTATTATTATTATTATTATTATTATTATTATTACCTTAGCAAGTGGAGCATCTCTCTCGTATTTTTTTCCAAATCGGGGTCTTTTCCTAAAATGTCACAGAGACAGCCAACATTTTGCCACACCTCACTGATAATTTGGATGCGTCCCTCAGGGCTAAATCAGTTGTTTTGCAGGCCATGACCACTCTTGCTTGTGCAGAAGGCAAATCCTTGCGAACCTAAGGGACCCCAGCAAAGTCTGTATAATTCCTCCAATTAAAGCACCTTTAACACTTCAGCCTCCCTGGGTAAATGGTGCCTGTGTGCATTTCCATAATTGCACTTCTTGTTGCAGGGAGTTAAATACCCAGGACATTCCTCTTATCCTGCTCTAGCTGCCTAAGGGGGGAAATCTGCCCTTTAGGAATTAACTTAATATGTTAGTGTAATGTTAGCTTTCGTGCAAAAACGCCCTCCAAGCTCCAGTGCTGTTTATTGTTTCAAGTGGGATTACAACTGCCTTAAATAAATGACTCCCCAAAGCACAGATTATGATCCTACACCACAGTGAGTTCCAGCCTGGTGCTCTGTGATTGACTTTCAAGTGCCACGTTCCTTGGTGAAGAGTGATTGGCCCCAGCCCCTCACTTGGCTATGGGGTGCTACTCCCACTGAGCCACACCTTGTAATTGAAGGCGTAATTGAGTCAATTTTCTATAATCTACTGTACATAGCAAAGCAAATTCTGAGGTGCTCCGTGGGGACTTTTGGATAAAACATTTCTCTGAGTTTTCCTTGCCGGCAAATGCTTTCATTCTGGAGTTCAATTTACTGGGGTGCCATTAGAATGTTCTACTGCTGTAAAGACCTGTGTTCATAATATTTGCATCGAACATGTAATTGGGATATTGCAAAATCCAATTACTAGCCATTTTGCAGTATGAACCTGATAGCACTTCTTCCAAACTGACTTTTTTTTGGGGGGGGGGTAGCGATGTTAGAGTGTTGGAGTTTTCCATTTGCCACAATCAAGATTATGAGAGTTTTCCTTCCATAAAAGAACCTCAAATAAGGGTACAAACCAAGTAAAGTGTCCTAGCCAGGTGTCCTACTTTACATCAGGGCAGTTAGGTCCCAGCCCTCTATTTGGAGGGCTGTATGGATCCAATGTGGTGTAAATGTTCCTCAGAAGGGAGAGCAGGAGCCTTGAAGTTGCTAGGACAGCAGATTGAGCAGACACACAGGTCAACTTGTCAGTCTTCACCACTATGGTGAGATGTACTGTATACCTATTTGAATTATAATACTTGGTTTTTTAACTCTGCATCTTTATAAAAACATATGCATATGCCAGGCATAGGCAAACTCCAGCCCTCCAGATATTTAGGACTACAATTCCCATCATCCTTAGCTAACAGGATCAGTGGTCGGGGATGATGGGAATTGTAGTCCCAAAACATCAAGAGGGCCGGAGTCCTATCTCTCTCTCTCTTTCTCTCTTGGTGCATGGTGCCTTTGTTCTTATTTGCTGATGCAAGAATGACCAGCCTAAAGGCAAACCCCAGTGAAATTAATGGCAGTGGTTTGTGAAAATGGAGGTTGCATGTCCCACTCATTTCAATTGATCCTGTGCGGGGAAATGTCTTGTTATATCATGCCCACATGTTCCAGATTCTCTAAAGAATGCAACCATTCCTAATGACTGACAGAAGAGTTGGGGAATTATTGAACGTATCTGATAATTCTTAACTTGTGCAAGATCATGCCCCCCCCCAGCACTTCTGAGGGGAAATCATGGTGCAAGATCGTGCAAGATCATGGAGCCCAAACTGACCACTGTGGTCTCGCATGTAAAAAGAAGGGAATGTTTTGGTTTTACTAGGACAGTTGAGGGGTATGAAACTGTAGAGTTGCAAGTGTTCTTGAGAGTCATCTAGTCCAACCCTCCTCATGCAGTTCTGTCCCCCCCCCGACCCCTTTGTTTTATTTTGATTAATTAAGTTCTGATTGGTTCATGACATTTCACAAAACCCATCATGAAAAATGCTCCTTCATAAAGGACTTCAGATATGGATTAAATAGATTCAGACTAATTAAACCTATCAATAAAAATAAGGTTCTTCAGACAACCCACCCTGTACATATTCAGCAAATATATATAGGACCCACGTTGTACTTGTGATTGCAATTTGTTTTAAACTGCTTTTTAACATTGTGTGTGTGTGTGTGTGTGTGTGTGTGTGTGTGTGTGTGTACACCCCCTGCTGTGATACTCCCTGGGAAGTTACAGCACAAGTCAGGTAAGAAATTGAAATAATGTAAATAGTAATAGTAAAAATAGAAATGTAATTATAATGCAGGTGCAGGTGAATTTGGGCCATTGATTTCAGGCTGCTTAGTTCACTTCCACTGAAATGAATGGGTCTAAATATACCCAAAGTACTTATTTAAATACTTACAAGGTACTCATACCAACACATTCCTCCATATTAAAATTCAAAGTGATGAAGGATGCAAGAGTAACAAAATGATAGCAGCAGGTTGTTTTGGGGATGTAGTACGAAAGAAGAAAGAAAAAGAGATGAGTGAGAGGAAGAAGAGGGGGAGAAAAACAACCTTACAGTGTGACAAATGCAAAAGGGGAAACAGTGTATCATGGGTAAAGCCTTCCTTCCCTTCGATAACATACATTACCTACCTAATCTCAACTTGGCAACCAATCTCCCCTGGGCAGGCTGCGATGGAGAAGAAAGGCTGCAGTCACACATTCTAGGGTTGTCTGGAGCCTTTGAAATATTGAGTGATAAGATACTTTGTCACCTCACCACAGAAGACTCAGCTGAGGGGGTGGACATTTGGGGACATGCATGCTATATAGCATCATCGGAAGGCTAACCAACAACCCGAGTAGCTGGGCCCCCCATAAAACAGCTGTCAGGAGCAGGAACCATCAGTTTGTACATAGCTATTTAAAACACAGGACCTGCCATAATGGGCCTGACACACAGTCATGCACAGAGTATACGGATTGCCTTGCTGGGTCAAACTATCTCATCTAGCATCCCAGTACTGATGGGCAGCAAGCCAGGTGCTAAACTTAGGAGCAGGTGTCATGGGGAATTGGTGTCAATTCCAGCCCCTTTGTCCTCAGCATCTGGCAATCAGGCGTACTGCTTCTGAATGTGCAGGTTCAGTCCAAAGAGCCCAACTGAATTAGGCTAAAGGACCACCTGATCCAGCATCCTGTTTTCCACAGCGACCATCAAGATGCTTCTTGGAAGCTCCAAAGTTCAGCATGAAGGAACTGGCCCTATCCGGTTGTTATTCCCCATACGAGGAAAAGCATATGGCTGCTGAAACATGCAATGTTATTATTGTTGTTGTTTAGTGTATCTATCTATCTATCTATCTATCTATCTATCTATCTATCTAATCTATCTATCATCTCCTACCTACTTTCCTTCATGAGAATCAAGACAGGATACAGTAGATGAGGTTTGCAGATGGTCTCCCATCCAGGCACTGACCCAGCCCAGACCTGCTTAGCTTCAATAAGGTGGCTGCATCATGTGTTCTCAGACCAGACCTAACCATATATGACTAGTGGTCATTCTCTCTTTAAAGCCATCAAGTATTGTAATGGCATCTTTAAAAAAGCTGTGCTGGATCAGACCAAAGTCCTAACTATTTCAGCAACAGGATTCCTACAGTGGCAAACCAGATATTCATGGGCATAATAACTTTCTCAGTCTGAGGATAGCCTCACTTTTGACCACTGGGGTTTCTGAGCGTTAAGGGACAGTTGGAGCATTCATTTGATGCTGATGGTCTTCAGGATTCCCAGACTTGCTACAGATTCCCTCCCAATGACCTGTGGCCCTCCAGATGTTACTTGATTATAACTCCCATCATCCCTGACCATTGTTTTAATTTTTATTATGGATTCTCTGTTTTTATATCATGATTTTATCCCGTGAACCGTCCTGAGACCTGCAAGTATAAGGTGGTATACAATTATTATTATTATTATTATTATTATTATTATTATTATTATACCATGTTGGCTGGGGGCTGAAGGGATTTTGAAGTCCAATAGCAACTGGAAGTCCACAGGATCCCATCCAGCCCTACTGCCTTCTTCCTACTCTTCTCTAGGCCACAAGAACCATAGAATCATAGAACCGTAGAGTTGTAAGGGACTACGAGGGCCATCTCGTCCAACCCCCTGAAATGCAGGAATCACAGCTAAAAAATCCCTGACAGATGGCCATCCAACCTCTGCTTAAAAACTTCCCATGAAGGAGAAGTCCACCACTTCTGAGGGAGTCCAAGTCACAACAGTTCTTGGTAGATCTTCAGCTTCCAGCTATCTAATGGAAACGGTCTAAAAACTCTAACAACAACAACAACAACAACAACAACAATAAAGTCTATTTCCCCTTTCTTTTGGCTATGAACCAGCTCAGTGGTAGGTATAAACTACAAAGCAAGCCAGATTATTGCCTCATAAAGAAGGGACACCTGCCCTATTATCCCTTCAGTAATAAGTATATAAAACAAATTTGACTGTAATAATAAACCACAATGGTGAAATGTTTATGGGTAATTTTTCAGTGCTGCTTGCAAGGATTAAGCCATGCGATTCCCGTTGGCATTTTCCAGAGTCTTACGGCTAAATCCCCTCTCTTTTTTTCTTTTTTTTGCACACCACTGGAAATTGATCAGTAGGCTATGTATGCGTGTCTGGCGGGCTGTGCTAAATATTGTAACATATTACTCTGCCACCCCTTTCGTCGGATCTTCTGAAGCGCTCTTGCTGAGACAGAGAGGGGCAATACATTCAAAGCGATTCAGACAAGAAGGCAGGAGAAGGGATTCGCGAGACACGGAATCGCTCTGTTGTTAGCGAAGAGAACGCTTCAGGGGTCCCCTTTTCAGATCCATCCAAGCAGTTATTATGAACCTCGGTGGCTAATTACATGCACACAATGTAGATTAGACAGGATTTCGACATGCAATTAAGTATGACTACATGCCAAGAAAGAAATGAATACCAGCACACAGTTTGGATCTGCAACTGCACATTAATTTGCTCAAACATTGATTTAAGGATGCAGGGTGCAGCTCCTGCTCTGCTCAAATCTATGGGAGGTTTGCCACTGACTCTAATAGGTGTATTGTAGCTGCAAACTGCTTTCAGGTAAATGCAGGGAGGCTATCAGAGCCTTGCTCAGGCTCTCAGTGCTGGCCAAGTGGGGTGAGGAATATTTCCCCCTCTTAAAAATTCTGGGGTTTCTACCCATTCCATCCCTTTTACGCAACACATATGACAATAAATGGGCAGTAGCAG
The DNA here is from genome assembly GCF_964106915.1 of Podarcis gaigeae. Lineage (NCBI taxonomy): Eukaryota > Metazoa > Chordata > Lepidosauria > Squamata > Lacertidae > Podarcis > Podarcis gaigeae. Next base: position 17,690,135 of record NC_139682.1, on the reverse strand, counting down.
AAAATAATCCACACATTCCACATATCCCTGCTTACTGTGGACAACCCTGTTTCCAGAATCCAAGTAAATCCGTGACTCTAAGACATGCTGAGGCCCTAAACTATGTCCAGTTTAAGAGTCCCCATAGCCAGAACTGGACCTCCCTTGCCACTGGTGCTGTTTGGTAGCTTCTGGACACCTGGCCTAAGGAACTTTTGAGGTAGATATTTCTGCATGGATTTATAAAGAGAGCACAACAAATAATTGTGTAGCTATAAGGAAGATTTTTTGTTAAACTGGAATAAAAAGCTAGTTCCCAACTAAACATCAGGAAGAACTGAGTGACAGTAAAAGAAGAGAGAAGAAGAGTTTGGATTTGATATCCCGCTTTATCACTACCCTAAGGAGTCTCAAAGCGGTTAATAATCTCCTTTCCCTTCCTCCCCCACAGCAAACACTCTGTGAGGTGAGTGAGGGTGAGAGACTTCAGAGAAGTGTGACTAGCCCAAGGTCACCCAGCAGCTGCATGTGGAGGAGCAGGGAATCGAATCCGGTTCACCAGATTACTAGTCCACCGCTCTGAACCACTGGTGTTCGGCAGTGGAATGGACTCCCTCAGAAAGTGGTGGACTTGCCTATCTTGGAGGTTTCAAAGCACAGGATGGATGGCCATCTGAAGCCCTATAACTGCCCCAGGAAAATGGCAGCCATTTGGGGCACCACAATCTCATGCCATGATCTCACCTCCCCAAAAAACACAATCTTGGGTGGGTCATGTGACTCGCCTGGGAATGTGGCCCGAAATACACACATCTTGGTTTGGGGCCTGGACATCTTGAAGGGTATGCCATCTGTCATGGATGCTTTCGCTGAAATTTCTGCATTGTAGGAGGTTGGACAAGATGACCCTCAAGGTCCTTTCCAAGTCTACAGTTCTATGATTTTATGATCCAATAATGTCTGTTCCAGAGTATGTTTCCCCTGTTTCTTAAAAAAGAAGAAGCCAGTTTTGTAAAACTTACAGTTCCCTCCCCAATACATGAGCTTTTAAAAATTAAACCTGTATTTGTATATTGTGGTAATCTTGTGATGAAGGGCAGGTAAGAAAGCCAATTAATTATTTAAGTAATATATCTTTATTTATACCCCCCCTTCCCCCCCCTGGCAGGGACTCAAGGTGGCTTACAGATGAAAATAAGAACAGCTAAAAACGTTGGGGAAAGAAACAAAAAATTAAAAACCATTAAACATTGATAGAATCAACACACACACACACACACATTAAAATATATTTAAATCATACAAATAATTAATAACAGCAACAGCCACTTACCCACAATGCCTCTGACTTATCAAGATGACTTTTCAGTTTACTGGCTCTCATCAGTTCTGATTACTGAATTTTCATATTGGAAATGCTGGCGAATATCATGGTCCCAAGTAAAGTAAAACAACAATAATAATTAATAATAATAATAAAAATAATAATGAAATGTTGTTAATTAAAAACAGTGTATGGTTTTTTAAAGGCCTTATTTCTGCTCCCTCCCCCACCCAAATGCAAAGGTGGTAACCATGTGTTAGGTAAATGTACAATATTACTCTGCTCTGCTCTGAACTCAATTTCCATGTAATGCTGTCTTCTACATGAATGAATCCTTTTAATATTTGTTTTTAAAAAGTGAAGTGAACCCACTGCTAGCATGGAAAACCATTTGCTTCTCTTTCTCTCTGTGGAACCTTCTCCACCCGGCAGCACAAATCGAGTTTGTCCTCGGTGAACTCATGCATATTTTGTGTTGCTTAAAGCACATGGGCTTAAAACGGCCGTATATGTTTGTACACTGCATTTGCATACTTAGGCACAGGCATATATGCACATTATTGTCACAAAGGAGAGATCCTATGGATGAGCGCATGTAAAATAAATGAAATAAAATAAAATAGTTTAAGAAAAGCTGTGTTAGATCAGACCAAAGGTTCATCTAGATCCCACGGTAGCTAAGCAGATGCCCACATACAGTTGCACTCTTCTGCTCATGTTATCCAGTAACTGGCATTCAGAGACATACTGCCTCTTACACTGGATATTCTTCTTCTTCTTTGGTGATCACTCGTAGCTGAGTAGGATTGTCTTCCATGAACACAGTTTTAACAGTGAGTCTGTACGTGACTGTGGAGGTCAATTCTCGATCCACATGGCCTTCCACAGTGGGGACATTGGTTTCTGGGTGGGAGTTGATCACGGTGTGGGTTTGCCAAGCGTGCCTTCCTCTTAGCATGTTTCTCTCTTGCGTCCTCAGTTTGAGCATCTTCAAAGATGCCAGTGTGGTGTAGTGGTTAAGAGTGGCAGACTCATAATCTCATATATAAGAGAACCAATGTGGTGTAGTGGTTAAGAGTGGTAGACTCGTAATCTGGTGAACTGCGTTCGCGTTTCTGCTCCTCCACATGCAGCTGCTGGGTGACCTTGGGCTAGTCACACTTCTTTGAAGTCTCTCAGCCCCACTCACCTCACAAAGTGTTTGTTGTGGGGGAGGAAGGGAAAGGAGATTGTTAGCCACTTTGAGACTCCTTAGGGTAGTGATAAAGCGGGATATCAAATCCAAATTCTTCTTCTTCTTCTTCTTCTTCTTCTTCTTCTTCTTCTTCTTCTTCTTCTTCTTCACCCATGACACATTGGAGTGCTCGCAGGCAGGTGTTTGCCAATTGTTGGTGTTTATACTATATTTTTTTAGATTTGCCTTGAGAGAGTCTTTAAATCTCTTTCATTGACCACCAGCATTACACTTTCCATTTTTAAGTTCAGAATAGAGTAGTTTCTTTGGAAGACGTTAATAGGCATCCGCACAACATGACCAGTCCAACGAAGTTGATGTTGAAGAATTGTTGCTCCAACACTGGTGATCTTTGCTTCTTCCAGTACAATGGATATTATATTAGTTCCTGGAAACTACAGGAGGGGAGAATGCTTTTGTGCTCGGGTTCTGCTTGCAGGATTGGTCCAGAAGGGCTCAACCAGACACCCATGAGAAACCCATGAGCAGATATGGGTGCAGCACCACTCTCCCCACTTGTGATTCCCAGCAAATGACATACAGATGTGTACTGTCTCCAACAGTGAAGATGGAACATAGCCATGGTGGCTAGTAACTACAGATAGCTCCACTCGCTGTGAATTTATGTAATCTTCTAACACCATCCCATACCCTCCAACATGTTCCAGAGGAAAAACAGGATGTGCGTCTTTCAGGTGTTGCGCTCCCCCACGAGTCACGTGACCAGCGCGAGAGCACGGCGCTCCAAAGTGTGACCTTTTATGGCAGTGATCTCACGCAAGAGCATGTTCTTCAAAAATGTGTGTTTTTGGGGGGCCCGTGCTCCCCCACAAGTCCTGTGACCGCTGCAAAAGCATGGTGCTCATCTTTAGGGGCCACAATCTCACGCAAGAGCATGTCCCCCCCACAAATGGGACGTCTTGATTAAATTGATACATTTGAGGGGCATACCATCCAAGTTGGTGGCCATCACTACATCACAGTGCTGTGGTGCTGTGGTCTAAACCACTGAGTCTCTTGGGCTTGCCGATCGGAAGGTTGGTGGTTCAAATCTGTGCGACGGGGTGAGCTCTCATTGCTCTGTTCCAGCTCCTGCCAACCTAGCAGTTTGAAAGCACACCAATGCAAGTAGATAAATAGGTACTGGTGCGGCGGGAAGGTAAATGGTGTTTCTATGCACTATGGCTTCCGTCATGATGTTTCCGTTGTGCCAGAAGCAGTTTAGTCATGCTGGCCACACGACCCGGAAAGCTGTCTGTGGACAAACACCGGCTCCCTCGGCCTGAAAAGCGAGATGAGCACCAAACCCCATAATCACCTTTGATTGGATTTAACCGTCCAGGGGTCCTTTACCTTACCTTTTTTACCTTTACTACATCTTGTGGGAGCAAATCCCAAAGCGCTGTAGAAGTATTTTTCCTTTTTTTTTGTTTTTGTTATTGTTATGTATTTTGTCTTGCATATTGCTGTTATGAGCTGCCTAGAGATCTACAGAGGAAGGGCGCTATACAAATTTAAAAGATAATAATAAATTAGCTACAGACCATTGTTTTATTTTTTAACATAGTATTCTATGTTTTCATTACTTAACCTTTTTTCTTTTTAGTCCCTTTGCTATACCCACATTGGAATGAGTAAAACAATAATGCGACACAAGGCAGTGAAGCTCACACGTACACATCAAAGGGTATAGCTTTTAAAACTGCAAATACAAATTACAGTGCATGCATAGATATGATATAAAACACCAGGCAGCCATGATATTCAAACAAACCACTTGGACACGCCCTTCCTTCCTTCTTCACATGCATGCACATTACAGAGATTTATTAAACATTACAGAAACAATCAGAACTATGCATATACCGCTGACATGCATAATCTGAACAAGCAATTAATGTCCATGGTCATGCAGCCAGCGGTATTTGAACAAACCTTTTTGGTATGCATTTCTTTTCATTTTATGTGCAGCATATACATCATTTTTTTACAATCAAACATGCAAATGCATCATGTAGGTTAGCACGAGTCAGTCCATGGGTGGGTTATTTAAAGACACCCATTGCATACTAAGCATACTACCATTCATGTGACTCCCAACATTTGCCTTCAAACAAATATGCAAAATGCACACACACACACACACACAAAGCGCACATGAACACACACATGTGTCTGTGCTGTGTGACTCCCCCCCCTCCCTCTCTGGTATGCTTCATTCCTACAAAACGAGTTCCCGTGTTTCTCTTTGTATCGCTTTGGCTCTTAGTGCTAAAAGCCACATCCTGTTATGTTTGGTTGCTAGGTGGAGAAATGTTATCATGGGCTTCAGCAATAATTTATCCATAGAGCTAGAGGAACTGTCATGTACTTCTGACAGTGAGCTGCAGCACTTTATCAGCTTGCCTGTAAATCAACCGTGTGTGGGTGAAGATGCCAGCAATGTTTGATCTCTCTCAGACACTCTAATAATCTGCTTTTGTCTGATTGATTCCTTCATATCACCAGGCGCATTGCAACTAGAGAGTGAAGTGCCCTCTGTTTATCTCTCTTGGTCATCTGCTGGAGGGCAGCAGGGCAGAAAATGCAGTTTCCTATGAGATGTAAGGAGGTTCCCCGCCCTCTCCTTTTGGAAGAAGGGGCTTTACATCATATCCTGGAGCAGGTTTGGTCCAGTAAATCAATGATAGCAGAATTGAATGCGCCATAAATACCTCAAACCATATCTCTTACAAGAATGTAAGAGTAATTCATAGAAACAGGAAAGGTAACTTTGCTGGAAAGAATTACGACTCTCTACAAGCCAGAGACATGCAGGTCTTTTATGGCCTGTGTTTGCAACTACCCTCTTGAACTCCGAGAAGCAAGGTGCTGCTCACTGGCATTTGGTTGGAGGCAGATCAGAAATAATATCAAGTTGAGCAGGATGCTGTCAGAACCGATCACTACATTTCAGCCCACAACCAACTTTTTCTAAATCTCTGTCAATGGCTTTCACCCAGGGCAGCGCAAATGTGCCACACCATGTCATCTGTGCTCTCTGGACTAATGGGATGCAATGTAGTATGTCCTTTTTTGCATCACCTTGCCCCTAAAAAGGCGACGGGAGATTATGTGGTTGAGGAACTTAACTAGAAGCCGGGTTTAATTTAGCCTGGGCTTATGCCTCTTCTTTGTGCTGGGACCCATGTTAAATTTGTATTTTATTGAATACATTCCCAAGAAGGAGATCAAGAAGGTGAAATGCTGGGTGGGTGACACAAATCGTGAGTTCATAATTGCCTTGAGTGTTGCAAAAGCTCATTGTTCAGTGACCTGAGATCAGAAGCTGTCTTGGATTGTCAGCCCACATAACAACAGAGGTCACTAGATAATGTAGATGCAATTGGCTAAGATCCACCAAGAGAAGCGTTTGCCTGCAACATCCTATTCCTTGCTAATATTGACAGAGTGTGACACGCCAAAGTGTTGCTCCAAGTAAGCTGGCCCTGATGCAATGGAAACTTTACCAAGGTCTTATTTCCTTAACAATATCGATGGAGCACTGCTCATAAAAGACGCCACAGCTTTACAAAGATGTGGTACACACAGCTCCAGAACTTCAGGAGTGAGTAGCCCGTATTCTTCTGAGAATTTGCATTCCTGCTGTCCTCTGATTTGCTTCATGGTTGTTCCAGTTACAATGGAAAGGATGGGAACAAGCTGTGTGAGGCTCTGGAGTGATTTTCCACACAAAAAACCAGCAGGCTGCTACAGGTCTCAACCACATAAGAGGAGCCTGCTGGGAAAACGAGCGAGGTTCCAACTAAAGAAGAAAGGCAACTTAAACTGATGGAATATGTGCAGCTTGCAGACCTAATTTATAGATTAAGACAGGGGTGGGGGATATGAACGGAGTAGTATCTACAAACATGGACAAGGCACAAAGACAGGTAGTCACCAAAGATGGTAGATTACCAAAAACTTTTTTTGAATTGACTGACAATATGGACTTGATTGACATTTGGAGAACAAAGAACCCTCTGGGGAGAGAGGGGACCTTTTTATCTGAAGCCAAGATGACATGGACTAGAATTGACCAAATATGGATAACTAGAGGAATGACACCAAAGATAAAGAAAGTGGAAATCTGCTCAAAAACTTGCTCCGACCATAATGCTGTAAGGATGGAGATGAAACAAGTAACAACTGGTTCCTTCAGATGGAGGATGAATGACACCTTATTTAGAGATGAAGAAGTGTATAAAAAGGCCCAAAAAACTTTGAGAGATTATTTTGAAATAAACATGAACACTAATGTTGAAAAAAGTAATCTGGGACGCAAGCAAAGCTGTCATGAGAGGGTTTTTGATAAATGAATGAATGAATGAATGAATGAATGAATGAATTCCTATGCCCCCAAAATAACCCAGGGATGCATTTTAAATAAAAGAACACATTCTATTCATGTAAAAACACAAGGCAGGCCCCCAAAATAACCCAGAGATGCATTTTAAATAAAAGGACACGTTCTACTCATGTAAAAACACGCTGATTCCAGGACCGTCTGTGGGCCGGATTGAGAAGGTGATTGGGCTGTATCTGGCCCCCGGGCCTTAGTTTGCCTACCCATGGAATAAGAGAACAAGAAGAACATATGTTTAAAGAAGATTGAAAAATGTTTATTGAATATATAGGGGGAAACTGTGTACACATTTTGCATTTTTATATTGTGAACCACCCTGTGATCTTCAGTTGAAAGGCACTACACAAATTTAATAAAACAAACAAACAAGGCAACAAAAGCATTTAGTAAGGGACAGAACAGATACAAAGAAGAGTCATACTGGATCAGGCCAATGGCCTATCTAGTCCAGCAGTGGATTTCACAGGGGCCAGCCAGATACGTATGAGAAACCCGGAAGCAGGATCTGAGTGCAAGAGCCCTCTCCCCTCCTATGGTTTCAAGCAACTGGCATTTAGAAGCATTGCTGCTTAAACAGAATAATTTTTTTACAGGAATTTTAGATGCAGAGGGATGCGGGTGGCACTGTGGGTTAAACCACAGAGCCTAGGACTTGCCGATCAGAAGTTTGGCGGTTCGAATCCCTGCGATGGGGTGAGCTCCCATTGCTCGGTCCCTGCTCCTGCCAACCTAGCAGTTTGAAAGCACGTCAAAGTGCAAGTAGATAAATAGGTACCACTCTGGCGGGAAGGTAAAAGGCGTTTCTGTGTGCTGCTCTGGTTCGCCAGAAGCGGCTTAGTCATGCTGGCCACATGACCCGGAAGCTGTACGCCAGCTCCCTCAGCCAATAAAGCGAGATGAGTGCCGCAATCCCAGAGTCGGCCACGACTGGACCTAATGGTCAGGGGTCCCTTTATCCTATACCCTTAGATGCAGAAGGAGAAGAAAATACTATTTATGTACATGACGATGGCAGTGCAGATACTTCTGGCCCAGAGATGGAAGGAAGACAAGATCCCGACCAGAGAGGAATGGTTGATAAAGATGATGGATTATGCTGAAATGGCAAAAATGGCCGGGAAGATCAGAAATCAAGAAGATAGAAATTTTACTAAGAAATGGGAAAAATGTATCTTGGAGAACACTGTAAACAACTAAAAACTTTGGTAGGATTGTAACAACACTTGTAATGTAACAAGAACTATGGGAAAACAGGGTTGTTGTTTTTAAAGAAAATGGAGGATCTTTTAAGATGCAGTTGAAAATTTTGATGGGACCCACGGAGGGGCAGAGGGAATTCCAAGGATTCAGGGGATCCTTTTTATGTATGATTATGATTTGAATATAAATATAACTGTAAAAGCCAATTTAAAAATGGTAAAACATAAATAAAAGCATTGCTGCTTCCAACCATGGAGGCAGATCACAGCCCTCCCAGCTAGTAGCCATTGATCGTCTTATCCTCCACTGATCGTCTAATCTTCTTTTAAAGCCATCCAAGTGTCATGAATGATCCAGCCCCCAGGGAAGAATTGCAGCCAGCTGAAGGAAGCCACCAGGAACAGAGAGAGTTAACTGCCAGGAAGGTTGAGTATAGGTGAGTGCCAACTCCCCCACCCTTAGGAATGCGAGCTGATAAGAGAGTGCTGGAGAGAGAGTTGGAAGCCTGTCAGTGCTATCGGGATGTGAACAGAGAAGGAAGCAGTTCATCAGGAGGGAAAGAGTTGAGGGGGAGCCTCTCGGAAAATGAGGAAGGGGTGGGAGCTGACCCTCTAGTCCAAGAGCTCGGCGAATAGGGGGGCTCTAAGATAGGAAGCAATTTCAGAGATGTCAGACGCGAAAGTTCACTTCTTTCTGGCACCGGAAGAAGAAGGATTATTCAGAAGGGTCATCCTAGTTCATGATGTTAGCAGCTCCATTAGAGCTGGCCAGAGCCATCTTTTTGTTTTGGCAATAATTTTTTCCTTTTTAATTACCTACGCTTACTGTGCACCAGGACAAGGGTGGTGCTGTGGTCTAAACCACTGAGCCTATGGCTTGCCAATCAGAAGGTCGGTGGTTTGAATCCCCGCGATGGGTTGAGCTCCCATTGTTCCATCCCAGCTCCTGCTCACCTAGCAGTTCGAAAGCATGTCAAAGTGCAAGTAGATAAATAGGTACCACTTCGGCGGGAAGATAAACGGCATTTCCATGCACTGCTTTTGTTTCACCAGAAGCGGCATAGTCATGCTGGCCACATGACCCGGAAGCTGTCTGTGGACAAATGCCGGCTCCCAGCTCCTGCTCACCTAGCAGTTCGAAAGCATGTCAAAGTGCAAGTAGATAAATAGGTACCACTTCGGCGGGAAGATAAACGGCATTTCCATGCACTGCTTTTGTTTCACCAGAAGCGGCATAGTCATGCTGGCCACATGACCCGGAAGCTGTCTGTGGACAAATGCCGGCTCCCTCGGCCTATAGAGTGAGATGAGCGCCGCAACCCCAGAATCGTCCACGACCGGACCTAACGGTCAGGAGTACCTTTACCTTTACTGTGTACCAAGCTAGAGACCTGGACTCCTGGCATCAAGTTGGCAGCCATCACTGCCATGGCTTCATACTTTATCTACACACAGCATAAAAAAGTACATTATTTGATCATCCCTGACTCTTCCAACGCTCAGTTTCATTGGATGCCCATGAGCCCAAGCGTTAATTCTTTCTCCGTCGAGTATGTACTAAAAATGAGGCTCCGAATGGCCACAGCCCCCCAAGGAACAAACCAAACAAAGAAGGGCTTGCCTTTCCGGACTGTGTCCATAAACACTTCAGTTTCACAGCATCGCCCTCCATCACAGAGGCATTTTTATCAAAACACATTCCCACTATTTATGAGTTTATAAATGTGGAACATGCTTTTATAACCTGCATTTAGAGTCAAGTAGCTGACGCAACTGTTTCTCTCTCCCTCTCATCTCCTGCCTCTTTGAAATATTATTTCATTCCTATTTTTCAATCTCTACCCCCTCCCTCCTCCTCCCCATCCTTCCCCCGCCTCTGCCTCCCCCTTCTTTGGGTGACCACAACTGTAGTTTCAGTAAATAAAGTTAGTGCTTGATAATCTGGAACGGCCGAGAGCTTAACTCTGCCCTTGGAGATCACTTACATCAAACCAGCGATCAAAAAGTGGTGCAGCTAAAATTTGTCATCAGGGATTTCCTACAAAAGAATTACAGTGGAGAAATGGCCTGATCGATACTATGGATTTTCACTGCAGGGGCTGATAGTCCAATTGCTGTGAAACACTCACACAGATAAAAGGGCACAGCTGCCACTTTGTTACAGACTGCTGAGTCAGCGCAAAGCCTGTCAGGTATTTATAGGCCGAAGTGATACAGAATTATCACCTTGTAGTGCCCGGCTCTTGTTAGTTCTCAGATTGCCTCCCTTTATGGTATTGCTAAATGCAGGTGAATGGAAAAATGATGGCTAACAGCTGTCAAAATGCAACAGAATGAAGTACTTAAATCTTTCTTTCTTTTTTAAAATCTATTAAAAGGGTAACAACCAAACATATATCAAAAGGGCAGACATTGTAATGATATTGGGCCACGGTAAACGAGGGGTTATAAACAAGTACCTTCTGATCCAAGCTGTTAAAAAAAAGGAGGAAAGAAGGTAGCAAACAAATTGTATTAGGGTTATTATTACTGCTAATCATAACCTGCTGAAAAGCTTAACTATTTTCTTCTCCAGCATCCTTCTTCCCTCCAGCCCCTATGAGGCATTTCCTAGAAGACCTTTAAAGAGTTAGCCAATGCCTCCATTGTGGGCAGAGATCCAGCTCCTCAGGTCCACTTCCTTTGCCTCGAGGGACACCATTGGGAGCTGCTGCCTAGTGGGTGAAGGCTGAAGGGCAACCTTAGGAAAGATGAGGGCAGGAAATGCCAGCTGAGAAATGCTGGCACCACAGGGGCGTCGTGCTATTTCTTTCCCCAGTGCCAGACCTGAATGTTATTTATGGAGAGAGGCTCTTTCGCAAGCAGCATTTAAGAGCCTTTTGGGTCTATAAAACAGGACGTGAGCACTGTCAACAAACAAGCAGATGGACAGGACCAACTCGGGCTTGCATGCTAGGCATACGTCACTGCTGTACTAGAGAAACTTCCACCGAACCCAGAGCATGCTCTGTCTGAAAGGGAAAAGGGGCAAGGAGAAAATGGAAACACAAGAGGCCTTTTTAAAACTAGAGATCTTTCCCAATACTTGTCTTTATTGGAATTGTTTTAAGATCATAGAGCCATAGAATGGAAGAAGAAGAAGAAGAAGAGGAAGAGGAAGCAGCAGCAGCAGCAGCAGCAGAGTTTGGACTTGATATCCTGCCTTTCACTCCCCTTAAAGAGTCTCAAAGTGGCTAACAATCTCCATCTAGTCCAACCCCCTGCAATGCAGGAATCTTGGGGTTGAACTTGCAATCCTGAATTTAAAAGTCTCACGCTCTACTGACTGAGCTATCCTTTGGGAGGAAGGGTGGAATAGAAAGAAAGAAAGAGAGAAAGAGAGAAAGAGAGAAAGAGAGAAAGAGAGAAAGAGAGAAAGAGAGAAAGAGAGAAAGAGAGAAAGAGAGAAAGAAAGAAAGAAAGAAAGAAAGAAAGAAAGAAAGAAAGGGGGCAGGGGTAACAGGCACATTCACAGCAGTTTTGGAAACACACCAGTGTCCACTAGTCAGGAACTGGGCCAGCAATAATGTCCACGTACCAGCCACCTACAAATGGAACCATCAAACTCACAACAACAAGAATGCAAGAAGACTGTCCGAAGAACCTGGCTGCTGGACTAGGTCAGTGATGACCACTCCCTGCATCACTGCATATCCATCCACACTGACCTCGCAAGATGATGCAACAGCACCCCTCCGGCAGTCTCCATTGCACAGCCAGCAACGTCCCCTACTATTGCCAATTGGCTATTGCTGATATATATATATATATATATATATATATATATATATATATATATCTCCATATAATTTGTTTAAATAAATTCGAAACTTCTAGGTAACTTCTGGGTAGTGATTTCACTGTCAGCCATTGTTTTGGAGTGCATCACACAAAGGGAAGGAAGAAGAGGCCCGCAACCAAACACTTGTACAGCTCCCTGGCAGATGCCTGCAAAGAGCACCCACAGATCTCCCAAGACGAGAGTCCTGAGACTAATGGGCTTTCATTGATTTCATACTCTGAGTATGACTAAGTTGGGTACCGTCCATAATTTTTAACGAAAGGACTACCTTGAATAATGAATGGCAATGCTGTTTCTTAGGGATGCAGATTGTGTTTCAGGGTAAGACCCTTGAGAATGTGGCTCTCTCATATGCCATTAAGAACTATGTTTAAATAGGGAAGATGCCGATGAAAAGGCCAAGAATTAGGAAAGCCCAGAAGGGTAACAGGAAAAGCTCCTCTCCTAAAAATGAAGAAATATTAACATTCCATCACAGAAATTAAATCCAATATGGCAGAGGTGGATTTAGAAGAGTGTTACCCTTTGGGGCACTGCAGGGACACTGTAACTATGCCAGAGGCAGTGGGTGGGTTGCCAGATTTTGGCGTCATACAGGGCTGGATGGCGTCTTGTATGCCTCCTTCCCAAGACATACAATATTTGCATATTACTGCAGACTCCCCCTAGATCAGGGGTGTCAAACTCAAATTCATCTGGGGCCGCATCAGCAGTTTGGTCACCCTCAAAGGGCCAGTTGTATCTGTAGGACTTTATCAAAGTTATTTTTCCTTAGGCACTGGTGTGTGTTGTCTTGAACCTATACACTATTTAATATACCGATTCCAGTACGATTTTAAATAAGAATAGAAGAAGAAATAATAATGATTTTTTAAAAAGATGACGAGATGGGCTTCCAGGCAGACTGGAGCTCCAACGGGGAGGAGACAGGAGCCTGTCCCAACAGAGCAGAGCAGAAGCAAATATTGCCTCCCCCCACCTTGCCGCCGCACTCAGGAGTCGGAGGATACGGAGCTGCAGTTTGGACAGCAGCAGTTTCTTCCTCGCAAGGGAGCCCCAGCGGCACTGCGGGCGCGGGTGGCCAGGATGTCCTGCTGGGGCCCCGAGCTGCTGCAGTTCCTCCCGGGGAGGGGGCTATCCACCAAGTCCTCCGGCCCAGAGAAAGCCGATGTGTTGGCGTGGGAAGGGGTGGTGGTGTTTCATAGCCAGGCTCCCGCAGCCAAGTTGCTGGCAGGCTCCCACTTTGCTCCAGCCGCCCAGATGCCAGCGCGGTCCTCTTCGGGGTGGGAGGTGCCCCTGCTTTGTGGTGTGGCACACCGCCCGCCCGCCCGGCTCCCTCCACCCCACTCTGCGCAGCTGAACCAGCAGCAGCCTCGCCTCTCCCAGCCCAGCTGGGGCGCGCCGCCTGCGGCAGGACCTGCACCGGGTCCCCGCTCTCCACTCGCCTCCGCCGTTCCCTTCCCCGCTTGCCAGCCCCGCTATTTACCCACCAGGGGGACCCCCAGCCAGCCCCTGGCCCCGCCGCCCGCGCCCCCGGCCATCTCCTCGCCAGCTGCAGCGCCGCAGTGGCCTCTTCTTGTGGCCCGAGCGAGTGAGCGAGTGGCGTCCCAAGCGTGGCTCTCGCTCCCTGCCCTCGTTGCCAGCCTCTGCAGCTCTCTCAGGCTCCAAAAGTTGCCGCGCGTGCCACCCGCCCCCTCGAACAGCCGCGCCCGGGAGGCTCCGAGGGGCGGAGGCAGCCGGCTCCGAGCTTGGCTTCGCGGGACCGCCTCCTCCGCAGCGAGCCCTGGACTGGAGCGAGCGAGCAGAAAGCCTCTTTGCCCGGCCCGCGAGGCAGGCGAAAGTTGCGGGACCAGCCGGTAGGCAGTGCCGACGGGGCGTGTCGGTTGGAGCCCTGTCTGTCAGCAGGCAGGGAAGGCTGTTCGCGTGGTCACTTTTTAGAAAGGCAGAGAGCCTCCGCCGGAGTGCGGACCCTAAAATCTGGGTCGGGACCAGTAAAAAGGACGAGAAGCTCGCTTCCTCACCCTTGATGCCACGGGCCACATGATGAGGTCTGGCGGGCCGGATTCGGCCCGCGGACCTTGTGTTTGACACCCGTGCCCTAGATCATGCCTTTCTGTACACATCATTTGGCTGGAGAACTGCATTGCAAGATTCAGAGATATGTGAATTTCAAAGGATGGCTGTGTTTTGGTCTGCCTTTCATTCCCCCAGAAAGTGTGAATTACATAGGGTCCCCTTTAAGTGTGAACTCAATCGAACTCCTTCCCTATCCCTAGTGTGGATGCTTTCCCATTCCAGCCAGCATAAACACACAACACTCAGTCAGAGAAGGGGTAGTGTTTTGTCCCTTCTCTGTCAGTGCAGTGAGAAGCACTTTTCCTTGCTCACTGGCATAGCACACTGGTGGGAGCAGAACCACATTCTGGAGAGCATAATTGACTGGTGTGAGGCAGCCCTTCGGGCTCTGCTTCCCATCCCAATTCCATTCTTAAAAATCTTGTTCTCTTAAACACACATCCCTCCACAATTTCTCACAACAGCCCTAAAAGTTTCCAGACTCTAATCCTTTGTGATGAGGGCTTGTGTGAGAGGTACCGAATGGAACCCACACCTTGAGGCATCCTCCAGGGAAGAATGCCTAATACTGGTGGAATCATAGCTGCTATCATTATAGTGATGTTGGATGGAAATTTACTGTCACTAGCAATAAACTGGAGATAAAAGGAGAAGGGGATAAGAAAACAAAAGGGAAAAGGGAAGCAGAGAGAAATAGGGAGAGAGAGAGGGAGAGAGCCACTAAATTGGAAAAAAAATGCAAGAAAAGAAAAGATATACATAAACTACTTGTTTTTGTCTCTCTAGTTGCTATGATCTGCAGAAAGGAAATAGACTGTATAAAATCACATCTCAGGAACACCAGCATAAATTCCCCCTTGCTTTGACAAGTACGTAATTTTGTGCAGTGATGCTCTTCACGTCTGGAGAGTTATGAGGCAATTTCATTCCCATCTGACAAATTTACAAAGAAACATTAGAGAGAAGGGATTAGAAAAGCGAGAAATCTTTATAGACTTTTTCCTCGGGCGGTATTTTCCTCCCATCTTTTGGCTCTTCCTGGAGGTACATGGAGCAGGCGGCTCAATGTGGTTCGGATGGCACAGCGGCAAAACGTTAAGCAGATAAGCACAACAGGAAATATGCTTTAAATCAACTAATTGTATTTACATTATTGGAGAGAGACAATCTAGCCTGGCTAAAGCTGCTATTGTGTGTGCTCTGGATAATTTAAAACAGGGGACACACACCACACACACACACACACACACTCATCAGAAAGAGTTAACACTGTCATTGTCTACTGAATAGCAGAAATCTGTTTTGGAATACTTTCTGACTCAACCCTGGTGCATTTCCATTAATTAATTTGACCTGACAATGATCCTAGCAAATGGAATTCTCACCTTCTGCCTTATGTACGTATAACATCCAATTACTGATCAGAAGAACAAAAGTGTTGTACATGTTGCTGCATGGAGAGAAGCAACATTAGGCAAGTAAACTGAACCAACAGCACTAGTTACTTTTAGACATCAGCTACGGCCAACATGGCATCCACGCAGAGGCCTTTGCTGGGGCAAGCAGGGTCCCCCCACCACTGATATTTGACTTGAGTGAAGTATTTTATTGTAGCCAATGAAATAGGTTGTGGGGTGTATGCAGTTGCACACGACAAATGTGCCCATAAGACCCCAAAAGCTGGTGAGGCCTCCTATGCATCAAGACTGTAAGGGTCCTTCAGTTAAGATTGCCAAATTGTGATCAGGCAAGTTCTGTTACCTGGATAGAGTCAGGAGGGCGGATCTTGAGAGTAGATCAGTGCAGCCCAATAGCAAAAGCTGACTCTATCTTCAGTACAAAGCCATGTGGGAGCCATATATGGAAGAGAGAACATGAGCGATTGTCATAGTTGCTGATGTCATGCTAATATGCTGCTGAGCTATTGCCAGCTTCCCTCTCCCAACACCCAACACCTCCCAGTCTCCCTTGGCTCTACTCGACCTGTGCATGTGTGTGGTTGTGGTGGAAGAGGGACACACAAGCAAAGGCTTTGAGCTCAGTTACCCGACGCCTCAACACATCTGCATGGGTGACACCAGGGATGGGGAATCTGTGGTCCTCCAGATGTGTCTAGGCTACAGCTCCCATCACCCCTGACTTTTGGCAATGCCGGCTGGGGGTGCTACTGAGAGTTGTAGTCCGACAGCTGGGGACAGCTCCGTAGTTCTGTGATTCTACAACATCTGGAGGTTATCTCTGGACTACACAATTCAAGTGCTCATGTATTATGGAAAACTGCTACTTCTGGCTTTTGCTCAACAAATTCTGGCAACTCGGCCTGGTTTCTGGCTCTCATGCAGAAATTCCTCTCTGCTGGCCCAGAGGTAAAATTTGTTTTTTTTTGGGGGGGGGAGTGGGCCCAGCAGCTGGGGCCCTTTTTCCGTTCTGTTGGCAATGCTACATTCAAGCAACATTTTCTTTGTTGCAGACTGCATCATTTATAAAGTTTTAGCAGCAGGGAGTATTCTACTACCCAGTGAGATCTTCCAGCGAGGCTGTTTGAAATTCCTACTGGCTCAAGCCAGACAAGCATTTGTTAGAAGCAGGGACTTGCCTGTGGTGGCCCCATCTCTTATGGAACACCCTCCAAGTAACAGCCCATTGGTCATGTTCTACTGACTTTTAAAAAAAGAAGTTCAGTAAAAATGTAGTGATCACAGTTTTTGTTCTTCCATGAGGATGGTGGCACCTTGTCCCTTACTGATACCTCTGTAAGATAAATAAATAGAGTCATATTTTATTGTATTAATAAAGTTGTAACTGTTTATTGGCTCCAGAAGGTGGCCTACTAGGTACACAGTTTGGGAGTTCTCCTGAGCTCTGTGCTAATTGGAGGCAGTAGCCAAGTGATTTCACAACTGCAGTCCAATCTGGAGAGATCTGACATACCACAGTAATCCATGCTCTAGTCGCACCCAGGTTCGACTGCTGTGATGGGGCTGCCTTTGAAAATTGGAAACTTAAGCTGGTTCTAAATGCAGCTGCCAGAATCCAGATGGGGCAAGTCAGTTGGATCGTGTAACACCATTGGTATACCAGCTGCACTGGTTTCCAGTGCATTTCTGGACCCAACAATTTGAAGGATCCATATCAACCTGCCCACATGTTAAGATCTGCAGTAGAGTCCTTCCTGGTTTCTATACTATTTAGACAAGTGAGACGGGTGGATACAAGGGAAAGGGCCTTTTCCATGGTGGCCCCACAGCTCTGGTAATTATTTACCAGTTGATCTATGGAAAGTTACCACACTTTAGTAATTCTGGAAGGTATTATCATGGATACTACGACCCTGCTGGCTCAGACTGATGAGAAGGAAGCAGAAGGGAAAAAGCAGGGGTAGGGAAAATATGGTCCTCCTAAACATTGCTGGACTATTATTCACATCATCCCAGGCCACTGGCCATGCTTACTAGGACTGATGTGAGTTGTAGTTCGGCAGCATCTGGATGTCCCATGGTTGCTCACAACACCTGGAGGACAGTAATCTTTCTACCCCACACCTGGAATACAGATGATCAATGCTGTTACAACTGACAGAAGGTGCGCCCATAGATAAAGTGCAAGTCACATGTCCCAGGTCAAATTCCCTAGTGTTGATATTTAAAACATATACAGTGGTACCTCTGGTTATGTACTTAATTCGTTCCAGAGGTCCGTTCTTAACCTGAAACTCTTCTTAACTTGAAGCACTACTTTAGCTAATGGGGCCTCCTGCTGCTGCCGTGCCCCCGGAGCACGATTTCTGTTCTCATCTTGAAGCAAAGTTCTTAACCTGAGGTACTATTTCTGGGTTAGCGGAGTCTGTAACCTGAAGCATATGTAACCCGAGGTACCACTGTATAAGATATCAGAACTAGGATCTAGCCCAATTTAAAGTGCTTCTTCGTTTGTTTCACTTAGATACCTCTTCTCTGCCAAGGCACCCAAGGCAGTTTACAATTTTTTAATCAGTAAAACAAATAAATGACATAAATTTGAGGAGATTTCACCCCTCCCATATCCAAGAATCTCCTGATGAGTCTGGTGATTCTCCAGAGAGGAGGGGCAGTGTTCTGCTCTCTACTTATTCTACTCCAGCACCACATCAAAGAGTCAGTCAGTCAGTGTGTCGGAGAGAGAGAGTCTGAGTGTTAGAGAGAGATCGTGTGTATAGATAAGGTTGCTGCTAAGAGCAGCTGCAGACACTCAGTGCAGTTCAGCATTCATTTATGCTTAGACTCCATTTAGCTCTGTATATAATTTGTATGATAGTTGTAGATAGAATAAAGAAGATATTTAACAGAGCTGCTCTCCGAGTCATATATGCTCTGTTATACTCTGCTGTACTCTGCTGTGTGACGACTGTCGTCTTGTTGGAGTGAATCCGGTGCTCACAACACTAAGCTGTGAGTCCACAGCACTTTGACCTGTTCCTGTCCAGAAGGTGGTCTCTGGAAGTGCTACCCAGCTCGCCTAGCCCAGTCGGGTTTGAAGTGGATGAGTCCAGTTAGTGGCACTGGCTCAAGGGCGATGCTGACAAAATTTGCCCCTGCTTGTGGAGAGGAGGGGGATAGTCTGATTACAGCAGGCCTGATAAGGACTGAAGAAGAACATCCAGGATCAGGCCAGGGGTCCATCTAGTTCAGCATTCTGTTCCCACGTGGCCAACCGGAAGCCTATCGAAAGTCCAAAAGCAGGACCGGAGTGCAAAAACCACTATCCCTTCCTGCCTGATCATCAATGAATATGACATCTTTGCCTGCCTCCCTCATTTTCTTCTTGCTTCTCACTGGACAGGTGAGTCTCCTGTGGGGGAGAGGAGCGGACAGTCTGACTGGAGCAGGCCCTGATGTTGCCCTTGCCTCCTTCCTTTGCTCTCTTCTTCATAAGTATGGCTTCATCAAGTTAGAAACAAACACGTCGTATGGGCACATCATGCATGGATTCCCGAGTTCTGGATGACAATGCACCTCCTTTTCCATCTCCTTCCCCCCCCCCCATGCATGTGGGACAGGAGACACCCTCAAAGAGGTCGATGTACAAAGCTGATTCCATCTGTACACAGTCCCTTCTTCCGGGTCTGAGTGAATATCATTGGGTTATATGAACTTTTCCTCCAGGTCTCTTTTCTATCAAAGCCCATGTCGAGTTATAGATGGTAAAGTTCTCCATCCTCCTGGGTGCTCTCCCTCCCTCCCCACCCTTTTTTATTAATGAAAACTACATGACGGTGCTTGAAAGATCGAAAACATATTATTTTCTTGGCACAAAGGTGAAATATAACACAATGCAGATGTTTTCAGATACAGAACACAGATGAAAATGTTTTATAACCCCAGTCTGATTATGGAACAGAAAAGGCACAGGGGGACATGGATACAGAGCTCCTGCTTGAAACCCCCAAAGCAATCACTGCAATATCTATACAATGACAAGAAAAAGTGCAGGGAGAACGTATTTATTATCTTTTTCATAGGGCCCAGGTGGGACTATTGGCAGCCATGCTTATGACTCAAGTCTTCATTTCAAAATGCCAAAATATTATAAATTGAAACTCATACGGGCAGCCAATCTGGACTTTACCTCTGCTATGTTTTCAGTGTGTCTGCATTTGCAATCATTTCTTCTCATGTAGTGTCTGATTTCTTAATAACTTTCACAGGGTGGGTTTTGCCGTCTTTATTAACATCTCCTTGAAGTTCTCCTACCCCCTTCTGTGATCTTTCAAGATTAGCTGAAGACTATTGCAGCTGGATGACATATTTCTGGGATATCAAGAAGCAAGCCAGGTTTTAAATGAACATTTCTCTTGCTTTCATTAGCCAACATCATCGATTTTATGTGGGCAAGTTGGCTGGAGATGAACACAAACAACATAGAAATTGTAAGATTGGCCGGTACATAGGAAACCAGCTTGTACCAAGTCAGATCACTGGCACATCTAACTGATGAGCATCAACTCTCCAGGGATGCAGACAGGGGACTTTCCCTCCCTCATCAGGAGATGATGGTGATGGAACCTGGGACTTTCTGCATGCAGAGTAGATGCTCCACAGCTGAGCTACTCATGGAGGAAAGAGGCCTGGAAGCAGGTGGTGATGGGGACTCATCACCGAAGAAGGATCACTTCTATATAATCAGGGCTCATGTAATAGTAATTCCACAGAGCAGGCCAGCACAAGTTGTGACTTACCAGGCCACCTTGCATGGTGGCCCACCTGAGACTTAGTTCATGTGAGAACGTTAAGGACAGTAGCAGAGGATATATTGATTAAATATTATCCTTCCTTCACTCACACTAGTGAGTCATGTAGCAGAGCAGATCCCCCTCAATACAGTGGTACCTCGAGTTACATACGCTTCAGGTTACATACACTTCAGTTTACAGACTCCACTAACCCAGAAATAGTACCTTGGGTTAAGAACTTTGCTTCAGGATGAGAACAAAAATCGCGCCGTCGCAGCGGGAGGCCCCATTAGCTAAAGTGGTGCTTCAGGTTAAGAACAGTTTCAGGTTAAGAACAGACCTCCGGAACGAATTAAGTACTTAACCCGAGGTACCACTGTACAGCAGGAAGCTAGTTTGCAGATTCGTTTGAATCTCTTTAGTTAAGCAATCCAGTCTGGGTTGCCCAGATTGGATTATTCCTGGTGTCTCCTTTTATCCCTCTTAAAAGAATAAAGACACAATAGTCTTTCCTTAAAAGTAACAAAGCGTTTACTCACATTCAGTTCACAGTATGATCCCTGAAGGCAGACTTTAGCTTGTAGTTACAGAACATAGTGTGAGTTCAACCCTTATGGGAATTGAGCCCATGTTCTGCTGGCTAAGAGCCAGCAGACAGCAAAATACATTAAGAGAACAGCATTAAGAGAATAAAAGGCTGCAGGAGAGCAGCATGGCATCAAGAGAGAAAGATAGCTACGTGACTTGGCTCTTTATGGAGTCAGCCCGGGTCACGCCCATCTCCCTGGTCACATGCAGGGGGAGGACGCTCCAGACCAGTGGAACAGGAAGTTATACTGGCGGGAGTAACATCCCCCTCCCTGTGTCCACTCTAGGGAAACAAGGGATGTTGTATTTGACTGCTCCAATGGATTACACCTCATAGTTAACACCTTGCTTTTGCTCTCTGTTTTGGACTGCAAGAACAGCAGTGGGCTGTGTTTGGCTAGATCCATGCACAGAAGTAACATGGTGGGCTCCTCACTATGGTGGGCTCCTCACTAGTCAAAAAGTGTTTCCCTATATTAACATAACCTTGAAGGCACAGGGGGAGGAAACCTGCTGGATCCCCAGAGTAACTTTACTACAGAGGTTTAGGCACTTCAGAGAGTTCCTTTCAAGTCATCTCCATATATTGCCCATTGCATATGGATTTCCTCCTAAACTTGCAGCTTTAGCGTACTTCTGGAATAGCTTCTGGCACCTGTAACAATGTTACGATAGCTCAGGCTGGATCTAGACACATCAAAGAAGCGATTCAGTTAAGTGCGTTGTAAACTTCGTAACAGGGAGATCCCGTTTGCAAAAAAAAAAAAGGGACTCCACAGTGCCATCAGGTGTCACGGTGTTATAACACATATAAAGCGCTTTATCTTTACGAATGTAGCTGAGTCCTCAGTTGCTTAGAGTGTGATGCTGACAACGCCAAGGTTGCAGCTTTGATTCCCGTATGGGACAGCTGCATATTTCTGCATTGCAGGGGGTTGGACTAGATGATCCTCAGGGTTCCCTTCCAACTCTATGATTCTATGAATAGTGAAACACAGAACCGGACTGGTGAGCACACTCATGTGTGCCTCAGAAGAAACTGTGAGGCATGGGAGGTTCTAGTGGCAGGACCCTTGACAGAAATGAACAGGGAAAGGAGTCTTTGGAGGTATGAAGTTTAAAAATCACTGACATAACCCAAGACCTAAATTAGTAAATTCTATGCCTGACT
Source organism: Podarcis gaigeae (assembly GCF_964106915.1). NCBI lineage: Eukaryota > Metazoa > Chordata > Lepidosauria > Squamata > Lacertidae > Podarcis > Podarcis gaigeae. The sequence goes on along the minus strand of NC_139682.1, from coordinate 17,668,110 downwards.
CACTAGGAATTATAACTATCATCATTATTCTTTGCTTGCTGGCTCATAAAAAAACTAGTGACCATTGTAAAATGTGTTTTAATACTTTAATTCTGAAGTATCTTTCTTCTTTGATCTACAAGAGAAAATAATCTCAAATTAAGGAAGCTGGAAATTGCAGTGCTGAAAATAGATAGAAAAACAAATTAAAAACTCACTACCAAACCTTCACTTTCTCGGAATCTTCTAAATTAAAAGATGCTTTCCAAATCCCTGGATGTCAGTTTCAATGAGTGAAAGTTATCATACGAAACAACAATGGTCTTTATTTAAGTGACTGGGAAAGGAGAATTGCTCAGTGTTGGGGCACATGTCTTGCTTGCTGAAAGTTTCAAGTTTATTCATTTGTTGTGTTTTTATCCTGCCCAGCTTCTATGGAGTTCACGGTAGACTACAAGGTTTTCTCTCCCCCAAACCCCGCAACCAGATTTAATCTCACAACTACCCTGGGAGGAAGTGATCAAGCCCTCCTGGGTTTCACGATACAAAGGCGAGGGAAAGCTGAGTGTAGTTGGACATTGAAATATACTGTACTCGGAATCGAGTGTGGATTTCATGCTCTTTATTCAGCTCATAGTAGTGAGGAATGGAAGTTCCCCCAAAATGTCTGCTTTATATACATTATTTACACAATGGGCCCCACGTGATTGGCTAATTCTGGGATCCTCCTGTAGGCCAATCAGGTTGCGGATTCACTTCCACCTGGAGTTGGATTGGGTGGCTCCTGCGGACCAATCAGACTACTGCATTCTGGATCCTATTCAACTCAGTACATAACAGATGTGCACTCTGGACTTTAAGGAGGCTGATTTCTAAAGCTTAAGGAACTACTGGGTGGGATCCCATGGTCAAAAATACTCAGAGAAAGGAGTCTAAGATGGATGGCAGTTTTTTTAAAGGTGAAATATTGAAGGCACAAATGCAGACAAATCCAACAAGAAAGAAAAGTGGGAGGCATCTAAGGAAACCAGTGTGGCAGCATAAGGAGTTTACAGATGAGATGAGATTTAAGAAGGGCGTGTACACGAAATGGAAGAAAGGGGAAATCATGAAGGAAGAGTGTACACGCAATATACCTCAGAACCACCTTCCTATCTTCCTCATCTCTTGTTTTGTGATAACCAGCCACTGCATAAACATAAATATACAAGAGATTTCATTTGATAATCATAAACAAAAACAGCAGATCATAATAGGCCAATGAGTAAAAGGGAGAAAGGAGGACACAGTAATAGTTGAATTATTTTGATCACAATAGTCTCAGTAATTTTGCAAGTGAACTATTTTGATGTCTCTCTCATGCCGTTGCAAGCTCATAGAAAGCGAAGCATTAATTAACATCCACTTTTATAAAGTACTGCTAATATTGTGTAAACAAGCATACTTTGAGAAGTGTATTTTTAACTTCTATTTGCATATACAGTGTGATCATAGTCACTTACACCCAAAAATTACTCACGCTGGTGCTAGAAAATGAACGTTCACAGTTGCATTTTGTTTGAAGACATAGCAAAGTTCTTGTCTTTTAAATCTGAATAGCTGCAAAAAGGTTCTTGTCAGCATACTTTACATCTTATCTGAACAATTCTCCCATCTGAATCATCAGTAGACTGATGATGTATCTGTATCCATAGCCAAAAGTAAATATAGTTACTTGAAATAATCAAAATTACCAGAAATCAGTGCAGTGCTGTATTAATATATTTCTGATCGCACTGGTGGATTTTATCTATCTCTACATACATACAGTGGATGAGGATTCCTCTATACCAGGGTTTTAGGCATATTTGCAAACCACAGAAATGTCTGTAGTTCCCAGGATTCTTTGGGGGAAATAATGTGGTTTAAATATGTGGGTGGCACTATGGTGTAAACCATTGAGCCTTGGGCTTGCCGATCAGAAGGTCAGCGGTTCAAATCCCCGCGACAGGGTGAGCTCCCGTTGCTCGGTCCCTGCTCCTGCCCACCTAGCAGTTCAAAAGCACATCAAAGTGCAAGTAGATAAATAGGTACCGCTCCGGCGGGAAGTTAACGGCGTTTCCGTGTGCTGCTCTGGTTTCACCAGAAGTGGCTTAGTCATGCTGGCCACATGACCCAGAAAAACTGCGGGCAAACATCGGCTCCCTCAGCCGATGTAAATTGAAATGAGCGCCGCTACCCCAGAGTCGTTTGCGACTGAACTTAACAGTCAGGGGTCCTTTACCTTTTTAAAACATCAGTTAAATGCATGCTACATCCTCTAGGCCCTGAGGAAGATGGATATGAAGAAACAACACTTGAGCAACCATCAGATGAGTGAGGAGGAATATCAGGATTATTGTTCCTCTGTGGTATTCCTATTGGTCCTGCCTGGGGTCACCTTATGAGTCTGTATTCCCCAGAACACTAAAAACATGTACAAATCCTTTATATAAAAAATTCCGCCCCACCAGCATGCCACATCTTGTGATGCTTCCTTCCATGCCTGTTCCCTTTTGTTTTACTCACAATTGAGAATTCCCCTCGTGGCACTTTCGGAGCCCTCCTGAGCTGTTTCCCATATTCCCTGGAAGCAATAACTTCATTGTTCTTTGTACCGACGCATGTTGTGCTTCTAGAAGTCTTAAGAGTCACTATTACAATGAGTGTGCTGATCCAATTCTTTACTGCCAAAAATTATTTTCAAGTTGCGCACTCAGGAAGCCCCGAAGCTGTTTGGAAGCTTTCAAAAGTAAACCACAAAAAAGCTGAAAGTATTCCATGCTGATGGACGTTATACAAAGGTTTCCCTCCTTCCCCTTCTTTTTCCCACTGAAGGACTGGTTCTTTTATAGGGATTTCTAGATTGGATTGTGGACCCACTTGCAGTGACCCTCACTCCCAGAAAGCAAACATTTCTTTCATGAAAATATGGACGGCCTATTCCATAATAATAATAATTTTATTATTTATGCCCCGCTCATCTGACTGGGTTGCTCCAGCCACTCTGGGTGGCTTCCAACATATATAGAAACATAATAAAACATTAAACATTAAAATAAAATCCCTATAAAGGGCTGCCTTCAGAAGTCTTCTAAAGATTGTATAGTTCCTTATCTCCTTGGTTTGGGGGTCAAGAACACAGAGTGCAGTGAGACTGAGTGTATGTGGTGGGGGGGAGGCTCAGTTAATTTCATTGTACACAGGTTGTACACTGACAATACAGTGGTGCCTCGCAAGACGAAAAGAATCCGTTTTGCGAGTCTCGTCTAGTGGCTTTTTCATCTTGCGAAGCAAGCCCATTGACGGATTAGCGGATTAGCGCTATTAGTGGCTTTTAGCGGCTTATCGGTTTAGCGGATAAGCGGCTTAGAAAAAGGGGGGAAAAGGGGGGAAAAACCCGCAGGAACTCGCAAGACATTTTCGTCTTACGAAGCAAGCCCATAGGAAATTCGTTTTGCGAAGCACCTCCAAAACGCAAAACTCTTTCGTCTAGCGAGTTTTCCGTCTTGCGAGGCATTCGTCTTGTGGGGCACCACTGTAAAGGTATTATTATTATTAAACTCCATACTTTCCAATATTTCTCTGATGAAACTAGGGACGTCCTAAGGAAAAGCGGGACATTCTGGGATTATATCAGCTTTGTAAATTTGGGACTCTCCCTGGAAAATGGTGACACTTGGAGGTTCTGAGACAGAGATATGTGTAACAAACTGCACAAGACAATGGTCTGGCATTTAAAAATTGGCCACAACTTTTATTGATTACAACTGCTGGTAGGCTTTGGGTTAGGCATTGGGTGTATTCCACTTCTTAGACTCCAGATGGAGGGCTGATGCTTGAGAAGTGTTATGCCTGGGATTATGGGACATCCCCAAGGTGTGGGTCTCCCTAGATGGTCCCTCCAAGGCCACTGCTGGAAGCTCTATGCTACCCTCCACTTGGCTTCTGGACAGAGATATCCATTATGACCCCTCTAATGGTGTACCCTGAGATTGCACCTCTTTGGTATGGAGATGATGCACCACTTCACCACAACCCAGAGTTAGACTAAGGATTCCACCCAATGCCTTATCCACAAAAAAAATATGACTATCACTATAAGGAAGTCAAAAATCTGGGCCAATCTGTTTGCAGGCAATTTCCTTTCCAGCTCTGAGTACACCAACCAATGCTATTTTTCTAGAAAAAGAGGTGGGGGAACTCACCATGAATGCTGCCCTTATTCTCTTAAAATGGCAATGGCACCCACATAAGAGGGGCTGGAACTGAGTTCTGGCGAGTTCCGGTTGAAGAAAAGCCCTGGTGACAACCGTTAATAAACCATTGTAAGGTCATTTATGACCCTCCCCTCTTCCTGTCAAACCACCTTTATCTAGTATCCTGGAAATATATATATATATTGCACCTTGCATTTTCTGGGATAGCTATAGCAATGACAGGTAAGATCTAAATGCTTCTTCCTCATTGTGACATTATTGCACCCTCTTCAAAGTCACAGGATTCATGAGTGGCCTCATCATTATCCCCTTGCAGGAGTGCCCAAACTTTTTTCAAAGAGGGCCAGATTTGATGAAGTGAACATGCATGAGGGCTGGCCAAAGTTGTTGACTTTTTTTAGGATTGAAGTTGTTGTCTTTTTTTTTACAATTTAACCACAAAGTTGTTGAGCATATTTTAGGATTATTATTTTTTTTAATAATATTTTTTATTAGTTTTATAAAATACAGAAAAAAGAATAAAGAACGTATTATAAAAGTAAAAAAGAAAGGTTACAAATTTTTCTTACTCCTTTTTCCAAATCTGTTGGGCTTCCCCACGTCCTCCCAACCCTGCATTCTCTGTGATGCATAACGTCTGCAATTTGTTAACTTATTTCAATACTTATTATATCTTCCTTTTTATCATGTTACCCAATTTCAAATGTATTATAACCCAAATCATGTACATTTTCATTTTAACACAATAAAGTTGTTTCATTATTCTATCTCTGACTCCTTGTACCTTAATTTCCATTTCTTTAATTTAACATTACTGAAGCTAGAATTTCCTAAAGGGTGCGTTTTTTAACATTCATACAACTTATAATGTTTTTCCAAATAGTCTTTAAATTTTCTCCAATCCTCCTCAAATGTTTCTTCTCCCAAGTCTCGGATTCTGCCAGTCATTTCGGCCAGTTCCATATAGTCCATCAACTGCGTGTGCCATTCCTCCAGTGTGGGTAAATCTTGTGTTTTCCAATATTTTGCAATCAGAATCCTTGCTGCTGTAGTAGCATACATAAAAAAAGTTCTGTCCTTCTTAAACACTCTCCGGTCCACCATGCCCAGAAGGAAGGCCTCTGGTTTCTTAGGTAAGGTAAATCTCAGTACCTTTTTTAGTTCATTATGAATCATTTCCCAGAAGGCCTTCACTTTCGGGCAGGTCCACCAGAGGTGAAAGAATGTCCCTTCCGCCTCTTTACATTTCCAGCATTTATTATCAGACAGGTGATATATCTTAGCAAGCTTGACTGGGGTCATGTACCACCGGTATATCATTTTCATAATGTTTTCCTTCAAGGCACTACATGCCGTAAATTTCATTCCGGTGTTCCATAACCTTTCCCAGTCTTCAAACATAATGTTATGCCCCAAATCCTGCGCCCACTTTATCATGGCGGATTTGACTGTCTCATCCTGAGTATTCCATTTAAGCAGCAGGTTATACATTCTCGAAAGTAGTTTACTTTTTGGTTCTAACAATTCTGTCTCTAGTTTCGATTTTTCCACCTGGAATCCAACCTTCTTATCTACTTTGAAGACCTCTTGAATTTGTGCATAATGCAACCAATCTCGCACCTTGTTTTTTAGTTTTCCAAGCTCTGCAACCTCCAATTGTCTCCAATCTTTTCAATGATTTCCCCATATTTAGGCCAATTGGCTTCCATATTAGGTCTCTTACGTGCCTTGGCCTCCACCGGTGAGAGCCACCTCGGAGTCTTACTCTCCAATAAGTCTTTATATTTTGTCCAGACCATTAAAATTGCTCTCCTGACAATGTGGTTTTTAAACAATTTGTGCACTTTAACCTTGTCATACCACAAATATGCATGCCACCCAAAAGCATTGTCAAACCCTTCCAGATCTAGGACATCAGTGTTTTCCAGTAAAATCCAATCTTTCAACCAGCAGAAGGCTGCAGCTTCGTAATATAACCTCAAGTCTGGCAGGGCAAATCCCCCTCTTTCTTTCGCATCAGTTAGTATCTTAAACTTTATTCGGGGCTTTTTGCCCTGCCAAACAAACTTAGAAATATCCCTCTGCCACTTTCCAAAGCTTATTTTAGGATTAAAGTTGGTGAGCTTTTTAAAAGATTTTACCTCAGGAGATAAACTGCCGCAAGGGCAGATTAAACCTAAACCTAAACCAACCAGCGGCCCGGATTAGGCCCCCGAAACGAACTTTGACTTAGAGAAAGGGCTGTGGTTGGGTGGTAGAGCCAGATGGACGAGGTATAAGTAATTAAAAATATTTTTATTATTAAAGTCACATGTTCAGCCCACAGCATCTCCAGGTAGGGCTAGGAATGGCCTTTTTCTGAAACCCTTGTGAACCCCTGCCAGCCCCTGATACTGAGGTAAGTGGACCAACGGTCTGATGGTGCAAAGCCCCTTCCCCTGTTCATATTCTGCGATGTACTCTAGTAATTGAGGTTTGAAGGACACCTTGCAACCTCCATCATATACTGATAGGGTTTTCTCTTTCTCTCTGCCACTGCGTATCTGTGTGACAAGACAATGCCCTGCTCTCATATACATAACAGCAGGATGCTTTTCCCACCTCTTAATGGCTGACTGAATTTCCTTCCCAGCAGCGCTGACGATAAGAAAGTACATTATAGAAAATGTCTGTTTGGAAAGATGAAGCACTGCCAAGTGCAAATTTAGGAACAACAAGAACAAAACAGGAACAGTTTCAAAAGCACAAAGTTTTCGGAACGCGCGGTATTATTTGGATCTTAGAAGGGTAATTTAGCCACCCACATTGGTTACCCATTATGTGCCGCTTACAAAACTCTTGACGTGACACTTAAGTGCAAAAAGCCAACACAGTGGGTGTTAGTCGCAAAGTACCTTTTATGATGTAATTGCAGACCAACTGCAGCCATGTGTACTACACACTCTGTGCTAATCTCAACACAAATTAGGGATTTCAGGAACAGTTGGGGAACTGGATTGTGGCACTGGGTGCGCAAGTGTCATTGTTCAAAGGTGCCATTGTGGCATGCCACTGATTCCAGTGTGGCTCTTGAGAAACATATTTCAAAGGAACTTGTTGCTGCTATTATTATAGTTTCTGCATACAAAGCACCTTATAAAACCCGTTCGTCTTCAAGCTTCTTATAAATTCTAAACATACAAATTATGTACAACCTCTGCATATACGTAACAGGGAGTGTGCAAATACATATATAGGATTGCACCCAATGAGGTTTTAAACAGAGTAGACCTCTTGGAATGAAGGGGCCTAAGCTAATTGTGTCCATTAATTTCAATGGGTCTACACTAAGCATGACTGGTGTTGAATAAAACCAATGATTTCAATTCTTAACTCTCTTGAAATGATTTTAACTCTGGCTGGATCACCTCTGAGCCCCATTGTACTAGCTGCAAGTATTTTATTAATGTGTGTGGGGAATGAACATCTCTAGCTGGGACCACCAGCTGCGACACCAAGGAGTCATTCAGATTTAAATAGCAGACGGCTATAATAGCAGAAAGCAAGACAGAAAGCAAAAAGTATGGTGGGAAAGGATATAACAAAATGGAGACATTTCCCTTAAAAATAAGGGCAATGTTTTAAAAGGAAAGACACCCAACAGCTTAAAGCATGATGGGACTTTTCTTTTTAATTGCATCTGATTTTCTCTGCATCCTTCCTTCCAGTATGATGTTTTTTTCCCTGCCTGGTTTTAGCTGTGACTCCAGAGGTGTAGAAATAGTTTTCTGAAGGTATGCATTTATCTCACATGCTTGGAGAGGGGGGGGGGAAGTCCTCTGCAGCTTTGAAGACAAACGAACTCTCCCTTTGGGAAGGTAGGAATGAATTGAGCAGATGAACTGCACTGTATTCATTTGCTTGCCACAGCTTATCCGAAGGGATAAGTACTTCTTGTCTTGACATTTAGGAAAGGGGTATCAATAAGATCAGTCAATATGTGCCTTGTGTTTGCAGGGACTGAGCCAAGTTAAGCTGCTGGAACACACTAGACCAGAAGTCAGCTTCAGAGTAGCCTATTAATTTCTTAATCTCTATTATGCTTGCGAGGTACCTTGAAAGTGACAGATAAGCTCTTCTGTCCTCAAAACGTGCAAATTTGGAAACTTTGCCTATAAATCCAATTCCCAGTGGTATACCTCAATGACAAAGCGTGCTGCATAATAGCCCAGAAATTATCTGCGGCTGACAGCCAAGGACACCTCAAGCACCCACCATGTTCAGACAGTTATCTGGGGAGCCATAGGCATTTAATAGACCCAACACAAACCGAACCCAGGTTAAGTGATGGGCCCATTGAACCAAGCAATGCTCCCCAGATTCATTCATTCGTTCATCATTCATTCATTCTTTCATTCTGTTGGTATGGACTCAATTTGGCAGATACACGGTAAAACAGAAATTGTACAACTAAGAGGCCCAGATTAAAAACACAAGTTGGTTAAAAGACCTCTGGGGAGGCTGCCCTATAAACGGGGTGATAGCACTGACAAGGGCCTCTTCATAATTGTCATGCATCTCACTTCATTTGGCATGGACTTTTGGGGCCTAACCTACATTACAGGCTTGTTGTGAGTGTAAAATGAGAGGAGAACCATGTGCTCCTTGGAGGAAAGCTAGGAATTAAATGTAAGAATATGTAAGAATTATATGTGTATGTGAAGAAAAGGGACACAGGTGGCGCTGTGGTCTAAACCACTGAGCCTCTTGGGCTTGCTGATTGGATGGTTGGTGGTTCGAATCCCCACAATAGAGTGAGCTCCCGTTGCTCTGTCCCAGCTCTTGACAACCTAGCAGTTTGAAAGCATGCCAGTCAGTGCAAGTAAACAAATGGGTACTGCTTTGTCAGGAAGGTAAATGGTGTTTCCATGTGCTCTGGCTTCTGTCACAGAGTTCCATTGCGCCAGTAGTGTTTTAGTCATGCTGGCCACATGACCCCTAAAGCTGTCTGTGGACAAACACCGGCTCCCTCAGCCTGAAACAAGATGAGCGCCGCAGCTCATAGTCACCTTTGACTGGACTTAACCGTCCAGGGGTCCTTTCCCTTTTTACCACTTACCTTTTACCTTCTAATTAGGAGACCTGAGAAGGGAAAAGGTGGTCTTTCAAGTAGCCCTGTCCCAAAATATACACCTTCTGCTTTGCAGGAGAGGGTTTTTTCCTCTCAGGCTGGGACACAGTAAAAATCTCTGGCCTAGAGGCTACCTAAGCCCATGCGCTTTGCACCACAGATCCACTGTGCCATAGAAGAAGAAGAAGAAGAAGAAGAAGAAGAAGAAGAAGAAGAGGAGGAGGAGGAGGAGTTTGGAGTTGATATCCCACCTTTCACTCCCCTTAAGGAGTCTCAAAACAGCTAACAATCTCCTTTTCCTTCCTTCCCCACAACAAACACTCTGTGAGGTGAGTGAGGCTGAGAGACTTCAGAGAAGTGTGACTGGCCCAAGGTCACCCAGCAGCTGCATGTGGAGGAGCAGGGAATGAACCCGGTTCACCAGATTACGAGTCCACCGTTCTTACACCACAAACTGTAGAGCTGGAAGGGACCCCGAGGATCATCTAGTGCAATCCCCCCCCCCCAATGCAGGAATACGCAGCTGTCCCATACTTGCAACTATGACATTATCAACACCATGCTCCCATCAACTGAGCTGTTGACGCCTGGCAGAGGACAAAATGTTGGACTCAAGTGCTTATATTCCAATCCAGATTCAGCCATGAAGCTCAGTCAACCGCCTTGGGCAAGTCACTAAACGTGTATAATATTCTGTTAGTTTTCTAGAAGTGGCTTTTATGCTGTGTGAAAGCTCAAACAGAATGTGGAAATTAACAGTTAGGAAATGGAATAAATTGCAGCCTTACTATGCAACAACCTGTCCTGTACTGGTTTCTGAAGGTAGGTGTCTTAATCAAATTGGACACACCAGTTTCTCTCTTTTCTAAAACCTAAGAATTTTTAACAGAATGTTAAACATGGTGGATCTAATAGTTATTTCTAGAGTATTGCTCTAACAACACACTGAACAACATTCATTACCTGGAGAGACAGTTATGTGGGGAACAGGAGCATAAATGGGAAGCAGTACACTGAAATTTTGTGCTGTGGATAACCTACAAAGAATTCACTTGGATGCAGCCTGTAGCTTGTCACACCATTTAAAAGCAGCTAGAATGTTGTTATGCTAGAAAAAAACATAGTTGGTCTATTGTACATTACCATCCTTAACTATTTCACATGAACCTCACCAACTGCAATGAGTAACACCACAGATTAGAGTACCTGTGCGGGCATTTATATTGTAAATACATCTCTACATATCATATTGATATACCTATACACACAGAGGGGGGGAAGGAAGGAAGGAAGGAAGGAAGGAAGGAAGGAAGGAAGGAAGGAAGGAAGGAAGGAATAGGGTGATAAACTACTTTGGCATTCCGCCTCCAAAGTTCTGAGATTGGAGAGCCCTGGTAAAACCATTCCCTCCAATTAAAAGCCAGAGCTGTCCATCACAAAAGAGCTCTCCCTCCTCCATCTCTTCACTCTGCCTTTGGAGTGTTTGGATTTTGCAAACACACTGCTTGTAGCGTTTCTTTTCAATGTCTGAATCTCCAAAGCGTCCTTCAGTTCAGGGCACTTTGGAGAGAACCTGCTTAGACAAGTTCTGAATATGTCAAGAATGGACCATTTTGGTTTGGGATTCATCCAAATGCTCTGTATGCACCCATTCCAGAATTTAGCAGTCTGCCCCAGTTCATGTATTGCAGTATATATTCATGACCATCTCTTGTTTCCCTTTTCATTCCTGGAGTAATATCATAAGATAATATGTTCCTGCATAACATCATCCAGGGCTGCTTACATAAAATGTAAGAAAACTACTCCCCGCCCTTTCAAACATTCATTTTTGTCTTTTGCTAATGAAGTAATTAGTCTTACTATAGTTGGGGAAAATGGGGATTACTTTCATTTTCTGCCTCCTTCTCTCCCCTGCTCCCCCCACCCATCCCTGTTTTTTGTGCAAACTCAGTGAAGTGGCAAATTTTGCCACATTTGCTGCATGTGCAAAATATTTCACCCAGCTCTGTAAAGTAATGTGTTTTCTAAGCTGGTACTATACTCTCTGGATGTAAGTTATAATAATAATGCATTGACTTGTGGAGAACATTAATTCAATGAACTTACAGCTATCGCTGACAATTCCAAAGCAAGCTGATGGATACAATTCCTAGCAGCAATGCTCTTGATATCTCCCCTCCATCTCAGAAAGAAATCTTGGCAACAAAAAAGGATGCGACATGGGATGCCCATGACTGGGTGTCCTTTGTGTTAAAATGGCCACAGGAGGTTGGAGGAGGGGTGCCGGTTTTGATTGGAACCTGATTCTGGCGGAGGGCCGCTTGACCCCTTTTGGTTCACAAGTTTTCCCCAATCTAAAGTCCTTCTTCCAACCCAGCTGCTTTTAGATGTACAGGCAGAAAGAAAAAAAAAATAGTCAGCTCTATGACGCTCGTATATTTCCTGCTGTAGGGCTAATAGCAGGGTAAGCAACTCTGGGTTGCAGGAATGCTGGGTTGGTTCTGCTGGTGCATTTGCGCTGCGCTGAACTTGCTGTTGCTTTGCATCTTCCACTGAGCAGTAGCGTCTCACCTGCTGGGAGGTCAGGTAAGCACCTCTGCCCTGCTCCATCTGCACCTGAGTGTAGAGTGAATGTAGATAAAGCAAATGCCATGTGAGCGTGATTAATATTGTATTTGGTGAGCATGTGAAAGGGTGGTGTCTGGCGAAGGGAGACCAGGCTGCAGCAGAGTGCGCCCCTCTCTTGTACCCACCTTTCCCCATTTGAATTACTGGCTGCCGCCAGACAAGAGATTACAGTGGTACCTCGGGTTAAGAACTTCATTCGTTCTGGAGGTCTGTTCTTAACCTGAAACTATTTTTAATCTGAAGCACCACTTTAGCTAATGGGGCCTCCTGCTGCCGCTGCGCCACCGCTGCATGATTTCTGTTCACATCCTGAAGCAAGATAATATCTCTGGGTTAGCGGAGTCTGTAACCTGAAGCGTATGTAACCTGAAGCGTATGTAACCCAAGGTACCACTGTAATTGTTTACCAGGCTGCCCCTTATCAATCAGCTTCCAAAAGTTCCCTGGAGTCTCTCTGAGTCTCTCTTGGATAGCCTGGTGTGAGAGTGTTTGGAATAAGCTGAGACCACACAGGGTTTATGAAACATGAAATAAGTATACAGTGGTACCTCGAGTTAAGTACTTAATTCGTTCCGGAGGTCTGTTCTTAACCTGAAGCACCACTTTAGCTAATGGGGCTTCCTGCTGCCGCCGCGCTGCCAGAGCCCGATTTCTGTTCTTAAGCACTATTTCTGAGTTAGCGGAGTCTGAAACCTGAAGCGTATGTAACCTGAAGCGTATGTAACCCGAGGTACCACTGTACTAAGGGTGATGTGTAGAGCGTAAGACATGCAAAGCTACAGAGAAAGAAACGTGATGCTCAAAAATTACAGAAACTGAACATGTTCCCTTTGGAGAAAATCCAAATCAATGCTGCACAAACAGAGATCCTCTTGCCACAATGTATTACAGTCCTTGAACTCACCAGGCTCTTAGAAGGAACCCTTACTTGCTAGTAGTGCTTTTGTTCCTTGAAGTCTTCCTTCCAGGCTCACCAAAACTTCTGCTTCTCGCATGAGATCCCCTTGGTCTATCTGCTTCCTGGCTGTCTACAACAAGTCAACAAGAAACATGTCTATAAAATATCTTTTAAAAATTCTAAGACAGATGAAGACTGGGAAAGATCTTTTACAAAAAAGAGGCTTGTTGGAAGGGAAAGGTCTTCAGAAGGTGCCAAAAAGACAACAGAGATGGCACCTGTCTAATATTTAAGGGGAGGAATTTCCAAGGTGGAGGTGTCACAACACTAAATATGTAAATCATGTACCTCTAAGGAAGAAAACAACTGCTGGTAGTGGTGGTGGAGATTTTGAACAACACATGTGGGAAAAATGCAAGGGTGCTTCCAGGTGGTTGCTATTTTTGGATGGGATTTAATCATGTACCACCAAATTTGGGCTACGTGGTTAAAGTTGACTTGAAGCTCTTGCATAACACACAAACTCCTCTCCCCACAAAACCAGACCTTTCAAAGTAATGAAAGTGACGAGAAAATGCACTGGAAAATGTGGGACAACAACTGCTTGATGCACCTCATATAACCTCCCTGCAAACAAATCAGAACAAATTCTCAATAAATAGCTGCTGTTGTCTAACATCCCCCAAAACTTAATGCAGACAAATTGGGATGAATGCTCAATAAACCGGCAACCGGGAAGTGACCTCAGTTTCTGACACTTAAATTCAGCACTCTAACCTCCTGCATGAAGAAAGATAGGAAGCCATGCAGTTTCCCCCATCGGCAGCCTTTTTTGCTGAATGTCGAATTGTTTCAGTCTTACGTTATGGTTTTATTGCAAAGCCTAGCGCAAAACTTTCAAAAAGTAGGTAGCTCCACCCAAACAGCTGTGCAGCAATTCTGAAGATTTGATTTTAATTTTATCTTTTTTGCTTTCAGCATTATCACTGTGGTAATGAACCCCACTTGGAGAAGGGAAAATACATACAATGTCAATCACGCCCTCTGACAAGGAGCAATTAACACAGGATCAAATTGGAGAAAGATGGATGGGACCAGATGGTCAAACTAATCCTAACAAAGGCACTGTACATTAAGTGTCCTTCAAGGGAGAAAATGGTCCCTGCTTTTTTCCTCTTTATTAGTTTTCTGTTTAACGCAGAGACCTGTAGAGTGAAAGACAAAGAAACAGTCACAAGCCCCACCACCAATTTTTAAACAGACCTTAGGAAACTGATAAACTAGGGAATTATTGTTGTGTTTTTTTGAAACCTATAGTCACTCCAGGAGCTGATCACAAGCTCTTATGCAATTATTCCAGACAATTTTAGCATCTATTGTCCTTTGTCCCATGAACATTCTCAAGGAATCTGGCTAAGGCACAAGCCTCTTAACCTAAGACAGATGATAAATGATGCCAGAGTTAGAGGGTGACGGTTATGGAAATATTGCTTCCTTCCTTGTCCAAAGACTAACCAGATATAGTGTTGCAGCAAAGGTGGGGGGTTGTTTTAGGACATTTAATTAGAAAGAAAGACTGGTAATGGACAAAAAAGAAAGAACACTTACACAATATTGTAAAGAGTACTGGAGGGGATGGCAGAGCTATATGTCCAAATGCCAAAGATGCAGTCAGCCTTCTGGACAGCTTGCCAAGAGGTTTTCCATTTGGATTATTATCCTAGTCCTGGGGCACATCTGGGAATCTAAGAAGCCGTCATGGGCACCACAAAATGCCCCAAACTGGCAATGCAAAAAAAGAGGTAGAACACAGCTCCCCTCCTAAATAAATCACAGAGAAAAAGAAGGCAACCCTGTCCAAAACAAGTAACCCCTGAAACAAAAACACACACATACAAAAATCAGTTTTAAAAATAAAACAGTAGGTGTGGCAGAAGAGCATGGTGGACACCAAGAGAATGTCTGAGGGCAGTGAGGCTTAGTCACATAGACTTCTGCTGACACATTGGGACTTTTCCTTCCTCTCCCCTCCTTGTGTGCCCTCAAAATCTGCTCTAGACTGTTGTCCAAACTGGTGGGGAGGAAAGGCACTGGGAGGAGCAATGGATTGGCCAGTGCATTCGCACCATGTAACATGAATAGGAACCCAAGTGATTTAGAAGTGGTTCTACAGGGGGAATCCATTCTGAATGAGACTAGCAGGGAAAGGAAGCTAAGGAGTACCTGACTAGTTTTGCATGTAGTTTTGCAGTAGCACATTGCTAAGCAGAGTTTGTTCCTTCTAACCCAGCCATTGTGGATCATTAATCTTGAGAATGGAGAGCATCGCTGTCATGCTAATAGCCAAAATGGCTCTGTTCCACCCCCACTGTCAAAAGTGTTGGTGTTGACCTTTAAAGCCCTAAATGGCCTCAGTCCTATATACTTGAAGGAGTGCCTGCACCCCCATCATTCTGCCCGGACACTGAAGTCCAGCGCCAAGGGCCTTCTGGCACTTTCTTCACTGCGAAAAGCAAAGCTACAGGGAACTAGGCAGAGGGCCTTCTCGGTAGTGGTGCCCGCCCTGTGGAATGCCCTCCCCCCAGATGTCAAAGAGATAAACATCTACCTGACATTTAGAAGACATCTGAAGGCTGTTCAGGGAAGTTTTTAATGTGTGACATTTTAATGTATTTTTAATCTTTGTTGGAAGCCGCCCAGAGTGGCTAGGGAAACCCAGCCAGATGGGCGGGGTACAAATAATAAATTATTATTATTATTATTATTATTATTATTATTACTGAAGAAGAAGAAGAGTTTGGATTTGATATCCCGCTTTATCACTATCTGAAGGAGTCTCAAAGCGACTAACATTCTCCTTTCCCTTCCTCCCCCACAACAAGCACTCTGTGAGGTGAGTGGGGCCGAGAGACTTCAAAGAAGTGTTTCTAGCCCAAGGTCACCCAGCAGCTGCATGTGGAGGAGCGGAGACGCAAACCCGGTTCCCCAGATTACGAGTCTACCACTCTTAACCACTACACCACACTGGCTCTCAGCATGCTTCTGAATACCAGTTGCTGTTGCCCTCATGTCCAGTTTGCAGGCTTCCCACAGGCATCTGGTTGGCGACTGTGAGAAGAGGTGGCTGGACTAGATGGCTCATTGGCCAGATCTAGCAGTCTCATCTTATGTTCCTACACACTCTACCAGCCTCGACACGCCCTGGCACCCCTAGTTCTTGGTAAGGAACTGTGAGTCTAGCTTTGTGGCTCTGCCCCACCCAACAGCCACTTCTAGCCACTGTAGAGGCTGGGGGAAACCTTGGAGTGCAGATTGGGATCCCTATATTGGAGTTGCATCAAACATTTGTATGTGGGAAATACATATGTGACTACAGCAGGTCTTTGATGCATGTGGATTAAGCTCTAAGCAAGCAGTAGGTTTTTAATGCAATAGCAGGGGGTGTTCTTTATGGTGTGTATGTATGTATGTATGTATGTATGTATGTATGTATGTAGCATCCTCTGTCAATCATTTGAATGGAGAAGCACCAGCAAGTTGAGAGCTCCTTGCAAACAGTTCAGTAAGCCTTCAAAGCTTTCGATCGCCATATATGTAGTTTCACAGTGTAGATTAGTGTAGCCAAAGCAACAGAAAAGTGATCCGACAACCACCTTGGGGACATTATCTGACATAAAGGATGCCAACTTTTTTGTTCTTTTTCAAGCACGGAAATTATAAAAGAGATCTAATCAGCGGATAGAATATTGCCGCTGAAAATGCACATCAGCATACTTAACAAAAATAAAATAAATCTTGAAACTTTAATATTCCCTGCTCCTGCCCCTAAATAGGCCCCTTTGGAAAACTGTTTTATTGTTTCTCATTAAATTAGAATTGTGCTGAGATGCCACTATCTACCATTTCCTATTATTATTAATGTGAAGGAAAAAAATCACTGCATATTCAGCATTTCCCCAGTTAAAGCTAAAACAAAAGGAAAATCCTATTTGTGGTGTTTATCTTTGGGTTTATTTCCCTTTTCTTTGCTCAGGCTCACTTTTATTGAAACAGAAAGTTCTTTGCTTTTTTCTTAGTTTAAATCTGTACTTAAAAATAGCAATATCTTCAGGTGTCAATTAAGATTTTTAATTTATTATCTTCTTATTGCCTTTTCTTTCTGAACCGAGTCACCGTTAATAGAAGACCCTCAGAGATATACATGTGGGGATATGCAATTGCTCTTTTTCATTAACTTTTGGAACATGCAATATTTTTTGTTACGTGTGATACGTTGCAGTCAAATGCCTGCTTATGTTGTGATTTCAGCACCTTCCATAGACCCAACCCAGAAGACTGTTCCTCTGGGAAAACCCTGTTAAACTGATTGGAAGGTATGGAAGTACACTTTCTAATGATTTTAAAAGGGTTTGCACACAAGAAAATTCTGTGACATGGTGCCTTGGGCCTAAAACATTAACAAAAATTGGCATTTGGTATTCTTATAGACAACTAGCAGAAGATTAGGGTTGGTGACTCCAATGTACTCAACGGACTCACAAAGGTTGATGCTCAGTTTTGCTGATGAAATAGAGATTAGGGATGGAAGGATCTGTCAAATTCAGTTCTCCACCTTCACAGCAATTTGCAATTCATATATTTATTCCTTTATTTATTAAAACCCTCATGAAAATTTGTCAACATTTTTGTGCAAATTTCTCCTAATCAACCCATTTTTATATGCGGTTTTGACTAATGTACACATTTTTGCAAGGCCTTTCCCAAGTACAATGCATTTTGTGTTATTTTCATCGATATATTCATTTTATGCACTTTAAAGGGTGGTTGGCAACCTGCACTGCAGGTTTCAGATAAGTGTGAATTCTGAAGGATAGCTGTGTTTCAGCTGGCATATTGTTTCGGAAGGTATGAATTCAATAGATTCAGCTTTAAATGTCTCATCCATCCCTGAGAAGCATTGGTAGTGGGCTTATCAGTTATTGAAATGGGAAAAATGGGAAAACCTTTAACCTTTAACTTAGCAAGCCCCCAGGCTGTGGGACTGTACCTGCAACATCATTATCATTGCCTTTTTGTTTATATATTGCAATTCCTTTAATATTGAGTTCAAAGCAGTTTGCAGCATCAAAAAATGGCAAAAGAGCAACCATCCCACTAGTGCAGCAAACTTTTTCAGCAGGGGGCTGGTCCACTGTCCCTCAGACCCTGTGTGGGGCCGGATGATATTTTGAAGAAAAAAAATGAACGAATTCCTATACCCCACAAATAACCTAGAGTTGCAGTTTAAATAAAAGGGCACATTCTACTGATAGAAGAAGAGTTTGGATTTGATATCCCGCTTTATCACTACCCGAAGGAATCTCAAAGCGGCTAACATTCTCCTTTCTCTTCCTCCCCCCACAACAAACGCTCTGTGAGGGGAGTGGGGCTGAGAGACTTCAAAGAAGTGTGACTGGCCCAAGGTCACCCAGCAGCTGCATGTGGAGGAGCGGAGACGCGAACCCAGTTCCCCAGATTAAGAGACTACCGCTCTTAACCACTATACCACACTGGCTCTCACTGTAAAAACACGCTGATTCCTGGACCGTCTGTGGGCCGGATTTAGAAGGAGATTGGGCTGGATCCGGCCCTGTGCTGTAGGTTGCCTACCCATGCACTAGTAGATCCACAACAATGTATCAAGATGTCAGAAAGCGATGGATCTCCTTGTGGTTGGCTACTCTGTGTTGTAAACCACTGAAATAGCAGGTTCTCAAAAAGATTAGAGAATTCAGACAGAAATGGGAGCGGAAATTGTTAATGCTTGTTTATTTGTCCCATGTCAGGAACAGGAATCAATCCACTGAATACAATTCACTGAAAGCCAGTGTGGTGTAGTGGTTAAGAGCGGTAGACTCATAATCTGGTGAACCGGGTTCGATTCCTCGCTCCTCCACATGCAGCTGCTGGGTGACCTTGGGCTAGTCACACTTCTCTGAAGTTGTTAGCCGCTTTGAGACTCCTTCAAGTAGTGATAAAGTGGGATATCAAATCCAAACTCTTCTTCTTCTTCTCTTCAATTGGTATTCACTATTGTTATCCATCCACAAAGATATATAATGGATTACCTCTCCCCCTGCATCTTCACTGCATTTCTTCTGCATTTAAATGAATGGTGTGGAGTACTATAAATTTGTTGTGCGCTATCTCAATCTCCAAGCGGTGTGAGATCCCAGGATTTCTGGGATTCCTGTTTCCTTTGGAATGTGGTACAGTGGAGATTGTGGTATCTTTATGATATACGGTTTATTTACTGACGTCCAGTGCTGACAGTCTTCTGGTGGTTCCCTCAGTGTGAGAAGTGAGGTTACAGGCAACCAGGCAGAGGGCCTTCTCGGTAGTGGTACCCGCCCTGTGGAATGGCCTCCCATCAGATGTCAAGAAAATAAACAACTATCTGACTTTTAGAAGACATCTGAAGGCAGCCCTGTTTAGGGAAGTTTTTAATGTGTGAAGTTTTATTCTGTTTTTAGTGTTCTGTTGGGAGCCGCTCAGAGTGGCTGGGGAAACCCAGCCAGATGGGCGGGGTACAAATAATAAAACTATTGTTTTTATATTATTAGTATTATACAACCTGAGCTTACGACAGCATTCACAGCATTAACACCCAGAAAGGGTCTTGCTTCCACCATAGCGGCAGCCTTGGATTCAAACAGAAATCAAGCACTGCTTTGACTCTCTCTCTCGGCTTGCTGCTTTGCTTTTAGCTCAAACCACTTCACAGTCTCTGCTCTCAACTCTGGCTTTGACTTTCTGGCTACCCACGATTTGGGGGAGGGGGCCCTACCAATTTGCTATCTCACACAGAGCCCCTTCCTTTGTTCCCCTTAATGACCCATCACCTCACTAGGTAGCGAGCTTGGCTATTCCAAAAATTAAAAGGCATTCAGCCTATCGCCCCCCAAAAAACCCTCATAACAAATTAATTATATAAAATTCTGCCACAGCAGACAGAGAGAGAATAACATAATTTTTGTCTGAAGTTGAATTGCAGAGGAATGGAAACAGTGCTGCGTGTGAATGGAAGTGGATGCCTTCTTACTTCCCTGCTTCAGATGCTGAAGTGACTCCAGTCTCTTCCTGGTCCTTGGCTTCCTGTTTGGTATAAAAGGGCTTGGCTTCCTATTCCAGCTGAGCCTTATTTGAAGTTCAAGGTCTTCCTGAGCTCCTGGATCCTTAAAAAAAAAAAAAATCCAGTCTGACTTCTGTCTTGTTCCTCAGTCTCCCTCGTGGCTTAACCTTTAGACCTGACTCAGCAGGCCAAGGACAAATGCTGTATATTTATCTTCATGTACAGCTAAAAAAAAAAAAAAGAACTGTGTATATGGAGCAGCAGCAACTGAGGCCCCACCTGAACTACAGTTTGAATGCAGTATCATGCCACTGCGCTATTTGGCTTCACCCAAAGAATCCTGAGAACTGCAGTTTGTGAAGGTTGCTGAGTGTTGCTAGGAGAGCCCTATTTCCCACACGGAGTCACAGTTCCTAAAGTGGTTAAATGATCAATCCCTCTTTTCAGGAAACTCTGGGAATTGTAGCTCAGTGAGGGGAACAGCAGGTCACCTGACAACTCTCAGCTGTCTTTACAAACCATAGTTCCCAGAATGCTCTGGGGGAGCTCTGGGTACTCTTTAAAGTGGTATGATACATAGTGAAGATGGGGCAAGAGTCTAGCATCTTGCTTTTCTAGTCACCTGGTCCAAAAGGTTCCAGGTATGGTCAGAAGGCATATGAGACAAGCATCTTATGGATGCTAAGCAGGTGTGGGCCAGGTTAATGCCTGGATAGGAGATTGCTTGGGAACTATGTCTGGCACCTTAGATTCTATGAAGAAATAAAGGTAGGATGCAAATGAAAGGAAATATTTTTAAACTAAAAGTTTAAGCCCCCACACCAACCCCCCTCCCAAAGGCAACAATGTTAAATGCATCTGCACACAAGAAAAACAACAACAAACAAATTAGCCTCAAAATGCAACAAAGGATAAAAAAAGAGAAGAAGAATAAGGAAGCATCTTTTCCCAAGTCATTTTAAACAACTTTTGCAAAACCATTATTGTCTTTGCCCAAATGTCTGTGAAAGTTTTATGGTTGGAAGATATTTTCCCTTATTATGCTCCACTGAATAATTTGTATTAAATTATGTTTTTAATCAGAGTTTCTTTTCGAATTGGAGAAAAACTAATGTTAAAGTATATGATGGATTATAATACTGTTAATTTACATGAAAACTAGAAAAAAAATAAAAAATCAGTTTATTGCTTGGCTTCTCCCTAGCAAAGTTTTCTAAAAACCAATGGCTAGAAAATATTGTTGGTGCTCACATCACACTTCATCTAATTATACTTAAGCATATCCACACTATTGCTAGGGTGCATGGAAAGAGATAATCAAATCACAGCCATTCAGAATAAAATAGACACTCAACAGGGGGCTGCTGAGATAGCAATTTAAATGAAACAGTTTAACAGCAAGAGATGAAAGTTCTTGGACGGCCAACACAAGTTCAAGTATCTGAATATTCAGAGCTTTCCTCTCAAAACAAAATAGCAATGCCTCTAGCCAATAGGTTTAGCTATTTTGATAGATATTTTTTACTGCAGAATACTATTTCCGAGCTGTCTGTGGGACGAAAGGCAGAATCAGTTTAAAGACAGTTATAGAGTGTTCCTGTTCATGAGTAAACCCCATTGGGTTTAAACAGGGCTTATGGAAATGTTTCAAGACAAAAGTAGATTTCTGCAGGATGTCTTTTCTCATACTTCAGATGTTAATGTCACAGGCACAGGTATTGCCTGCCGGGTACGGTTTCTTCCACAGGTAGGGAGGTCTCATTTTTTACTAGAATTGTGCGCAAATGATCGGATATCTGTGTTGCAATGGGCCACAAATCTCAAAGTATCAGTGCAAAAATACCTATGTTTGGAAACTGAAACATAAATGTTGTTGGTTTTAGTATATGTCTAATCACAGGGGGCTGGACTATATGATTCTCAGGGTCCTTGGCAACCCTACATTTCTACGATTCTGTGATTCTATTTGAGGGACTTTGTCCTTGGGTCAAAGACATCTCAAAATCCATTATTGTAAGATCAAAATGAGCCAATACGCTCTAGGTCAGAGGTGGGGAATCTTTTCCAGCCTGAGCTCTGCATTCCCTCTGAGGTGGGCGGGGCCAGAAGCAAAAGTGGGTGGGGCAACAGCTATGAATTGGACCTTTGTGCTGTAGGCTAACTTGTATACATATTTATACCCCTCTCTCCACCCTCCAACTGGACAAGCAAGAGACATTTTGAGAGTACCAGGGAACATTCTGGACAGGCCAAAATGTGTGAAGCAGGGCCATTGATGGGTATGACCTGAGAACAGTTTCAAGGGCCAGACAGAGGCTCCCAGAGGGCCACATTTGGCCTCTGAGCTTTGCCTCCCCTGCCATAAATGTTCCCCAGGTGTCCAAGAATTCTATGCAGTCCATACTGGAATATCATGGTAACTGGCGCATTGTTGAAAAGAGAAAACACATCACTAAAGAGAAGAACAAGAGAGGAAATGTAGAAACAATTGCCATTATTTAAATACGAATGCAGTGCAACTCACCATAGTGATGGATATTGAATAGGTGACCCCTGTGCCTGCCCAGTCTACTGTTCAGGTGACGGGGTACTTTGAGGCTCCTGCTCCCACTTCTTAGGATTCTTCAACTAGACTGGAACTGGACAGCCAGGGAGCTCAGGAGGAATGACCAAGGCTACTGCTGCCACGGACGTTGCCTGAGGTAAATGCCTCACTCCATTGGCAGAGTAATTAAATTGCAGCTAGGAAGCCAAATGATGTGCAGTGCTGAGTCTTTCCTTGAAATTAAAACAATGTCCAAACACTTGTTGAAATATTCAGAAGCTTTTACTTGCAGAACATATAGCTAAAGAAGAATATATGCCAAGAATTTACATTCGCATGCTTATCCAAGCACAGGCTTATTTTTTCTTAGTTGGAGATTACAGCTTCTTCCTTGAACATTCAAGCAAACTGTGTCTTCTTCTCTTTCCAGTGCTTGCACACAGCCTTCCACACATAACCCAACGAGGGCATGCGGTTCCTTCTGAGAGGTTTCCACTTTCTCCTTCCTACTGCTGCTTTGGGAGAACATCAACTTCTGTACGTTTCTCTGTCACATACATTCACACAGAAACATTAGTGGTCCTCGCCTCTACTGACGAGAGAGAGAGAGAGAGAGAGAGAGAGAGAGAGAGAGAGAGAGAGTTATCTAACACAGTCTTTCCTTCAGTGTTCGTGGAGATGCAGCCATTACAGTCAAGTCACTCACACACAAAATCCAAAAAGGAGAATGTAAGAAGATACCTCACATGTGACCAAAATTAACCACCCACACACGAGAGTTGCTGGGGAACATTCCAGAATTACAGCCATGCATCTAAGCATTCGCAATTTTCAGTAAATTAAATCACTATACTTAACATGTGTAACCTAGTGAGACGGTCGGCCCTGCTCCCTTGGGAGGGTCTTACCCTAAAAGGAGGTTTATAAGTGTCTTTAATAATACCCAACCCACCAAATTGATCATTTAATTTATTCTAACATTTTCAAAATGCAAAGTAACGACAAATGGGATGTATTCTTTTCTTGGAAATGCTTACATCGTGGTTCATTCTTTGAATCAACAAGATCACATTTGTTATGTTTCCAATACATCAAAACAAAACACAGCCATTTGGGCGTTTGCCACTAGATTTTTGTTTGCTTGTTTGTCTAACATAAACATTTTTTAAAAAATATCTAGACATCAAATTCTCCGTTAAAAGAGGGGACATTTGAGACCGAAATTTTCAGTTACATGAAAAGGACGGAAGAAAACAGGAAGAAAAAAACCAGAAGCAGACAACATGGTTTGGGGTTAAAGTGGGTTCTGTGTAGAGAGTTGTTAATAGGTTCCCTGTTGCTAAGGAAACTATTTCCCTGGTAGCTGTATGCTTGCCATGTCTTGCTAAATTGATGTCATAAAGTCGACAAAGAAGAATGAAAAATATTCAAACTGTCTCTACAAAGTGCTCCATGCAAGAAGAAGTCCTCTAGAGAGCAGTACTGCAATCAGCTACCTCAGAGCTATCACCATCATGGTGGCTTAAAAGACAGACAGACAGAGACACTAGTGGAAATGGGAAATCTAGAAGAAGGGTGCAGCGATTTGGGTCGCAAGAAGACAGAACACGGAAACAGCCCTCGGTAAGGCATGCAGTAGAGTTTGTCAATGTTGTGCCCTTCAGATGTTGCTGAACTACAACTCCCATCATCTCCTGCTGCCTGAGGCTGTTGGCAACTGGAATCCAGTGCTATAATCTGGAGGGCTCCACATTGGCTACCCTGGGTGCACATTCACAGATATTTCAGCGAACAGCCCATAGGCCAGTGGCAGAGCATGGAGATGAATCCTACAACAAAATATTGCAGTATATCCTCCCTTCCTCTTCTTTAGGTGCCAGCCAGCCACATTCTTGGAGACCACTGAGCTTGCTATTATGTATGTAGGCTCCACCAGCAAGATGAACAGATAACTGTTTTTATTTCCTGGTTCTCGTTGTACCGTTTTCAGGCTGGCATCCATCTTGGAACGACTCCCAAGAACACAGGCCGGGAGCACGCTCAGTTCCAATATTTCCCCATGAAATACTTTTGCCTTTTGGCCACTGGGTGGCAAGCACATAAGCATATCTTACACACAGTCCTCGTTGGCTTTGAGGTTTTCACCTTTTCCTTTAATTTAGAAACAAACTGATTTATACCTAGCAGTGATGCATGATGGTGTGTGAGTTGGGGTGGAACAGCAGCGAGACTCTCCTGGTAGCAGTGGAACTGCATCTGTCAGGAAGGAGCTGGTGGCAATGTTATCCTACAAATGTGTGCTCATCTACCAGGCCGCTGCATCCAGCAGCGTAGCTAGCTGCTCAGGTGCAGGGGACGGTGAACGCATCCTACAGCCAGGGGAGGGGCGTGCTGAGTGGAGCCTCTCCGCCGCCTCCCCCTCAGCTGTAGGGCGGCTGAGGGAGAGGCAGAGGGCAGACGCAAGTCCCACGCTGCTGTTTCAGGTAGCGCAGAGCCTGCAGGCACTCAAGCCAACACATCACTCCCAGGAGAGACGCATGGCTTGGGCACACTGCAGGCCCTGTGGTAAGTGCCAGCCTCGACGGTGTGGCTCCCAGTGCCAGCCACATTTCATCACATTTGTTGACTGAACTAAAAAGTTTTAAAATTCATATTTTTGTCATTTTGTCACCCCCCTCAGGGATGACACCCGGTGCGGCCCACACACCCTGCACCCCCCCTTCCTCCGCCACTGGCGGCATACAGCCCAGAGCACCCCTGTCCATTCAGCTGCCTCGTTACACCCCATTGTAACCCCAGGGAGTGACAGCATTGCCACTATCAGGAGGGGACCACAGCAGTTCCTCCCTCCCCTCACGCCTCCTAAAGTCACCCAAGGACCCAGGCCTACTACCTTGCTCTGGGATGGCCCTGCTTTCCTTCTGAACTGAAGTTTGCTGTTCGTATACACACATGGGACTTGCAGCAGAATGTCACAGCGTGGAATGGTCCTGTGCAGGGCTCCAGCCAGTGAGCCACCTATCCCCTTTGCAGCATAAAAAAGGTAACCATTAGGTCCAGTCATGACCGATTCTGGGGTTGCGGCGCTCATCTCGCTTTATTGGCCGAGGGAGCCGGCGTACAGCTTCTGGGTCATGTGGCCAGCATGACTAAGCTGCTTCTGGCGAACCAGAGGAGTGCATGGAAACACCGTTTACCTTCCCGCCGGAGCGGTACCTATTTATCTACTTGCACTTTGATGTGCTTTCGAACTGCTAGGTTGGCAGGACCTTTGCAGCATATCCCATTCCATATCCTTCCTCCAGGTTTCCTCCCCACCACCTAACAGATTCTCAGTGTTCTGTGGCCACTGAACATGCTTGGAACTCAATTCCCTGTTTTGGGTCCTGCTTCTCCTTAGGCACGCCCCCATCCCATCCCCTTTTTTGTACTTCTGCAAACTTCAAGGTCCACCAGGGCTTCACAGGAAAAGCAAGTGAAGGAGGCAAGGGAGCGAGGAAGGTTCCCCCCCCCTACCCAACATCAAGGTAAGGAAATGAAGTTGCACATGCCTTAGCTTCCTAGAGCTACAAATACTTTGTAAAAGTGTGTTTCTCATTTGCTGCTTGCTGCTGTTTGTCAAAACATTGTGCAAGAACACCCCTTGCCTGTGCATATTTGCAGAAAGCTACGCCCTACCCCAAACTCATAGGATTGTTATGGGCTAGGCAAAAGTGAACTTTTCAAAAACAGGCCCTTGGCTGGGCTGTGTATTTATCGTTGCATCAGCCCTTTGACAGATGGAAAGGGGAAATAGCTCACAATGATGAAGTAGAGCCATGGGTGAATAATAAAATGCAAAGGTTCAAAGAGCTGTAGGGTCAGGTGACCTGTTTATTCAGCACTCGCCATGATTTGTTTGCACAAAGTTTGTGGGAAGGTTAGATGAGGAAGGCTATTAATTGGGCATTCTTTCCAATTCACTTGTGGGGAGGCAATACAATGTTCCACCAAGCAGGTGATAGGCCACTCTTTCCCGTGCATTTTCCTCTCACTTTCCTTACTGCAAAAAGTTTTGTTTGTGGGGATATGGAGTGTGTGTGTGTGTGTGTGTGTGTGTAAGAGTGCCATATCAATTGCTTGTATGTGTCTGAACCCTACGCAAAAATGGCAACAGTCTGGATTAGGGGCATAGCTGTTAACATTACCCTTTTTTAAAGGAAAATTCCCTTATTCCGAATAGGATTCCTCACAAGAAAAGGGAAAAGTTGACAGCTATGATCAGGGGTCAGCAACCTTTTTCAGCCTTGGGCCAGTCCACTGTCCCTCAGACCATGTGGTGGGCCAAACTATATCTTAGAAAAAAATAATGAACGGATTCCTATGCCCCACAAATAACCCAGATATGCATTTTAAATAAAAGCACACATTCTACTCATGTAAGAACACGCTGATTCCCAGACCGTCCGCAGGCCGGATTGAGAAGGTGATTGGGCCGCCTCCAGCTCCCGGGCCTTAGGTTGCCTACCCCTGGTCTGGATCGTGAAGTAGTCCCATTTGAAGCTTAATTCTCTTTTCAGAAAAGTGTGCATGATCTCTGCTCATGTTCACGTTCATCCAAAAGCAGGATTTGGCTTTTTGATGTCTCATTTGTGCACCTGTCATAAAGAACTGGGAGGGGGGAAGGGGGGGTGGAGAGAGAAAACCTAGAAGCAACATGGTATGGGAATGAAAATGGGTTCTGTGCTGAGGCTTGTCAATAGGTTCCTTGTTGCTAAGGAACTATTTCCTTGGTAGCTGTATGTTTGCCACATCTTGCTAAATTGGTGTCATAATCTCAGACAAAGAATATCCTGTGGTATCTTTGGCAGTGGCGGGGAGGTTCCAAACAGAGCTGGAAGTTTTGTATAATAATTTTTTTTTGGGGGGGGGGAATCTAATCCAAATCATTCAAGTGTCTGTTTAAAAATAACTTTTTTCTTTTACTTTGGGAAATTGGTCTATCTTTCTCATAAGCAATGTGAAAAGTAAGTATATATTTGATGGGAGATAAAATCTTTGCAGATCCCTGAAGCTTTCAATAGTCCACTTTCAGGAAATCTCCTGCAATGCAAGTTATGCGACAGTAATATATTTGGAAATGAGGGAAAGGGAATTACATTTTCGAGCAACATAAAAAAAGAATGTGTTGTTATTTCAGCTTGCATGTTATTTTACGGCATCATGAAAATGGATTATGATCACAGATTATCAAAATCTGTTAAGAATGCTAATGCACTTGCAAAAAAAAGAGTGTGCCTATATACCAAATTTATGTACAGAATTCATTGCAATTTTGTGAGCAGTTCAGGTATATTCTTTTGTGAAAGCTTCACAACTGAATACTTTTACTAATAAGAGCAGAATGAACCATGAGAAAGCTGTTGAATGGATATCAAATGCAGAGCAGTTGTTGGGGAAATGGAACGCTCTAAATGAGGCTAATCACGATCTCAGATGTGTGCATGGAAGGGGAAGGAACATAGCTCAGTGGCAGACCAGCTGCCATATATACAGAAGGTCCCAGATTTAATCCCTAGTATCTCCAGGTAGGTCTGGGAGAAGCCCCTGCCTGAAAGTGGTCAACCCAGGGCTGACTCCAGAGGCTGCCGAAGAGGCCAGAAGCCATGTTAGCTATGAGTCCTGGAAAACCCTTGCTGGCCTTTTCCCACCTGGCAGGGTGGAGAGCAGGGCTTGGACTGACTCCAGCTACAAAGCTGAGGCTACTGAACAGAATCTTGGGCTGGGGTATTGTTTAGGGATCTTTGCGCTCTCTCTCTCTCTCTCTCTCTCTCTCTCTCTCTCTCTGCGTTTCTGCTGTTGTTTTTGTATCTTTCTTTTGTATCTTAGGATTTTTATGGCAATTGTTCAATTTGGCTGTGCATTTTTAATGTTTTGTTTATTGTATATCACCACTTTTGTTATGTTTGTAGTGTTTCTTATGTTTCAAGCCATCTCGAGCATGGTTTTAATTTTGGAATGGTGGAATACAAATAAAATGATTGATTGGTTGAAACTCTGGAGAGCTGTGGCAGCACAGTGATGGTTCAATTTGTACTTTCTTGTATGCAAGTTCTTGGTCCCAGATAAATATGTGCATATTAGAAACACCTAGCAAGTTCAAAGAGGGCCGGATGATCATTGAGACCCAAACCCACATGCAAATGCACATCTACATCAATTGTGCTTTTGGTTCGCTTTTTCGGCTTAGCATGTCTTTTTAGAACACGGATGTCAGGGACTCAAGAGCGGGAGCACAGGGAAGGGAGGAGATGGAGAGCGAGGGGGAGCAATCCGAGGGCAGCGTAGGAGAAGATGACAGTAGCTCGAGAGATTCCATGAGCCTCTCCAGCGAATCGGAAGATTCACAGAAGGGGGCGCCGGTGGCCAGGGCAAGGGGGGCCCCAAGGGGGACACTCCAGAAACAAGGGGCCAGCGGGGACTCCCAGAGCAGCAGTTGGAGATCAGGACCGGCTTCCCCACCAGAGCGTAGTGGGGGGGGGAGGAGTCCCAGGTATCGGGGCCAGCGTATTCACCACCAGGGAGAGAAGATGAGTCAGGGTTGACCACGCCTACATCGGAGAGTCAGGCAACGGAGGGGAGGTCATGTCCAGCCAGCTTCCAGGAGGAAGGAAGCAGTGATAGAAGCAGTGTAACGGTCAGGAGGAGGATCACGGGGTTGGCGCGAGAGCCAAGTTCAAATGTACAGGAGCGCGGGACAGCAGAGAACGAGGATTGGGAACCAGGTCCTAAAGCCCGCAGGAGGCAGGGGGAGGAGTCAGGCGACTCAGCGTCAGAAGAGTCCAGAATGGTGAATGCCCCAGCGGGCAGGAGGACCCAGAGGAGGAGAGAGGAGAGGAAGAGGTGGAGCAGGGCTAGGATCTTAAACTGGTGTCAGAGGGGAGGAGATTCAGACGGAGCTTTGCCGGTCTAGGGTTTAAGACGTAGAGCTGCGCGCTGCGGCTTTGAAATAGAAACTGAACTTCAATAAAGACTTTTGTACATAACGACAGCCTGGCGTTGGTCCTCTGTGAGCTGGGACCTAGGGGCGGCTCTGACAACGTGAAAGAACTGTAACGCCAGTAATGAAAACTGTAGGTACTAAAAGAGTGATTGCCACCATGGCCTTCGGCTTTCAATGAGTCCATCAAAATGCTGCAGAGACTTTGCCACAAAACCCTCTCTATCATAGAACCACAGAATTGTAGAGTTGGAACCACAGAATTGTAGAATTGTAGAGTCATCTACCCTGGCCCTCTATAAGACAGCAACTAAAAATCCCTGATGGATGACCATTCAACATCTGTTTAGAAAAACCTTCCAATAAAGGAGAGTTCATTGGATCCTGAGCTGTTCTCACAGCTGGCACATGACCACATCTGGGCCCAAATGCCATGCCAGCCTGCAGCCCCGCTTCTGCTGCCATAAGTGACTAGGCTGCTGATGACAGCTGTCAAAGGAGCATTAAGAACAGTCTGCAAGATCCGGCCTGCATCCTTTTCTCAAGAGTGTCCAACCCGATGCCTATGGGAAGCCCACAAGTGCAACATCCCTCTCCCCACAAATGGTTTCCACCAACTGGTATTAAGAAGCATCTTGCCTCCGTCAGTGGAGGTAGAACACAACCACCATGGTTAGCAGCCACTGATGTCCTTATTCAACATGAATTTGCTTAATCCTCTTTTATAGCTCTTATGTACTGAGTTGAATAGGATCCAAATTGCAGCAGTCTGATTGGTCCTAGAACAATAGGATTCAGAATGCAGAAGCCTGATTGGCCCTAGAACAATAGGATCCAGAATGCAGCCGTCTGAATGGCCCTAGAACAATAGGATCCAGAATGCAGCCGTCTGATTGGCCCTAGAACAATAGGATCCAGAATGCAGCAGCCTGATTGGCCTACAGGAGAATCCCGGAACTAGCCAATCACGTGGGGCCCATTGTGTAAATATTGTATATAAAGCAGACATTTCGGGGGAAGTTCCATTCCTCACTACTATGAGCTGAATAAAGAGCATGAAATCCATACTTGACTCCGGGTATATTTCAATAGCCATCCAGGTTGGCACCCACTGGCCATCAGTTCCCCTTGTGGGAGTGATTCCATAGTTTAACTCTGCACTTGGTGAAAAAGAACCTTCTTTTGTCGGTCTTGAATCTTCCAACAGTCAGCTTCACTGGGTGTCCCCGGTTCTAGCACAGTGTTTCCCAATCTTGGCTTTTGGGACTACAACTCTCGTCATCCCTAGCTAGCAGGACCAGTGGTCAGGGATGATGGGAACTGTAGTTCAAAAAATGGCTGGAGACCCAAGTTTGGGAAACACTGTTCTAGTGTTATGGTTCTACAGAGGGAGAAAAACGTTTGTCTACCCACTTTCTCCATGCTATGAATAATTGTACAGTGGTACCTTGGGTTAGGGACGCAGGTGGCGCTGTGGGTTAAAGCCTCAGCGACTAGGACTTGCCGATCAAAAGGTCGGCGGTTCGAATCCCTGCGGCGGGGTGCGCTCCCGTTGCTCGGTCCCAGCGCCTGCCAACCTAGCAGTTCGAAAGCACCTCCGGGTGCAAGTAGATAAATAGGGACCGCTTACCAGCGGGAAGGTAAACGGCGTTTCCGTGTGCGGCTCTGGCTCGCCAGAGCAGCGATGTCACGCTGGCCACGTGACCCGGAAGTGTCTCCGGACAGCGCTGGCCCCTGGCCTCTTGAGTGAGATGGGCGCACAACCCCAGAGTCTGTCAAGACTGGCCCGTACGGGCAGGGGTACCTTTACCTTTACCTTGGGTTACAGACACTTCAGGTTACAGATGCTTCAGGTTACAGACGCTTCAGGTTACAGAGTCCACTAACCCAGAAATAGTACCTCGGGTTTAGAATTTTGCTTCAGGATGAGAACAGAAATCGCACAACGGTGGTGCAGCAACAGCGGGAGGCCCCATTAGCTAAAGTGGTGCTTCAGGTTAAGAACAGTTTCAGGTTAAGAACGGACATCCGGAACAAATTAAGTTCTTAACCTGAGGTACCACTGTATACAGTTCTATACAATTTTGCCCCTTGCTCACCTCCAAACTAAAAAGCCCCAAATGTTCCAACCTTTCCTCATGGGGCAGCTGCTTCCTCATGGTCTGCCTCACAGCAGGGCTGTTTCTGGCTGGATCACCTAATTTCAGGCCCTCAGATAAATTGTGGGGTGTTTGTGTATGTGCATTAAAGACGGCTGGCAGAGGAAGTGGCTTCCCACGCTGGCATTTGGGTATCATTGGCACACCTCCTCGATTATTGACACCGGCGTTCTCCTAACAGCCCAGGGAGCTGCAGCCAGCATCTTTTGTATTTGTCACTGTCACTTCGCAAGTGTTCGGCATTGTTCAGGAAATTGTATGTGTAAAGCAAAAACTGCCTGCGACCAACTTCAACAAGGGAGCAGGGATGTGAGGGTGCTTGAAACTGAAACAGAGGTTTTATGTGTCCTATTATGTGCCCCAGCAAGAGTCATAAATAATTGTGACAAGTTTTTTTTCCCTCCCCCATTGTTACATGTGAAAGTCCTTGACTGTGCCTCCTGTCTCAACTCCCCTTCCTCTCCCTCTCATGCACTGGAACTGCCAAGATGCATGATGATAGATGGCACTATGCAGCAAATGACAGCCGGATAGATTTTTTAGTTTGTGCTTTAGAGGGAATCAGATATGCTGTATAAAGCAATAAAAAAGCACACTCACAAGGTGGGTTAAAAATAGCTAGCGCAGCACTAGTCTACTTTGTTGTTTATCAAAAGTCAAATCTTTACATGCAAAGTCCTCGTGGTCTGGATTCTGCCCCCAGTCCCCTGCCTTTCAGGCGCTCCATTGCTGATGGAGAGAGACTGCAAAAGGAGACAATTAGGTAAGTACTTCCTTCACTGGGACCTCTGCTACGAGAAATATAAGCTGCCTCCAATGACACCCCCCCCCCCAGTGCCACACAATGGCTTAAGTCTTCCTGGGGAAGGAGGCAAGATCTAAGCCTAAGGCATGGGTAGGCAAACTAAGGCCCGGGGGCCAGATCCGGCCCAATCACCTTCTAAATCTGGCCCATGGACAATCAGCGTGTTTTTACATGAGTAGAATGTGTGCTTATATTTAAAATGCATCTCTGGGTTATTTGTGGAGCACAGGAGAGCCAGTGTGGTGTAGTGGTTCAGAGCGGTAGTCTCGTAATCTGGTGAACCGGGTTTGTGTCTCTGCTCCTCCACATGCAGCTGCTGGGTGACCTTGGGCTAGTCACACTTCTCTGAAGTCTCTCAGCCCCACTCACCTCACAGAGTGTTTGTTGCGGGGGAGGAAGGGAAAGGAGAATGTTAGCCGCTTTGAGACTCCTTTGGGTAGTGATAAAGTGGGATATCAAATCCAAACTCCTCCTCCTCCTCCTCCTCTTCTTCTTTTACCCCCCTTCAAAATATAGTCCGGCCTCCTACAAGGTCTGAGGGACAGTGGACTGGCCCCCAGCTGAAAAATTTTGCTGACTCCTGTTCTAAGGACACATCCACACCAGACCTTTAAAGCACATTAAATGTGCATTTAAAGCACATGGCTTCCCCTGCAAAGAATCCTGGGAAATGTAGTTTGTTAAGGGTGGTGGGACACATAGGAGTAAAGTATAGCTCCCAGGGTTCTTTGGGAGAAGCAGTGTGCTTTAAATATATATGTTGAATTTGGGATGAGTGTTGAATTTGGGATAAGAAAAAGATCTACAATGGACAGTTCCAGTTTAAGTCCAGCCTACATATGTCCAGTGGACCCCAGGCCACCTTATCTGCCACAGCATTGCTGTTCAAGCCAAAACGCACCACAAAGCATGATGGGAATCTGTACTGAAGCCTTCATCTGAAAGACTTGCATAATTCTTCCCAGTTTACTTCTGCTTTCCCTCTAAGGTGGGCTGCTTTACAGAGGAGAGTTCTCTGTCTGAAGGGCTGCCCAGTCCAAGTCCAGTTTAAAGGTTGGAATAAAAAAAAGAAGACTTGAGGCTTCTCAGCTGCAGTTATCACCTGGAAAGCAGAGTAAGCAGACACACAGCTCGCCTGAAACAAACAAACAAACAAATAAAAATCTTATACAAAAGCACAGTTCTGTGTAACGACCACAAAAAAAATGCTGAAGGACACCTGATAAGAAACAACAAATATTTGATAATGAAAAGGCTTTTGCACTAAAATAGACAAAGTATCAATACAAGTTCAAAGTGTATATTCTGGCAAGGCTTACAAAGAACCAAACAGCACAAAAATTGCTGAAGAGTGCCCTAGTCTAAATAGCTGGCAATTATCAGTACGCTCACAAATAATACATTTCAGCAAGGCTTACAATGAACCACAGAGCACAAAAATTATTACTGTTGTACTGAAGATACTCTGAGCAGCTGATGACAGGCTTCCGGATAAGCTTCTGTTTTGAAGAACTTCCTCCGATTGTAACACCTCAAAAGACTTTCAGGGGCCTGAATGCAGCTTTCACAACTAGGAGGAATGTTTATTTCTTCAGAGAAGTTACTCAATTCAAGAGGATAATACCACTCCAAGGGTCCATAATTTTGTGGCTGACACAGGTCACCTGGCCACAGCCTTCGCCACTCTGGTGAGATGCATTGCTACTTAAATCAGAATACTTTCTGTATTTGCATCTATACATTAAAAAAACACACCTAGTGAATGCAAATTTATGCATGGCTGTGTCCTCTGTTGTCATTTTTTTGGTGATGCATTCCTTCTCCTCTTTTTTGTCAGAATGCGTAAGTTATTGTTGCTTATTCCTCTGTGAGGATCTGGGGCCACACCAAGATGTTCTGGCACCTGAGGTGAATCTCAAAATGGCGCCCTCCCTAGGGAGTAAGGGGTGAATGAAGATCTACATCAGGAACAAGAGGGAAATAAAGATTTATATCAAGAACAAGGGGTGAGGAAACCACCAGTGCCTCCGATTCACCAAGAGGGAGCATGCAGGAACTACCGAGGAGGCAGCAGATTTGGCCTCCAAGGAGCATGCTGCAGCTGTTGCTGCCATCTTGCAGTGGCAGTGGGCACTGGAGGCCAGAGCTGCTGTCCCTGTGGATCCTGCCACCTGAGGTGCTCATCTCACCTTGCCTCATGGGTGGGCTGGTCCTATGAGGACCTATACTGCACAAAAGCAGTAGGGATTCTCACAGGGATATATTTTTCAGAATGATGAGATGTTCTGAGAAAAGCAGTGCCTGTAATGATTGCCTACTATTCAAGGCCCTGGGCCTCTGCCAGGAAAACAACAACAATTCTAGTAATTCTAGTACCACAGTGCAGTGTACCCCAAACCACCCCAAACAGGGAATGTGTGGCTCTCCAGATGTTGTTGGACTCCCATCAAGCTTAGTTGGCATGGTCAAGAATGACGGAACTTGGAGCTCAATGGCATTTGGTGAGTCACAGCTTCCCAATCCCTGTGCTAAATTCTAACCTGAAGAACCAGGTGCGCAGCCTGGGAGTCATTCTGAACTCACAGCTGTCCATGGAGGCACAGGTCAATTCTGTGTCCAGAACAGCTGTTTATCAGCTCCATCTGGTACGCAGGCTGAGACCCTACCTGCCCGTGGACTGTCTCGCCAGAGTGGTGCATGCTCTGGTTATCTCTCGCTTGGACTACTGCAATGCGCTCTGTGTGGGGCTACCCCGAAACTACAATTAATCCAGAATGCGGCAGCTAGACTGGTGACTGGGAGCGGCCACTGAGACCATATAACACCGGTCTTGAAAGACCTACACTGGCTCCCAGTATGTTTCCAAGCACAATTCAAAGTGTTGGTGCTGACCTTTAAAGCCCTAAACGGCCTCGGTCCTGTATACCTGAAGGAGTGTCTCCACCTCCATCATTCTGCCCGGACACTGAGGTCCAGCGCTGAGGGCCTTCTGGCAGTTCCCTCACTGCAAGAAGCCAAGTTACAGGGAACCAGGCAGAGGGCCTTCTTAGTAGTGGCTCCTGCCCTGTGGAAGCCCTCCCACCTGATGTCAAAGAGAAAAATAACTACCAAACTTTTAGAAGACATCTAAAAGCAGCCCTGTTTAGGGAAGCTTTTAATGTTTAATAGGTTATTGTATTTTAGTGTTTTGTTGGAAGCTGCCCAGAGTGGCTGGGGGGACCCAGTCAGACGGGTGGGTTATAAATAATAAATTATTATTATATTATTATTATAACCTATAATGAAACAGATCTTTCCTCAAACTGTCAAGTCCAGAAATGTGGTCCGAGAGAGACATTCAGATATGCAAGTCAGTTTTTCCTGCAGTTCTACTGGCATATAGTAATTTCACTAG
Organism: Podarcis gaigeae; assembly: GCF_964106915.1. Taxonomy (NCBI): domain Eukaryota; kingdom Metazoa; phylum Chordata; class Lepidosauria; order Squamata; family Lacertidae; genus Podarcis; species Podarcis gaigeae. The sequence continues at coordinate 17,632,261 of NC_139682.1, read as the reverse complement.
ATTTCCCGCTGAACTTTCTTCCTACCCACCCCTTCCTCCACCATTTCTCTCCCCCACCTCTCTCTCATCATTGATTCGGATCCCATGTAATAAATGGCCTGATTTCCCAACCACCTTGGAAATGTCATGCTGGAGTCAACAAAAATACTTAGTGTATGTTTTATCAAGAATTACAGCCAGCTCTGTATTACTCCAGCTTTCATCTCCGAATATCCTGACCGAGGTGCCTACCATAGAATCGATGGATGAGCCAGGGCACTCGAAAATGATTCAGTGAGCCGGCGAGCTTTCCCAGTTCATGGACATGACAGCCTGAAATGTACTTATTCACCCTGCTTCTGTCTCTTTGTGCACTGTACTTGAAGCTGCTGTGTAATTTAAGAGTACTCAGTATATCAGGTCTCAACTATTTCTTCCTGTGGATTTTTGGCGAATCATTGCAGGAAAACCCTGAAGGATGTGACATAATGCGCTGCAGCCCAAATCACCTTGCACTTTCGCCTGTTGTTGGGTTAATTTGGAGACCTCTCTCAATTAATTGTCATTGTTATAATTTGGCTATTATTGGGGGTATAAATAATAAATTGTTGTTGTTGTTGTAACCCTGAATTCTATTCATAATTTTAATGGGTTGTATCCAACACTGCTAACCCAAGTTCCCCTCATGCAATGGGATTTCCCCTTCCTCTCGTGTCTCTGCATACCCTCAAAAACTCTTCCAGCTCAACATTTATTTTATATTTCACATTGACCGCTTAGAGGTTTTTATGATTAAGCAGTAGGCAAATTACATTGGGAAGCTACCAACAAAATATTAAAATACAATAATCCTTCAGATATTAAAAGCTTCCCTAAACAGGGCTGCCTTCAGATGTCTTCTAAAAGTATAAAGGTAAAGGTAAAGGGACCCCTGACCATTAGGTCCAGTTGTGACCGACTCTGGGGTTGCGGCGCTCATCTCGCTTTATTGGCCGAGGGAGCCGGCGTACAGCTTCTGGGTCATGTGGCCAGCATGACTAAGCCGCTTCTGGCGAACGGGAGCAGCGTACGGAAACGCCATTTACCTTCCCGCCAGAGCGGTACCTATTTATCTACTTGAAGTTTGACGTGCTTTCGAACTGCTAGGTTGTCAGGAGCAGGGACCAAGCAACGGGAGCTCATCCCGTCACAGGGATTCAATCCGCCAACCTTCTGATTGGCAAGTCCTAGGCTCTATGGTTTTACCCACAGCATATCTAAAAGTATAGTAGTTGTTTTACAATAATGCATTATATTAAGATATACAGTATAAATCAAAATCACATATAAAAATGCACGTCAGCTTTGCATATCTGGGTGGGCTTGTTTAAACAAAAAAGCTTTTAGCAGGTGCCAAAAACTGCAGCAAATTAGAGTACTTATAGTCAACCCTTTCCCCCAGAGCAGGTAATAACAATGAATGCATGAAACAACTAGTAATGAAAAATAGAATAAAATAAACAATAGAGTAAAATGCAATATAACATCCATAGGTGCCAACTCCCTGGGGCCCTGGGTGCCCGAGTACCCACACAATTCACCATGAAGAATCGGGCACTCACAAATTTTGGTGCCAGGGCCATGCATGCTGCATAGCACCCACGGTTCTGGGCACCCATGGTCGTGGGGCCAAATTGACAGTCCTGAAACATCCATCAGTATTCTTTGATCCAACCCCCCACCACACAATTGCTCTTACAGAGGTCATATTCAGTTTTTTAAAAAAACTGCAGGTAAGAACTGAAGTCTAATGAATGGTGCAGCCTAAAGACTCATGCTAATGTCTCGCAAAATTAAGCTTTATTCATATTTTTTAAAGTGAGCTTCTAGTCTTCATGGTATCAGAAGCCTGTTTGAAAAAATGATGCAAAACCTTTAACGCTCAAAGAAAAAGAAGCAAATTCATTTGCCTAGAGCTCTATTTCTGCATTCCATATATGAAGTGAGCTTACTAAATTCTTATGGTTCTTATTACATTTGAAAGTTGTATCTTCAGAGTTAGAGCAATGGAGCTGAAATTAAAAGTTGCACAAATTTGAAATAATAGTAGAATTTGAATTCAGTGTTTCAGGCACCAAGAGCGGTATTTTCAAAACAATGAAACATTAAAGGCAATAACACTATTTATCAGTTTTCCATACTTCTATGGCTTGTTTATTTTGAAATCTCTAAATCCAACTGTTATGTACTGAAGTTCTCACCCTGGGCCAGCAGGGGGATACTCTAGATAGTTTTCACTCAGGTCTGCATATGCAAATAAGGGATTGAAAGTGACGTTCAGTGATTGGATAGTTACAGAAAGTGGTTACTGCTGTGTTGTAGTGGAGCTCTATATAAGCAGGCTGGCTGAACCCTTCAGTTCAGTTCTGTTCTGGCCTGTGAATAAACAAGAGCTGTTTGAAGAATCGCTGTGTCATCTGATATGTTCACCCACAACTTAACACCAACAATAATTTTATCAGAGAAAAATGGAAGGGTGGGGAGAATTAGAAGAATATAAGTTGGAATTAATTTTTGCAAGCAAATTTGATTTAGGAAAGGTACAAGAGAATTTCCCTTTATCGTCATTTCACTAGTTAGAACTGGCATCTTCCAGGCTTGTGATAGTATAATATGCAAATTATGTTAATTACATATGTCTAGTGTTGAAAATGGGATGTAGTGCTCCATCTCATCACGTATTTCTGATGTGGCTTTCAGTGCTGAAGTCATTATTCTTATATCTGCGCTATACCCAAGGTCACACAAAACACAGATTTTTCACCAAAGGACATACGAAGAATCTCACCGACCCAAATAACTGTAAGAAGACAGATGCTTTTTGTGGGGGAATGACAATTCCCATCTTCATGGGGAATTTCAGTGCCGAACTAGAAGGTGCAAATTATTCTGGATTGATTCATCTGGAGTAAGACTGACCTTAGTGTATACCTGTTTTATTTGTCTGTTTTTTATGAGTGTGTCAGCTAAATGGGTTAACCTATTTTATTTTCTAAAATGTAACATTATCATCTATATGTTTTATAACAAATAAATAATAGTATATAGTCATATATACATATATAAGGCAACACAATTGTTGACGTATTTTAACATGTTGGTTCATTCAGGGTGAAACTACACATTACTTTAAATTAGTAGCTTATTAAACAAATACAGTGGTACCTCTGGATGCGAACGGGATCTGTTCCAGAGCCCCATTCGCATCCTGAAGCGAACGCAACCCTTGTCCGTGCGTCTGCGGGTCATGATTCGCTGCTTCCGTGCATGCGTGTGACGTCATTTTGACCGTCCATGCATGTGCGAGTGGCGAAACCCAGAAGCTACGCACTCCATTACTTCCGGGTTGCCACGGAGTGCAACCCGAAAATATTTAACCTGAAGCTACTTCAACCCGAGGTATGACTGTACTTTTGTGTGGGGGCCTGATTAGGGCTATGGTGGACAGAAAGGCAGGATTAATCCTGCGACAATCCAAGACAGGCACCCCCAAAAGCTGCAATTCGGCACTAAGGAAAGCTCTCCTCCTAATGCCATATTTGTGGAATAATCTTGGGCTATGTGGGAGGAGTTGACATTGCAGTTCCTCTGTATACCAGCAGAGGCACCACCTTCAATGGGTGGGAAGAAGCCTCAGAGTTGGCTCCTCCCATAAGCCCAGGGGATTCTTCACAGCACTAGAACAAGGGGTGGGGAATTTGTTTCAGCCCAAGTGCCACATCCCCTTCTGATCAGCCTTCTAGAGGCCATGTGTCACTGGTAGGCAGGGCCAGAGGCAAAAGTGGTTGGAGTGCTGAATGTAAATGTTACCTTTGTACTGTGCAGCAGTTTTGCATTCACACACCCCAATGTATCCGTTCATCCACAGAAGCAAAAGGCATTCTCAGAGTTCAAGGATGCATTTCAGCCAGGCCAAACCACTCAGGGCACAAAGCAGGACTAGTGAGTGGTGTGGCCCGGTGGGAGTTCCTAGGGGGCCAGAGGGTTCTCTTCCCCAGTCCTGAGGCTCCCCACTGCTGTCCTAGAAGGGCCCACTCATGTCACCAGACAGAGGTATACCTAGGATCCTTTGCAGACTTGGCAAGGAGATGCATCTCTCCAAAACCGAAAGAGACCATGGACCAGAAAATCAAAAGTGTTTGTTCTTGTCACCTTTCACATTCTGCCAGTGACTTCCTCTGTGGCCATCAGGGTCAGGTCTGCTCTGCTGTCTCCCCTCCTCCTCCATCAGACAATGTGCCTCCCTCCCTCCTTTCCCTTCTGCCTCTTTCCTCCCTCTCGCCCTTTTCCCTCTGCTTGCAAATCTCACTACTGCAATGCGCTCTACGTGGGGCTACCTTTGAAGGTGACCTGGAAACTGCAATTAATCCAGAATGCGGCAGCTAGACCACATAACACCAGTCCTGAGAGATCTGCATTGGCTCCCAGTACGTTTCCAAGCACAATTCAAAGCGTTGGTGAAGCCCTAAATGGCCTCGGTCCTCTATACCTGAAGGAGCATCTCCACCCCCATCATTCAGCTCAGACACTGCGGTCCAGCGCTGAGGGCCTTCTGGAGGTTCCCTCATTGCGAGAAGTGAGGTTACAGGGAACCAGACAGAGGGCCTTCTCGGTAGTGGCACCCGCCCTGTGGAACTCCCTCCCTTCAGATGTGAAGGAAATAAGCAGCTATCTTATCTTTAAAAGACATCTGAAGGCAGCCCTGTTTAGGGAAGTTTTTGATATTTAATGCTGTATTGTTTTTAACACTTGATTGGGAGCTGCCCAGAGTGGCTGGGGAAACTCAGCAAGATGGGCAGGGTATAAATACTAAATTATTATTATTATTATTATTATTATTATTATTATTATTATTATTATTATTATTATCTCTCTGTCTTTCTTCTGACCTCCACTGGATACTCAGCTCAAACTTCTGATGGTGCCACTGACTGGCTGGGCAGAGGGCCCTGCAGATTCCCACCCCAGTGACTGAATTCCTCTGCTGAGGCTTCCAGAGGAGTCTGTGGGCCTCACCCAGCTTCCCAGAGCAGCAGAGGATTGGCCTGGGGCAGGTGTGCATGTGGGCTCCGAGCAACTCTCAGCAAGAGCGGAGAGGGCTAATTTTTGCGCACCTAGGTATGTCTCTGCCACCAGCCTCACCTGAAAAGGGGGCCTGTCCTTTTTTGCATGTTGACAGAAACCCTGTTGCCTTCTGATTTGCCCCTCTGGCTTGCCCTAGGAAGTTGGTCTTCTCGCCGTTCTTTCCACCATCTCCTGCCCCCTCTTCCTAGGATTATTTACTTGCTCGATTTATTTTGGGCATTTTTTATTAACAAGCTAGCTTAGCACAATACAAACAAAAATAGCTCAAGAAGCGTCAAGGTTCTAAAATGACAGCACGAAGGGCTTTAAAAATAAATAAATAAATATGTAAGTAAACAGGGAAATAATGGCAAATGTTAATTGTGCTGAGATTAGTATATTCTGGTGTCAGTAAGAAAATGGATAAATAAATACTTGGAAGTGCTAGAGAAATGTTCCTTGTTATGAAATATCAGCGTCAGCATCATTAGCATCCTCTCGGCAGTTCTCTCTTTGGTTTCATGTAGGTAGATGAAACACACCTCTAAAGAGGGGGTAGGATGAACTTCAGACGTGGGGATCCAGGGCACAGTCCTTCAATGGCTGCACTCGTTTCTCTCTGGTCGGGGACAGAGGGTGGCGCTTGGGGGGGAATTGTCATCCCGCCACTCCTTGGTATGTGGTGTGCCCCAGGGTGCAATACTCTCCCCGATGCTTTTTAACATCTTTATGCGCCCCCTCGCCCAGCTTGTCCGGAGTTTTGGGCTGGGCTGCCATCAGTATGCTGATGACACCCAACTCTATCTGTTGATGGACGGCCACCCGGACTCGGCCCCAGACACACTGATCAGATGCTTGGAGGCTGTGGCTGGATGGTTACGTGGGAGCCGGTTGAAGTTAAATCCTTCGAAGACAGAGGTCCTCTGGCTGGGACGGGACGACATGGGACTGAGGGGGCAACTCCCATCTCTTGCGGGGGTGCAATTAGTGCCAGCACCATCCGTTAAGAGTTTGGGTGTAATCTTCGATACCTCCCTCTCCATGGAGGCGCAGATTGCAGCTATAACAAAGGCGGCATTTTTTCATCTCCGCCAAGCTAAGCAGTTGGCTCCTTACCTCTCTCGCCCTGACCTAGCCACTGTGATCCATGCGACGGTCACCTCCAGACTGGATTATTGTAACTCGCTCTACGTGGGGCTGCCCTTGAGACTGACCCAGAAACTCCAGCGGGTGCAAAATGCCGCAGCGAGACTCCTTACGGGGTCTTCGCTTAGAGATCACATTCATCCGGTGCTATACCAGCTGCACTGGCTCCCGGTGGAGTACAGGATCAGGTTTAAGGTGCTGGTTTTAACCTTCAAAGCCCTATACGGCCTAGGGCCCTCGTACCTACGGGACCGCCTCTCCTGGTATGCCCCACAGAGGAACTTACGATCTTCAAATAAAAACACCTTGAAGGTCCCAAGCCACAGAGAGGTTAGGCTGGCCTCAACTAGAGCCAGGGCTTTTTCGGCTGCGGCTCCAACTTGGTGGAACGCTCTGTCACAAGAGACAAGGGCCCTGCAGAACTTGACATCTTTCCGCAGGGACTGCAAGACAGAGCTGTTCCACCTGGCCTTTGGTCAGGGCGCAGCCTGACTCCCTCCTTTGGCAATCTTTACAAAACTTTAGTTTATGGTTGCCATCAATTTTGATTTTAATTCATTTTTATAATGTTTTATAATGTTGTACTGTTTTAGTGTTGTTAGCCGCCCTGAGCCCGGCTTCGGCTGGGGAGGGCGGGATATAAATAAAATTTATTATTATTATTATTATTAGTCATTGGACCATGTCATCTTCAGAGTAGACCTCTGACTTTGAAGTAGCTTCTCCAGACAAAGGAATTTGGAATGTATAGCTTTAGAGCAGGGATGGAGTGCATGTAGCCATCCAGATGTTGCTGGACTGCAACTCCTACCTTTTGGCCTTTCTGGCTAGGGCTGATGGGAGCTGGAGTCCAACCACATCTGGAGTCTTCACATGCTTCACATTCGAGACCCATTGGCTACCCAAACATTACATTTATTGTGTATTGAGATCTAGCAGTCCCATGCCCGATGCTGTTCAGAAATTCCAAGAAATGAGGAAATTGGTACAGTCAGTGGTTAATCACTATGCAAAATTTGGCTAAAATCAGTGCAGTTTTAAAAGGTTCCACCCAATATTTTGCTTCTAATTCAGCATAGGTCCTTAGCGACTTCAATATAAAGGTTCCTGTTTGCAGGTTTTGCTTAGTAATTTATGATTGTTTCCTTTACAAGCCATGCTCTAGTTATGCTAAAGTGAATGGCAAAGCCTGCAGGTTCCAGTTTGCTTGGAGTGGACCAAATACTGGATGGGTCCTCAGTTTTATCAATGGGTAAAGTAGGTTATGGACAGTCCATCAATTTATCTGATTTATACAACAACAGCAATATTTATTATGGCCCAGAGACCCAACAAATTGTTACAAACCAATACACAATTCATACAGCCTACCTCCAGGTTAAACAAGCATTTTGTTCAGAATATAGGGATCATTGGTTCTTGCAACCACCGATAAAAACTTTGCCACTGCTAATGTTCTAGCATTTGTCCGGTCTTGCAATAGGAACCTGACATAGTGAGCCTCTGATTTTCCCGGGAAAGGTACCAACAAGGGTAGTATCAGTTCAGCCCTGGCTTGCTCATATTTTGCACAGTGCAACAAAATATGTTTTATGGAATCGATGTCTTGAGCACACGAGCAGTCTGTCCTGGTAGGGAACATGTCTCAACCTGCCATCCAACACTGCAGAAGGAAAGACGTTTAGTCTGGCTTTGGTGAAAAGCCTTCGATAGTTTGGTACTGTCAGGTTTTTAATGTAAGATGTTAACTTAAAGACATGCCCATATTGTACTCCTACTGCCAGCGGACTACAGACTGTGTGTGATCGAGATCGCAAGTCACTGTGTGCATTATCCCATAATCTTTGCTTTAACATCTTTTGGGCGCCTTCATAACTCAGGTAATACAGTGGGGGGGGGGGTGGTGACAGACCAATAGAGGTGGCTTTTTTAGCCATGGTTTTCTGCCATTTGCTGACAAATTCCTCATTGGTCAGGTGTTGGTACAAACCCTTCCCTAGATCAACCACTGAAATCCTGAGCAAATGTTTTAGGGCAGCCCACCACACTTTAGTTGAAATTGGGCATTCACCAGCTCCTAACAGAAGTACGGAGTTGGGGACACAGTTGGGTACCTGCAGCAGAGATTGTAGAAATTTTGCCTGAAAGCCATCTAGCTTTAGCAGGTCCCCATTATGCCAGACATTTGCAGCATACAGGAGTTGGGAAACGGGTTTTGCATTGAAAACCCTTAAGGCTGCTGGAACATATTTGCTGCCCTTTGTGAAAAAGAATCTGCGTATGGCTAGCTTTGTGATCTCCGCCTTTTGAAGGGAGGTTTGCCAGTGGTGCTTCCAAGATCCTGTATGATGGAATGTGAGCCCTAGATAACTGAAGTATTTGATCTGTTCAAGGTTATGGCCACCCAGCACCCATTTAGACCCGGGAGAAGCTTCTTTCGAAAACTAAAATTTTAGATTTTTCATAATTAATGGACAAACCATTTCCAGAACAGTAATCAGAAAATTTCCTCAGCAGATAATTCAAACCCGGTCTGGAACGTGAGATGATTTATCTGAATAAACATCTCACCAAGATACAACCGCAAAGCCTCCTTTGCAGTAATATTTTACAAACAACAGCAATGGAATAAACCATGGGGGAGGGGGGGGAAAGAACACAAGTAAAATATGTATTCAATTTTTCCACAAACTCAAAAGTTGCTAGGGAGCAACCCCTCGCCTTACAGGCTGCCAGTACAATTATATTTACAAAGAACTGACAAGGGTTGACCTTTGCCTATTTCTTCCTGTCTGCCTTTTAGTTGTCTTGGAAAAGCCTGGTAACTTGACAGACAGATTTGATGGGCACATTTCCAGACACTGGCTGTCTCAGTGGGTGAGGGAGCCCTGTTAAGAACCAGGAAAGCTTTTAGGCATTATAGCTAAGCTCCTGTAATGAAATCTACTGTGCTGGAAGGAAGGAGAATTTTCTCCCCCACCCCACACACAGATCAGGTCATGTAGCAGTTGGTAACACACTGTTTTTCCAGCATTTTGATTACAGCAACCCCCCATGCCATCCCACCATTCATGGCAAATAATTACAGGCAATTTCAAACTCCAATGACTGGCTAGGATGAACGGTGGATCTGAAATGGCGTGGGCATGCACAAAGAAGGGTGTGGGTGTTTTTTTATTAGAACAGAAATGCTCACACACAAGAGATCAGTGGACATGCTGGTCCCACATGTGAATCTCCACAAATGTGCAGCCTTCTTGCACACCTGCAGAATAGGAATGGGTTGAACAACACATATGTCATATGTTGCCCGGCTTCTATTCTTCTTCTTCTTCAGTGATCACTTGTAGCCAAGTAAGATTGTCTTCCATGAACACGGTTTTAATAGTGAGTCCGTAAGTGACTGTGGAGGCCAATTCTGGATCCACACATCTTTCCACAGTGTGGACATAGGTTTCCGGGCAGGAGTTGATCACTGTGTGGATATGCCAAGCGTGCCTTCCTCTTAGCATGTTTCTCCCTTACATCCTGAGTTCAAGTCTCTTCAAAGCCCATGACACCTTTGGTAAAGGCTGTTCCCCAATTGGAGCGCTCACTGGTAAGTGTTTCCCAATTGTTGGTGTTTATACTACATTTTTAAAGATTTCCCTTGAGACAGTCTTTAAACCTCTTTTGTTGACCACCAGAATTACGCTTTCCATTTTTAAGTTCGGAATAGAGTAGTTGATTTGGAAGACAAAATGACCAGTCCAACGAAGTTGATGTTGAAGAATTGTTGCTTCAACACTGGTGATCTTTGCTTCTTCCAGTACAATGGTATTAGTTCACCTGTCTTCCCAAGTGATGTGTAAAATTTTTCAGAGACGCCATTGATGGAATCTTTTGAGGAGTTAGAGATGGGGTTTATAAGTCGTCCATGTTTCACAAGCATACAGTAAGGATGGTAAGTATAATAGCTTTGTAAACAAGCGTTTTGGTTTCACTGTGAATGTCCCAGTCCTTAAACACTCTGCACTTCAAATGGGAGAAAGCTGCACTAGCAGAGCTCAGGCGATGCTGGATTTCGGCATCCATGTCGGCTCTTGTGGAAAGATAACTGCTCAGGTAGGAGAAGTGATTGACATTTTCCAACATTACACCATTGAGTTGGATTTGTGATGCTGCAGAGGGGTTATTTTGTACTTGTTGGTGCAGCACTTTGGTTTTTTGGATGTTGAGTGATAGGCAGTAACTGACCAGCGAGACACAATGCATCAAGAAGATTTTGGGTATCAAATGGCAGGACAGAGTTTCAAACAAAGATGTGATCTCCCAAGCCCATATTCCCAGCACGTTTGCACTCCTGTCTCAGCGACATCTATTCCGGCTGGGTCATGTCCACAGAATGCAAGATGGCAGGATCCCCAATGACGTTCTCTATGAGGAACTGGCTTCAGGGAGCAAGCCTGTTGGCAGAACAACTCTGCGTTACAAAGATGTCTGTGAATGTGACATGAGGTTTGGCAACATCAACCCCGCCGCGTGGGAATCCCTTGCACACAACCGCACAGCCTGGAGACATTCAGTCAGGCAATGTATCCATAGCAAAAGCCAGAGGAGGAATGACCGCTGGGAAGAGCACAGAGAAAAGAAATGCCATGATGCATCTTCAGCAGCCATCCAAGCGTCTTCATCTGCCCCAGCTGCAACAAAACCTGTCTCTCCTGTATCAGTCTCTACAGCCACAGCAGGTGCTGCAGCCTTCCAACAGTTCGACTTCACCCCCAAGGGTGCACTCCTGTGCTGCCAAATGCAGCAGTTCTTTCCAAGGATATCAGGACAAAAGGAATGAGGAGGTGGAAGGGGAAGCAAGACAGTTTTATTAATTAACAAACAAACAAACAAACAAAGCATAACATAAAACATACCCGACAGGGGCCACCCAATCTCCCCTTCAGCTGCCCAGAGCCCCAGGTAGAGCAGCAGGAGAAAGACCCCAACTGTCAGTCTCCCAGCATCAGGTCCTTTGATCTGGGCAGAAACTCACTGGGTCCCTCCCACCTATGGCTTTTATAGCCTGCCTTGATGTAATCAAGTGCACCTGGTATTACTCATGATTAATACAGAGCAGCTGAGAGTCTCCCACTACCTGCAGCCGGCATCCAGCCAGCACTTGCAAGACAGAAAAACGCAATAAACTCCCGACAGGTGTGTGAAACACCAGAATCAAACTGGGGATGTTAAAGGGAAAGGGACATGCCACCTAACTCCTCAAAATACAATTGTCTTCCGCTTTTCCACTACAGCTCCTCCATTGTCTCCTGAGACAGACAGATGCCAACATACCACATGTGATAAGAGGGCCAGTGAACAGTCTGGGAATACTAATTTTATGGCATCATTGCAGGCCTAGGGGCATAGGAAGCTACCATTGGTCCACCCAGGTCAATATTGTCTATGCTGACTGTAAGTGACCCTCCAGGATTTCTCAGCCTTAACTGGTGATGCTGGGGATCCACCACTGAGCTACAGCTAAATGAGTATTGACATGATCTATAACTGGATGGGAGACCATTGAGTTTTCTCTTTCTCCAGTTCCCCTTTCCAAAGTCTAGCATAAGCCTTTCCCTCAGAAATGAGTAACTGATGTCCCCTCGTTGCTCTGGCTAGCCAATGAGGAGGTCTTGACGCTTTCAAGAGTTACTATGGTTTGTAACCTGTGGTCTTCCAGATGTTGTTGGATTGCAGCTCTCATAATCCCTAACCACTGGTCATGGGCCTAAGAGGTTCCCCATCCTTGGTGTACAGGAAATCGAAGCAAGAGGCAAACAGTTAAGCAAGGGATGGATATATTTAAGGAACCTATTAGAGCTGGTCATTGAATCCCTCTTCTGTATTCTCCAGAAACAAGTTTCTAGCATCCCCAAACTTTTCCCAGGTTTCATCCCCTTGCCAATAAGTGACATGGACAATTCCAAACAGGCTCCAGGCATCACCAGAGCAACATGACAACCTTGGCCAGTATTTGCACCTTTCAAATGACTGAAACTTCCTTTGGTAATAGCATTAAAAAACACAGCTACATTAGAGCAGCTCCCTCCCTCCTCTCCTCCCCATCTCAGCATAAGCATTTGAAACTATACGGCCATTAGAAATGAACAGTCTGTCGAATTAAAGGTTGTGCAATTAATTAAGTGCAAATTCTGTAAAGCTGGACCAAGGAGAAAATTCATCACGGCTATGAAATATGACCTCTCGTGTCCAAAAGACAAATATGTTTAAACAAATTATGAAAATTGATGACAAAATTACTGGTGGCAAAATGCACACAGAGCAAATATAAGACAGCTGTACTTTGATTCAGCATGGTCGCTTCGCCCTTACAGAACTCATGATTCATTATCTCCACTGCCTTGTAGAACTTTTCCTAGTTAATTTCTGCTCTTCAGCATTGATAGCAAAAGTTCTTCGTAGTGGCTGGCTGGCAATTTCCCATCTTCTTTTCAAAGTTAGAGATTCAATCATGTATACATTCGACTTCGATGTCTTGGTGATGCAATCAGTGTCAGCTGGGAATGCCACAAAACCTCTCTAGTCTGGTAGGATAATTCGCACTCCCTGAACAAGGTCTGTCATAATGAAATCTCCTCGCTATCATGAATTTGCCCAGAATGCACTTTGTGACAATTAACTTAGTTGGCTAATCTTGTATTTCTGTTTCTTTTATTTTAAAGAAAATTATATATGTATGTATGGCAAAGGGAATCTTTTTCAATCCAAGTACCAAATTCTTTCTTTTGAGCCATGTTCAGGAACCACATACCTGTGGTGGGCAGGGCCACAGCAAATGTGTGCAAAGGAAAATACCTGAGACATTTTTAAAAAGTAGGCTAAGGGCCATCTCAAGACATTTTGGCACCTGAGGTGGACCCCAAAATGGTGTCCCACCTCCCTGCCAGGGAAGAAGGAGTGAGGAAAGATCTACATCAGGAACAAGGGGATGAACAAAGATCAACATCGGGATCTAATGCTCCTGTGAATCCTGCCACCTGAGGCTGTCATCTCACCTTGCCTCGTAGGTGGGCTGGCTCTGAATAAAGATCTACATTGGGATCTGCTGCCCCTGTGGATTCTGTTGCCTGAGACTTTTGCCTCACCTTGCTTCATAGGTGGGATGGCCCTGAATAAAGATCTACATCGGGTTCTGCTGCCCCTGTGGACTCTGTCGCCTGAGACTTTTGCCTCACCTTGCTTCATAGGTGGGCTGGCCCTGAATAAAGATCTACATCGGATTCTGCTGCCCCTGTGGACTCTGTCGCCTGAGACTTTTGCCTCACCTTGCTTCATAGGTGGGCTGGCCCTGAATAAAGATCTACATCGGGTTCTGCTGCCCCTGTGGACTCTGTCACCTGAGACTTTTGCCTCACCTTGCTTCATAGGTGGGATGGCCCTGAATAAAGATCTACATCGGGTTCTGCTGCCCCTGTGGACTCTGTCGCCTGAGACTTTTGCCTCACCTTGCTTCATAGGTGGGATGGCCCTGAGAAGGCCACATTCCAACCATGCAATAGCCAGTCACACCTCACACCCCTCTTCATCCTTCAACCAGACAAACAAAAGATATTGTCAGAGTTCAATGACACATTCCAGCTAAGCCAAAACAGGATTGGTGAGGAGGTTTGGCCTCAGGAGGAGGCATGTCCAGAAGCCTCCCACCCCTGATCTACATCTACATATTTTTTTATCTGGACTTAGTCATACATAGAGTAGTTCAATTTAAATCAATTGGACTGACTTAAATCCTATTGATTTCAGTGGATCTGCTCTGGCTAAGTCTATATGCATCCTATAATCTTGCCTTCATATTTTGTTACAGATAGGTAGCCGTGTTGGTCTGCCATAGTCAAAACAAAAAAAAATTCCTTCCAGTAGCACCTTAAAGACCAACTAAGTCAGTTCTTGGTATGCGCTTTCGTGTGCATGCACACTTCTTCAGATACACAGATACTTCTTCATATTTTGTGTGAGGGAAGATGGGCTGGGCTGCCTGCTACACTTACATCTCACAGAGCACCCCCATATCCCATTTACCCTGATGAGCCCCAGTTCCCCCCTGGCTGCGGGGCTGGGAGGGATACACCCCCAAGGCCTAAGCCAAGGTCTTCCTACATTCAGAAGTTTAATAAAGTTGTGGCCTAATTTTAATTCCATATAAATTCAGAGTCTTTATTCCTTCCTTATGATCCCTAGGGGCTGGGGCTGTCGCCGCCTGGTTACGCAAATGAAACTGATCTGTAGAAAATGCAACTTGAAAAAAGAGACAATGCACGTATTTTTGTAAATGAAGAAATCTTTAATAAAAATATATTTTAAAAACACACATAGGTGCTGCTGAACTACAGCTCCCATCTTCCCCAGCCTCTGGCCCTTGTCCTGCAGATGCAAGGTTGCATAAAACTGTTCTAGGGTTTCATTTCTTTCTGGCTCTTTTTACTTTGACTCTAATTGTGCACACAACTAGGCTGCTTAAATCTCACTTCAGTGGCGTTTAAGCTGCAATCCTAACCATCCAAACTCGCTTGGGAATAAGCCCCGTTGACCTCAGTAGGGCTTAGTTATGCGTAGACATGTGCTCAGTTGCAACACTACAGGATCGAAACAATTCTGTCTTCTAAGAGACAGCATGTGAGACATGCAGCCCTGATTCGTTCTGCTGCAAGAGTTGTCCTTCTTTACTTCGAACAGAGACAATCCAGCCCATCTGGAGATAAAACATTTAAGAACAACATGAAATTTGGAAGTTCAAACTGAAAACAAAAAATACGTAAATCTCATATTCCTCCCCCGCACAATAACTACACATAGATGTGTTGTCCTTATGCCTATTTTGCCTATTAGTATATTAGTAACCAATGTAAGATAGAAACAATTATTATATGCAGTTTATAAGTTTAGGTGATTTCCCTGTTTTTTCATGTAACATGAGAACTAGAGGACATCAGATGTCCGAAAAACCTCTTTGATTAAGTATTCAGAGGAACCAAGCCTGCCTCTCTTTTCTTTCGAGTAGCAATTTACGGCTGCAAAAATGTTGCTGCAAATTTTGAATTGGCAAAATGCACTGCAGGTATAAATCAGAACCCTCTCACTGCTAAGTATTGCATATAATTTGTGCACACTGTCACAGTGTTCGAGGTGCAGCAAGTAACTAAATCATGCTATATTAACAATGTGCGAACTGCTTTCAGAAATCCCCAAATCGGCAACCACAGTTAATATAAAGGAAAATTCAGGCTGATATACCATATATCTCCATTTATTACATAGGCATTCCATATGGATGCTTGTGAATCAGTTGAAGCTCAACAATAACAAAACTGAACTAAAGCAGCAGTTCCATTCATTATTCAGTGCCTGCTCCCCCCCCTAGTTTCTCATGGCCATTAATTTCCATGGGTCTACTCGTGAGAAGAGCCTGGTTGGATACAATTACCAAGGCAGTGTACATACCCCCTCATGTTTTCCTTACAGTAATCCTGTTTCCTGTGCTAGTCACAGAAGATTGTGAACATAATACATATATGCACATGTGTCATCTATCTCTCCTTTCATCCATTCCAGCTTTCCCTTCCTTTCTTCCAAGGACCTCAAGTTGGCATACAAAATCCTCTTTCCTTTTATCCTCCCAGCAACCCTCAGAGATAGGTTAGGGAGGGAGCCAGTGATAAGCTTCTTGGCAGGTTGGGAATCTGAACCTGGGTCTCCCCAGTCCAGCACTCTAACCATTACACCACACTACCTTAAAAATGTGGAACCCTGGATTTTTGAGACTACAGTTGTCTCTGTTGCTAGTTGAAGTCAGTAGGCATATTCTAACACCGATTTAAGAATGCAAAATGTGGGGGGGGGGGCGAGGGGTGCAGGGAAGCAATGGTTTTAAAGCTTTGGATTGTGGCCAGGAATATTACTGTCTCAAAATAGTATCGGAGAAGCAAGCCATTTTGGCACAACAGACACAGGAATCAAATGAATACGGCATAAATAAAATGCTTTGCAAGTGTATTATACTGCACGTTTTAAAAGGTTTTCTTTAAGGCTTCGCCACAAGAACTGGGAGACAAGCATCTTAATCTCTCCCTGTTTTTTCTTCCCCCTTATCTGTCTCAAAGTCACAGCAGTGCTTCAACTTGCCATCTCCTCTTTTATAACTGATCTCGTAATAAGTCACTCCGAGATGAGTGTAATCATACTACAATGTGCAGTTAGGATAATGGACGGCTTGGGCTCTATCACTTCTCTGCATCTTGAGGATTTCGAGGTATGCCTTGGAGGAATGCATTAGATGCTATGGTTAATTAACTAATTTACTCAATCAAGTTTAACAGTGGTTTTAACTTTAATGGCGCCATTACATTTTAATACGAAAATAACAGGCTGTGTTTCTGGCAGTCCCCACAGCCCGCCTCCCCTGTACCATCCACTTAACAATTTGATTCTGATTTGTGAGCCTTTACACCCATTTATAATGTCAAGTGCTTGTAATACAATATACCTCCCGAATCCATTACTGGTGTGGGCCTTCTGGAAATGGATGCTGAAGTTTTATGACAGGTTCTCGACACTGTGTGTTCAGGGGGGCAAGGGTTAGAATTCCTCACCGGGAGACGGTGTTGCAATTGCACAGAGGACCCAAGGCACGGAACTTTATCCCTGGGTTGTGAGAAGACTCACCCACCTTCAACTGTCTTGTACCCTTGCAGAAGAATGGAAGAAGAGGACAACTCCAGGAGACATAAGAGGCCACATGAAATGAGGTTGGGGCCAGAGGTTGCCCATCTGTGGCTTCGGAGCAGGGTATGGGGAGCAAAGGGATGCGGGTGGCGCTGTGGGTTAAACCATAGAGCCTAGGACTTGCCAATTAGAAGGTCGGCGGTTCAAATCCCGGTGATGGGGTGAGCTCCTGTTGTTCAGTCCCAGCTCCTGCCCACCTAGCAGTTCAAAAGCACACCAAAGTGCAAGTAGATAAATAGGTAGTGCTCCGGTGGGAAGGTAAACAGCATTTCCATGCGCTGCTCTGGTTTGCCAGAAGCGGCTTAGTCATGCTGGCCACATGACCCGGAAGCTGAACGCCGGCTCCCTCGGCCAATAAAGCGAGATGAGCACCGCAACCCCAGAGTCGGTCACGACTGGACCTAATGGTCAGGGGTCTCTTTACCTTTACCTTTATGGGGAGCAAAGGGGGAAATAATTTGGGGTTTTCTTTCAAAATCAGGGTGGGGAACATGTGACTCTCTAGGTGTTGCATTTTGATGAATACTTATGCCTAATATATGCATCTCTGTACACATTAATTGGCCAAAGAACTGCACCACAAAATTCCGAGATGTGTAGCTTTTAAAGGATAAACATGTTTTGGTTTATGTATGAGTTCAAAAAGTGGAAATCAAGGCCATTTCTCATTAAAATACAAAGAAAACCCAATTCATCCCCCATCCTTACTCCACATAACTATAAACTATACAGGAAATTATGTATAGACAAGGAAATGCCCCTGATGCTTTTAGAGTCACCCAAACAGAAGTCCTCAAAGATAATTATTTGGTGAGTCCTCAGAAAAGGCACAGACATTACGTTTTTGAAGCAAGTTTGAAACAAAAAGAATGTGTGCCCATGTGTTGTTTGGTATTACAAAACAGGAAATATGTTATTCTCATTGAAGAGCAACTTTGATCTAGCTACTTAAGAACATAAGAAGAGCCTGCTTGATCAGGCCAATAGTCCAGTGCCCTGTTCTTCAGATGCCTGTGGGGAACCTGTGAGCAGGACCCAAGCACAAGTGCACCCTTCCACTCAATGGTTTTCAGCAACTGGTATTCAGAAGCATTCGTGGGGTGCCATGGCTTAGTAGGTCAAATCGTCTGTCTAGTAAACAGGATATCCTGGGTTCAAATCCCAGTGGTGCCTTCGTGTTTCCAAATTGATTCTTTTTTTAAGAGCCAGTGTGGTGTAGTGGTTAAGAGTGGTGGACTCATAATCTGGTGAACTGGGTTTGATTCCCTGCTCCTCCACATGCAGCTGCTGGGTGACCTTGAGCTAGTCACACTTCTCTGAAGTCTCTCAGCCCCACTCACCTCACAGAGTGTTTGTTGTGGGGGAGGAAGGGAAAGGAGATTGTTAGCCACTTTGAGACTCCTTTGGTTAGTGATAAAGCGGGATATCAAATCCAAACTCTTCTTCTTCTTCATGCCTCTGACCACTTGGAACTGAACTACTTACCAGCGATTTACCTATCCCATAAACGTCATGCTGTGCCAAATCAGTCATTTTGCAGACAATGCTTTGTTGTTGTTGTTGTTGTTGTTGTTGTTGTTGTTGTTGTTGTTGTTGTTCAGCACAGAATCAGAGAGCTGTAGAGCTGGAAGTGACCCCATCTAGTCTTTTGGCCCAATGTGGGGCTCAAATCCACAACCCTGAGAGTAAGAGACTCGTGCTCTATCAACTGAGCTATACACAAAGACACTGTTCCCTAAAGGAGTAGATGGAATGCTTAGGATCTCCCATTTCGACTGCAAATATTCTGGAGAAGAAGATCCAGTACTGAGAGCAGACAGGGGATGTGCAAACCCAAGAACAAACCTTGGTTACAGCTTGTGGTTTGTCCAGAGCGACTCAAACCACAAGCCTGGGTTCAGTTGACGAACCGTGGCTTAGCTCACAGCTGCAGGACTGGGAGAGGAGCACAGCAGCTGGTCTCTCCAAGGCCCTTAAGGCTTACAGAGTCACACGTAGCCATGGTTTGACTTAGTGCTACAGGTGAATCAGTTCATTGACCTGCCCACGGAGAACTGTGAGCTTCATAGCTGTATTTGTACCTGGTCTCACTACATCCAAATGCAGGCCCCCTAGCCACTGTGCCACTCCAGTTTTTCAGAGCTGCTTGCGCCTAACTTCTCCTGTGTCATGGTTTGTGACAGAACGATCTTTGTAAAGCAATTTTAGCATGCGATGTCTTCTTGCTTGACATATCAGGTGTGCAGCCCCAGAGCCTGCCTTTGAAATATACCAACCTAATCATTCCATACTCTGATCCTTAACTGGATGTGCTTAGCTTTGGCGTATCCATCCCACTGAGCTGTCTCCTCTTGTCTATTTGTGTCTATTTCATTCTTCATGGAGCCATTAGAACACACTGGTGGTCACTTCTTGTTAGAAGAATATGCTGTGTCCATCTCTCTGCTTTCAGAACATTTATCGTTTCTGTCGCATTGTCCTGTTCCACACATCCTCATTATAGGTAGCTTCTGTCTTCTTATTTTTTTGTCATACTCAGCAGTGAAATGTCCTCAAATGATGCTTGGCTTCATTATGACTTCTTCCTTTATTTTGATCTCCAATCCTTATTGAAAAAAGCATTTCCATCTTGTGGAAATAATTATCAGGAGATGAGGAGAAACATAAAATTCCATTTGTTGCCTGAAGATATTCAAGGTTCATAGAGCAACCTGAGCATCAGTTATGGTGAATTGTATTGTGTATCTTAGCAGGATGTTAAAGCAATAACATTCATATTTTTGTTCCAGTCTGTCTTACGTTTCTTTAAGTTGTGATTGCAGGGGTCATTTTGCATTTCTTTATTCCACTCATTTAAAAGTGATTCGTAGAATCATAGAATTGTAGAGTTGGAAGGGACCCCAAGGGTCATCTAGTCCAACCTCCTGCAATGCCGGAATCTCAACTCAACCGTCCATGACAGATGGCCATCCAACCTCTGCTTAAAAACCTCCAAGGAAGAAGAGCCTAAAACCTCCCAAAGGAGTCCATTCCACTGTCAAACAGCTCTTTCCATCAGAAAGTTCTTCCTGATGTTTAGTCGGAATCTTGTAATTTGAATCCATTGGTTTGGGCTGTACCTTCCAGAGCAGGAGAAAACAAGCTTGCTTCATCTTCCATGTGACAGCCCTTCAGATATCTGAAGATGGATAGCTCGATCTCCTCTTCTCTAGGCTAAACATACCTGTAGCGTTTGCCCATTCATTTGAAAAATGTCTGTACAGGGGGAGAGAAAGGGTTAATATGTAAACCAATAGGAAAGCCGGAGGCGGAGCCTACCTGTATATAAAAGGGCTTAGCTCAAGGTTTGAGTTAGTTGTGGGTAGTTGGTTGGTTTTAGTGGGTTGGTTGGTTGGGAAAGGCAGTTGGAAAAGCAGTTGGCAGGCAGTTGGAAATAGATGGTTAGTGCAGTGGGTTCTTGTGTGAGGAGAGGTAGAAGAGATAGAGATAGGATAAAATAAGACTAAGAAGGTAAAGAGTAACAATGTTTGGAATGCAGTTAAAGTTTGTTTATGTCTGAAATAAACTACACTCTTCTGAGAACCTGAATGAGACTAAGGGATTTACCGGTGAGGACCTGGTTGGTAGCAGCGGATTAGTGGTATACAGGTCAATAGTCCTGGGGGCTCCGTATAAACACCACAATACCAAAATCCCTCAATCATTTCTCATAAGGCTAGGGTTCCGCACCTTCGATTGTCTTGGTCCCTCTCCTCTGCACACTTTCCAGCTTGTCAATATCCTTCTTAAATTGTGGCACCCAGAACTGGACACAGTACTCTAGGTGGGGTTTAACCGAGGCAGAATACAGTGGTACTATTACTTCTATTCTATGTTGACGTTTGATCCATTGCTACTGAACAGCATTAAAAGCCATGTGTGAACAAGCAGGAAGTGTATTCATCAGATCATCAGATGACACAAAACTGGGGTGGAACGCAAAATGTTAAAAGAGTAAATTGGAATTTTAAAAGTCCTGGGTAGCACTGGGCTGCATCCAACAGAATAAAAATTAAGGATGACCAGTATGATATATTATACTTAGGAAAGAAAAACCATATGTGCAGATACAAAACTATGATTAACTGGCTAGGCAGATAGAGGTGTTACAGTAACTTGCCAACTGAGTCAACAATGGGAAATGGTAAAAAAAAAAGGGGGGGGCAAATGCTATTTTGGGATCCATTTGCAGAAATAGCATATACAAGAAATGGAACATGATAGCTCCTGTGCTCGGCGTTGTTCAGTTTTTGACTCATAATAAGAAAAAGGTTTATATATTTGAAAATGGTTCAGGGGAGACTAGCAGATATGATAAATGGTTTAGGAAGAATAACATATAAGAAAGTGTTGAATGAAAGGATAACATATAAGAAAGTGTATCTGAAGAAGTGTGCATGCACACGAAAGCTCATACCAAGAACTGACTTAGTTGGTCTTTAAGGTGCTACTGGATGGAATTTTTTTTGTTTTGACTATGGCAGACCAACACGACTACCTATCTGTAACTGGAACTGTGTATGTTTAGTCTCAAGCAGAGAAGACTTTTGAAGTGATAGGAGGAATGATGATCTTTCACAAAAAAAGTCTTTTTCAAAAGTTGCTGTTAAAAAAAAAGACACCGATTGAATCATGGGCTCTTAGGCCAAGTCTATACAAACAGCAGATGATATGGTAAAAGTATAGGACTGTTTTCCCCTCTTTTAGTTGAGAATTTGGGAACAGTCTGCGGCTCAGTGGTAGAGCATCTGCTTTGCATCCCAAAAGTCCCAGATTAAATCTCTGACATTTCCAGGTAGCGCTGGGACAGAGCCCTGCCTGAGACCCCAGAGAACTGCTGCCAATTGTATAGAAATGATAGAGCCACATGGACCAATATTTTGACTCAGTATGATGCAATGCCCTGTGATGCTAATCAGCTTTCTGCAACCTGGTACCTTCTAGGTGTTTAGGACTACAACGCCCATCAGCACCAGCCACCTGTGTGTGTTTCTTTCCATTAAAAATTCCTCTAAAATGCTGTAGCCTTCCCAGTTCCCAGTACCTTCAGACCTGATAAAAAGCTCATGGGAGGAGTTAGGTAAAGGTAAAGGGACCCCTGACCATTAGGTCCAGTCGTGGCCAACTCTGGGGTTGCGGCGCTCATCTCGCTTTATTGGCCGAGGGAGCCGGCATACAGCTTCCGGGTCATGTGGCCAGCATGACTAAGCCACTTCTGGCGAACCAGAGCAGCGCACGGAAACGCCGTTTACCTTCCCACCGTTTACCTTCCCGCCGTTTACCTTCCCGCCGTTTACCTTCCCGTTTACCTTCCTATTTATCTACTTGCACTTTGACGTGCTTTCAAACTGCTAGGTTGGCAGGAGCAGGGACCGAGCAACGGAAGCTCACCCCGTTGCGGGGATTCAAACCGCCGACCTTCTGATTGGCAAGTCCTAGGCTCTGTGGTTTAACCCACAGTTACCTGAACTTTAATAGAATAATAGAAGCACGAGAAGCCAGGAAGGCTGGCTATGAAACCTCAGGGAGGGAGGGGAGAGAGGGAGTGATTGTAATTTAAAAGTCCTTTAACAATGAAGTGCTATCAGGCATATGGTAGGCAGCTTCCCCTGGTTCCTGCACTTATGGTAAATCCCAGCTGAAATATAATGGAATATCATTTCCTGGAAGACTGAGCACCCAGGAAGGCTGCAGGATGCAGATCACCAAAGAAATGATCTGAAATATAAAAGGACAGCCACAAACCTCAACCATATTGAATGTTGTTAGCACAACCCTGATAACATTTTACTAAGAGGAAACTGACACAACAGTGTGTAATCTGAGAAGAAAGAAAAAGAGGTTTTGTCCTTCTCGGTTCAGGCCTTGTACATAGCAGGGAGCCATTCAAGTAACTAAACATACAAAGCAAAGTTCTCTCAGAACCTCACAGCCAACCCAAGCATATGTCAGATCAGTAAACCTCATGCCACTTTGCCTGGTTGCCAAGCTACACCTTTATCCTCCCTCTTGGGTAGTTGACTAACACCAAGCATAGAATTAACCCTCAAGTCACACAGAGAATGATCCCAGCAAAAGTAGGATGTCCCACTCATGAGCACCAGCCTATTTGATAAGTTTTGAATGCAGTTTCTTTTTCATTGATGATCAAGGGGAAAATGTGGAAGGATTTTTCAACACAGCAATAGCTGTGAATGTTACCGGCCTTTTTTTTTTTATATATAGGCATGTTGTCATAATGTGTGTACTGAGAAGTGTCAGGAACCCATGATCTTGCCAGGGAGCTTTCGTTCTCCTTTTTTCAGTTCGTGTCAACTTCTGATTCAGCTCTTTAATATCGAAGCAAATTAGAGATTGAAGTGATCTGAGGGTTTGTTATCCCAGAAGAGCTGACTCCATAAAATGTCACAATCTGTTCCATGCCAGAAAGCCCACCAGGGTTGGTTTCCCATCAGCTTCCATGTCTGGTGCCCATGATAGTGCTGTGGCCAATATCACATCCATCCACTCTTTGAAGTTGGTGGGAAAACAGAACATGTCATTTTCTAGGAATGAACTCTTGGCATCTTTTACGTGCCATGAATTAATTTGATTAAAGGAAGAAAAGGAAAGAGAACCCAAAGCAAACAAAACAAAGCAAATCCTGCTCCTCTGGTTACTGTTACCGTTCTCCTTACAAAGATCTACAAGTCATGTTGCATTTGTGAAAGGCTCTTTAAATGCAGATCTGTGGACCTGCACAAGAGCAGGCCCATATTCGCAGAAAGAGCTAATAGCAAAATCCTCACATTTTATTTTTAAAAGCCTTTCCAGAACTGATTTGTGTTTGAGATGATTTACAAAATACAAATAGGTTTTGGCAGACACCAACTTAAATTGACTGCTCTCGATCACAAATTAATATTAACCAGAGCTTGTCAGTTGCTAAATATTTATTTTAGGGATACATCCAGCCTTTGCTTTCATGAAGGTTAAGCTGTAATCTTTGGCTTGTCAGTTCCAGGATATAGAAGTGGATAAATCACGCACTCTTGAACTGATAGATGTCAGAACTGGTGTATACAAATGGAGGGAGATGTCAATGAACACCCCAGTTTACGTTACGTTTACTATAAACATTGACATTCCTTTGCACTGAGACCATTTGCTGGCTAAGCAGTCACAGCTTCTCCAGCTTTGATGCTTTTTGTGCTCAATCAGGTTCTAATGATTTCGGATGCTTGCAATTAATGAAGCATTAGATTAATTGGTTGAGTACAGTGAGACGGGCTTTGGAACTGGGTCAGAACCACAGACAACCTATTACACAAAGTGACAGTAATCACCGGAGGCAAAACAGTGAGAAAATGAATTAATGATTTTACTCACTTCACCCTCTCATACTGGGCAAAATTTTGCAGTTGTCCAGCATTTGCACCCAACTGGGAAGCGATAGAGGAATGGAGAGGAACACCCAGGGGTATGTGAACGTCACAGTTCTGCAGAACTGCAGAAAAGGTGCAAACATAGTATTGGGCACAACACCGTAAGAATCTCTGGTTTGGATTTTTAAGCTCATCAAGTTTCTAGCCCTTAGAGTGCAAAGATACCCTTGAAAGTGCAAAGATACCCTTACCTGGTGAAACAGATACTGAATACATACAACGCAGTCACATAATATGCATGTTTAACTTACACAAGTTCAATGGTGTGTGCTTGGCTGCAGCACCTGCAGAAGAGGCGAGGAACATTTGACAGCCCAACAAATTGTCAGATCTAGAGTTCTCATGAATGGAAGCCTGCTCATGGGATGCTTCTACTGGAAAAAGAGGAATATGTATTATTTGTAAATTCCTCCCACCCTGGTCCCCTGGTCCAGGGTTGAGGAAGCATCCAAGGCAATATGGAAGGGAGCACTTGGATCTTTAGGAGGAATGGAGAAATAGCAAAAATTGCAGCCCTCACTTCTGCCAGTGGGAGTTTCAGCTGGATCTCAGTTCCCCAGCTTCCCTATTCATGGAAGACTTCCACCAGTGGAAAGAGCTCTTCTGTTTGCAGAACAACAGGAAAAGGCCATAGCTCAGTGTTACAGTATCTGCTTTGCAGACAGAAGGTCCTAGGATCAGTCCCTGACACTTCCAGGTAGATCTGGGAATATTCTGATTCTGGAAACTTGCTACCAGACATTATAGAAAATAATGCGCTAGACGGACCAACAACCTGAGCCAGAATAAGGCAGCTTGTTATGTTTTTATGTATGTTCCTAAAAGCTCTGGATCAAATCAAGGTAGTTTTAAGTGCTCACTGGAAGGACAGATCCTGAAGCTGAGGCTCCAATACTTTGGTCTCCTCATGAAAAGAGAAGACTCCCTGGAAAAGACCCTGATGTTGGGAAAGATTGAGGGCACAAGGAGAAGGGGATGACAGAGGACAAGATGGTTGGACAGCGTTCTCAAAGCTACCAGCATGAGTTTGACCAAACTGCGGGAGGCAGTGGAAGACAGGAGTGCCTGGTGTGCTCTGGTCCATGGGGTCACGAAGAGTCGGACACAACTAAATGACTAAACAACAAAGTTTTGATTTTTAGCTTTTGCATAAGATTCACAACCCTGCACTAAACAAATTAAACAAACAGAGGATCTTTGTTAGCGTAGCTCTGTTGCATATATTATTAATTGATTAATCAACCCATTAATTAAATTTGTATACTGCTCTTCATCTGTAGATCTCAAGGCAATTCACAGCATAAAAATACAAAATGAAAACACAAAACACAGAATAAAAACAAGAACAAAAACATTAAAACCAAGAACAAAATAGTAGGAAGAGTACAGTATTTTCCTTGGGTAAGCCAAGTCCCTCTGCTAAGTTATCTTCCGAAGCCAATGCCTCTTAAAAAAGAAAAGAAAATCATGTACCACCCAGGGCATGATAGCGAAATGATTAACAATACTTCAGAAGCACTGGAAAGAATCAGCCCAGCATCAATATATGATCATGTAGGCTTGATAGAAACACCACGGTAGCCATCTTTTAGGAATTTTACATAAGGACATTTAGTCCCAGTTGATCGTTCAGGTTCTTCAGTTCTGACAGTGTGATGAGTTATCATGAGGAGGTGGATGGCAGTTTAGCTGCATCTGTAATTTGAAGAGAAAATTAACCCTGAGCATGCAATATCTGTTGACTGCATTCTCCCACAGAATAGGGACTCTAATCAGCTTCTCTGTCACATTGTGTGATGGGAAGAGAGCGAGTTTGCTGTGAAATCTGGTGTATTTACAGTGGCAGCGACTGCTGCAGCTTGCAACGCATACTCTTCCTTGACAGAAGAACACATCATTGCAAAGCAACCTTCCCTACAGATGTGTGGGATTTCAGTTTGTCACTAGTCCCAGCCACATCAGGTGTGCTGACTAGGGCTGGTGGGAGATGTAGTCCAAAACATCTGGAGGAAAGTCAATGAAATAACCCTGGTGGAGGCCAGAAAGAAAAGAAATCCTGATATCCAGTATATAAAATCCAGTATATAATATGAGGTGAAACAGTCATAGAGGTTTTGTCTTTCTTACTTCAGATCTTGTTTACAGCAGGGGAACTTTCAATCAAATGTCCAGAGGAAAATGTCCTTATAACTACACAGAAAATGGGAGCATATGCTATGTCAGTAAGCATCATGCCACTCCACCTGGTTGCTAAGCAACACCTCCATCCACTCCCCCTGTTGCTAGCTGACAAACAGAATTAACCCTTCGATCGCATACGGATGATCTCTGCTGTTGCACTTCCAACACAATAGGTTGGGGACGGCTGGTGCAAAAGAACTGTGAGGTGTACCGAAAAGTGTGGAATGGACAAATAATTAATGTATAAACACAGTGCAAGCAAAACCAGGGTGAATGCAGGATGATTGCTCTTTGCAATAGAACCTCCCTGCAAACAAATCAGAATGAATGCTGAATAAAAACCGGCTATACTCCAAGACAGCATTTCTCAACCTTGGGTCCCCAGATGTTGTTGGACTACAATACCTATCATCCCTAGCTAGCAGGACCAGTGGTCAGGGATGACGGGCGTTGTAGTCCAACAACATCTGGGGACCTAAGGCTGGTTTAATCTCTGCATAAGCTTTGTGCAAGCAAAACAGGTCATGTGGAAGAGCCCCAGTTTCACTCATGGATGTGACTATATCTTCGTAACAAAGCTGCTGCCAAGAATCGGGTTTCAAGCAGCAGGTTTACTCCCCGCTCCTAAAACTGTGTTCTAAATTACAGCCTGTTCTTCTTTGCCTCCACCAAACCTAACAGGATCTTGGCCCCACCCTGACTGCTGTTTCTTGGTCATGCAAGAGATTATATAGAGAACGATCAGTCAGCCTGCAGATGCCAGAACGAAGGCAGTTTGCTTTTTTTTTTTTAATTGTTGGACTGAGTTATCCTGCTCAAATACCCATGAGTTATTCACCAAGGTATAACTTTTATTTATGATGATTGCCCTTCTGCTGCTACACTGCTCCAGAAAATAAAATGGAACAAATTAAGAGAGGGATCCTAGAGCAAAGAAAAGGCTGGCATCTGAATTTTTGATGCAGTCTATGCATTCTCATTATAGCATTGTCTTTTTGTATTACTTTTGATTTATAATGTAATTGGGGAACTATAGAAATGTTAATGGGAATGATGCTGTTCTGAATATGACAAAGTTGTTTACTAATTATTGCCTTTAACTTGGGCTAATTTTGATAGTAGTTAAAATTGCAAGGGTTTTCTTTTTCTCCCCCCCCCTTTAAAGTATCAACTGTGCTGACAACGTCTATGTTTACAATTCCCTAATTACCCCATCCCCCTTTAAAATTAGGTATTCATAAATAATTTTATTTTATTTCTTTTAGAAAATGCTGCGGGAGGGAGGAAAGGTTGGATAGCAAACCTTAAGGCAAGCATATTTGTTCCATTAAACCTTGAGATGAGAAATTGTTGCTTGGGAGTTTATTTATTTCACAACATACAGTGTGTTGCTCATTATATTAGGGGAGATAGAGAATGCTGCAATGATTATTAGTGTGTTCGGTAATGAGATTACTGAACCATTTGCTGTTGAATTTTTTGAGATGCATAATTACAGGGCTTTATTTACAGTGGGTTGGGTTTCTTTTTCTCCCTCCCCCCTTTTTAATGATCCACATTTTTTGTTCTTTGTCTGAAGAATAACATCCTTTCCTTTTTGAATTAATGTACAACCATTTGCATTCCTTTCTGATGCAATGAGCTGGTGGTTATGGGCAGCTTGTTTAGCGTAGGAAACTAAAGCAGTACGGGCATCAGAAAAAATACTTTGCTTGTGTAATTGGGAGAGAAGCTGGCCATATTACAGGCAGAGGGCTGCCCAGTGATGGCTGTGTTTTACTTCCATTGCTAAAGGCAATATGCCTCTGATTACCAATTGTTGGGAACCACGTGTGGGGAGAATGTTCTTGCACCCAGATTCCACTTGCAGGTTTTCCATTGGCATTTGGATACTGGACTGTGTTGGTCTTCTTATTTTTTTTTTTTGCACTACACTTACTTCAAAATGCCAAAAACCACCTTTGCTGCTTTTGCAGACTCCTTTATTCATTATGCTGAGTGGGATGCTGGACCTCTCCCCCAAAGCCATGCCTTGATGACTCAGTCATCAGAAATCCCTGCCACTCTTCTGCAAATCACCAGATACCTACCACTAGATTCTAATCCATCTTCTGCCTGCCATCTTCTGCCTGCCCCCAGTCTCTTCCGACGGGTGGCGCTGTGGTATAAACCACTGAGCCTCTTGGGCTTGCCGATTAGAAGGTTGGCAATTCAAATCCCATTGCTCTGTCGCAGCTCCTGCCAACCTAGCTGTTTGAAAGCACACCAGTGCAAGTAGATAAATAGGTACTGCTGCAGCGGAAAGGTAAACGCCGTTTCTGGGTTCCGTGCATTCTGGGTTCCGTTGTGTCAGAAGTGGTTTAGTCATGCTGCCCACATGACCCGGATGAGATGAGCACCACAACCCCATAGTCACCTTTGACTGGACTCAACTGTCCAGGAGTCCTTTACCTTTTCATTTACCTGCCCATCTAGGGCTCAGATGAGGGTGTCCACTTACACATTGCCAAAGCAGAGGAAATGAATCAGTAAAAAAAAAAAAAAAGGACAAATGACACAAATTTGTATTAAATATGCTGTTTATTTATTTGAGGCATAGCTTTACTGGTCAATCAATAGCTTATAATAATAAAATTGTCATCACTGGAGATGAACATAAAACCACACAGTACCTTAAACGCCTGCTG
Organism: Podarcis gaigeae; assembly: GCF_964106915.1. Taxonomy (NCBI): domain Eukaryota; kingdom Metazoa; phylum Chordata; class Lepidosauria; order Squamata; family Lacertidae; genus Podarcis; species Podarcis gaigeae. Next base: position 17,602,932 of record NC_139682.1, on the reverse strand, counting down.
GAATACAGAAGTCTTTGTCACATGGCTGAAGTTCGGCAAGGCTAGTACCTGTCTAATCTCAGTCAGGAAGGAAGTTCTATAGTCTTGGCCCCACAATGCTGAATGCACAGCTATTTTAGGAAGACAAGGTATCTCCCTATAGTGGGGGATGCTTTGACCAGGTGGCCTTCTGTCTAGGTGCTAAATGTGAATGGACAACTTGAAGGCCCTTGATCTCCCTTGATCTCCCTTCTTATGATTATTCATTTTTAAACTAGACTTGGGCCAGACAGCCTTTCACACAGGTGCCCTGCTCACGGACTTCTTATATAAGGTAAAAGGTAAAGGATCCGTGAACTGTTAAGTCCAGTCAAAGGCAAGTATGTGGTTGTGGTGCTCATCTCGCTTTCAGGTTGAGGAAGCCTGCGTTTGTCCACAGACAGCTTTCCAAGTCATGTGGCCAGCATAACTAAACCGCTTCTGGAGCAACGGGACACCGTGACGGAAGCCAGAGTGCACAGAAAAACTGTTTACCTTCCCACCACAGTGGTACCTATTTATCTACTTGCACTGGTATGCTTTTGAACTGCTAGGTTGGCAGAAGCTGGGACAGAGCAACGGGAGCTCACCCCATCACGGGGATTCAAACCGCCGACCTTCTGATTGGCAAGCCCAAGAGGCTCAGTGGTTTAGACCACAGTGCCACCCTGTTCTTATATAGGCATCCTGTTAGCCTCTATGAGAAGAGGATGCAGGATTTGTAGCTGTCAACGTTCCCCCTTTTTAAAGGGAAATTCCCTTATTCTAAATAGGATTCCTGGCAAGAAAAGGGAAAACTTGACAGCTATGGCAGGATTAGATGGGCCTTTGGACCCATCCAGGGCTTTTCTTGTGTTCTTCAGATTCTCTTCTTACCTACCTCTTAGGCCTGATATCTTTTCATTGGAAAAACCTTCTGTATATAAAGCATCTGCTTCAACCGTGTGCTATTGCCTCTCTGCTCAAGCAAACCAGCTGCTGCTCATTTCCCCAATCTTCCTGTCATCTGTCTGCTTCTAACATCTCCTGACTTCACCCTTCTCCCCCTATAGCCTCATCTTCACTGTCCACTTCTTTAGCAAAATACTTCCAGAGATGTTCTGCCCTCGCTTTAGTAAGTCTGCCATTTTAGTATAGCACAATAAGCAACACTGGTGAATTTCTGGAATGGTGAAATTTCCAAAAAACAACATTTAAAATATATCTATTTGGTAAAATGGTTCCTCTTGCCAGCACCTTATTTCTTACATCTTGCTTTTAGAGATGGTTCTGAAAGTGAGCATAATTATTTGAAAGATTAACTTACATGTGGTTTGGCTTGAACACCAAATTCTTAAGCTTTCCAGATGTCTTCTGAGGATGAGGTAACTGAATGATACCTTTTAAAAGCAGCTTTATCTGATGACTTAAAGAAATCTCCCTTTTTTTTGGTGTTGTGTTTTTTTGTTTTTTCCCCTCCAGATGTTGTTTTTGCATGTTGTAGCTATATGCCTATGTTTGTATGTAAAGGTAAAGGGTAAAGGGACCCCTGACCATTAGGTCCAGTCGTGAACGACTCTGGGGATGCGGCACTCATCTCGCTTTATTGGGAGCTGGCATACAGCTTCTGGGTCATGTGGCCAGCATGACCAAGCCGCTTCTGGCGAACCAGAGCAGCGCACGGAAATGTCATTTACCTTCCCACCAGAGCAGTACTTATTTATCTACTTGCACTTTGATGTGCTTTTGAACTGCTAGGTTGGCAGGAGCTGGGACCGAACAACGGGAGCTCACCCCGTCGCGGGGATTCAAACCGCCGACCTTCTGATCGGCAAGTCCTAGCGTCACCCGCATCCCATGTTTGTATGTGTACAAGGGAAATTCCAACAAAAATGGAAATGGCAGCAGGAATTTCCAGCATTTGCTTATTCCTCCCATGTCCGGAATGAGAATCCAGTGAATATGATCTGTATTCGTTATTGTTGTTGCTTTCAGGCCACAAATTATATATAATTGATTATGTTTCCCCCTCCATTTGCAATACATTTCGTCTGCATTGAAATGAATGGGGTGGATAAATATAATGACAATGTTGCCTTTGTAGCTTGGTTGGTAAAGTATGAGACTCTAAGTATCAGAGTCATGGCTTCAAGCATGGGCAAAAGATTCCTGCATTGCAGGGAGTGGACTAGATGACTCTTGCAATCCCTTCCAACTCTACAATTTTATGATTCTATGGGGTGGAATTCAACATTGCACTGTGGCAAGTGTCCCATCTGTGCAAATATTGCAGCTTTCCAGATGCAAAGACCCCCCTCTCCTCCCTCTATGCAGTGTTCTGGGGGTTCTTCCAAATTTTCTGTGCCAATTTTTTGGGGTACAGGGGACCCACAGGAAGAGGAGAGGGAAAAACACCATGGCACAAGTATAGGTTCTTGTGCAGACCATCTTCTAGTGGGGCTTGTTAGGCGAATCCTGCCCAGAATTAATTACATGAATTATGTAAGTTATGTAATTTCACCACAGCAGACAGAAAGACAAATATGGCAGTTTTTGATGTAAGACAAACTGCTGTAGAATAGAAACAGTGCTGTGTGCGATGAATACAGGGCAGAGAAGAGAAAGGTAGCCTCTTGCATTCCTAGTGTGCAGACGTGTGCACACATTTTAATGCATTGAAAACTCTTGCAGCAACTGAATGGGAGTGCAGCTATAGATGTATATTGATGCAAATGTAAAGGACCCCTGACCATTAGGTCCAGTCGTGACTGACTCTGGGGTTGTGACACTCATCTTGCTTTAATGGCCGAGGGAGCCGGCGTACATCTTCCAGGTCATGTGGCCAGCATGACTAAGCCGCTTCTGGCGAACCAGAGCAGCGCTTGGGAACGCCGTTTACCTTCCCGCTGGAGCGGTACCTGTTTATCTACTTGCACTGGCATGCTTTAGAACTGCTAGGTTGGCAGGAGCTGGGACTGAGCAACGGGAGCTCACCCCGTCGCGGGGATTCGAACCGCCGACCTTCTGATCAGCAAGTCCTAGGCTCTGTGGTTTAACCCACAGCGCCACCCACGTCCCATATATTAATGTATTTGAGCGCATACGAGTGAGGTCTGAATCGGTGATGTTTCTGCCGAGAAACCCAGAGTCCACGCACCACATCTGCAACGTATGCAAATCCACACATAATTAAAAGCAAGCCCAAGTGCGAACATTGTTTTGTCTCATTTCTGTAGTGATGACAGCAGCTCTTAAGATCTTGCGCTCATGAAAAGATCTTCATAAGCAGTGATCTGAGTTTAGAAAAAGATACTCAACATAACGTCAGACCCTCAGCATTCCTTTGTTTCAAACTGAAAATGCAGTGCAACTCTTTCCAAGAGGACTGTGAGCAGCCGAGGCTAAAATATAAGGATGAAAACACCACTGGCATTTTGCAGCCTGGAGGTGAACAGAGCAGCAGAAACCAATGGGTTTAACAGAGCCTGGGTAGGTGCATCAGAGCAGTTGAATCAGGCCATAAGTGTTCCCCATCCATCTGAATAGGAATGACTTTTTTAAAAGTAAGAAGCAGAGGTGTTTGTCTGTCTTTGTTTCCAGTTGGGTATAAAGATGAAAGCAGTTACTTGACTGGCTATTTTCTACACTGCAAAACCTCTCTCCTTCTAATAGGAAACTCAGGAAGCGAGCTGAAATATACTCGGAGTCGAGTGTGGATTTCATGCTCTTTTTTCAGCTCATAGTAGTGAGGAATGAAAGTTCCCCCCAAATATCTGCTTTATATACATTATTTACACAATGGGTCGCACGTGATTGGCTTATTCTGGGATTCTCCTGCAGGCCAATCAGGTTGTGGATTCACTTCCACCTGGAGTTGGATTGGGTGGCTCCTGGGGACCAATCATACTGCTGCATTGTTCTAGGACCAATCAGACTGCTGCATTCTGGACCCTGTTTTTCTAGGACCAATCAGACTGCTGCTTTTTGGATCCTATTCAACTCAGTACATAACACGAGCATTGACAGAATGATAGCCAAAACAGGGTCACTGTTTCAGTTCAAATTTTGCCAGCCACGCAGTGGAGGTTTCAGCACACACATGCAAATGGATGGCTCAAGAAAATAAGCCAAGCTACAGATTATTGGTCAAGGTGCATATATGTATTAAATGTTCAAGGAACGAAGCATGTAGGAAACCCATTTTACAGATCCCTGGCAGGTGGCCACCCAGTTTCTGCTCATGTTCCTCCAGTGGAGGAAAGACCAGCAGTTCCTGAGGCAGACTGTTCCACTGTTAAACAGATCTTACCCAGCTCTTCTAACCATTCTGCATAGGAGCTATTTCACATCAACAGCTAGAGGGCACAACTTTGGCTAACCCTGGGCTAGGGGTACTGAACCAGAATCCAACTATTTTAAATCTGACCCCCTAAAATAAAATTAAAAAGGCTGGAAGGCTAGAGCAAAGAAGTCAGTACAGTCATACCTTGGTTTCCGAACAGCTTAGTTCCCGAATGTTTTGGCTCCCGAACGTAGCAAACTCGGGAATGAGTGTTTCAGTTTGCGAACTACTTTTGGAAGCCGAATGTCCAATGGGGCTTCTGCGGCTTCCAATTGGCTGCAGGAGCCACGCTTTAGTTTTTGAACATTTTGGAAGTCAAAGGGACTCCTGGAATGGATTCTGGTCGACTTCCAAGGTCCGACTGTATAGCTAAAATCAGCAGATATCATGTGGTGCTTAGCACCTCCCACGATCTGCTCTTCAGTTGTGTGTCCACAACTTTCAGTTTCAAAGTGAGGCAGATATTTTCCAAAGAAATGCAGCCTTTAATTCAAGTCTCTTTGCCTATGTATTTGTTTACAGTATTAACATTTGTAACCGCTTCCTTTCCTGCAGTTTCACGGCAGCAATAAATGTAAGGAACAATTTTACATAAAAAAGATTGGGATATTAAAAGCTGTACGTGCATGCACACAGACACATCAAAATGGCCCTCCAAATACAATTAGCACGGGATCCAGTGATAATTTATATCAAAGCTACTCATGACAGGTCACAAGGAAGAGGATCAGTAACAACCAGTATTACAATAAATGCAATTAAACATATACAGCCTTATTCAATAACTACATCAGAAGGGCTGAATGAATGTCATTGTGGGTTGGGGAGAGAAAAATCCTGAAGTTCAATATTTATTCTTTTTATGTTTTCCTTAGCCAAATGAGGACGACAGACCTTTCAAGGTTACGGCTAAAATAACAAGGATGTCCAGTGGAATTTATCCTTGCTGGTGCTTGTGTACAGTATATATTTACACCACATGAGTGGTCCATAAATCCTCCTCATAAACGCTGTTACCTCCACCACTAGCAGTTTCTCATTTTTATGAGAATATAACTTTAAGAGGTGGTGTACGTACACATATCCTTCTCTCACACACACATAGTCCTTTAAAGACATCTGGTCCAGTGAAATGCTGGTCACGCCAAATGATGTGATTCAGGTACAGATCGTTAGAAGTGCCACAAACAGCCCAGACTCACCTGCCCTGTAGCATCCTAAGGTGGACTCAGCGAGTACACTCCCGTGTACTCTAGCCGAGGCTTCAGAGAAACTAGAGACCTTGCCCAATGAATCCTTTCAGTCATGTATCTGGATAGCCTTTGTGAAAGCCATTCTCACGGGGAAGAGGAAGAGGCAAGGCTGGCGCCAAGCTGAAAAGGGGGTCCTGTGAGGAATCTGAGAAAGGTTTCCTAAGAGGCCCCTGCCATTTGTTTACCTCAGTATACGTTGCTCTGGGGCAGTGTGGGGATATCAAAATGGCACATCTCGACCAACCATCGCTCAGTAAGCCCAAGCCTGGGGAGTACGGGGAGAGCCGACAGAAGGGCCCATATTCTGTGGTAACAGAAAACAAGGCTGCCCCAGTGGAACGCGAAATAAGTTGGTGTGACCCCTCAGTTCGTAGTTATAGTGCAGGGTTTCCCAAACTTGTGTCTTTGACTGTTTTTGGACTACAATTCCCATCATCCCTGACCTCTGGTCCTGCTAGCTAGGTATGATGGGTGTTGTAGTCCAAAAACAGTGGGAGACCCAAGTTTGGGAAACCCTGCTCCACAGCATCCCATTGGTGCCAGGCACCAAAGAAATATAGCCAGCTATGTGCAATGTTAAATGTTTGAATCATACTTGCAAGGTGTTTTGTTTTGTTTTAAGCTGCATCAGTTGGAGGAACTGAGCATTGGTACCAATGGGGGATTTTCACTGAGAGCCAAATGTTGGGCCCCAACTGCACTTATGCATATAAAGCTGTATCATACCACTTTAAACAGTCATGGCTCCCCTCCCCAAAAACAACAACAACAACAACCGTGGGAAGTGTTTGTAAAAGGTGCTAAGCAGTTAGGAGACCCTCATTGCCCTCACAGAGCTACAGTTCTCAGAGTGGTTGAATGATCAACCTTTCTTTCCACTCTGGGAACCTTTAATGAGCTGTTCTCACAACCACAAGAAAGGAGGAAAGTCTTAGAATGTCTTCTTTGTCAGCTCTGACTTAATAAATTATCAGCCTCCCATCACCCCCCCCCCAATAATGTCGCCCCAAATATCTAGGAAGTACTTTGGAAGTCATTTCTCCCTTGTGTAAGACTGAAACAAAGTTACTTGTTTCCCTCCCCTCAATTCCTACAAAGTTATTGGAGGAACAACATGGATTTTGCCTCATTAAGAGTGGGCTAGATTACAGGGAAGGGAGGAATATGACACAATATTGCTATGCTGTCTGCCCTGCTTGCTCTGGTGGTGGTAACAACGGGTAGAGAGAATTAATAACTCTTTCCTCATATGTTCCCTTGCCTTGAAACTTTTCCCCCCACCAACCTGTTACAGAACCCCATTTAACTTGCAAAAATATCTGGAACACCGACAGGCAGAAAACGTAGCCAACTCCGTCTTAGATCTGACCTGGAGTAAAGAGTAAAGGCAAGACAACCAGATGCACTACTGACATTACCTGCAATTTTAAGATTGGGTTAGCCAATGCCGTGCTCTCCAGATGTTTTGGATCACAGTTCCCATCAACCCTAGCTAGTACGGTCAATGATAAGGGATGGTGGGAGCTGTAGCCAACAACATTTAGAGGGTACCATGTTGGCTACTACCAGGGACGCAGGTGGCGCTGTGGGTTAAAGCCTCAGCGCCTAGGACTTGCCGATCGAAAGGTCGGCGGTTCGAATCCCTGCGGCGGGGTGCGCTCCCGCTGCTCGGTCCCAGCGCCTGCCAACCTAGCAGTTCGAAAGCACCTCCGGGTGCAAGTAGATAAATAGGGACCGCTTACCAGCGGGAAGGTAAACGGCGTTTCCGTGTGCGGCTCTGGCTCGCCAGATGCAGCTTTGTCACACTGGCCACGTGACCCGGAAGTGTCTCCGGACAGCGCTGGCCCCTGGCCTCTTGAGTGAGATGGGCGCACAACCCCAGAGTCTGTCAAGACTGGCCCTTACGGGCAGGGGTACCTTTACCTTTACCTTTATGTTGGCTACTCCTGCTTTTAGAACAGCAACTTGAAGCACTTTTGCTTGAGCTTGCTTTTCCCTCCTCCCTCCCATTCCCTTCTCTTCACAAGCCATGTCATTTTTTTAGACCAGAGTCCCAAACTTGGGTCACCAGCTGTTTTTGGACCACAGTTCCCATCATCCTTGACCACTGGTCCTGCTAGCTAGGGATGATGGGAGTTGTAGTCCAGAAACAGCTGGAAGCCCAAGTTTGGGAAACTCTGTTTTAGACCGTGAGCCTTATGGCAGGGGCTGTCATAAAGCTGATTTTTGTAGGCCATTCTGAGATCCTTTCTAGATGAAGGATGTGATATAACAGCAGCAGGTGGGGAAAGTATTAGACATCTTTCCCTATTACTTTTCTACGGAGTTTGTTTGGCAGCATGTTTTGCAGGTCCTATCAAGCTAGCATTACATAACACTACGGTATGTTATTGCACATAGTTTTTGCTATTAAGGGCAAGGAGACATAATTAGCAAAGACCTCTAGATCAGAATAAAGGCAGAAACCTTAATTGCATTGATCATTTGGAACTCACTTCTGCAGTATGAGCTGAGATGAGCTGGAGAGGTGTGGGGAGCATTCATCACTCGAGTCCCTATTTTCAAGAGATCTTAATTAGCTTCACTAAAAAAAATATAATCTGTGTGAGTTGCCTAAATGGCAGCTGAGCTCACTGAAATTACAAGGGTGCTTTTGGGTTTTTTAAAGCAATTGAAACTCTGATCAGAATCATTTTTTAGCACATAACAGTGAGAGGCGATGGTTAGCTTAAGGGCAAGTGTATTATAACATATTTATGGGGCATAAATGCATGTTCACATAGTAATGGGAAATGATTAGAATAATAGTGGAACTAAATATAGTCGCACTTTGCATCTGTCCGTCCTCAAGTTTAGACTTCTTACTTCAAGTTTTCAAGATCTCAACTCAGATGTTGTTTTCTTCAATTTCCCTTCCTTTTTATGACCTTTTTTTCCTCCCGTTGCTGCCTTGATTTATGGTCATTTGTGTGATTGCATTGCTTTGCTTTATGGCAGTTTATGTCATTCTGGTCTTGTCATAAATGACTACCATAAAGTGAGGTAAAATATCATAAAACATTAGTGAGTCTCTGATATTCAAGGTTCCAGGGTACAAGCACTGACAGGTAGCAACCACTGAAGAACTGTGTTTTTCGAAGGCTGTATTATTAGAGCAACGCTGTTGGAGAGAGAGAGAGCACGCTTTGAAATGCCCAGATGGATAAAGGAAAAAATTGTGAACTGTGCAATTGGAGGGTGTCCTGCTATTGAATGTCACTATTTAGCAGGTGTTGAAGAAGCCTTGGGAAAGTTAGCTCAAAATTTCTCATCATCATCAATGTACGGTATTTCTTTTCTAAGATTTCTCACTTTTAGCATAAGCTCCCAGGACAGGTTACAACAACAGAATACAGTATATAGTGGTACCTCAGGTTAAGTCCTTAATTCGTTCCGGAGGTCCGTACTTAACCTGAAACTGTTCTTAACCTGAAGCACCACTTTAGCTAATGGGGCCTCCTGCTGCCACCGCGCCGCCGGAGCACAATTTCTGTTCTCATCCTGAAGCAAAGTTCTTAACCTGAAGCACTATTTCTGGGTTAGCAGAGTCTGTAACCTGAAGCGTATGTAACCTGAAGCGTATGTAACCTGAGGTACCACTGTACAAGTATAAAAATAAAAGACGTTATGATTGTAAAACATGTAAAACCATTCAAAGTGGAACAGAATAGTATATAGTCAACAAAACAGGTGGATCCCACAAAAACAGGATGAGGAAGAAAAGGAAAATTTCAGAAATTTCCACAGAAGATGTCCCCTGAGAAATTTTATTTTATTTTTTATAATATTTTTATTAGTTTTATAAAGTACAGAAAAAAGAATAAAGAACATGTTATAAAAGCCAAAAAGAAAAGTTACAAATTTTTCTTACCCTTTTTTCCAAATCTGTTGGACTTCCCCACATCCTCCCAACCCTGCATTCTCTGTGATACATAACGTCTGCAATTTGTTAACTTATTTCAATACTTATTGTATCTTCCTTTTTATCATGTTACCCAATTTCAAATGTTTTATAACCCAAATCATGTACATTTTCATTTTAACACAATAAAGTTGTTTCATTATTCTATCTCTGGCTCCTTGTACCTTAATTTCCATTTCTTGAATTTAACATTACTGAAGCTAGAATTTCCTAAAAGGTGCATTTTTTAACATTCATACAACTTATAATGTTTTTCCAAATAGTCTTTAAATTTTCTCCAATCTTCCTCAAATGTTTCTTCTCCCAAGTCTCGGATTCTGCCAGTCATTTCGGCCAGTTCCATATAATCCATCAACTGCGTGCGCCATTCCTCTAGTGTGGGTAAATCTTGTGTCTTCCAGTATTTTGCAATCAGAATCCTTGCTGCTGTAGTGGCATACATAAAAAAAGTTCTGTCCTTCTTAAACACTCTCCGGTCCACCATGCCCAGAAGGAAGGCCTCTGGTTTCTTAGGTAAGGTAAATCTCAGTACCTTTTTTAATTCATTATGAATCATTTCCCAGAAGGCCTTCACTTTCGGGCAGGTCCACCAGAGGTGAAAGAATGTCCCTTCCGCCTCTTTACATTTCCAGCATTTATTATCAGACAGGTGATATATCTTAGCAAGCTTGACTGGGGTCATGTACCACCGGTATATCATTTTCATAATGTTTTCCTTCAAGGCACTACATGCCGTAAATTTCATTCCGGTGTTCCATAACCTTTCCCAGTCTTCGAACATGATGTTATGCCCCAAATCCTGCGCCCACTTTATCATGGCGGATTTGACTGTCTCATCCTGAGTATTCCATTTAAGCAGCAGGTTATACATTCTCGAAAGTAGTTTACTTTTTGGTTCTAACAATTCTGTCTCTAGTTTCGATTTTTCCACCTGGAATCCAACCTTCTTGTCTACTTTAAAAACCTCTTGAATTTGTGCATAATGCAACCAATCTCGCACCTTGTTTTTTAGTTTTTCCAAGCTCTGCAACCTCCAATTGTCTCCAATCTTTTCAATAATTTCCCCATATTTAGGCCAATTGGCTTCCATATTAGGTCTCTTACGTGCCTTGGCCTCCACCGGTGAGAGCCACCTCGGAGTCTTACTCTCCAATAAGTCTTTATATTTTGTCCAGACCATTAAAATTGCTCTCCTGACAATGTGGTTTTTAAACAATTTGTGCACTTTAACCTTGTCATACCACAAATATGCATGCCACCCAAAAGCATTGTCAAACCCTTCCAGATCTAGGACATCAGTGTTTTCCAGTAAAATCCAATCTTTCAACCAGCAGAAGGCTGCAGCTTCGTAATATAACCTCAAGTCTGGCAGGGCAAATCCCCCTCTTTCTTTCGCATCAGTTAGTATCTTAAACTTTATTCGGGGCTTTTTGCCCTGCCAAACAAACTTAGAAATATCCCTCTGCCACTTTCCAAAGCATTCCACCTTGTCCACGACCTGTAGGGTCTGAAACAAAAATAACATTTTTGGCAATACATTCATCTTTATAGCCGCTATTCGGCCCAACAAGGAAAGTTTCAATCTTGACCATGTTTCCAAATCTCTTTTGATTTCTAACCAACATTTCTCGTAGTTATCCTTAAACAGATTCAAATTTTTGGAGGTCAGATACACCCCTAGGTATTTTACTTTTTTAACCACATTTAATTCTGTTTCTTTCACAAACTCATCTGTTTCTGTACTTGTCAAATTTTTTGCTATAACCTTAGTTTTTTGTTTGTTCAGCTTAAATCCTGCCACCCGACCAAAGTCCGAAATTAATTCTAACACTCTTTTAGTACTAGAGACAGGCTCCTGCAATGTTAATACCAGGTCATCTGCAAATGCTTTCAATTTATATTGTTTCACTCCGACCTCAATTCCCTGTACCAACCGGTCCTTTCTAATCATGTTCAATAGCACCTCCAGAACTGAAATAAACAATAGGGGGGATAGGGGGCACCCCTGCCGTGTCCCTTTTTCAATTTTAAACTCCTCTGTCACCACATTGTTTACTATCAATTTCGCTTTTTGTTCTGAGTATATTGCTTCTATTCCATTTTCAAACCCCCGCCCCACTCCCATCCCTTCCAAGTTTTTCTTCATAAACATCCAGGAAATATTGTCAAAGGCTTTCTCCGCATCAATAAAAATTAACACCGCTCTAGTGTTTAATTTTGTTTGTAGAAGTTCCAAAATATCGATGATGTTTCTTGTGTTGCCAAACAAATGCCTACCAGGGAGAAAGCCAGCCTGGTCCTTAAGGATCACTTCATTAAGCACTTTCTTAAACCTACTTGCCAAAATGTCTGCAAAAATTTTGTAATCCACATTTAGGAGTGAGATGGGGCGGTAGTTCTTCAGCTGAGTCTTTTCAGTTTCTAGTTTGGGTATCAATGTGATGAAGGCTTCTTTCCACGTTTCCGGTGCCTTCCTCCCCTCCATAATCTGGTTACAAACCTCCAACAAAGGCTGTATCAAATAGTCTTTCAAAACCTTATAATATTTGGAGGTAAGTCCGTCGGGGCCTGGAGATTTGCCTAGTTGTAGGTTCTGAATGGCACTTTCAATTTCATGCTGTGTAATATTACTATTCAGGGTTGTTCTCATTTCCTGAGGTATTTTCTGTAATCCATTGGTTTTAAGAAATTGGTCCACCTCCGAATCTTTCTGTGGCCCTTGTGAATAAAGTTCTTTGAAATATCTCTGGAAGCACTTTCTAATTTCCTCGGGTTTCTGAACCATTCTCCCATCAATTTCTAGATTTGTAACAGTATTAAGTTTTTGTCTCTTTTTCAACTGCCATGCTAGCAGTTTCCCACACTTATTTGCTGATTCAAAGGATCTTTGTTTCATTTGTTTAATTTTCCATTCCACCTCTTGATTTATCAATTTCAAATATTGTGCTTGGAAGAATTTCACTTCTCTCAGCACCTCCTTCGACTTTGGCCTAGATCTTAATTTTTTCTCTCCATCTCTTATTTTTTCCAATATCTTCTTCTTTTCATTCCAGAATTTTTTCTTGATCGTATTTTGTTGTATTAGAAACCCTCTCATAACTGCTTTACTTGCGTCCCAGATTATTCTTTTTTCCACAGTAGTATTTAAATTTATTTCAAAATAGTCCTTCAAAGTTTTTTGGGCCTTCTTAACAATTTTCTCGTCCCTTAATAAGGTGTCATTCATTTTCCATCTGAAGGGTCCGGTTGTATTTAGTCTCAATTCCATTTTCAAAGCATTATGGTCGGAGCAGGTTTTTGGGCAGATTTCCACCTTTCTAGTCTTGGGTGCCAGTCCTCTAGTTATCCATATTTGGTCGATTCGTGTCCATGTCAGATGAGCTTCAGAAAAGAAAGTCCCTTCTTTTCCTAGGGGGTTCTTAACCCTCCATATGTCAATCAAGTCCACATTGTCAGTCATTTCAAAAAAAGTTTTAGGTAGTCTGCCATCTTTCGTTATGTTAGCACTTTGCGACTTATCCATATTTACAGACACAACCCCATTCATGTCACCCATCATGATGATGTTGTTATAGTCTAAGTAGTCCAGCATAATCTCATGCAGCTTCTTGAAAAATTCCGATTTTCCTTCATTTGGGGCATAGATTCCTAATATCAGAAATTTTTCTCCTTGTGTCTGAATTTCAATCGCCAAAATTCTGCCGTGTTCATCTTTAAATAAGAATTTCGGTGACAGGCTCTCCTTTGCGTATATCACCACACCTCTTTTCTTCACTTTATCCGAAGAGATAAATTCTTGGCCTAGTCTTTTATTAATTAACACTTTTCTGTGGAGCCTTGTCACATGCGTTTCTTGCAGGCAAATAATGTCCAAATGTTCTTTTTTCAATATATGAAATACTTTTCTTCTTTTTTCCGGAGAATTTCCGCCATTTATATTCCAACTAAGAAGCTGCAGCGACATCCTGGTCCAATTAGTAGGTCTACAATGGTGGGTCTACAATGGGGTATCTAGGCTTCCCCCCGATCCCGGAGGTAGTAATGTTGGTCCAGATCCAGACGGTGTAGGCTTTGGAGATGGTCCCGGTGGTGGTGGAGGCCAAGAAGCTGCAGCTCCTTTCTGGAGGTCCTCCTCGTGGTCGTGTAAGAACTTCTGTTGGTCCTCCGGTGTTTTAATTCTTACTTTCCTTCCTTTGTAAGTAAATGATAGTCCTTGCGGAAACTCCCACCTATAAGGGATTGTGTTATATCTCAACAGTTTGGTCAAATCTGTATAAGTAGTCCTAAGGTCCAAAAGGTGTTTAGGTATGTCTCTGTAAATTTCAGCCTTTTTTCCTTCTATCTCCAAAGGTTTTTTAAAATGTAGGCCTAGTATCTTATCTCTTTCCTCTCTCGATCTCAAAATAACCAAACAGTCTCTGGACTTGTCCTTCTTTATCAATTTTCCCAGTCTAAAGGCAGTCACAATTTTAAAATCCTTATCTTCCTCTATCGCCCAGAATTTGGAGAACAAAAGTGTCAAAAATCCCTGTAGGTTTCCCTCCTCCAATTCTGGGATAGCCCTTAATCTGAGATTATTTTCCTTACTTTTCAATTCAACCAATGACAGGTAGGCTTGTTGTTCCCCTACCTGTCTTTTCAGAGGCCTTACTTCCCCCCTAATCTCATCAACCTTTTTGTTCGCCTGTTCTGCTTTTTGACAAGCTTCCACCGCAAGCTTATAATTTTCAGTAGTTGCCCCTTGTAATTTTTCAATTGCCTGGGTATGATGGGAAACTTGCTCAGATAATTTAGTAATAGAGGATGTAGCTTGGTCAATTTTTGATGATTGATTGTCCACTTTTTGATTTAAAATTCCAAGTTGTTCCAAGATTTGCTTCAGGACTATTTCAGATCCTCCAGTTGCCATATCTTCTGCAGCAGGCTCTGCAGCAGGCTCTTCAAATTCCACCTCCTGTGCTGTTAGCACAGTTGGAACGGATGATCTTCGTTGATGAGATAGGGTTGTTTGTACAAGTTGCCCTGGTTTCTTTTCTTTCTCTTTAGCTTTAGCTGCTCTTGTTCTCCCTGTACCACTCATTCCACACCTGCCTCTGTTCAAGGTCAAATTTTCTTTTGTTTCATAAGTTAGACAAAGTCCAGAGTGTAAACAATTTAACCACAGAGAGTCACAATAAAGTACAGTTCCCAGGCCTCTATATCTCCACAATCCTCTAGGTGGGGGTATTTCAAAGTTTCAAGGAAGGAGAGAACTCTTGTCCGCCATTGAAGTTCTTAAATTCCCTATGTTAAGTCTTTGATAATCCCAGAGCACAAAAGGAAGTTTCCACAGGCTTTCTCTGACTTAAAAAGAAGCCACAAGGTGTCAAGAAAGGTCCCAGCAACAATGTTTTAACGTTAATGTCTCAGTCTATGTATCAGTTAAGCTCCAATAACAGTATCAGCAGTTTGACAGCTCTCCTTTGCACACTGACAGCCCGATCGCTGGGTTGTCTCTTTTAACTCCACTTATCTCAAAATTAGGAAGAAGGTCCCAAAGATAAAATCCACAACCTTTACAAAAATTTCCTGCTTGTCTTTTCACTACAAAGTCTGTCAAGTACACCCTCGTTTTACTTTGACAGTCCCCTTTCAGCGCTTCAGCACTCTTCTGCGCAATTGCTTTAATCTGGTTAGCAGTGTCGGGAGACGGACTTCCTGTTACTCGCCTCCCGTTTTCAGCCGAATTTCAACCAAATTCCCAAAATTTCCGATGTTTAGCTCCCTTTACTCACGGGTATGTAACAGCCAATTTTGATGTTTTCAAGAAGAAAGGTCGGCGCTCATCAGCAGCAGCAGCAGCGCGGCTTTGCATCCACGAAAAGAGTGATGAACTCACAGCGCCGCTCCCCCTTTCGCGTTCCGGAGCCCCTTACGGAGCCCCTTCTTCGTTTCCGGGGGGGCTTTGGGCGCCCGCCGAGTCCCACGGCCGCAGGCTCGCTCTGCCTGCGGTTTTTCTTAACGGGTCTCCGCTTTGCCGTAGCGGACGACCCTTTTTCGCGGAGCCCCTCTTCACCAGGTAAAGAGGACCGCCATTGCTATTTTGCGCCGCCTCCGGAAGTCCTGTCCCCTGAGAAATTTTAGCAGAGGTCTAGTTTGTCCCCTCCCTGCCAGTTCTCCCACCTACCCATAAACAAATAAGATTATTTTTGAAAAGGGAACATGATATCGGTAGGAAGGAGGGTTTCTCAGAGGTAAGAGAGGCAACCGAAAATGCTGTTCTTTCTTCTTCTTTTTTTAAAAAATCAATTTATTTATTTGGTTTTTCAGATTAAAATTTTACAGTCACATATACAACATACAACACAGAAACTAGATTCTAAAGAATCTCCTGGACTTCCCTTATCCCTTTTGTGGGTCCGATTGTTAATCATTTCCTCCTGCATCTTTTATAATAATCCAAAGTTTTTACCTCTCCATTGTGTCCAGAATTCACCATTAAAGTAAACTACAAGTGTTATTCCAATCCTACTACTGATTTTAACTGTTTACAATGGTTTTTAAGATAAATTATAATTTTCCCCCATTTCTTATTAAAATTTTGATCTGCCTGATTTCTGATTTCTGGCCGAAAATGCTGCTCTCGAACAGTCTCAGGTCACTCAGTAGTGTCATTTACGTTGAAGGGCTTGCTAGACATTTCTGGCCTTCATAAAGTCCTCTCTGCTGCCAGATGTCCCGGGGTCTTCATCCTCTCAAGTGTCCTACTTTACAGAGGACAGTCCTATTTGCAGGCAGTCAGTCCTCTGTTGAAGGAAGTCCTCAATTCGAAGAGTTGTCCAGTTCAAACCTGATTTAAGGATAAAGATCCCCAAGAAGGGAGAGTCGAAGGGGCCTTGAAGATCCACAGTGAGCACCTAGACAGGCAGACTGAGCAGGCCTATGGGTCACCTGGGTACAGCCTTCCCAAATGTGGTGAGGTGTATTTCTGTGAATACTTTTATTGTAATTAGTTCTAGCATGTGCTTTTGTTGTTGTTTAGTCGTGTCCGACTCTTCATGACCCCATGGACCAGAGCACGCCAGGCACTCCTGTCTTCCACTGCCTCCCGCAGTTTGGTCAAACTCATGCTGGTAGCTTCGACAACACTGTCCAACCATCTCATCCTCTGTCATCCCCTTCTCCTTGTGCCCTCAATCTTTCCCAACATCAGGGTCTTTTCCAGGGAGTTTTCTCTTCTCATGAGGTGGCCAAAGTATTGGAGCCTCAGCTTCAGGATCTGTCCTTCCAGTGAGCACTCAGGGCTGATTTCCTTCAGAATGGAGAGGTTTGATCTTCTTGCAGTCCATGGGACTCTCAAGAGTCTCCTCCAACACCATAATTCAAAAGCATCAATTCTTCGGCGATCAGCCTTCTTTATGGTCCAGCTCTCACTTCCATACATCACTACTGGGAAAACCATAGCTTTAACTATATGGACCTTCTAGCATGTGCTAATGTCAAATCTGTATCCTCTTTTGGGGTGCTGCTTTCCTCTTCTGGGGTGATGTATAAGTGGCCAGTATATAAGGTTCTTCAAGATGGAGAATTGACAGGAGATGTTTCATCCATCAGGAGTCGGGTGTGTGTGTGTGTGGATGTACTTCCTTGAGCAAAACAAAGCAAAATCTCATGGGTTTTCCTAAGCGTTCTCCAGGAAAACAAAAACAAAAGCCCAGCACCTAATGGCAGCCACAGCAATGGCAGGAATTATATATGATAATGCACAGTCTCAGTATGGAGGCAGCCATGAATGGAATCAGCACAATCCCCATCAACTGCATACACTTTCCCACCGGAGATGATACTGGGACTGCAAAACTGGGCCACAATGAAGAGAGAGATAACAAGGCACTATGCTTGAGTTTACAAACATGTGCATGTTAGTTTTATGAATACCAACTAGTACATGTAATAAAATAATGTTATTTTGCGGCAATAAGTGTTGGGCAAATTGTCTGGAACTAATTATTCATGAGAATCCTGGGTCTTTATTGAAGGCTTGATTATAATTCCTGGATTGTGTATTTAGTACTGTGGCTCATAAGTAATGGGCTTTGTACACTGATTTGACTTTAGGGTAGCTTGTGAGCACTGGAAGACCCTTACTGCCATTGTCAGCTTTATTAATTATAAAGTCTCTCAAATTTGTGTGTGTGTATTCAACACAGCAGAACACTGATTCACCTATTGGAATATTTATCTATCATCTATCATCTATCTATCATCTATCTATCTATCTATCTATCTATCTATCTATCTATCTATCTATCTATCTATCTATCTATCATCTATCTATCTATCTATCAATCTATCTATCTCTATCTATCTATCTATCTATCTATCTATCTATCTATCTACTATCTATTATCTATCTATCAATCATCTATCTATCTATCTATCTATCTATCTATCTATCTATCTATCTATCATCTATCTATCTATCTATCATCTATCATCATCTATATCTAATTTATTATATATAAATATTTTCTTAAAGACTGGAATATCATTCTGCCCTTCCATATGTGTGCCATGGAAGAATTTTTTTCTTTTGGAGGTGGGGAGGTTCAACATCTCCCTGATCACCCCCTTCCTCCTTTCTCCCCACTGTCCCTATTTTGTTCAACATCCAGCCTGAATAAGTGTTATGGAGAACTCAAAATCTCACTATTTGTGACATTTTGCTTGGTCCTAATAAAGGCATCGCCCTACTGTGGCTTCTTAAAATGTCCAAAGGTAAAAATATCCCTGTGGCACCACACAAGACAGAATTAGACTGCAGAGATCCACTGACCTTCTCCAAAATGAAGAACCAGGTTTCTCGCCTTCCAGACATTTTGTTGCAGCATCAGCCAGTGACTGCAGATTCGGTTCACAGTTTTCCAGGAAACAGCCAAGCCTGTCACCGCTACACTTTTACCTGCCTATTCCCAATCCCTAGCCTGATGGAATCTGATAGGCACTTCATGAAAGAAAATGGGCAGTTCCTAGAATATCCAAGCAAAGACACAACCAAATCAGAACAATAAACGCTCTGTTTCTCCTAATTTACAGCACAGGTGAAACCAGGGAATCAATGGTCAGAGCAAGAAACTAACCTACTGATTCTTGCAAAAGAATATTGCATTAACTCTGCCCTCGGGTGTTCATGTTTATGTTCCCTGCTTTGTGTCAAGGAAAATATTATTATTTCCTTGGATGGCGGGTGGACGAGGTACACACCGAATGAGCACATTTAAGTCGCACAAATGCAGAATCCAGTGGCCAGTGTCTTACATAGGAAGTTGGTGTGTTCTGAGTTGGGCTATGGTTCCATCTAGTTCTGCATTATTGAGGCTGAACAGTTGTGGCTCTCCTTGATTTCAGACAGGACATTCCCAGTCCTACTTGGAGTTTATTGACCTCCAAAGCTTTGAAAACTTTCTCAGTGCACCCAAATCTTGCTGAAAGGCACAATGCAACCTTTTATGTAGATTATGGGTGGAATTCAATGTAGTACTTAGCGGTGTGTGAAGAATGAGGTCTATTTGTGGAATAGGACTGCTCCCCTTCCTACCCCAGTGTGCAACCCCACAAAACCTATTTTGGATTTTCCCCCAACCACTGCAGATTTAGGGGGTGCAGATGAGAGGGTTGAATAGTCTTGCTGTGCAAGTGGATCTTGTTCCAGGCACGAAACAGCTTAGCTGAATCCTGCCCTATATAAGCTTTTAGGATAAATTCCTCATATACACGTTTATCTTTGATTAGGTCCCATTGGGGCTTACTTCTGAAGAAAGGTGCACAGGATTTCATGGTTAATCTCTGAATGTACAATTAAAAGCCCATTGCAAAGCCATGCAAATGTCATCTCAAAATACAAAGAAAGTATGCCAGTGGAGAAGAGATGTGATTGAATGGGGGAAGGAAGAGGGGAGAGAATCGATCTTTCATATTTTACATCTGTCTTCAAATACAGAAAACAAAAAGTGGCTTTCTTTGGACAGCCACCCCATTTTTCAAGTGCCATGTCAAGTTCTGTTTTCCCCTCCTTTAAGGAAAAAAAAATGTCAAAGAAGATTCCCATCCATCATTTCTGATAGGGAGTATCCATCATTCTTGAAGCTGCATTGTTTTCAAGGTTGTCAGGGAGTGGACAGGAATCAAGAACCCATTCCACCACTGAAATGTTAAGGGTCATGTATTGCCCATCCAGAGAGGGGACAGATATCCCCATGGGGTGTGTATGGAGAAGACATTCTTCTTTGAAGTAATCTCAAAAACTAGAATGAGGATTCTAAGTCACATGCTTCAAGAGACCTCACTGCAGAGCTGAACTTGCCTGAGTCATGTTTCTTGCAAGTGTAGGGCATGTGAGAAGGGGAAAAAATCTCGTTGTTGCAATATAAATTTCTCCTCCTTGAGTCCTCCTCCTTTATTCACTCCTACAAGAGCTAATGATGGCCACTAACTTGGTTGGCTTTGAAAGAGGATTAGACAAAGTCACAGAGGATAAAGCTATAAATAGTTACTAACTCTGATGGCTATATTCTAGCTCCGCTCTTGGAGGCAGCAATGCTTCTGAATTGAAGTTGCTGGAAACTGCAGGTGGGGAGAGCACTTTTGCAATCAGGTGTTGCTTGTGGACTCCCCAGAAGTATCTGGTTTGCCCCTGTGAGAACAAAATGCCAGATGAGAAAGGCCTCTGGCAAGATGGGCAAGCCTTGGATTACCTTGGAAACCACCCACTAGAACATAAGAGCCAATGCTCTATTTAGCCCAGCATCATGTTCTCACTTTGGCCAACTAGATAACAACCACCACCACCACCACCACCACCACCACCACAACAACAACAAGTTATTATTTATACCCAGCCCACTCTGGGCAGCTCCCAACAGAATACAGTTGTACCTCTGCTTACGTATCCCTCTGGATACGTAAACTTCAGGTTGAGAACGCGGCAAACCCAGAAGTGTATACTTCCAGGTTTCACCACATGCATGTGCAGAAGTGCTCAATTGCGCCATGCACGTGCACAGAAGGGCGCCTCCAGTTACGATGTTTTTGGGATGCAGCCGGGCCTCCGGAACAGATCCTGTTTGTAACCGGAGATACCACTGTATTAAAAATGCGATAAAACATCAAACATTAAAAACTTCCCTAAACAGGACTGCCTTCAGGTGTCTTCTAAAAGTCAGGTAGTTGTTTATTTCTTTGACATCTGATGGGAGGGCGTTCCACAGGGTGGGTGCCACTACCGAGAAGGCCCTCTGTCTAGTTCCCTGTAACCTCATTTCTCACAGTGAGGGAACCATCAGAAGGCCCTTGGAGCTGGACCTTAGTGTCCGGCTGAACGATGGGGGTGGAGATGCTCCTTCAGGTATGCTGGGATTGGACAATTGGAATAGATGCCTGTGGGAAACCTGTGAGCAGGACCCGAGGACAAGAGCACCCTTCCACTCAATGGCTTCCAGCATTCATGCCTCTGACCGCTTGGAACTGACATCCCATAAATGTCATGTTATGCCAAATCCGTCATTTTGCGAACAGGCCTGAGCACTTTCTTCTTATGTGGTTTCTAGCAACTGGTGTTCAGAAGCATTACTGCTTCTGGCCATGTAAGCAGAGCCCAGTTGTCATGACTAGCAGCCATTGATAGCCTTGTCCTCCATGAACTTGTACAATCCTCTTTTAAAAGCATCCAAGTTGTTGCCCATCGCTGCATCTTGTGGGATCCTAAGTCCCATGACCTTCAGCAGAGTGTAGTCCCCATTGCCTTGTGCTGAAGGGAGATTCCTGTCAGTTTACCCTTTTCTCTTTTTTAACCACAGCCACGAATTATGACTGAGCCAAAGGAACATTTTCAGCTTAGCAGTCTTAGGGTGTCACATGGAGGATGCCAAGCAAGTAACATTGTTGTAGCTTAAGATGAAAGCAGTTTCATGCCGCCAAGTCTAAGTGATAAATAATGCCTTAGAATGCTGCCCCTTACAATTAGGCAGGCAGCCTAAAGAGTTAATAGAGCCTGCAATTATTGCTCCCTACAATCACAGGACTTTTTGAGACCCTGCACATTCAAATTAAAAGGAAAATGGCTCCCCATGCACAAGTAAGCATGATAAGTAAGTACAGCAAAGAGCAGGAGGATTTAATTGATTGAAATTATTATTAAATAATCAAGAATGTGATACAATGGTCTATCCAGATTCTTGCAGTTTTGACACCATAATTAGTGCAGTCGGGTCTGCCAGTAGTTTCATTCTAATGCATTACATGTTACGGAGAAGTTTCTTTAGCAGCAGAGCCGATAGACTGCAGAATGAAATGTGCTTAAAATTATTAACTGGAGAATGTGTGCATGATGACATCCACTCAGGAGACAAAACAAAGGCTTGGCTATGTGTAGGGATGTCCACTTTGGATCTGAAAAAAAATCTGAAGAGCCAGGCAAGACAGAGGCTAGGACATCTTGGGTGGCTGGTCTTCACATGGGTGGCTTGTCTCCAAGCTGACTCTACCATGCCACCATGTTGCTCTGACATCACCAACCCTGCTTCCCTTGGCTCAACGAACATGCAGAAATGCAGTTCACATGCCATACCATGTAAGACATGTCTAATCAGGTTTACCTTTCACCCCATTTCCTCTCCTTTGAGCTTCACCCTTGTGCAAATTAATTGAAACAAAGCATGTTTTCTGTGCCACATTGATCAGTCTGTCAAGCACCCACAAAAGAAGATATTTTGGGGGTGCTTCAGTTATTATGGTGTCGGAAGCTGGCAGCCAATAGAAGGAATGATGCGCTCGCCACAATATATTGAGGTTCTACGAAAGAGAGTTATTCCAGAGCTGGAAAAGAGGTATCCTGAGGGTACTGGGATTTTGCAGCAGGACATAGCCTCCTGCCACACATCGAAATTGGTGAAGAAATTCATGACAAAGCAGCAAATACAGTGGTACCTCGGGTTACATACGCTTCAGATTACATACGCTTCAGGTTACAGACTCCACTAACCCAGAAATAGTACCTCGGGTAAAGAACTTTGCTCCAGGATGAGAACAGAAATCATGCTCCGGCAGCGCAGCAGCAGCAGGAGGCCCCATTAGCTAAAGTGGTGCTTCAGGTTAAGAATGGATCTCCAGAACGAATTAAGTACTTAACCCGAGGTACCACTGTACTTGATTTGGCCAGGGAATTCCCTGGACGTACATCCCATTGAGAATTTGTGGGCTATATGCAAAGGTCGCCTCCGTGCTGTAGACTGTACGACTATGGAGAAGCTCATTCAGGCACTGATTCAAGTGTGGTCCAGGGATCCGAAAATCAACAGTGGCTGTTCGAAACTAGTAGACTCCATGCCAAACTGTGTTCAAATGCTGCTTAAAAATAGCGGAGGTCATATCCGTTACTCATGTATGTATATGTGAGTTTTGTACATGTATTTTTGAGTTTTGTACAATAAACTACTGTACTAAATTGATTGTTTGTTTCAATTAATTTGCACAAGGGTGTATATGTTCTTCCAAACAAGAAATCATATGAATATTCCTTAATAACTATTCCACCCTGATACAGATAGGTAGCCGTGTTGGTCTGCCATAGTCAAAACAAAAAAAATTTCTTCCAGTAGCACCTTAAAGACCAACTAAGTCAGTTCTTGGTATGAGCTTTCGTGTGCATGCACACTTCTTCAGATACTTCTTCAGATACAGGGTATCTGAAGAAGTGTGCATGCACACGAAAGCTCATACCAAGAACTGACTTAGTTGGTCTTTAAGGTGCTACTGGAAGAATTTTTTTTTATTCCACCCTGAGGTCACCTCTAATAGCATCTGGGGATTATTCTGTTTGTTTCCCCCAAATCCCATTTTGTAGTGATGTTTGAGGGTTAGTATGAAGTGATCGATCTATGGCCTGTTCATCGTATTAGCCAAGTAATTATTAATTATATTACTGTTATTATTTCTACTTGTAACCTTTCATGAATGTAAACATTCGAATGGGACCTGCATCTTAGTGGCAGCAGCATCATACAACCAGGAATCTTACTGTGTTAAATGCAATCTGGAATGAAAGGATATGAAAAATAATTGGATGAAAAACAAGAATTGGCATTCTTATCACCATTATTTGCATGAACTAGCAGAAAACCCTCAAGTTTTGGAAACGGAAAGGGAAAAAAATATATATCCAGTCCCTTCTCCTTTGCAACTTAAACTAATAAACGAACCAAGAAACGACAGCATTTCTGCAGCCTGCAATGTGGAGGGGGCTAGAGAGCTGATAATTTTATTGAGAGACCATCAGGAACAAGTGGAGTAAAAACTATTCTGATCACTTGAGAGGAGAGGTAAATTAATGGCAATGACATTGACCAGCCTGCAAACGATGTCCATTGATTATTTTAATTTTCTTTCTCTGCCACTCAGTTAAATGCCTATTGGTTTAGTCTTCAAGGTAAATAAAAGGTTATTTTCCTCATTTATTTTTTTTATTTTTTTTAAAAAAATAACTGGGCAATTGCATGACTGGATTGTGATCTAGGCATAGATTGTTGGGACAATTAAAACAAGAGCACCAAACTGGTCTGCTGGAGAAAATGCTGATAATCACTGAATGTGGAAATGTGTGAAGCAGAAATAATTAGAGCTGTGGCAAATATTTTCCAGATTTGATTTTCAGGCAGCAAATACAAATTTCATTGGAGTAGAATTCCTCCCCCACGCCACATTGTGTGGTTGCCCCCTGCCCCCATCCCTCTGCCTCCCCCGTCTCATTTCTGCCCATTGTTTCTCCTGAATGAAGTGGCTTGCTCCTGCCTGCATTAGTAATGTCATAGAATTGTAGAACTGCAAAGGGTCATCTAGCACAACTCTCTGCAATGCAGAAATCTCAACACACAGTCGCCCATCCAATTTGAAACCATACAGGACCCTGCTTAGCTTTGGAAATGTGCTAGCAGTTTTATAGGCCTTCACTCTCTCCACCCACAGCCCCAAAGCAAATACCAGTTTGAGAAGAGGCATCTTCTACTATATTTCAATGGATTGAGAAAATTTGGTCCATAGCTGCTATATATCTCAGCCTAGAAAGGTTGGCTCTGCGGCTCCATTAAGTCCTGCTACCCTCCCTGGCCAATTATTTGATTCCCCAACACATGGACACACACACAATTGTAAGAAGAGTCTATTGGATCAGGGCAATGGCCCATCCAATCCAGCTTCCTGTTCTCACGATGGTCAACAAGGTGCTGATGGAGAAGCCAAAAAGAGCAGAACCTGATAATGTTGTTACCTGCTTTGAGTGTTATTTTATGGTGGAAAGTCTGGCGAAAACAAGCAAACACACACATTGGAAGTATTTGAATTTTGGAACTAAATTTGCATGGGGATTGTGTTCTCCTATATTTGTTTCAGCTCCCGTGCATAATTGTTTTATCAAAGTAATTTTAATAGGTTTTCCATACATCTCTCAATTCCAGTGGCTTTCCTACACAATTTCTCCTCATATTTATATTGGTCTGTAAAGCTAACATATCCCATACACCTAGGATTTAAAATCAGCTGGCTGGTACATCAATGTATCTTCAAAAGCTTGAGGAAAAATGGTTCTCAAGCATACATTTGCTTTGCCAGCATTATGATTTGTTACCCATCTTGTGGGTTTTTAAACAGAGACCTGTACTTAGTCTTCAAATTAATGGCTCTGCAGTATATGTATGGGTAAAAACATTCAGTACAATGTACATAATAGTTGCATTTCTGTGATATACATACTTGGTAAAAGCTTTCCCATTTTCATCATTCAGACAGGTATAATCTAATAAATCGTGAATGGGAAATAGCAGAGGGATAAAGGGTTGGGGGAATAGTAGATTTTGAAGCAGGTTACACAAAAAGTCTTGAATATGTCCAGTTGTACTATATTTTTGATCATTTATCTGTGATCAGTTTGGTGCAGGAATATGCAAAATAGACTATCTCCCTAAATTCATGCAAGTAGCAAGGAGAAAAAAATGGGGTGCCAGAAAGAGATGGGGAGAGAGAAGAAGGTGTCAGAGAAAGGGGGAAAGGAATGGCAGAGGGGTCCTGTCCACTTTGGTTTTGGTCACGCCCATCTGTGGCTGCATCCTTGCCCACTGCCAGCATGCAACTCTGGACAAATTAGCCCCAAGGGAACGTTGCCCTCAACAGAAAAAAGGTTCCTCATTCATTTATTATACTGAGAACCCTGCCGCTTGTAATATCAGCAGTTATTCAGAATACAGAGAAATACCGTACAGGTATGGTCTGTATGACACCATAATCATTATGGGATAGTACTGAAATGAAATGTGTCACAAATGCAAAACCCCTTTTGAAATTTAGACACAAGTGAAACCTAAACAAACCCTACATTTTAAGTCTAGATGGTGAATCTTAGGGTAATATAGTTAAAAACCAAATTTCCAAGTTCAGCATGTTGGCATTTAGTGGATTGAACACCCCTAAATCCAACATTACCCACAATGCTTTTACATAGCTACCTAAGGCCTTGGTCCACCACGCTGGAGGGTTTGGAGCCAGTGTGGTGTTAAGAGCAGTGGAGTCGTAATCTGGTGAACCGGGTTCACGTCCCTGCTCCTCCATAAGGAGCTGCTGGGTGACCTTGAGCTAGTCACGCTTCTCTGAAGTCTCTGAGCCTCACTTACCTCAGAGAGTGTTTGTTGTGGGGGAGGAAGGGAAAGGAGATTGTTAGCCACTTTGAGACTCCTTAGGGTAGTGATAAAGCGGGATATCAAATCTATACTACTACTCCTCTTCTTCTTCTTCTTCTTCTTCTTCTTCTTCTTCTTCTTCTTCTTCTTCTTCTTCTGTCAGACAGAGGGATCCTTCCACCAGTGGGAAAGCTCCATTGCCATCAAGGTAGCCAAACCACCCTGAGAAAGCATAGATGGTACCCCTACTGGTATCCCCACTGGTTACAGCCAGCATAAAGCCCCAGTTCAGGTGCTCTGGAGGTGGCGAGGCAGCAGAGAAGAGGTGGAGCTGGGGTGGCCAAGGATCTCCTTGATCCTAAACTGGCCAAGCAAGCCACAAGTTTTAACTGGAGACCCTACACAGGCCTGTTTGCTGAGACAGTCTTGGAGTCCCAGAACAGAGAAGTGCATTCATCTGTCAGAGAAGCTCAGCTTCATATTGCAAGGAACAGTAGGTGCACATCAATTTCCTTTCACCCTGCTTATTTAGAATTTCTGGAAGAGAATGCTACATAGTTTCAAAGCCTGCTGCACTATCTACAAAAAATGTCCAATACCTTAAAGGGTGGTGACAAATTAATTGTTTTTAAAAATAAAAAATACCTAATTACTTTGGTGTAAGTAGGAACTGCATCAAATCCAGCTTTTTAAATTTAATCTTAGGACTATACAACTTGCGCACAGCAAATGGAAACTATTTATATTTCAAGTCCCACGTGATAGGATTATTATCTGGAAACCTGCTCATAAATGTTTTGGCAACTGACATCAAAAACTAACTTCAGAAATGGAAGACATCAGGATGAAAACTGTTCAGATCATGTTATTGATTAGCATCTTGTCTCATCTGGTAAAACTGTCTTTTGTAAGAGGCAACTTGTGATGCATAATCTCTCAACATTTCTGCAACACGTTTTGCTAATAATAAATGAACACCAACTGGCAATAGTTAGAAACAGAAAATACCTTTTCTTATCACCAGATCTGGCTCCGATGTAAAGCAAAAAATGTGACTCATATCACAGATTGAACCCATCCTATTCCTGCCTTCACAGAACTGAAATAGATATTTGTTCCTTTAAATATCTTAATGGCATAAGGTTTGTTTTAAATTAAATGGGCATATATCATTTGCGTTGCATAATCTAAAACTTAATAATTTCTAGATTAGCACATAATGGACAGTGAGATAATGGAAAAAGATTTAAAATTTTAAAGCATGTGGAGTATTAACTAGCAGTGGCGTAGCGTGGGTTATCAGCACCCGGGGCAAGGCAAGTAATTTGCGCCCCCTAACCCGGGGCAAGGCAAGTACAGTAATTTACTCTCCCAAGCAGCAGCAGCAGCGAGGCTTCTCTTTCCCCCGCGCTCTCCCGGAGCTGCCTCTTTTCTTTCCTTTTTTCCCTTTCTCCAAGGCTTTTCGCTTTCTCTCCTTAATTGATTCCCCCTCCACACCGCGGTGTTTCCTGGCTGCTTCCCCTCCTTCCCCTCTCTCTCCTCCTCGCTCTGCTTGCCTTGCCCTGCCCTGCCTGAGGGCGCCCTGAGGAGACTCCGCTCTCCTTTCTGACCAGGCGAGGTAGAAAAAAAGGGGGGAAAGTCTCTTCCCGCCCCCTCCCCAGACTCCCTGCTCGGTGCGGCCAGTGGAGAGAGAGCCGCAATTACCATACAGCTCCTCTCCCTCCACTTCGCCAAGCTGTCAAAGCCCGGCAGCAGCGGCAACGGCAGCAGCAGGCGCAGCCAGACCCCCGCCAGCCAGCCAGCCCGCCCGGCCGGCTTCCTCTCCTTTTTTTGCCTGCGGCAGAAGGCTTTGCTCTCCCCCTTCTGCGACCTCCTCGCCAAGCCGAGCGAGCGCGGGCTCCCTAACCCGTGGATTTTAGTAGGGGCAGAGAGCTGCTAGTGCGAGTGCGCCCCCCGCCCAAGTTGCGCCCGGTGCGGCCGGCACCCCTGGCACCCCCCACGCTACGCCACTGTTAACTAGACCCCTTATTAAAAATCAAATTGTCTCAAGTTGTAGTAAGGGACGGGTGAGTTTTTATTAACAAAGAGGAAACAAGTATTGGAAAAAGCTAATCCAAGTAGGTCCACCAACAGAACTTGCAGAATAGCAAAAGTATAACATCAATAGCACAACTCCACAATGGCAGCAGGCAACTGGGACTTCTATTTCACAAAGCATAAAGGAACAGGCCTTTTGGCTATAGAGCTACTGGAAATAGACACAAAAATGCAGAGGTGTGGCAATGAACATGAAAGTGTCCAGCATTTGGACCAATTAGTAGAAAACGCAGCAGATTTAACATTTATGCTAAAGTGTGCAGAGAAAGTAAGAAAATGCATATGCTGGCTGCAGAAACAGGCTTGCAAGGGAAAAAACCAGAAAGCTAGTTTTAGAAATGAGCAGGGCGAAACTCACAAAAGACTGGGTTTGTTCAGACAATCATATCCGGATTTATAACACTAAGATATGTATGGGCCTTTTTCACACCTGGAACCCCTTTGTTCCTTCCTTCATGCGAACCACAATTAAACCAGAAAGTCTCTAATTAACAGTAGCTTCTTATTTTGTGTTCGTTAAATGAACACAACAAACTTATGGCTATTAATTTCAATGGGTCTGCTACGCTGAGAACAGCTTAGTTGGATTAAAGCTGTGATTGCCAGACAGGGCCGTCTTAACCATAGACATTAGGGGTGCGGGGCAACTGGGCGCCAGGCTCTCAGAGGTGCCAGGCCGAGAGTCTAGGGCCTGAGAGTTGAAGTCCAGGGAAGAGCCTGCCTGTTGGAGCGCTGCGGCAGGCTCTTCTGCTGCAGGCGGCTTTGCGCCACGAGTTTGGGGGTGAGCGAGCCAGCGAGGTGCTGAGGCGGCCGGCCAGTTCCGCCTGCCTGCATGTCTGGGATTGGCATAGGGCTGTGGAGAGGCCCGCCCAGAGCGCGCTGCCCACCTAATAAGGCACCCAGCCTAGCGCTGTCGCCTTGTGCTCCTCTGTGCCCTACTCACCTGGGGCTGAGTGAGGCACTGAGGCTGCCTACCAGGTCTGCCCTGCCTTTGCGCCTCGATGCGCTATCCCCCCCAAGAGGTTGACAACTCTGGGCAACCTGGGGGGCGCCAGGCAGATTTTTGCACCCTGGCGCCGCATATGCTTAAGACAGCCCTGTTGCCAGAGGAGCCAAAATAGAGGAGGAGAGGAGAGTCTCTCTCCCCACTGCTCATTTCATGTGCCTCCAACATGCTTTCAACACCACTGATGAGCACAGATCTGCAACACCATGAAGGGAAAAGCTATTTGAGTTTGGGGGCACACAGGAAAAGCCTTAAGCACTCCCTCTGCCCCGCCCTTTCTTTGATGCAAAGCACCCCCTTCTAATGGTGATTTGTAAAAATGGAGGGGCAATCAGGGCTTCATTACATGGATACACTTTATTACTGCATGTATCACTACAGATGCCAGCTGTTTTTAATTGTATGACTATATTGTTGTATATGCTGAAGGGCAGGTAAGAAATCTTATACATACATATACGTTTGAAACAAAACTGGCAATTAATAGTAGCCTGGAACGATTATGCCCATGCACGCAGAGGATTGTGTTAACACCAACCATGGCTCCCTACAGTGCTTTACTTTGCCCTTATTTTGTTCCTGGTTTTCTGATAGGCAGACTATTTACATATTGCCAAAAGAGAGGAAATGTGTGGGTGTGTGGATGGTATTTGCATGGCAAGTGATATGTAGATGCAATTCATAGTGGCCAGTTCCGTCACACTGGGAGCTGACCCTAGGGGACGCTGCAACGATCACATAGTGAATTGAGCAGAGAAGAAGATGGGGTGTGTGCGCGCCAAATTTTGGCCTTGAACAGGGCACTGCCAAAATTTAAAAGATGAACTTTCGCCCCTGGTGTGTAATCTGTTGGAGAGTCTGATACGCAGGAACTAACTTTTGATGGGCTGCTTCAAAGCCCCTACTCTTTTCTTCGTATGGGCTATTTCCTTGGACTAGACAGCCCTTCAAGCAGGGCTTTTTGTGGGAGAAATTTCTTATTCTATTGCGTCTTACCAAGTGCCTTGAAAACATTTACATTCTCAAGCATAGGATATCTTGCTGGTGCCAAAAGTCTGCTCAACTATTAAGGGAGTGTAACAAAAGCCCAGCTAATATAATTTTCATTTTTATTTTTTTAAAAAACTTCTTTGGAGGAGAAGGGGAAAAAACCACCCATTTTTGTTTGTTTCCTTGGAACGGAAGAAATTTATGTAGAAATCCATTCTTCCCCAGGCTGCCTCCTTCATAAATCCATCAGCGATGAAAAAGTGCTCTTGACCTTTATCACCCCTTTTAATTTAGGCGTCTTGATATGCTTGTAGTCTCTTTTAACATCCACCGGGGTTTCCTTTTCACCTTAACATTCTTGTTTAATGGTTTCTGTACAATTAAGGAATTATGAAGGTGCACATCAATATGCCAGTGGCAAATTTATGATAGCTGTATATCAACAATGTTGCAAGTTTGTGCCACAAGTCTGATTTAAAATGATAGGAGTGCTTTACCCTTGCACTGATGGCATTACTTCATTACAGGTCAAAACAAAGGATCACTCATTTTGTAAAATAACAATTTAACAAAACCATTTTTCCTGCCCTTACACAGAGAGCTTTGAACAAAAGAGACCAATTTGGGAGGCGTAAATACGCTGTAATAGGTGCAAAATTCATTTCTTTTCTTTGGGGGTAGATTCCTTAGAGAGTTCTACATTCTAAATGTATATTGATTTTATAACACATTAAGTTTCATGTCTTCCCTCAATGGATTTTGGGAATTGTAGGTTGGTGCTTTTGCAGGGAGGCAGGTGTCCAATAGAGATTCCTAAAGACACTCCCTCAAAATCCATCACTTCCAAACTTTGGGAGGGATCACGAATGGGTATTAAATCAACCTGAAAGTAACCTGAAAGTTCAGGCATGCTCACAGTTTTCAGAGGATGAATTAGGGAATCCCAAGGGCATTTTCAGCACCAAACCAGGTAGTATTTAACTGAAGAAATTGCTGTTAGCATAACCACATGGAATACCAATTGGGAATCTGTTGAGTTTATGCATTGGATGTTAACGAGAGGCTGTTGTGACTGGTGATGCTCACTAACTAGCTGGTGCAGAGTGAAAACCAGCTGAGAGATACAGTGTGAATGCAAGCGGAGAAGAAGACTTTTACCTGGAAACAACAACTGCAGCGACAGTGGAGTACTGGACTGTTGCCCAAGAGATAATGGAAAGGTCATAAATTATAAAAAAGACAGAGGTGCATCATTGTTGTTTTTTATAAGTACAGTGGTACCTCGGGTTACATATGCTTCAGGTTACAGACTCCGCTAACCCAGAAATAGTACCTTGGGTTAAGAACTTTGCTTCAGGATGAGAACAGAAATTGTGCTCCGGCAGCGCAGCAGCAGCAGAAGGCCCCATTAGCTAAAGTGGTGCTTCAGGTTACGAACAGTTTCAGGTTAAGAACGGACCTTCGGAATGAATTAAGTACTTAACCCGAGGTACCACTGTACAGAACACATTGTTGATAACCTAAAGGTAAAAGTGAAGGATCATTTATGTAATAGCTTTGAGGCACAATGCCTATTTTAGGATTAAAGACCAGTCAGTAAAAGGGTTTCATTAGAAGGGTCTATACAGTAACCAAAAATGTGAAAGAGAAGTTAGCTGAAGACTAATCTAAAGATGGTATTGATAGCATACCCGCCAACATGTCAAAGGCAGAAGCCAGGATGTCATCTTCTGGGACGCCATCTTCCCATTTTCCTCTCACAAGAACACAGAGGCCATTTTGGGGAGCATGATACTACACAATTTCATGCCACTATCCCACCCTGGAAAAGTTCTTTTCCCAGGTACGAGATCGCAGCCCCAAAATAGTGCTTTTTCGAGAAGAAATCGCAAAGCGAAATGGCCGTCACGATATCCCGTAAGAAAAAACAGGATATCCCTATTTTTCCAGGACACTTGATGAGTACGTGATTCCTTCGATGCTTTTGCCTCTGTGAAACTCTGGTGGTGTCTCTTCCTTCCATGGAGGATAGAGAGGGATACATGATTGTGTGTACAAAGATTTATACCAGTTGTTCTCGTTTTTGCCAAGAAGGGAATGTGACCCTTGGGGTTAAGAAAGGCTTTCCATCCCCAAACTAGAGATGCTTCTGAAGCATGCATGAGCTATGAGACCTGGGGCAGATCTACACTCATGGTTTTTAATGTTAAGAAAGGGTTAAGAAATAGCTTTTGATAACATAAATGGACACATAGAATCATAGAATCAAAGAATCAAAGAGTTGGAAGAGACCACAAGGGCGATCGAGTCCAACCCCCTGCCAAGCAGGAAACACCATCAGAGCACTCCTGACATATGGTTGTCAAGCCTCTGCTTAAAGACCTCCAAAGAAGGAGACTCCACCACACTCCTTGGCAGCAAATTCCACTGTCGAACAGCTCTTACTGTCAGGAAGTTCTTCCTAATGTTTAGGTGGAATCTTCTTTCTTGTAGTTTGGATCCATTGCTCCGTGTCCGCTTCTCTGGAGCAGCAGAAAACAACCTTTCTCCCTCCTCTATGTGACATCCTTTTATATATTTGACGTTTTACGTTCATAATGAGTTATTACCTTGTCTTTTTATTGCTTAATTTTTAATTGTTTTATGCTGCTATATTGGTGAAACACTGCTCCTATGTCCCTATGTAGTGTTTTACCTTTTTAAAATGTTTACTGCATTCAAACTCCAACCTGCCTCCAATGGTATTTGAGGGACAGATAACAAAGGACACGGGGGGAGGGAGAATTAAAATGTGATACCAGACAGAGGAGCAAAGCAACCAGCAACCAGCAGCCGCCAAAAAACCCCAGCCTTCTAGAAAATGATGTGCCAAGGTATTACTTACATGTGATGGGGAAAAAACCAAGGTTACAAAATGTTTTAATTGACAAGTATACTCTGTGATGTTTTAGAATGACACATCTAATGTTGTTCTAATAGGGGGAAATAACGTTAAACAGGTCAGTGTAGATCCAGCCCCGGACAATAAAATGGCCGCCATTGCTCATGAAATGAATGCTTAAGCCCTGGTTATTCTCATGGATGAGACACAGTCCCTTTGCTTTCCGACCAGCTTTGCCTCAAAGTCTGTTCGCAGAAGTCTGGCATTGTTCTGCTGCAGCTGTGCTCTGGTCTTCATTTGATTTGATTTCATAATAAATTATTAAGTCTATTGACAGAGCAGCAAAAGAACTTGAGGGGATAGTGGGAAAGGAAAAGAAAGAAAGAAAAAGAGAGGGGAAAAAATCCCCCCTAAAAACAAAGGTCTGCTTTATTCAGGAAGAATATCCTCTCAACGACTTACCCGTCTATTTGTTTAGAAGAAGCCCAAGAGCTGTGGCAGTTTCCCTTTGCTGAGCTATTTGTGTTTCTGCAGAATTAGTAATTGGAGAGGGAGTGCCGTTAATTCCCATTTCCCCATTTAAAACTTATGGTTAGGTACTGCATCAAACTGAACAGAACGCATAGTTATGCTCAGTGACAGTCGGTTTACCCATTGCTCGATGGTCTTATTAAATTGAATTTTTAATGGGCTGTGTGGAACATGGTGAGATCTGAGGCACAGGCAGCTACTCCTGGAATCTATACAGTATTATTATTTCTTTCTCTCTCTCTCCTTCACTTGGGCATTTTGTTTTGGGGGTTTACTGTCTCCCCATCAGTTCCTGATCACACTCGATGCATTTATCAAAACACACACTGGACATTTAAAGCACATGACTTGCCTAAAAAGAACCCTGGGAACTGTAGCTTGTTAAGGGTGCAGGATTGGTAGCTCTGTGAGAGGATTCTTTGGGTAAGCCATGTGCATTAAATGCATGCAAGAAATGATTCAGTTTTGCAGTCTTCTGAAAACCGGTGAGTTCATCTTATTCAGGGACTCCAACTCCCATCAGCTCCAACAAACATGGCCAATGGACAGGGATGATGCAACTTGTAATCTGACAACATCTGGAGGGCACAAGGTTACCCTTCCTCTGGAGGAGCAGGGACGTAGCCTGGGGGTCCTCCTAGATTCTCTGCTGTTGCTCGAGACTCAGGTGGCCTCAGTGGTCCATCAGCTTTGGCAGGTGGTCCAGCAATGCCTCTATCTGGACAGGGATAGCCTAACTACTGTTGTCTATTTACAGATAGGTAGCCGTGTTGGTCTGCCATAGTCAAAACAAAACAAATTTCCTTCCAGTAGCACCTTAAGGACCAACTAAGTTATTTCTTGGTATGAGCTTTCGTGTGCATGCACACTTCTTCAGGGTATCTACTGGAAGGAAATTTGTTTTGTTTTTACTGTTGTTTTTACTGTTTGTTTTTACTGTTTGTTTTGTTTTGTTTTTACTGTTGTCTATGCTCTGATAACTTCAAGGTTAGATTACTGCAAAGCCTTATACATAGGGCTGCCTCTGAAGACAGTTCAGAAACTTCAGCTAGTGAAGAATTCAGCAGCCAGGTCGCTCACTGGAGCAAGACGGTTTGAGCATATTACACCGATTGTGGTCCAACTGCAGTTTTTGGGCCCAATTCAAAGTGCTGGTTTTGACCCATAAACCCTTAAATGGCTCAGGACCGCAATACCTTAAGGACAGTCTCTTCCCATATGAACCTACCCAGTCCCTGAGATCATCTTCAGAGGCCCTCCTTCGTGTGCCTCCTCCTCGACAGGTCCAGAGCAGGGGTAGGCTATCCCCAGGGAAGTTCACCTGGCGCCTTCATTATACACAGGCGCCAGGCAAAAACATTCCTTTTTAACCAGGCCTTTGGTTGATCTTGGTGGGACGCAGGTGGCGCTGTGGGTTAAAGCCTCAGCGCCTAGGACTTGCCGATCGAAAGGTCGCGGTTCGAATCCCTGCGGCGGGGTGCGCTTCCGCTGCTCGGTCCCAGCGCCTGCCAACCTAGCAGTTCGAAAGCACCTCCGGGTGCAGGTAGATAAATAGCGGGAAGGTAAACGGCGTTTCCGTGTGCGGCTCTGGCTCACCAGAGCAGCGATGTCACGCTGGCCACGTGACCCGGAAGTGTCTCCGGACAGCGCTGGCCCCCGGCCTCTTGAGTGAGATGGGCGCACAACCCCAGAGTCTGTCAAGACTGGCCCGTACGGCAGGGGTACCTTTACCTTTACCTTTGGTTGATCTTATTGACATCCAATACCCTTTGAGAATGTGGCTTGGGGGGGTATTGCTTTTGGATTGATTTTATGTGTTGTGGTGTTGTTGTGAACCGCCCTAAGACCACCAGGTATAGGGCAGTGTATAAGTTGAATAAATAACAACAACAACAATAATAAAGGTTGGGGAAGGGAACAGTATAGGTTGAAATTTTATCCCCTGTAAGTTCTTCCCCTTAATAATCATAATAATAAATTTTATTTATATCCCGCCCTCCCCAGCCGAAGCTGGGCTCAGGGCGGCTAACAACTCTTGGTGAGAGTTCATTGGCAAGGCTTTTGTGTATGCGTCTGGGTTCCTGAGAGCTCAGATCCAAACTTTTTTTTCAGTATAGGGCTCAGTTCCACAATATGTGAAGAAATAATGAGGACTTAGCCGCAGACTTCTGGGGTGTGGGGAAAAGGTTTTCAGCTTACAGAGCATCTCAAGGAATCCAATGTAGCACAGAGGAGATGGCTGCATAAAAATTGTTAGTACTTTCATATACTTCTCTTGTCTCCTCACAAAGGAAACATTTTAAAGGCTTTGCCCAAGTGAACCTGCTGCTGCTTATGGAAACAGGGAGATTCAACCTAAACTACTTCAGGTTCAAAGAAGGCATTGAAAGAAACACTTATTAAATACTTCAGCAGAAAAACTTCACTGAACTCCGTTTCCAGTTGGAAGCCATTACAAATTTGGTGACTGGTTTTCTATTTGAAAAAGTTATTAATCTACAGAGAGCCCATGATTATGTGTGAGATTTGTACTTGATATCATTTAATTTTGTTCCAATTATTCCCGTAAAAAAACAATTAAGAAAATGAATAATTATAAAAGTAAGGTCAACTCAATTTTCCCTAGTAATGTTTTTAGTTACTAGACTCATTATCACTAATTTCTTTCATAATCTTTGCCATCTAACCCCATTTGTTTCATTTATAAGTAGCGAAAAGTGAGCATCATGAAACTTCGGTAAAAACAAAGCAGCAAACCATGTCGTTCTTGTGATTTCCTGAGAAAGCAATTATCCCTTGTTAACCTTTATGGGAAGAACTCTTTGCATTATTCTTAATATAGTTATTAAATGCTTCAGACTGAAATCCCTCTCCTTCCATGTGTTATCACAATTTCTGAACGTTAAAACTAAATGGACTTTTAAAACTCCATTTTCTCAGGCTTAGTGGCAAAACTACTTGGCTTAGTCTGACATAACAGTGTAAAACGTGATGCACTGTGAGCATTAAACTGTTTTCGGCGGCCGGTCTGCGGGGAAGAAATTTCTACCAGCTGAAAGGAAGGCAGAAACTTCAGGTATATTTCAAGCATTTGCAGTACCGGAATTCTCTGTGACCTGCATTTCTACTGAACACACTTACTTGGGGAAAAGTGCCATTAAACTTCATGAGACTTATTTCTGAGTAAACAGGCATGTGACACATCACTCTGAAACCCACAGAGCAGGCTGCAAAGTTGTTCGTGGACAACTGGGCTGTGTTGAATTTTCATGGGATCTACCCCTTACAGTGAAAGGTGAGAATTGGTGTGTTTGCCCTTTAGTCTAAATGTGCAGAGCTCCCTGTGAAGAGATCAGTTGTTAAATCACTCTGTAAATTGTACCTCTGGTGAGGGGAATAGGGATCTTTTAGCAATGCTCAGAACCCTTAACAAACTATACTTCCCAGGACTGTTTAAAGTGATGTGATACTGCTTTAAATGTTTAGTGCAGATGGGGTATAGAATCGCAGAATCAATGGCTTACGAGGCAACCTCCTTGTCTAACTAGCCACTCAGTATGGGAAATCTAGAGCAGGGGTTGCCAACCATTTTTGGGACCAGGGGCACATTTGGCACACAGGGCGGGGGGGGGGACAAAGCAACACTCCTTAAAACAGGAGAACGATGAACACCTGGCTTCCCCGCACCCCAACCAAGAAGGGGCTAGTTTGTCTCCCTCCCTCATAACACTAGAATTTGCAGGTGTACAATGAAACTGAATGTTGGAAGATTCAGGGCAGATGAAAGAAAGAAAGGACTTCACATAGTGCATAGTTAAACCATGGAACTCACTCCCCCAGGAGGTCATGATTCAAATTCAGTACGTATGCCTCTGAATACAAGTTGCTGGAAATTGCAGGCGGCAGACTGCTGTTGCGTTCAGCTTCTGCTTACACGCTTTGTTGTTGTTGTTTAGTTGTTTAGTTGTGTCCGACTCTCCGTGACCCCATGGACCAGAGCACGCCAAGCACTCCTGTCTTCCACTGCCTCCCACAGTTTGGTCAAACTCATGCTGGTAGCTTTGAGAACATTGTCCAACCATCTTGTCCTCTGTCGTCCCCTTCTCCTTGTGCCCTCCATCTTTCCCAACATCGGGGTCTTTTCCAGGGAGTCTTCTCTTCTCATAAGGTGGCCAAAGTATTGGAGCTTGCTTGGACCCTGTGAGAACAGGATGCTGGACCAGAAGGGCCTGATCCAGCTGCTTCTATTTATTGCTTCATGCTAAACATACTGACTTTCTTCAGTCTCTTCTTATAGCACTTGTTTTCCATACCACTATGTTCATTGACCTTCCTGAACCCATTCCAGTTTGTCTATATATTGCTTAAAATGTGACATTCAGAACTGAGCACAGTATAATATGAGGTTGGGCTTGTACAGAATAAACTACTGTTGTTCAGTTATCTTTATCCTGCCCATCCTTAAAGAAGCAAGAGATGGCATACGTAAAACTCAGCTACTGTTAGCCTGTAAGCAGAAACTTTTCAAATAGTAGCACAAAAAGGTGCAAAACCTTCACGAGCATTGGCCCCCTGCCCACAGTTTTCATGTTAATCATATGCAAATTATGCTAATTGCATGCAAGTAAAATATGCATATGAATGGACACCCTTTGACTCATGCTGCATTTCCTCTGGGGATTTTAAGTACTGAGTAAGTTGCCTGCCCTATCGCCTGTATTCCGTCTGATAACTCTCCTCTTACCGTTCCCCCAAAAGACAGCAATATGCTATTAGAGCTGTATGTGTCCATAACCATTTATGAATTTTAAAAGGAGAAAAATAAATCCCTACAAGATCTGAGTCATATTGCCTGGGAATTCATCATATGCTGGCACATATTACTTGTGAATTTTATTCAGTTCATTTAAAATTACTTCTAACACATAGCAATCAAGTTTAAGGAGTGCAAAGAATTCAAATGATCACCAGGCATCCAAGATTTCTCTAGAGACAGCTTTCAAATCACCAGCAAGGTATACTTTCCGTTAGGAATTGTACATTTCCCCCCCCCCCCCAAAAAAAAATTTAGATGTAATGACTGCATGGGCCTCGAAACAAGACAGGCATACATGGGTTGTGAAATCAGTTGACTCATGCATCTTAAGGAGGGCAGATATTATTTTTATTGCCCTTTCGAATATGGCCAAACCTTTTTGAAGGGGGACAAATAATGCAGTCAAACTGTTGCTGCAATTTCAAACATGGGGTATTGTCGATTAGACCCTTAATGACTAAACTCAGCCTCTGCACAGGTGCTGAAAACTTAACAAGTTTATGAATACCTGTATGGAAGGGCTATTAATTCCTGTCTACAGTATGGCTTCTCCTAAGCCAGGGGTAGGGAATTTCCAGAGCCCATCAGCCCCAGCCAATATGGCCAATGGTCAAAAATAACAGGAATTGTAGTCCAACAACAACAACAACAATTTATTTTTTATACTCCGCACATCTGGCCACAAGTTTTCCTAGGCTGCGTTTTAATGGGACAGTGGACTGTTACTTCACTTTGTCTCAATGCAGCTCACCTGTGGTGTTGATTCAAAACAATCAGGAAAATATAAACAGCAAATACAGATCATCTATCAAACATACAGCATCCACACTGTAAGATTTGATAGAAGAAGTGTGCATTGTGATCTGTCATCAAGTTGCCATTTTCCATGCCAACCTCATACACACTGGATGAAAGGTTTTTTTTGGGGGGAGGCAGAAATAAACTTTATTGTGTAAGGACCTACCGGTAAATGCCCCCAGATCAAATGAGAATGAATGCTATTGTGCTCCACTGAGATGCTGACGTAGAAGCAGATCTGCTAGGCAGAAGGCAACTTGTGGCTACTTGCTGATCGCTGCAGATCGTAGTCTAATCTACACCATACATTTAATGCACTCTTATGCAACTTTAACAGGGAACTGTGCCTCTGTGAGAAGTCTCATCACCACTTTTCAGCTGGAGTTAACTCGTTAACTATTAGCAAAAGCAGGATCTGCACAGGAGTATCAGGCCTAATGAGCACAGCCATTCAGCTCCGGCAAGTCTTGCCCCCATGAAGCACAGGAAGGTCTCCTCACAGCTGCCTCTCCAGGGTTTTCCCCAAGCGATCTAAGACTGCGGTTCCATAAAGCTCACTTTTTCTCCACCCTTTTCCTGCCTCTCCTGGTCCTGAGAGGTGGGAGGGGGGCTTGCCTCAGAAGGAGAGGAAGACACCAGTGCCTCTTTCCCAGCCAGACTCATCTTTGCCTATTGGCTTCCCTCCTCTCCTGCTTCAGTCTCTGAGTCTGGACATCTCTTTGCCACA
Source organism: Podarcis gaigeae (assembly GCF_964106915.1). Lineage (NCBI taxonomy): Eukaryota > Metazoa > Chordata > Lepidosauria > Squamata > Lacertidae > Podarcis > Podarcis gaigeae. The sequence goes on along the minus strand of NC_139682.1, from coordinate 17,562,833 downwards.
GACTCTCCCAGCTCACTAGGTTCTGTTATCGCTTCAGCTTCCAACACCTCTTCCTCCCAGTCTTCTCTCTCTGACCACTCGTCGTCGTCCCACCACCAATCTCCTGGCTGTGAGTCTTCTTCCCTTGAGAGTCCCCCGGCTGGTTCCTCCTAACATACATCTGTGCCCAACCAGACACCCCTGCTCTAAAGTATGAATGTTAGGAGTGCCAAGGGCATGGGTAGGAAACTAAGGCGCGGGGGCTGGATTTGGTCCAATCACCTTCTAAATCCGGCCTGTGGACAATCCAAGAATCAGGTTTGTACCTGAGTAGAATGTGTGCTTTTATTTAAAATGCATCTCTGGGTTATTTGTGGGGCCTGCCTGGTGTTTTTACATGAGTAGAATGTGTCCTTTTATTTAAAATGCATCTCTGGGTTATTTGTGGGGTGTAGGAATTCGTTCATTATTATTTTCCCCCCAAAATATAATCTGGCCCTCCACAAAGTCTGAGGGACAGTGGACTGGCCCCCTGCTGAAAAAGTTTGCTGACCCCTGGCCAAGGGGGTGGGTGGGGTCAGACCTGGCCAGCACCATCTTGGTCATCTTGATTTCCTTCCACATGTGCAAAATACACGCCTGCCTGGAACGATAATCCTTGCTCAATGTGAATCTTTTGGTAGCATCTCATCAGCTACTGAAAAGCCCCGTCATTTTCTTTTTACAAAGGCTCTGTTTCAATCAGGACCAGCGTTGATTTATAACCAATAGCACTGTGTGGACTCAACAAGGAGAGATGGCAGACTAGTGAGAACAATAAGCTTGTTAATTTTTTTTTAACTAACAGTGCGTTGTTTAACTGTAATGACAGCAATAAAGCAAGAGATGTGAAGTTGATACAGTCACAACTGAATCGTAATGGATGAGATATTTACAGCAAAGCTGTTAAAACATTGAATAAAATATGGGGAACGAACAGGAGCAGATGTGGTTTTATTCTTCTGACTTGAAGCTTGTAAAGCAAGAGATTGTATGAGTAATAATCACAGGTTCTAGTTCACGGCGCATGAATAAATATTGATAGGGCCTTAGAGCTGAAACTTTCCAGATACAGAAATAACGTGAGAAAGCCCGCGCTTGCATTATGTATGACTAAGTTTAGACTTTTATGGCATCTGTGGCAGTATACATTTCAGATCATGCAGGTTAAATGCACATTTTTATGACAATGTTCCTAGGTAGAAAAATAATAATCACAAAGACTTTTAACAGAGGGTTGACTCAAAAGTTGCTCTAACAAGGGAGGAAATCTCACACTTTCCTTCTTCATGCTCCACTGGAATTGATGTGCAAATAGAGTTCCAGGGTCTTAAAAGGCCTCTTTGGAGCTTTTCCTCTCCTTTTTTTTGTCAGCGTATCTGCCATTAAATTAGGGGTGGCACTAGATTTGACCTGGTGGGCTGGATCCTTTTCTCTTCAAGCAAGGTTGACAGGTAGGTGGGACAATTCACCTGTCAGTTATCTGATGTTATAATGAAAGTTGGCTGTGGCTTGCAGGATGGGTGTAGTTGGCCTGAAATGGCCTTGCTGACCAAGTGGAGAGGCCTGGCTGGTCTCAGGCTCTTTGCAGGGATAAACCAGTAATGTGTAGTGGTTAAGGTACTGGACTATGACTGGGGAGAGACCTGGTCTCAAATCCCTACTCAGTTATGAAGCTCATGGGGTCATCTTTAGTAGGCTTTTTCTCTCTTTCAGTCTAACTTGTTCCACAGGATTCTTCTGAGTTTAAAATGGATTTTGGTGAGGGGCATGTAGGCTGCCCTGAGCCCCTTGTGAGCAGAGCTGGGGGGAAATGCAATAAAAATCAGGCTTCTCCAGGTAATTAGTGAATGCTTGCCTTTGTACAATAGCCCAACAACTCTTATTTCAAAGACAAAAAAGGAAGCTATTTATCAGCGATGTTAAGGAGGATGCTGACACACGCACTTCAGACCAGATGTGATTATCCTCTGGAAAAGGGGTCACCAACCTTATTGGACCAGTGGGCACATTTGACATTCAGATGTCATGGGTGCTAGTCACAAAATGGCTGCTGCGGAGTATGTGGCATAACATGAAATGGCTGCCATGATGATATGGTGTAACACAAAATGGCTGCCACATCTAAAATAGCAGAAAAAGACCTATTAAATGTAAAATGGAGCAAAGTTAGAAGAAAGTAGAACCAACTCCTCTCCCCAGACACTGGGATCAGCCTAAGCGGGCTTAGCCCTATCCCTATGGCAGATAAGAAAATGATTGAAATTTGCTGCTTGGCAACAAGCAAAGCTTTTTTCCTGGGGACCTGTTAAGGTTGCCTTTCACTCCTCACACTGAGTGACATGACTCCTATTATACCTATATTACCCTCCAGGGCTCCTTGCAATAACCAGGCCTTCCCTCCCCATGTTATAATGCAACCTCCTAAAATACTTATGGGTATTAGAATAAATACACCACAGTCTAAGGCAGTATGCCTCAATACCACAATTGGATAGATTGTGGTTGTGCTTATGTCCTGCTTGTGAGATCATTCTTGCCTTTCTCTTACTAGCCTCCTCTCTCTATTCCTTTCTCCATACTGATGCTCTCCTTATATGGTGTTGTAGCTAAGAATTGCAACATTTTGGAGACACCCTGTCTGGCTATCAGATAGACCATTCTGAGCTACAGATCAGCACAAATCTTTGCAAATTGATTTTGGGCAAGCCAATCTGGCCTGCAGTAATTTGTGGGTGCTTCAATCCAATTCAGGCAGAGTAAACATTGGCCCAAATCAGTCCAGTTCTGTTCATGATTCAAGCTTTGGGCAAATCTGGTGCACAAATCTACCACTTTCTCAGTATGCACCATTCAGCAATTGCTATTGGAGCTGCTATGACATGGCAGCCATGCAGACTCCCCACCTCTGCATTAATCAAGCTCAAGACACCAATGTATCATGCTTGGCAGGGTGTCAAAAATGTACCCTTTCTCCAAATGACCACACTGGTAGTTCATATGTATATATGCACATTTTGGAAATAATTACAAAATATAAACAGAAATACAGTGCATCTCACCAAAGTAGGGAAGACTCTGACCAGGTGCCTTATGTGGCTGCTCAGTCCACTCTCCAGGTACTAACTGTTGATGAACAACTTCAAGTTGTGGGCAACTCTCCCTGTTTTGAAGGTTCTTTATATTTAAACCAGCCTTGAACTCAACAGTCCTTCAAGGAAAGGACCATGTATGGTAAATAGACACAAGGCCACTATAAATCAATACTTTTTGCTGTGAATTTGCCTTACTTTTTTTTTCCAAAAAAGAAACTTTATATGGGTAGAAGTATAATAATAATATAATAATTTTATTATTTACCCTGCCCAACTGGCTGGGTTTCCCCAGCCACTCTGGGCGGCTCCCAACAGAATATAAAAAAGACTATAAAACATCAAACATTAAAAACCTCCCTAAACAGGGTTGCCTTCAGATGTCTTCTAAAAGTCAGATAATTGGTTATTGCCTTGACATCTGATGGGAGGGTGTTCCACAGAGAGGGCATCACTACTGAGAATGCCCTCTGCCTAGTTCCCTGTAACATCACTTCTCACAGTGAGGGAACCACCAGAAGGCCCTCGGAGCTGGACCTGAGTGTCCGGGCTGAATGGTGGAGGTGGAGACGCTAAGACTTAATAAGGCAGGTACATTTTGTTAAATCTTATCTGGAAGGAAATAGTATTATTACTGTACATGCAGCAGCAAGAGGGGAGAACAGTGTGATTTAATGCTAAACCATCCTATCCAATATTATCTTCCAGTAACTTTCTCCCCCCCTTCCTTGCCTTCCCCACATTGAAAAGCAACAGATATAACCTCCTCTTGACTTATAACTACCCTCAATTCTTCATTAATCATCACAGTCAAATAATCTCAACAAGAAAAATCTACTGCACCAAGCCTCATTTTCTTCATATTAAAATCTATCTCCAAGGATAATTTTTTTCTGGTTTCAAGCCGTGAAGCAGATTTGCACTGGAGCACATTTACATTTGGCTGGTCAGATGTTGCGAGCTGCGCTGTGCCGCTTAGTGCACAAAGAGCTAACAGTTCACATCTGGCCTGGGATGGAGATGGAGTTGTAATCAGACTAATTCATTAGGAGAGACAGATGCATCTGACAAAACAGAGAGGCGTCCCGATTTTCTCTGCTTTAATGGACCCGGCTTCATTTCTACTGCACTGATGACACAATGGGAGGGGCAGAAGTGTTATTTAAGAACAAGGAAAAAATGTCAGGGATTGGAATCTTTTCTATGTCAAAGACAGTGTTCCTGCAAGGGTGATCTGTTGGGGCCACATGTAGGAATAAGGGAGAAATTCATTTATTTATTTTTGCATTTAATGGCGGATCTTCCTAATTCACACTTTCTGAAACAAACCAAAACACAGCCCATTTTCGAAATCCACAATTCTCTAATTTTACAGTGTAGTTTTCTGGTGAAATAATGTGTCCAAAATATACCTATTGGGCACACAGTAGTGAAAATAGCATTTCATAATGCATTATTTAAAGGGAAATTGCTTTGCAAAAATGGGTATATAACGAAGAATTGCATACAAACGTGTATAGTAGGAGAAAATCATACTAAACTGCTGATGGATTTTAATGATTTAAGAAATCACAAACTTATGTGGAAATGTGAGAACTGAACTTAAGATTTGAAAAAATGAGGAGCTGAAAGAAACCCACATTGACAGATTCACCCACCCCTAGAAGTATGCTGCCATGAGGGGAAGGAATTGCTGCTGCTGCAACTGAATCATTCACAGGGGACACCATTGCCTCATATTTTGTCTGAGGTCCCCCTAGCGTCATGGAGCTAGCACCATGAAAAGCAGAATTCATAAGCTCAATTGTGCTTTTAAGTGCCGTGTGTTGTTAAATTTATTACCTGCCCTTCACCAGCAGTTCCCAGGATGGGTTACAACAATTTAAAATTCAGAAATCAAAACAGTTGAAACAGATTACCATCAGAGGAAGAGGGTGGACCCTGAAAACACATATCTCAGGTGTCAAAGACCAGGGTAAAGAGGGGCATCTTCAGCATTCACCAAAAGATGTATTGTGAAGATGCCAGACATACATCTGTATGTTTCTATTCTTAGATTTCCCGCTCCATGATTGCAGTCATGGGATTTTTGTCTATCACATGACGGTATATGTTTTGACTCCACAGAGTGGGAAGTGACAGACAGGATGTTTGTGTTACTGTGTTCCGTGAAGGGGGACTATTGTCCTTTGTTCTTGTTCCTCTTTGCTGTATGATGCTAGAGAGAGAGGGAGCCATGTTGCAGTGCTCCGTGTGTGTTTACATGTAAATAAAGTAGATTAGCCAAAATGCTGAGTTGCTGAGGTTACAGAAATTGCGCAAACTCTGCAGATCCCTAAGTGTGCCGATGTCTGTTGGCATCGGTCGCTGTGATGTTCAGGCCGAAGAAAGCTTTTGAAGCTCCCGAACGATCGACCAGGAGGGAGGGAACATGCCGGTCGGGCATGTGTCTCTGCCAGAGTCCTACTCAAGTGTAGGCTGAACTCCTGACATCTATGACAATGCTCCATGCTCTGTTATAGATCACCACATGTCAGGTTCTGCAAGAAGACACAAGTGGCTCAAGGTATGGCATGCCTCAACAGGAGTGAGAAGACCAATGCACTTGACATAACATGGAAAGCCAGGGTCACACTTTCACCTGCTGACAGCTCCATGACTGTCTCCATGAGTTCTGCTGGCACATAGTGCTATTAGATCAGGAAGCCATAGGTTTGAATCTCATTTCTGATAGGAATTGATTAGGTGGTCTTAGGCCAACCACTTTTTCAGGCTCCCCATTTGTAATACAGTGGTACCTCGGGTTACAGACACTTCAGGTTACAGACTCCGCTCACCCAGAAATAGTACCTTGGGTTAAGAACTTTGCTTCAGGATGAGAACAGAAATCGCATGGCGGCAGCAGGAGGCCCCATTAGCTAAAGTGGTATCTCAGGTTAAGAACAGTTTCAGGTTAAGAATGGACCTCCAGAATGAATTAAGTTCTTAACCAGAGGTACCACTGTATGGGGGATAATAATACTGATTTACCTTACAAAGGTGTTGAGAGGCTAATAAGTAGATAATGTGTGTGTGAACTACTTTGAATGCTCGAAACCAGTATATAAATATTAACAACTTGTTAATATTATCCTTCCTTCACTCACGCTAGTCATGTAGCAGAGCAGATTCCCCTCAATGCAGCAGGAAGCTAGTTTGCAGATTTGTTTGAATCTCTTTAGTTAAGCAATCCAGTCTGGCTTGATCAGACTGGGTTATTCCTGGTGTCCCCTTTGGTCCCCCTTAAAAGAATAAAGACATAAGAGTCTTTCCTTAAAAGTAACAAGACATTTACTCACATTCAGTTCACAGTATGATCTATGAAGGCAGATTTTAGCTTGTAGTTACAGAAGATAGTTTATCCCTTATGGGAATTGAGTCAATGTGCTGCTGGCTAAGAGCCAGCAGACAGCAAAACACATTAAGAGAACAGCATCATGAGAATAGAATGGCTACAGGAGAGCATCATGGCATCAAGAGAGAAAAATGGCTGCGTGACTCAGCCCTTTTATGGAGTCAGCCAGGGTCATGCCCATCTCCCTGGTCACATGCAGGGGGAGGACACTCCATACCAGTGGAACAGGAAGATATACTGACTGGAGTAACATCCCCCTGCCTGTGCCCACTCTAGGAAAACAAGGAATGTTGCATTTGACTGCTCCAATGGATTACACCCCACAGCCCTGACTTTTCCATTTTAATAACAAGACACAATGGCAGATGCGTTATGCAATCCTGGTGTGGCCACTGTGGTAGCAACATCTGTGTTTGCAGCATAAACAAGTGCCAGACTCTTTGCAGTTGGGACTCTGTTTGTCAAACAGGTTGGCTGTCCGGTTATAGTCGAACCAGATGATGATGATTTTTTTTTTAAAAAAAATCCTGGCTACCCTGATGCCGCCAGCAGGAACAGCTGCTTGAACAAAGCTTCCTTTGGCAGCTGCTCCATATGCAGGACTTAGCAAGCAAGAGGCGACAGAGTTTGTACATTCGATCAAGGTCTGACAGTTGCCCTCAACTTGTTTGAAATGCAGCTCTTGCTATTGCCACAAATATCTATGGGAATCATCATGTGGAAGTGTGAGGCATGAAATTGTGTGTGTGTGTGTGTTTGTGTAAAGGGGCCCCTGGCCGTTAGGTCCAGTCGTGGACGACTCTGGGGTTGCGGCGCTCATCTCACTTTACTGGCCGAGGGAGCTGGTGTACAGCTTCCGGGTCATGTGGCCAGCATGACTAAGCCACTTCTGGGGAACCAGAGCAGCGCATGGAAACACTGCTTACCTTCCCTCCGGAGCGGTATACCTATTTATCTACTTGCACTTTGATGCGCTTTCGAACTGCTAGGTTGGCAGGAGCAGGGACCGAGCAACAGGAGCTCACCCTGTCGCGCGGATTTGAACTGGCGACCTTCTGATCGGCAAGCCCTAGGTTCTGTGGTTTAGACCACAGCGCCACCCGTGTGTGTGTGTGTGTGTGTGTGTGTGTGTGTGTGTATCACTGCAATTATTCCACTAAATTATTTTAAACTGTGGAGTGTCCAGAACTCTTCCTGTTAAATGTCTGCTGTCAAAGCTGCAAGTGAGCCACTTTTTCCCCCCTGACTCTGACCTTTTTCATGTTCAACGCATGTCAGTATGTAAAATGAAAGGATGCCGCGAGGATGGTGGCTGCAGCAATCTGTCAGATTCCAAGATTCTGCCTTTCCTGGGAAATTCATATAATGGGGACAATTCCCTCCTTCACAGCCAGCAAAGGCAACGATGACGCCAACACTAACAAGCAACAACAAAGGTTGCATCTCCCCCCTGATCTCTTTTCCAGGACAGTGGTTGTTATGTCAGGTTCATTTTCCTTGAAACGCAAAGGGGAAGCATCAGAAGGAGAGACTTAAATGGTGCATGTGGTGAATGGTTGACTTGATGATGAAGTGTGAAATGGCCATTAAAGCACTGGCCGTTTATCCCTAATACTGCGCTCAGAATGGAGACCCTACACAAAATGAATTCAGCGGTTTCAGCTCAATACCTGCTGGACAAGAACCTATATATCACCAAAGTTTCAATTGGCGCATGCAATTTAACATCAGCAATGGCTCTAATTCAGGGGAAACAGGGAGAAGATTCCATGAAACAGCATGCAACATTAGAGAAATTGAAAAGTTTACTGAAAGAATAGGGGTTTTTTGTGTGCAGGGGGGAGGATTCAGAAAATATGTCTGTCTAGGTCTGCTTTGCCACCAATGCCCAGATCAATGCCAACCACTTTGCCCCTTCCATAGATTGCAGAGATAACCTTGTGATGCCCTACATATATTTATGGACTGCAACTCTCATCATCCCTGACGATTGGCATGTGAGCCTGGACTGATGGAAACTGCAGTCCAGTCTGGAGGGCACCACATTGCCTATCACAACTTCAGTGTAGTACCAGGTAGGGTAGATGGCAGGGAGGCCAACAGTAGGCAGCGCCAGAGCCAATGGCAGGCAGAGCCAGTAATTCTAGATTTGTCCCCATCTTCCTCCCTGCTGATTTCTGCATTGAAACTAGGGATGAAGACACCTCCACTGAACCAATTGCAGGATAAAGGCATCAGAGTTCTGTCTATCTTCATTGTGGTTTGAGATGCAAGCAGGCTGAATTGCATTCACTTTGCCACCAAATATTTTGAATAGTGAATTCTGGAAAAAAAGGTGGGGGGGAGGAAAGCAAACCAGTTAAAGCAGCAGAGCTGAAAGATGGAAACCAAGAACATTAGATACCATATTGCAAAGGAAAAACGAGTTAAATTGTCATGAAACTGAAAGGAAATCAATGTGACAACACTGGAGCCCCATTTCAATCTGTTGTTGACATTGTTTTTTGTAGTAATTTTCTCAAAATGTTAACAGTATTGAGTTTGCTTATTGATTCTATTATTTTTGACCTTGCATTAGTGTGGGCTAATCTTAGATGGCATAAAATTTCCTTTCACAGCTAAAATTATTATATGGCTCAAGGGGAAGAGGGTGGGAGAGGGGATTAACAATTGGGGTCATGGCCCCTTTAGGAATTTGATGTTTCTAACCATCGGCTGTGAGTTATTTTAACTTTGCCCACACTCCCATGCTGTTTACAGTCTCATTAAATAGTTTAAGGAGGGCCATCATACAAATAATCACCATATTGACCAAACAAGTGAGGCCACGATGGACTGAAAAACAAACAGCTGCAGGCAATGGCTCACACCTCCTTGGTGTGAGAATTAAGCATGCCACTACAGATGCAAATGCTAACATATTATTCACATGACAAGGCATGTAACTGCAAACACATATAAACAGCCGAGCTGTTGTATGAGTTCTGTGACCTGATAAATCACAATGATGGCTCCATGCATGCATTTTTTGCAATGAGTCCCAAAAAGAACTGAAAAACATAGCCTATGTATGTTTCACGGCACTTGTTCATATTTCCCCATTGTTATCCATGCTTCTCCCGCCATTCCTTTCATCTAACTGAAATATAGGTGTTAACTCATTGGGGCTCTTCTTTTTGTGGCACTGTGTAAATCGCCATGTGCATTGATGGAAAATTCATCATACTGGTTTGTATACACAACAGCGGTAAGTCACAGTCTCATCAACACAAGGATTTCCACTTACCTTCCCCCTGCATGCCCCCCAAAACTGTTTTAGGGGTTCCCCCAACCCTCTGGAGCAGATCTGGGAGAGGTCCAGTTGCTCAAACAGAAATCCTTGCACTGATGGGGTGAGGTAGTTCAGGGGTGGGAAACCTTTGACCCTCCAGATATTGCTGAACTGACACAGGTGGCATTGTGGGCTAAACCACAGAGCCTAGGACTTGCCAATCAGAAAGTTGGCGGTTTGAATCCCCGCGACAGGGTGAGCTCCCGTTGCTCGGTCCCTGCTCCTGCCAACCTAGCAGCTCGAAAGCACATCAAAGTGCAAGTAGATAAATAGGTACCGCTCCGGTGGGAAGGTAAACAGCGTTTCCGTGCGCTGCTCTGGTTTGCCAGAAGCAGCTTAGTCATGCTGGGCATATGACTCAGAATCTGTACGCCAGCTCCCTCGGCCAATAAAGCGAGATGAGCGCCGCAACCCCAGAGTCGGTCACGACTGGACCTAATGGTCCTAATGGACCTTAAGTCCCATCAGCCCTAGGAAAGGTGCATATATTGTCTCCATTTTCAATTCATAGTCTTTTTCACAGTTTGTTTATGCTTGGTGAGAGACACTTTTTTGTCATAGACAGTTGGGGGAGAGGAGGGAGAGAGACATGGGGTTATTGTTCAATGGCCACAAGTTATGGGAACTGTATTTCGGCAAGAACTGGAGGCCCAAAGGTTCCCAAAGCCTTTGTCCGTTGAATATTTCCCACTAACTGTAATTGTGGTGGGATGGGAAACCCACCTTCCTTTGATCTGTTCTCCCTAGTTTGGTCCTGGATATATTCACACATTTTCGCAAGTGTATAAGTCAGGGTTGTAGTGCTGGATCCCGTCATCAGCCGTGACATGTTGAGCATTGATGTCTTAAGATGGAACCTTCTGTGCAACAAGTGTGCTCTCCATTTCGGATTCCCCTTATTCAGAGGCTTACTGCCTCCCAACAGTGACGGCTGTTGTGGCTAGTAGTCATTCCCCATGCTGGCTGGGGTTGAGTCCAATAATACCTAGAGGACCACAGGTTTCCCAGCCCTGTCCCGTGTCAGCGTCAATATTTTTGTAGTACTATTTTCAGGCAGTCAAGTCATGTATCCATAGAAGTGACCAGAGGAGGAATGACCGCTGGGAGGAGCGCAGAGAGAATAAATGCCAGGGTGCATCTGCAGCAGCACAACCGGACACCTTCTTCTGCCCCAGCTGCAACAAAACATGTCTCTCCTGTAGGAGCTGTCCAACAGCTAGACCTCATCCCCAAAAGTGCACTCCTTCATTGTCTCCTGAGACAGACGGTTGCCAGAAACCTAATCAGATTAGGGAGTTTCAATGCTTGTGTGAAACACACACATTAATTAGTACCCCACATTTCTGTGATAAGCATCCTCAAGGCAGCTCTGATTTAATAAAATGAACAACAAATCACAACAAATAAAGGGATATCTTGTCTTCTGCCTGCAGTCCTCACACATCAAAAATCCCTACTCAAGCAAGCTCACTAGAGACCAAGAAACTGGGGTCATTGACAGCTACTTTGTCTCATCCCCCTTTCCTCCACTTGGCCCCATTACCTTGCTATTAACAGATGTCTGGGATATGCTGAAATTTAACCCATGAAACTATTTCTTGTTGTGAAGACCGGCAGTCAGAAAAGCTTCCTTTACAACATTTCTGCATGTCGGGGCTGTTCCAGGAGCTGGGCTAGTAAGAAAGGCGGAAACCTTGTAGACAAATAGCTTTGATTTTACTATCAAGAATAAATAGCTACCGGGGGAATGCGATTGCCCTGGGGAAAGGAGTTGAGAAAAAATTTGCCTGCAATATCCTGTAAGGCTTTTCCATTGCATAATTTATTATGCCATGCAAGGGACAATCATTTGTCTAAGTTTATACTGCCTCACCAAATAGGGATAAATGCCACAAGGCTGCGAAAGCGTGCTTGTGTGTGTTTGGGGAGGGGGACCAGATATTTGTAACCATTTTGCGTTACCTTGTGGATGCATTCAGAATGAGTGACACCAAGAGCCAGTTTGACACTGATCTGTTTTGTAAATCTGCAAATATTTTAAGGAAGGTATGAAGCTGAGAGAAGATGGAAAACACCTCTGAAGTTTCCGTCTTTGCCAAAGGTTGTCGTTCAGTGGTATGTACTTTGCGTGCAGTATGCTCCAAGTTCCGTCTCGGATTGACAGGGCTGGCAATGTCCTCTGTCTGAAACCCTGGAGACTTGCTGCTAGTCAGTAGTGGGCACTGAACTTGATGGACCTATGGTCTGATTCGCTATAAGGCAGTTTCCTATCTCTCTTATATCTTGTGAAATTTTGTTAGAAGTAAGCGGAATTTAACTTCATTTTTCAGGTTTAAGAAAAAAAAATTAAAAATAAAACAGCTTCCCTAAAGCTAGGAGATCATTATCTCTGTTGCTTACCTCTTTAGGTTAACAAAACTGGTGTGCTGAATCCCCTGGGTTGCAAAAGGAAATTTGACCAAGACAACCTGTCAACATTTGCATTTTTGCAGAAGTTCCTATTAAACTTCTAATTTATTGAAATAGAGGTGTGTGTGTGTGAGAGAGAGCAGTTATTATTATAAGCTCTTTGGAGCTTGGGTTCCTTGCAGGAAAAGCAGTTGTTAAGAGAGCTTGTGTCAGAGGAAGAATGCAGCTGATGTTCCATAGGAGATGTTCAGGGATCTATGGATGAATTTGAAAATCTACCAAGGAAGAAAGGGCTAGTAGGCTGGTGAAGCCTAATTTTTAGCAAGTGACGAGTCCACCAACCCTGCCCCAACATGCCCCTCTTGTTCCACTGTTTATCCATCCCCAGAGAAACACACACACAAGGGAGATTTATCGCTGGATGTTTTAAACCGCAACCTTCATTTTTGAAAGTGTGTATTTCCCTTGGAACTGAATAATTCCATTGAAAAGTCACAGGTGCCCTGGAGCTCTGCTTAGAAGATTACCTCAAGTTTCATTTCATAACCCGCTTGGAACTTGAGGCAGAGAATTTATTACAATAGGTCACAAGTGATATTTTTTGTCTGGTTTTCTCTGTTGTCGTCAGAGGTTCTAAAATTGTTGGATGAAACTAAAATATAAAATAATGATGATGGTAATTTTCTTTTTAAAAAACAACAGGCATGATAAGCTTCCATTGCTTGCATGGTGCAAAAAGAAATTCTGGTGCACAGCTTAAGCCAGATTTTTCAATATCAGGGAAGGAACAAATATATTTTACCATGCTAACACTCTGCCGTTATAATGTGAAAACAACTTTGCAATGCTGCTTCAATTCCTGTTATCAAGACATGCTGGCAGCTGTAGAAAATGAAGCAGAGTAATACTGAAAAATTAGAGCAAATCAAGGTTTTGCCTCATACAGGGATGGCCAAGCGAAAGCCCATCTGGTCTGCAAAGCAAACGCGTGGGGCATTTGGCAGCATGCAATAAAATAAATGCTGATAGGCTCAACATATAAATTTATCAAAAATATGTCTTGATCCAAGGCATACAAACAACATGGAGTGCCTTTGGCCTTCCCACCCAACTTGCTACCAATGCCCCTGGATGTCCACAGGGGGGCATAATGTCCAAATATAACCTATGCATGTAAAATCTGACATCTGCAGGACCACATCACCAGTTGGTTTCCAGTTTCTGATGTCTACATGCATTATATTTTATGCAAACATGTCATATTCCAGTATCTGGCAATGCCAGAGGTGGGGCAAGTGTATGCATACATGTGGGACAGATTGGGGAAAAATTTTCTAGATCCATTTCAGTCAGGGTTTAGGTCTGGTTTGGGCACAGAGGCTGCTGTATGATGACCACTGTTGAGGGACACAGGCGCAGTGTGTCCCTATTAATTCTCCTCGACCTCTCAGCGGTCTTTGATACCATTGACTATGTTATCCTTCTGCAGAGGCTGTTCCAGGGGTGGGTGAGTGGGTGTGGTACCACTTCGCTGTGGCTCCGGTTCTACATGGATGGAACTTTCCAGAAGGTGTTGCTTGGGGAGTATCCTTCAGCCCCATGGAGCCTTCAATGTGGGGTTCCTCAGGGTTCAATTTTATCCCCTATGCTGCTTAACATCTACATGAAACTGCTGAGTGGGGTTAGCCACAGGTTTGAAGTATGATCCTTGCAATATGCTGATGACACAAAGCTCTGCTTCTCCTTTACATCTGCAGGATATGCTGAACCACGGTCTTGCCTCAGTAATGGACTGGATGAAAGTCAACCAACTGAAGCTCAATCCAGACATGACTGAGGCACTGCCAGTGAGCAGTTCCCTAGACCAGATGGATGGGAGGTTGCCTGCTCTTGATGTGGTTACACACCTCAAGGTCCAGGTGCACAGCTTGAGGGTACTTATGGATCCCCTTGAAGCTCAGGTGGCCTCAGAGCCATGGTGTGGGTGCCCAAATGCCTAAGGATCCAACCCAATGCCTTATCTGCCAAAGTTGAGATGTTTGCTATGAGGTAGGTGAAAAACTTGTATACCAGGCAATTTGTCTGCAGGAAAAAATCCTCGCTCACCCCAGATATGGCAGCTGAGTATTCCGTAGCAAGGTCCTCACATTGGCCAGTCAGCTCACCTTCAGGCAAGACAGGTATAAACAGGGCAGGAGGGTGGGAAATCCAATGACGATCTGAGCAAAAGAGCCCAGGTGTGGCCTGAATTTATTAAGGATAGATGGACCTGGTTGCTGCTGGCCTGAAGCCATGACCCTGCCCGCCTGCTGTCTCCTGATTGACCTATTTGAAAAGGCTTTTTGTGAAAAAACCATGTGGCTGACAGGGAGGGTCCCAGCATTCCCCACCATGAATGAAATGACTTCAAGATTGGGGTGCAACCACACCAAGCAGCAAACTGCCGCCTCCCCAGATCCCTGGGTAAGTAACTATTCCCCCTGAGCTTTCCCCACAAAATCTCTCTCTTCAAAGCTGAATCAGAGCAAACATCAATTTGGGGTTTCCATGGATTGACGTTCAATTGAGCTTCAAAAGAGCAGTGAAAGCTCTGGAGAAAATAAAAGGGTGCTGCGACATGGAGCTTTAAATCGTGGGCCGTGCCTGGAAAGAGGAGAGGAAAGGTAAGTGTGAATAAGCTCTAACTGTACTGATTTAGACAAGATTGTTCATAAATCTAAACAAACAATCCAGTCAATTAATTGACTGGATTAGAGATAAATAATTGGCTAAAGTCCTTGAAATCTATTGACAGGCTGATTTGCCTGCTTTTAAGGTGGCGGGAAAATATAGAAAATGATTGGGCTTAACTCCGCAAAGCTAAACTTACATAGCTACATACAGTCATACCTCTTGTTATGCTTGCTTCATGTTACGTTTTTTCAGGTCATGTCCCACGGTGACCCAGAAGTACCTGAAAGGATTACTTCTGGGTTTTGCTGCTCGTGCATGCGCAGTAGCGCTAAATCGCGCTTCGTGCATGCGTACAAGCACCTGAGCAGATACGGTGCTTCAGGTTGCGGGCTTTTCACATTGCGAACATGTCTCTGGAACAGATCCCATTCGCAACCAGAGGTACCACTGTACTTAGAAGTACCGTAAGTACTCTCAAATATCTGTGCATAGGATTAAATAAGGACCGGCAAGATTATTTATTTATCTATTTATCGATCATTAAACTTATAAGTTGCTTTTCTTACAAAATGGCGGGGACTACAGAGCTGCATTCGGATGCCATGCCTGAAGTTGTCCACCTCTGATTTAATGATGCCATTTGCAGCCAAATGAATACTTAGGATCCCGTATCAGAAAACTGCTTAAGCACATCTAGGTAGATAAGTCTTCCTGATTTCAAGAGGATGCTTCCTACATGTTTTCAATGCTACACATATAGTTTCAACCTCAACCTGTCTGGGCATCTTGTATAGTTTAATGTTTGCCATTAAAATGTTTTGTGTAGCTGGATGAAGAACAGAGGAAAAGACACCAGGAGAAGGTCTGAAGAACTACCGAGCCAAATAATTTATTGAGCTGGAGTTTCTTTTCTTCTGACCTTGCTGAGATGAAGGTATTTTCAAAAGACCCTGCTTTGATAAGCAAACATTTTAGAATCCTGTGAGGCAGTTAATGAGGGATTTAAGGAATCAAAACACTCGGAAGTCATTACTGACTCTGTCGCAAGATTGTAGGAGCATTAAATTTTGAAAAGGCTCTAAAGTTAACTAGAGAGAATCTCAAAGCCCAAGTTATTAGGAGGGGTTTGGGCTGGATGTTTCATCACGGACCAAAACCAAATGTAAGATTACTCCGTCAGAATTTGGAAGTTTTAAATCAGTGAATTGCAGACTTTTTTTAATGCTCAAGTCAACTGTTTCCCACTTTGATTTGTCTGCCAAGGAATCCCTGCATATCTGCCCTGAAATCTTTGCATATTGTGTCCAAGGGCAACTACTGGATTGGACATAAACACCCATCCCAATTTTTCACCCCAATCGCAGGCAGCAAATTGCAGGCAGCTGTTTCTTTGAAGCTGGGAAGCTAAGGATATGGGTTTATTGAGCCCTACATTGGGATCCAAGTGGTTTTCATTGCAGTAGATATATTGACAGACATAATACAATCAGTGGCAGACATGGTGGTCGTGCAGGGACACTTGCCTGACCTCCAAGCAGCTGAGTCCCTGCTGCTTACTGAGAGAGACAAGGCAGTGGGGGGCAGTGCAAATCCACTTACCCCCACACCAACACTGATGGACCTGGAGACTCTGAACATGGCCTGGATGGACGTCCAGCTCCCTTTGGACCTGTGCATAGGCATGGCAGTGCACTCACCATTTCTGGCTTCACCACCCACCCTTCCTAGACTGCCATTATTTTTGCTGTGGACCAGGCATTCCAACTTGAATAAAATATCTGGGGTCCCAAGGTAAGCCCTGTTACACATAATCGATCACATGATGTGGTGCGCACACACACCACATGATGGCAATGCCCATCAACTTTAGGGGGGCCGAAGCAGCCCACTCAAATATTTTACTGGGGGAGGGTTGCAAAGAACCCTCAGCCTGTAGGATTTGGCTCCAATGCTCTGGACATTGTTGGTCACTGTTAAATGGGGAGGATTGTTGCCTTTGCAATAGCAAGGCTGTGGTGTGTCTCTGACTGTCTGCAGTCTCAATTCTGAGGGCACTGGGCAGAATCCAGAGCTTAGGAAGGAATCCCTACAGGGTGGTGCTGAAAAGCCTCTTCCCCCAGTTGAAGCCAGTAGCCACACAGGTTGCTAGCTGGATCTGCATGATCAGCCTGCACCATAGTCCAGAGACCTGCTTCTTGGCTACCCCAATGATTACCCAGCAGACAGGAAGTTGGGCCACCTGATGGACTGATCCTTGCCCTGTGCTGCACCCAACCAGGGATACGCTATTACCTACAAATCTGTGGTCATGTTTAACCCACACACTTGTCTCTGACTGGTCATTGCTCCCAGACAAGAAAAAACACAAATACCAAACACATGACTATGTCTGGTACACAATAGTAAATATTAATAATAAGTGACAATGATACTGTTTGGCCTGGTAAGTCGAAAGCTTTCTTAGCAATTGCGTTCATTAACACTCCTGCTATTACCAATATCTGATCAAGCTATGAGCAAAGGCGTAAGACAAAACTGATGGCTGTGTTAATGTTTAGTTTAACCCATTCGTGATAATATATTGGTGAGTATTCGTTCCAGCCAGGGTCTTTCTTCAGCTTTCCACCTGACTGCCTGATTTTGGATAAATATTTGCTTGCAGGTTTCTAAGAGTGAAAACCACATGGGCAACAGAACAGCCCAGTTTCCCCTTCGCACATCTCCCTTGAGTGCATTAGGAATGGCGCTGCTTCAGAAATGAGCCATTAATCAACTTTATTTGCCTTCGTTAATTGCCATACCTGAATGCACTGACAGTGGTAGTTAGGAGGGGAGTGAGACCTATAAAAATGTGGTTCTGTTTTGCACAAGCATTTGCACATCCCGGCCCTCAAAAAAATAAAATAAATAAAAACGCACAGCTCTTCATCTGCAAATTCTTACCTCTTGCATTTCTAGAAATAGTTACTAATTCATTATTGTCAGTGACATTTCCTGCACTTTCATGTGTTGCCCTAGCACTGCCTGTTTCCTCCATTTCATTATTATGAAACAGTTCGGCTGTGATAGACTGCTGATCCTCATCTTCATATTGATTAATTTCATTTCCACATACATCATCCTGTTTTTCAACAGCCTCAGCTCAGTCTTCTTAACAGTGAGTCATTTGCAAGACAGATTTTTCATTACCAGACTCATCTTCCGAATAGGAGGATAGCCAGGTATAGGGGTTCAATCCTGCATCCAGTTAAACTGGCATAAATGGGGAATGGAATGGAGTTCTTCCAGGTTTGCAGTGCATTGATGGACTAGGGGACTTCTTGCTTTCTTCCTTTGGCTGTGTTGCTCAAGGTATATGCCAGTCATACTGGGTTTGATCATTATCCACATCATTAAAATGCAATTTATTTGGGGGGATTAATTTGCAGATTAAACAAGCGCTGTTTTAATGCATTTATTTCTCAAGCATCTCAAAGTTGGCTAAATATATTTCTGCAGTGTGATTAAGTTTAAACACATTTATAAAAATGAAGCTGCTCATATTCCAGAAGGGATTCATAATTGTTCAGAGCAACATAACTTGCTCTATGGTAGCTGAAAGCCATTATCTCTCTCTTTCGCTCTATTTTTTTTTTTAAAAAAATAAATGTATAGTTTTTCTTCTATCCCACAAGTAGCTAGTGGGATGATTAGTGGTAAAGTACCTGTGCAGTTGGGAGGATTCCTGATTGTACGGAAATGTGCGTGAATTTTGTACACATGTAATCACTCTGCAGATGTTTTGCTGCAGAACTAGGCTTCAGCAATCCTCTCCATTTGTACTTTCAGTCTGCACAAAGGAATTGCTTGCACAGTCCTACAGCAAGGTTTCTTATGCATGGGATGAAGGAGCAATTCATTTGGCCTTCTTTTTGCAGAGGAACTGACCTAGTCCAACACTCCCAAACTTGCTCGCATATTGGAATACAACTCCCAATCAGACTGCATGCTATTCCAGACTTTGCAATGCATCTGAAGAAGTGTTCATGCACATGAAAGCTTATACCAAGAACAAACTTAGTTGGTCTCTAAGGTGCTACTGGATATATATATATATATATATATATATATATATATATATATACTGTGTCAGATCAATACGGCTACCTACCTGAATCCAGAATGCATTTTCAGTGTGCGAAAATACATTTTTAACTTAAGTCCATATTTTATGGCACATAAAAGATGCAAAAATCCACAATTTGCTGGTGAATGGATGAATTGTGTGGTTTTACATAAGTCCATTAAAAGTGCCCACAAAATATGCACAGATCCATGTACAATAGAAAAGAGCAGCAGACAAGGGGTTGGAATGAAAATGTCAGTGAGATCAAAATAGGATGTATTAGCTGCTTGGAATACCTCTTGCTCTTGATAGCAACACTCAGAATTGCTGCCATGCCACCCAAATTAATGCTGCACTGAGCAACTCCAAATTCTCACACGTGTGTGTGTGCAAAAGGTTGTGCCCCTTTGTACAGAGGTCTGTGGTTCTTATCGTTTTGTAAAAATAAAATAAAAAAATCTTGCACATCTGGGAGCACTGATTTATTACAGGCCGAGTCTGGCACACAGTTTGTGTGCAAAACAAAGCTTACCTTTCCTAAGTGGCATCTGTTACATTCATATGCGAGCTCCATTGTGAAAAGAGTACCACACGTCTGCTGTGTGATAAATTCACAATTGTGACAAATAAAGATTAAATTTGACAGAATTTAACAGCCTCTCTCTGCTCCAGCAAGCTGTGTTTGTAGCAGAAGAGTTTTTGCGCTGTGCGTGAATCAAAATAATGGACCTGGAAGAGCAGAGGGAAATTGCGAAATAGAATGGCAACCCCACAAAACCGTAGCCCCAGAGGAACCAAGAGAATTATCATGGAAAAAAAATATATTTTGGGTGCAGTGAGTTGTATCCAACTAAATCCTACACAGAAGAGACCCACTGCAATCAATGGCCATGTCCATTAACTCCAATAGTCTATTCTGGTTATAGTCAGGGCCGGCCAACCCATGAGGCAAGGTGAGGTGACCGCCTCAGGGAGCAGGATCCACAGGGGCAGCAGATTCTGATATCAATCTTTCTCTGCCCGCCTTTGTTTCTGATGCAGATCTTCTCTCACCCTGTTTTCCCTGGAAGGGAGGAGAATGTCATTTTAGCACCCACCTCAGGTGCCAAAATGTCTTGAGCCTATATTGGTCTAATCCGCTTGCTGGACGAACTCAGAGGCTGTTAAAGAGAAATGAAGGATTAGCATCGGAATGATTTATTGGAACTACCTGGACTAATTAAGGGAAGCAGTACAATCATGAGATCATCGCTCCTTGAACCTCAGAGCATGGGAAGCCAACCAAAGACTTATTATTTGGCATAAAATTTGGATTGTTTGATTATATTATAATTTGGTATGGTTTTAATGTGGTTTTTATTGGATTGTTAACATGGAAATTATAACAACAACAACAATAATAATAATAAAATGTTTTGAGCCAGTCAGGCTAAATTTGGATGGAACCTAGAAACCTGAAGGGCATTATTTAACTGGATTTAAAAAATAAATAAACAATCTTCCTTCACTACAGCTTATTTCATTGATTCTGTGTTTATATGCATTATTTCACTAAATGATTTGGGCTTACCCTTTTCCAGTATAAATGTTCCCATGAGTTCAGGACATCAGAAAAGTCTCTGCTGCATATTCTGCCACTTTTGGAAGTTCGGAAAACGGGGTTGTTTTGATAGAATCACACAGAATAGAAAATTCACTAGTTTGGGATAGCTAGCAGCCTACTTGAATCCACACATTGAGAAGACAAGGGTTCTGTTGCATCACACCAAATGCCCATCTGTTCCAGCTTCCTGTTCTCAGTGTCCAACTAGATAGAATCATAGAATCATAGAGTTGGAAGAAACCACAAGGGCCATCGAGTCCAACCCCCTTCCAAGCAGGACACCATCGGAGCACTCCTGACATATGGTTGTCAAGCCTCTGCTTAAAGACCTCCAAAGAAGGAGACTCCACCACACTCCTTGGCAGCAAATTCCACTGTTGAACAGCTCTTACTGTCAGGAAGTTCTTCCTAATGTTTAGGTGGAATCTTCTTTCTTGTAGTTTGGATCCATTGCTCCGTGTCCGCTTCTCTGGAGCAGCAGAAAACAACCTTTCTCCCTCCTCTATGTGACATCCTTTTATATATTTGAACATGGCTATCATATCACCCCTTAACCTCCTCTTCTCCAGGCTAAACATGCCCAGCTCCCTTAGCCGTTCCTCATAAGGCATCGTTTCCAGGCCTTTGACCATTTTGGTTGCCCTCCTCTGGACACGTTCCAGTTTGTCAGTGTCCTTCTTGAACTGTGGTGCCCAGAACTGAACACAGTGCTCCAGGTGAGGTCTGACCAGAGCAGAATACAGTGGCACTATTACTTCCCTTGATCTAGATGCTATACTCCTATTGATGCAGCCCAGGATTGCATTGGCTTTTTTAGCCTCCGCGTCACACTGTTGGCTCATGTCAAGTTTGTGGTCAACCAAGACTCCTAGATCCTTTTCACATGTACTGCTCTCAAGCCAGGTGTCACCCATCTTGTATTTGTGCCTCTCATTATTATTATTTTTTGCCCAAGTGCAATACTTTACATTTCTCCCTGTTAAAATTCATCTTGTTTGTTTTGGCCCAGTTCTCTAATCTGTCAAGGTCGTTTTGAAGTGTGATCCTGTCCTCTGGGGTGTTAGCCACCCCTCCCAGTTTGGTGTCATCTGCAAATTTGATCAGGATGCCCTTGAGTCCATCATCCAAGTCGTTGATAAAGATGTTGAATAAGACCGGGCCCAAGACAGAACCCTGTGGCACCCCACTAGTCACTCTTCTCCAGGATGAAGAGGAACCATTGATGAGCACCCTTTGGGTTCGGTCAGTCAGCCAGTTACAAATCCACTGAGTGGTAGCATAGTCAAGTCCGCATTTTACCAGCTTCTTTACAAGAATATCATGGGGCACCTTGTCAAATGCCTTGCTGAAATCAAGGTAGGCTACATCCACTGCATTCCCTTCATCTACCAGGGTTGTAATTCTGTCAAAAAACGAGTTCAGGTTAGTCTGACATGACTTATTTTTCATAAATCCATGCTGACTATTGGTGATCACAGCATTCCTTTCTAGGTGTTCACAGACTGTTTGCTTAATGATCTGCTCCAGAATCTTCCCTGGTATTGATGTCAGACTGACTGGGCGGTAATTATTTGGGTCCTCTCTTTTCCCCTTTTTGAAAATAGGGACAACATTTGCCCTCCTCCAGTCTGCCGGGACTTCGCCTGTTCTCCAGGAATTCTCAAAGATGACTGCCAGTGGTTCTGAGATCACATCTGCCAGTTCTTTTAATACTCTTGGATGCAGTTCATCTGGCCCTGGAGACTTGAATACATCTAGACTAGCCAAGTATTCTTGTACTATCTCCTTAGTTATTCTGGGCTGTGTTTCCTCTGCTGAATCATTTGCTCCAAATTCTTCAGGTCGGGCATTGTTTTCTTTATCGGAGAAGACTGAGGCAAAGAAGGCATTGAGGAGTTCAGCCCTTTCTGTGTCCCCTGTTTGCATTTCACCATCTTCTCCTCTGAGTGACCCCACTGTTTCTTTGTTCTTCCTTTTGCTACGAACATACCCATAAAAGCATTTTTTTGTTGCTTTTAACCTCTCTAGCAAGCCTGAGTTCATTCTGTGTTTTAGCTTTTCTGACTTTGTGTCTACACGTGCTGGCTATTTGTTTGAATTCCTCTTTGGTGGTTTCCCCCCTTTTCCATTTTTTGTACACATCCTTTTTTAATCTTAACTCAGTTAAAAGTTCTTTAGATAGCCACCCTGGCTTCTTTAGGCACCTTCCATGTTTCCTTCTCATTGGTATTGCCTGAAGTTGTGCTTTTACTATCTCTAGATATCTAGGCAACAAAGAGGACTTGAGGGCAACAGAGCTCTCTGCACATGTGGGCCAGAGCAACTGGTCTTCAGAGATGCACTGCATCTGATTTAATACACAGCTATCATGGCAGCCACATGTATTGTCTTACCAGCCAGTGTGGTGTAGTGGTTAAGAGCGGTAGACTCGTAATCTGGTGAACTGGGTTCACTTCCCTGCTCCTCCACATGCAGCTGCTGGGTGACCTTGGGCTAGTCACACTTCTCTGAAGTCTCTCAGCCTCACTCACCTCACAGAGTGTTTGTTGTGGGGGAGGAAGAAAAAGGAGAATGTTAGCTGCTTTGAGACTCCTTCGGGTAGTGATAAAACGGGATATCAAATTCTTCCATGAAGTTGTCTAACCCTCTTTTAAATCTTGTCAAAGTTGGTGGCCATCACACTATCTTGCGGTTTCAAATTCCATGCACTATGTGGAGTAGTTCATTTTCTCTATTCATCAGGCAGCAGGTCAAGGCAGCCTTGTTCCAGCATGCTTTTTCTGATGTTAGTTCTGTTTCTAGATGTTGCTGCTGTATAGGGAGTTCATGTTTCTCTGTTGCTGGTGTTGGATTTGCTGTCATTTTTTATTGCTTTAGTGCTGGGCTGTTGTTGTTTTTTTATTTAACTATTTTACTTGTAAGCTCTTCTGAGTTCTCTTTTGAGGATGGAAGATGCAGAATGCAAAAATTCTTATAAATAACTAAATAAATAAAGAGATAGACGGGTTCTGCTGTAGGAACATTTTCAGGAACACATGTGCATTTTTTATTTCAAGGCACGTCACTTGCAGGAATAACAGGGCAGTGACATTGCTGTGTGCAAAACAAATTCAAAGTAGGAAGTTTTGGAAATCTGTCTACAAAAATTAAATTACATAAACACTGTAGGAAGGAGTCCATATACTAGAAAACAGTTTAAGCTGCCAGGTACCTATGGACTGTAACTATTTTAGGGGAGAGATTCTAGTGCATATTGGAATTTTAAATACTCTGTTGCCATAGTGCAACAAATTTACTTTTAAAACAAGCGGACTATTTGCATTTAGGAAAGTGATAGGGAAATGCCAAAAATGGAATGAACTGATGATTGACAGGAAAATGCATGCACCCTCAAGCAAATCAGGATTAATGGCAATTGTCGTGTAATTGCAAAGCAGGATGAATACTCAATAAGCAGGCCACCTGGAAGATCCCCAAGTTAGTAAACTGATGAAAGCAGAGAGATTTAGGGGAGAACGAAGTAGACTTTTGCATTCTCTCCTTTAGCAACTGCCATATATTATAACACATGCCAGCACAAGTGGTTTTCATATTAACATTTTAACATTAGCATACAACAGCCAGTAAATCCATCATCCTATTGAAACTCATATTGGGCATTCTGATTTCATAGCTATATTTAGCAATAACGTGCTCCAAAAAGTTCAGGTGCAGATATTGTTTCCTGGGTTTCCTTCCTTCTCTCCCAGATTTACCACCGTTTCCTCCCCCCCCCCCCATAAAAATCATTTCACATTTAATTCATTTTGGGGAAACGTTTCCTCACATTTTGGATGCCACTTTGATCTTTGGAAGAAAATGTCTGGGCAAGGGGAATGCACACACACCAGTGATGACTGGTGACTCTGTTGCCTACAAATGTCCTTGTTGAGGTATCATTGCTTCTCCATACCACCAGTGGGTAGAGCTTCATGGAATGAATCTGTAATTGTTTGTTTGGTCCCTCCTCTCAACCACACTTCTCCCTCAGCTACCCACTTCCCATTGTGTATGCATGCACCCCTTCTTTTCTCAGTGCAAACCGATGGAGATGTTTGCTGAATTGCCACTGTCACTGGAATTTGGCAAGATACCGTATTTTTCACTCTATAAGATGCACCAGACCATAAGACGCACCTAGTTTTTAGAGGAGGAAAATAAGAAAAAAATATTCTGAATCCCAGAAGCCATAACAGCGAGAGGGATTGCTGCGCAGCGATCCCTCTTGCTGTTCTGGCTTCTGGGATAGCCATGCGAAGCCTCTTCAGGGCAGGGGGAGCCTTCATCCTGCTCCCCTGAAGAGGCTTTGCAAGGCTAAGCCAGAAGCTAAAACAGCAAGAGGGAGCGCTGCGCAGCAATCCCTCTCGCTTTTCTGGCTTCTGGGATTTCTGCGCAGCCTACATTCACTCCATAAGAAGCACACACATTTCCCCTTACTTTTTAGGAGGGAAAAAGTGCGTCTTATAGAGCGAAAAATACGGTAGTTTGCCAACTACCAAAGGCAGAGCAGCCGGTCTCCGAAATGTGACGTGTGTGCTTGTGTGTGAAGCTAAACAAATACAGGGCCAGGAAGGGAAACAGAAAGAGAGACTCAAAAGTAGGGTTGCCATACATCCAGGAAAATCCAGCCGTATCGCAAGCCATGTTGGCAATGTTGTTTTTTCCAACCCCGCCCCCAAATTAGCTCAAAAGAGCTCAACATTTGTGTCCGCATTAAGGATCTGAGATCAACATGAACAAGGGCTTTTATTTTTCTTTTGTATTTCCTGAACACACGTCCCAATTTCCTGTCAGCAAACATGCGCTAAGTGGCTAATTATATTTTGTGGCCTACGTTCTGAAGAGGGTGAGCTTTCTTTAGGAAGAGATTTCTGCACTGCCCTTCACCAAAAGTGCACACAGGGAGGCATACAAAAATAAAGTACTGTAATATAAAACTTAATAAACATAAGCAATAAAATAATTATCATAAATTACATGCTTAACAACATCTCCCCAATGACTTAATTACTTAGTCTCTAATAGCTTGTTGAAATACATATGTTTTTAACCTGGCACCAAACAGAATGTAAGGTTGTGGCAAGACACAGTTCAGTGAGGATGTCATTCCACAGATGTGGGGCCACCACCAAAAAGGCTTCTTCTTCTTTATTGGATTTATAACCCACTGTTGACCATAAGATCCCAGGGTGTGGATGAATATATCAATATAATAATTGAAAGAGATAAAATATCAATTAAAGCATCAGAAAAATAGTTCAATCATTTTCACTATGGTTCCAGCAACTAAATATTACAGTGATGCAGAAAGGCACTACATTTATATATTAGGACCCTGAGGAGATGACGCTGTGGTATACTTCTTTTCTTTTTTTTCCTTTTTTTTTAAAGCTTTTATTTTCAATGCAAAATCGTAACAAAAATTACAAACATTGAATCCAAAATATTACTATACAGACAAAAATCCCCGGCACATAAAAAACAAAACAAAACAAACAAACAAACAAAAGAAAAAAAAACAGAAAAAGAAAAAAAAGGGGGGCAAAGGAAACAAGATTAAACAAAAACGAAAAAACACACATCTACAAAGCAAAACCATATCAAAACATACATAAACATAAATTGACTTCCTTCCTTTGTTCTAAGACCTCCAAAGATATTTACTCTTACTGTATTGTTGTGTCTAATTAGATTACTTCCATCTTTATGCTTTTTTACATCATTTTTCTTGTTCTTTAACCCTGTAAAGCATCATTCATTACATACCAATATACTGACTCCAGAACAATGTTTTTTCATATACTCTTTAGCACAACCCCATTCTTTTAATAGTTTCTGGTCCGATTGTCCCCTTATGTAAGCTGTAAGTCTTGCCAGATTTATGTATTCACAAAATTTAATTTGCCAATCTTTCACTGATGGAATTTTTCTGCTTTTCCAGTTTTTAGCTATAAGCATCCTGGCAGCTGTTGTTGCATAAAGGAATATTTTCCTTTGATTTTCGGGGATATCATTTGTAATTAAACCTAAAAGGAATGCCTCCGGTTTTTTACTAAAAGATATTTTAAACATCCTTTTGAGTTCTTCATAGATTTCATTCCAGAATTGTTTAATGGGTCGGCATTCCCACCACATGTGGAACATTGTTCCTATTTCTTTTTTACATCTCCAACAGGTATTCGATTTTAATTTGTAAATTTTTGCCAATTTTACTGGAGTTAAGTACCATTGGTACACCATTTTCATAAAAATTTCTCTTATTGTATAACATGCCGTGAATTTGATGTCATATTTCCATAATTTCTCCCATTGATCCAGCCGAATTACATATCCTATATCACATGCCCATTTGATCATAACTTCTTTTATTTCTTCATCCTTTAATTCCCATTCCAATAATAAATTATACATTCTGGATATATATTTTTTTGAGTTTTGTAATAATACTTTTTGTAATTTTGATTCTTCTTTTTCAAATCCTATTACTTTATCCTGGTTAAATATTTGTGCAATTTGGTGATATTGAAGCCATGTGGTACAGTATTGGGTCACCTCGTCATATGGTCTTAGTTTTAATTGGCCCTGTTCTTCCTTTAGGAGCTGCTGGTAAGTTGCCATTCTTCCTGTAGTATTTTTCTTTTTAACTGATATTACTTCTAGCGGTGAGACCCACCATGGAGTTTTTGGTTCTAACAACCTTCTATGTCTCACCCAGACCTTGTATAATGCATTTCTAATTACATGGCTTAGAAATTCTTTATGGACTGCCACTTTGTTATAAATTAGATAGGCATGCCAACCATATCTGTTGTTCCATCCCTCCAAATCCAAAATGTCGCTGTTATCCAATTTGATCCAATCCTTGATCCAAGTAAAGCATGCTGCATCGTAATATAGTCTCAGGTCTGGGAGTCCAAAACCTCCCCGCTCTTTTATGTCAGTTAATAATTTATATTTGATCCGTGGCTTTTTGCCTTGCCATATAAATTTTGTTAAGTCCATTTTCCATTTCTTAAAACAATCATCTTTACCTATTATGGGAATCATTTGAAAAAGGAACAGAAGTTTTGGTAAGATATTCATTTTAATAGCCGAAATTCTACCCCAGAGTGTTAATTTCAGTCTTGTCCAAGTTTCCATTTCTCTTTTTGTTTCTTCCCAATTTTTTTTATAATTATCTTCAAACAAATTTATATTTTTCATTGTTATTTGTATGCCTAAATATTTCACTTTTTTTACAATTTGTAATCCAAATTTTTCTACCAGTTCCTTTTTCTCTTGATCTCCCATATTTTTTACCATTAGTTTCGTTTTTTGCTTTGGGTATACTTCTTTTCTTCAGCTTCTCAGCCTAGAGCTACCTTTAAAAAGTGCCCAGAACCTTCTAGACCTAAACGCTTGTTGAAATTTACAGAAAGAAAATGTAGCATGTAGATGGCTGAGATGGTTTTTTTTTTAACCACATAGATCCATTTGCATCGGCTCCCAGTTTGTTTCCATATCTAATTCACAGCCTAGTTCTTACCACTAAAGCTTTAAATTCGTGCTGTGCTGAAAATTTCTCAAGCACCTTTTTTTTAAAAAAGACACTCCACATCAATTAATGAGAAAAGAAAATGAATTAAAAAATGATCAAAGGGGAGAGAAAGTTTCAGTGAAATTCTAATTTGTGGGATGTGGGGCTTTGTCTTTACTTTAAATTCCAAGGGGAGGGGTCATATCCCTCATTCTACACGCAATCTGACCAGTGGATCCCTCCCCATATTATCCTCCCAACAACCCTGTGAGGTAGGTTAGGCTGAGTGGAGATTTGAACTTTGGTGTTCCAGGTCCTAGGGGAAGACATCATGAGGTAACTCATCCCATTAGGCTTTTTCAGATCAGGAAATGCAGGCAGTTTGGGAGGTTACAGAGTACTGGAGAAATGATCCATGGAAGGAAAAACACACACATACCACCCTCATAAACAAGGGTTGTTTTTCAGCCAAAACTTGATGGAACTCAGTCCTGGCACCTCTCAGGTAGGTGCTGCTGGTGAACCTCCAAGTGTCCCTATTTTCCAGGGACATCCCTGATTTAGAGAAGCCACCCTAGTTTCTGATTTGATCCTGAAATGTCCCACTTTTCTTTAGGATTTCCCTATTTTCATTGGAGAAATGTTGGAGGGTATGGAGTTATCCAACCCCCGAGCTGTTTGAAGGCAATCCTGTATAGGGAAGTGTGTGTTTTTAAAATGTTTAATTATGTTTTTATATATGTTGGAGGCTGCCCAGAGTGGCTGGGGCTACCCAGAGAGATGGGTAGGGAATACAGCAAATAGTAAAATTATCACAATGGAATGGGACATCCCTTTTTTCATCAGAGAAATGTTGGAGGGTATGCCATTGCCATTCTAAGAGAATGAGGGAGATGTTCATGGTGAGTGCTATTTCTAGAAAAATAGCACTGTTCATAACAACGAGGTAAGCTCAAATCAGCACACCCATAGAAATCCCAAATAAATTCTAAAGTGCCCTCAGAATGAGGCTAAATGTAAGTCTAGCATCAGTTTTGCAGACATAAATGGAAACACAGATACAGATTTTCTCCAAGTACTTTCTTGGAACTTCCTCGTATTCCTTGCTTTAAAATTTGCTGCCACATTATGAATCAAACAGTCTTTAATCCTCAGAGAAAGCATTTGGGGGAGATGGATGGGCTTGGGGAGTAGAACTGCTGTCTGTGGACCTGAGACTCACTCTGCATTTTTGTGACTTTGCAACGCCATCTCATTTCTTAAAGCCGCTCATGAGTCATTCGTTAGCGCGCACACAATGGTTATCAGATGCCACAGGAGCATGAAAAATTTCCAGTCTAATAACCACCATCGTAACTGTCACCTCTTTATGATGTGCAAGAGGATACACACACAGGATTGCCAGCTTTTCTTCCGCACAAAATATGACACCCCTCTCCTGGGAACGCCATTTCTCATCAAGCTGTCCTCCCCAGGAGTTAACACAGTGCAGCTCAGACAGGTACGCCCTTCCTACATGTAAACCTGCACACCTGCCTGCCCCTGTCTTGAGGAAGTTTGGAGACTGAATGGAGTGTGCTATTTCCATCCTTCCTTTGAAGTTAGACATGAAAAAAAAAATACCACCAGAGAAACTAGGAAGGTCCATTCTCCTGCAATGCCTTTTGCTGCGTACAGACCTGATATTCAAAGAACATTTAGAACACATTCCTTCCTGCAAGAATCCTGAGAATAGTACCCCTCACAGGACTACAACCATCAGCACTCTCACCAAACAATAGCTCCCAGGATTAATTTTGGGGGGAGGGGATGTATGGGGTGTACTGAGTACATCTCAATACTGAAAGTAGCATAATTATTGGGGTGTAATTTGGAGTCTGTCCCCACTTTATCAGCAGCTAATTTTTAGCAAAGGACATATTTTGAATCAAATAAAGGGCTGGAGGCTGGCTTTTTAACCTCCTCTTATCCTAGCTGAACAGAAATTGCCACTGTCATTTACAGTAAGGCTGAGACCTACACAGGGGTTAGGCCCTGGGCAAATGGAGATCAGCAGCTGAGTTGCATAATAAGCAGAGGTTTCTATTGGTTGAGAAAGAAAAATACCAGGTATAATAAAAAGAATTTCTGGATGCCAGGTTTGGAGCAAGTACTCTTTGGTGAGAGAACCCCAGAAGAGATTTATAATTATAAAGTATGCAGCAAAGTAAAGCGTGGAAATAGACCTTTAAAATATCCCCTTCTAAGTTGCTTCTGAAGTTCCCCTCTTACCATAGCATAGAAAGAGACCACACATTTGGTCAGTTTAAAATAGTTTACTTACAAACTCTGCAAGGGCCAGATTCATGTGCTTTTCCATTCAGCAGTCAGAAAACACAGGCAGTATAACTTAGGTTCCAATGTGGTGTGGGTTTCTAAATTATATAGAAATGAAAAGATGGTTTGCTTATGCCACGTGGTCTAAGCTTGGATCATCCGACTTAGACCTCCTTACTGCTAGGGTTCACATAGTGGAATAAAAGAAAAAAGAATTTGATCACCCTTCCTTCCTCCCAAGGCAAGGGGGAGTGGCCTAGCTAAGCCTTGCAGAACAGCTTTAAATTTCAAATTTATTTATTTACGGCTATTAGCCCATAAAATATGTACAAACCTAAAAGCACAGAAACATAAAAACCAATACATCTAACAACAGAAGGGGAACACCACGATGCAAGGGTGGGTCATTGAGCAGTGACAAATAACAGCTTGGGGCCCGGAAAAATCCAAGGGACGGTTCACAGAAAAAGGAGAACTGGAGACGAGATCCGTCATGCACTCTCATCATAACTGTCCGATTAGTTTTTGTTGTTGATGTTGTTTTTTGGTGGTTTTTGTGTGTGAGATAACCGCATTCAGGAATCTCGCCACCTGCAGAGTTACAGAAGGATCTGTATCCTGCAAAAGCAGTGCGGCATGTGACTCAACAGGCCTGCCAACCAAGCGCAGTAAAGCAGGACCCAGGAATTTAGTCCTGGCTATGCTATGTAAGGGACAGTTGAACATTATATGTGGAAGAGATTCAACTGTTTTCCCGTCACACTCGCATAGCGGAGACACCAAACCCTTGGAAAATCTGTGGCTCAGCAGGTTCGATGGAAAAACATTGAACCTTGCACGAATAAATGCAAGTCGGTGTGGTACAGATGAAAGAGATGACATATATGATGGAAGGCCAAGTGGTGGGGTTATTCCATGATACCTGGGGGAGCAGACACCCCCACCCCTGGAGAGGTTGTGTTGATTTTCAATGTCTGCTAATCTTTGCTCGATAAGGCTTTTGGCTGAGCGTAGGTTCATCTTTAAGGAGTCTGCTGGGGAAATTCCGATGCTCAGAAGTTTGGCATGGATTTTTCCTACCCACGGATTAACAAAGTCATCCCGCCAGAGGCACTGAAAGAGGTAATGGTCGGGAAGCCTATGCCAGCTGGACAGCCAGTAGCCAAAGACTCGCTTCCAGATGACAGTCTCCAATGATGCAGTCCTTAGCTCCAGATGTATGGCTGCATTGCTCACACACATAGGGAGTTTCAGGAGGCGACGGAGAAACTGATTCTGCAATGTCCCCAGCGATGTTAAATTGGACCCTGGGGCCCAGAGTGGGGCAGCATAACAGAGGGTGGAAACCACTTTTGCGTGGTACACCTTCAATGCAGAAGGGATGTGGGAGGCTCCGTCGACCGCAAAAAATTGGAGTAGAGTGTAAAGTATTGTTTTCCCTTTGTTCAGTAAATACTGTATCTGTGGCTTCCAGCTTAGGTTGTAGTGAAAAAAGACTCCCAGGTATTTAAATTTGAAAACCTGTTCTAATTGGACTCCATCTAACTTCCAGCTGTAAGTTTTCCGAGACCTGGTAAAGACCAGTATTTTAGATTTTCCATGATTAATTGTCAGATGGTTGAGTTTGCAATAAGCCGCAAAAATCTTTAGAGCTCTGCATAAACCGACTCTAGTGTAGGAAAGGATCGCTGCATCGTCAGCATATAGGAGCAGAGGGCAGCGAAAATCAGCTAGGCGGGGGGCATGAATGTTGGCTTGAGACTCACTCAGAAAGAGCTTCATGTCGCTAATAAACAAGTTGAAGAGGAGTGGGGCCAAAATGCAGCCTTGGCGCACTCCTCTATTTATTGGGACCTCATTGGATAGGTTTCCCGCCGGTGTGAGTCTCACTCTAGCCGACGACCCGTGGTGTAATTGGGTTATAAGCCATAACAGCCTTCTATCTATGCCCCATCTCTCTAATTTCTTCCATAGACAGTTTCTTGGGATACTGTCGAAGGCGGCCTTTAAGTCTATGAAAGCGACACATAGGCGCCCCCGACTCGGGGCAGAATATTTTCTGGCAAGATGATACATAATTACCATATGGTCCGTGGTCGAATAATTGTTCCTAAAGCCCGCTTGCTCATGGCCAATCAAATTTGAGTCGTATGCCCAATGGGACAGCTTAGACAGCAAAAATTTTGCATAGATTTTCCCGATGATAGACAAAAGGCTGATGTTCCGGTAGTTCTCTGGGTCAGCAGGGGGACCCTTTTTATGGACTGGTACGATCACGGCCTCCTTCCATGACCTAGGGATAAGCCCCGTAGAATTAATTGCATCAAAGACTTTGGCCAGAATTTCAGCCCACCACCTCGGTTGCGCAACAATAGCCTCAGCAGGGACTAGATCCGGCCCAGGGGCTTTGCCCGTTTTCAGATCTAGTATCAAGTCCATTATCAGCTCTGGGTCGGTAGAGGGCCACAAAGGTAGATGGTCGGCTCGGAATTCCGTGGATGAGTTGGATTCCTCTGCCAAAGAGAAATATTTACTCAAGAATTGTTCCCATGTGGGCGCAGGGATAATCGCCAGTGGGTACTTCCTTCCTCTTTTGTTTATCAGAGCCCAAAATTCCTGTGGTCTGCGGGATCTAGAGGCCGCAATCAAGGCTCGCCAACGCTTTTGGTACCATTCGCGTTTGGCCAGCTTTAAAGTCTGTTTGTATGCTCTTTTGGCTTGTAAATAGGAGGGTGGTAGAGCCTGGGCATTAGAGTTTTTGTATTCATTATAAATAGAATGAAGAAGGGATCTTGCTTGTTTGCAAGAGGTGTTAAACCAAGGGGCCCCAGTACTGCAATGCGCCACTTTCGCCTTTTGAGGAGGTGATGTAAAAAAAGTGGTAAGGTTTGTTATAAGAAGGTTAAAAAGTTTCAAAACCGAATTGAAGTCTTGTAAATCAGTAGTTACTTGAGGTAGATAGGCAATGATTTCCCTATGAAAAAATTCCTGGTATTTTTGGGCCACAGCCTCCGACCATTTGATCCCTCTTATTTTGGTCGATGATGAGGTTTCCAGAAGGACTGAGTGTTTATAGTCCTTCTGGCACCGGAACAATGACAAAGTGGTCACTATTGGAAGGTGATCACTGAAATGTTGGTTTTCAACTTGGAAGGAAAGTACATTAACGGCCAAATTTGCAGAGATCAAGAAGTAATCGATAACACTGTTAGATGCTAGTCCCAGGTGAGTGAACTCCCCCGGTATGTCGGGGGGGAAGGTGCCGTTCAAGAAGACTAGATTCAGGCGAATGGCCATTTGGTAAAGGGTCACTCCTGCTTTGTTTACTCTGTTGTCCTTTGAAGTTCTAATTCTGGCATGTTCCAAGTCAAAGTTGTCCAAGCATGGGGGAGTCCACCATTTGGACTTGGTTAGTAGGTCCCAGTTTGTGGCAATACGAGCATTAAAGTCTCCCCCAATTAAGGAGTACGAGTTAGGGCATTTGGTATGACATGACAATAGGTGATTTTCAAATGATTCCCATCTCCAATCAAGATCAGGTGCAGAGCCTTCAGGGGGGAGATAGGCATTAGTAATTAGTAATGAGGACTTCCCTTCTGCGATCAGTCCAGATAGAGCAAAAGGCGGGGAAGCCCGTACCAGAGTGAATTTGGCGTGAAGTTGGAGTGAGATCCCAATCAAAAGACCCCCTTTGGGGCGACCACCTTTCAAGGAAGGGGAGGCCGGAAGTGTTAGAAGATCAAAGCCGTCTATGGTAATCTCTTCCTCATCCCATGTTTCTTGGAATAGAATGATATTAAATGAATTTATATACTTCCTGAATTCGGGATCTGATTTCTTGGTTCTCCAACCAGCAATGTTCCAGCTAAGTATTGATAATGTCAGATCCTTGTGCTGTCCCGGTAATTGTCACTTTAAAATATCCCCTTCTAAGTTGCTTCTGAAGTTCCCCTCTTACCATAGCATAGAAAGAGACCACACATTTGGTCAGTTTAAAATAGTTTACTTACAAACTCTGCAAGGGCCAGATTCATGTGCTTTTCCATTCAGCAGTCAGAAAACACAGGCAGTATAACTTAGGTTCCAATGTGGTGTGGGTTTCTAAATTATATAGAAATGAAAAGATGG
Source organism: Podarcis gaigeae (assembly GCF_964106915.1). Taxonomy (NCBI): domain Eukaryota; kingdom Metazoa; phylum Chordata; class Lepidosauria; order Squamata; family Lacertidae; genus Podarcis; species Podarcis gaigeae. The sequence continues at coordinate 17,528,209 of NC_139682.1, read as the reverse complement.
TTTGCTTATGCCACGTGGTCTAAGCTTGGATCATCCGACTTAGACCTCCTTACTGCTAGGGTTCACATAGTGGAATAAAAGAAAAAAGAATTTGATCACCCTTCCTTCCTCCCAAGGCAAGGGGGAGTGGCCTAGCTAAGCCTTGCAGAACAGCTTAGTCTATGGTCTTAATCCATTCATAAATTCATTCATTTATTTGAGTCTCTGCCCAGGCTGTAGACTACTCTTCTCACTAACCCCCCCCCCCCCACTGTGCCCTCCACAAAGGCCTTTGCCTCCTGGAATTGAGCTGTGATGATTCCTCTTGTGTGCCTCAGTGGAGAGATATGTATCCACAGGAACCTCAGGTGTCTGGATGGTGGAATATAGCTTACCAAAAGGTCACATCCATTGCTCATTCTATTTTTTTGCCTCTGATCAATTTGCCTCCCAGCACTGGAACATGGCCCTTGGATGGTTTCTTGTCCACAAGAAAAGGCAGCCTTCGAGGGGCAAAGTGTCTTTTTGTATGTACATAGGCTCTGTGCTGGTGCTGGGTGGCATTCAACTAAGCTTTACTCAGAGCAGACCCATGGAAATTAATGGAGTTAGTGTTAGAATTCCTGCTCTGTGATTGCAGTCATGGGATTTTTGTCTATCACATGACGGTATATGTTTTGACTCCACAGAGTGGGAAGTGACGGAGACAGGATGTTTGTGTTACTGTGTTCCATGAAGTGGGACTATTGTCCTTTGTTCTTTTCTTCTTCTTCTTCTTCTTCTTCTTTTGCTGTCTGATGCTAAAAAAAGAGGGAGCCATATTGCAGTGCTCCGTGTGTGTTTATATGTAAATAAAGTAGATTAGCCAAAATGCTGAGTTGCTGAGGTCTGTTACGCAATCTGCGAAGACTCTGCAGATCCCTAAGTGTGCTGATGTCTGTGGGAAACGGTCGCTGTGATGTTCGGGTAGAAGAAAGCTTTTGAAGCTCCCAAACGATCAACTAGGAGGGAGGGAACATGCCAGTCGGCATGTGTCTCTACCAGGGTCCTATTCGAGTGTAGGACAAGCTCCTGACAGTTAGGCCCATTACATTCAATAGGGCTGCTCTGTGCAAAACACAATGACCCTACCCATTGGGTCAGATTCTGGAGTTGTGCTAGCAGGAGCCAGGAGAAGGGCTCCTGCCAGTGCAATGGGGCTCTCCTTCTCCTCTGTGTGCTCCTGCGCTCTCCAAATGAGATGGGGCAGGGGCAGGAAAACCCCTAGGCGGGGAGGGAGGTCATTTCATTGGAAAAGCAGAAATGCTTGCATTGATAGATTTTTTATTTTTTAGCTTGGCACTGGAACTCCTCCCATAAAGTTTAATGAATGGTAGAGGCAGGACAGGTGGGCTAGATCCTTCTCACCCATGAATACTTTCACACTTATGGTGAGAGTTTGGAATAAAGGGGCTAGGCACAAGTAACTGGATAAAACGAGGCCCATGTTCTATTAATCTTGCAATTGGCCCATGTTCTATTAATTTGTGCAGATTGTGGTGACAGCGCTGCTGTACAGCACGCCGAAATCCAAACAGGATGAAGGACAGTACGCACACGTGTTAATAAATAAGTATAAATGGTGCACACAAAAGCACAAACACAAACATCACCACCCTGCCTGCTCCTTTTTGTTCCGCTCTCTGTGCTCTTCCCTGATCTGCTGAATGAAAGCTACATCTGACAAAAGCCCTCTGCAAAAGAACCCTTTGTGAAATCAAAACACCGAATATAAACATTTTTGCAGCGGCATCTTTTGTGCTAGGAGACTTGACTGATGAACTGCGCTGCATTTTGCAGGCCGCTGCTTCTTGGTGCTGCTGTTTCCATTATGCGGAGGGAATGTGAGGCCGCGACGGGAAGCATTAAACAATGCAAACATACTCGCACGGTGTTAAGAGCTTCCGCGTGATTTAATACAAAGCTCCACAATGTATGTGGTCCACCAGAACCTCCGACAAGACAAGGATTGGTAAATCGAGGCCCCTCTGCGGAATAGCTCTTAGGAATTATGAAAGGGAAGGGACCAGCACACAGATTTACAATACATGCCCTTTGGCTTCCATGATAGATTTGTGGTAGGTAGTTTGCCTTTGTTAAAGTCTGATATTAATGTCTGTGAGCTGTGGGGAGGAAGGAACAAATGGTTCCTGCCTAGAATGCACAATCTTTATGTTTAGAGGTAATAAATAATCCTGAGTAATTAGATATTTGCACATGAAAAAGAGAAGTACATTATTAGCCAAAGAAAGAATGGGTTATGGTTTCCTTTTGTTGGAAACAAACATCATCATCACCATCATTATTTAATACTATTACTACTATTGAAGCGCTTTCCATGAGGCATCCCAAAGCACTTTGAAACAGATAAGTGAGCGAAAGGTTTGTTGTTGTTTGCTTATTTTATTTATTTTTTTACTTTTTTTAAAAAAAAGCTTTTGTTGCTTGCCACACGATGTGATCTTACTGGGGATTGAAGAGTTAAATTTAATCAAACCTTTTGAAATGGTAATAAATCAAAGGAGCCCCCTGAGTCCACACAGACTATCCAGCCCACATTGTTAGTGAGTAGGAAACTGTTACCATCTGTTGGCTATTTGGTGGTCAGCATGAAGCGAAATTGGCGATCCCAGGTCAGTTCCCAAAGGAGTCACGCTTCCATGACAAACGCCATCCTCAACCCAAATGACATTTTTATTTGAAAACCGAATGGAGTATCATGGAAGGGCTGCATATAAATATCGAGATCACAGTTCTTCTAAATATCTCTCTCTCTCTCTCTCTCTCTCTCTCTCTCTCTCTCTCTCTCTCTCACACACACACACACACACACACACACACATATATATGAGAATTTATTTATTTATTACCAGGGTAGGATATGAGTGATACTCTGGTGATAGGAGTAAATCATATGGTGGTCAAAGATGTGCTGTGAAACAAATCTGGTTTCTGTTTCCATGGATGCATCTTTCTTAGTGGGGTGTGGGGGAGAGATGCAAGGGATTAATTTAAAACACACACACTTGACATATTCAGAACTTTTTATTTCTGTATTTTAGAGTCTAGCTTCGGAAAAATATTAGTCTGTGGTTTGCAAAAACAAAATATTGGAAGAGGCTTCTTTGCTCACTTGCGTTTTGAGTAACTGGGACTGGTCCAAGACAGTTGAGCTGGAGGGCATGACAGAAACCCCTCCTCCTTCCATGTACAGAAGCTGATTGAACTGGCAATTGAATCTTACTCCAACAGGATAGCATCCTCCATGGCACTGGAGGTCAACATGCTGGCTTAAGGGGTGCATAACACCTTGCATCTCTAACAAGGGGAAATGGCCAAGGGCTCAGGAGGAATGGCCGAGTGTGCTACGGGTGCTGTGCCCTTCCCCAGTATCTGCCACCAGAGATGATTTGCTCAGTTTGCCCAATGTTTGGTCTGTGGCTCAGTTCCAGAAGGTTTCAGTTGTTCTTCATAAGTTTTGCAAAGGAATGAATGAAATTGCAAAGGCTGTGTTTGCAAGGGCTACCTAGAAGCAATGGCAAAATGTAAAACGGTCCCGTCACTGGGAGGTGGGGAAGAACACATCTATAATGATGTATTCCATTTGGTTAGAAGGCGGCCTTCATCCGTGCCTTCTGACATGATGTCCTATTGTGTTTTGGGCATAATTCTAATGTGCCAGAGAAGCCCTTTGCATCTTGGGGCCAACCTGCCTAAGTTGCATTCCCATTGTCGCATCTTGCAGTAAGAATCCATAGCACAATCTAGGACAGAGGCAGTTGGAAACTGTGGCCCAGATCTGTTGTTTAATTGTACCTCTCACCATCTTGTGAACTGCCCAGGGATCTTTTTATGAAGGGCAATATATAAATCTAATAAACAAAATAAACAAACAAACAAGCAAGCAAACAAACCCATCCCTGACAATTGGCCATGTGAGCTCAAGCTGATGGACAATGGAATCAACATCTGGAGAACCATAGGTTCCACACCCCTAATCTTTCCTTCTGTGGAACATTATCCATGGATACATGGTAAAAATAAATAAATCATCATTTGTAAGTAATTCTTAAAATCTGGAATCTTAAAATGAGAGTGGGCTGGAGATTGTAATACAGATAACTATTTGTCACTTGATTAAGCTGAATTTACAGAGCAATCCTACTGTATGCATGACTACCCAGAGGTAAGTTCCACTAAGTTCAAGATGACTTACAGGTAAGCATGTACTGTATAGTATTACTATTATTATTAGAATATATTCAGAACTAGTTGAATTCCACAAATATAATATAATATATATAGTATAATAATAATTTTTATTTCTTTTTTACACATTAGAATATTAATTTAAACAACCTTAAAATGTCAATGACTACCCTTCTTCTCTTTCCATGGTTCATTTTGCATATCATAAATCCCTGCATATTTTAAATAAACCAAACCATTCAGTATCCCTTTATCACATCCAACAAAACTTATTTACACAGTTGAATTTATCTTAATGCCGCCAACGTTTTCCGGTGTACACAGTTCCCCCCCACATATTCAATAAACATTTTCCAATCTTTAAACGTATGCTGTTCTTGTTCTCTTATTCTATATGTTAGGTTCGCAAGCTGCACATATTCCATCAGTTTAGGCTGCCATTCTTCTTTCGTTAGGACCTTGCTCATTTTCCATTTTCGGGCTAACAAAACATGGGCCGCATTGGGGGCATACATAAATAACCTTTTTTTGACACCTGGGAATTTCTGTCTGAATTATCCCCAACAAAAAGGACTCTGGTGGTTTTTTTTTGGGGGGGGGGGAGGAAGTACTTCTAAACATTTTTTTCAATTCATTATGGATTATTTCCCAATACTCTTTTACCCTTTTACAGGTCCACCACATATGAAAGAACGTATCCTCAACCTGATTGCCAAATTCCACAAAGTAATGAGTCGAGATGCGACTGAAGTTCTCCTAAGGTGAGACCGATGGCAAATTTGTGCATTCAAAGAAATTTTAGGGCAGCAAAAACCCTTTCAATAGCTAGAGAAATTTCTCAGGGCCCTCCACACTCCCTGATGATATTACTAGATTTCATCTAAAGCAGAATTTTAAAGTGGAGATTCTTGCTCAGGCAACATACTTGAAGGTTGCTGAAGGAAGCTTCAAGAGGTCCAGCAACATTTCCCAAGGGATACTCACCTATCCCTGAGATGGGTGAATCTTCCTGAACAACAAACCGACAGTGTTCTATGTTCAGAAAACCAAGTGAAATTCACCTTTATATTTGGGTCGTGTTTTGAAAGCGGGGAAGCACCCACTCTTTGAGGTCATTAGCTGCATCTCTGAGTCAGACTGTGGAACTTTACTGTGTCCACATACACGCCCTGGAGTGATTATCTGCATGTGAGCAATGTCACAGCTCTTGAGGATGATGGCCCTGTGGAAAAATATGTGCAGCTGAAACGTAATAGACAGTTGCACTGTTGGGCTAACAGTTTTTGTTTATACCTTTGAACACAAAAACTTGTCACTTCAAGTTTACTCATAGACCCATTATACCTTCTTGAATTTTTATTCTGTGGGGCAATGCAGTTGTATTATACATAGAAATGAAGGTGGTGAAGGTTCAATTCGTACCTCTTTGTGCTATCTGCAGAAATCATGGTTTAATGTGATATAGAGTCATGCCATGGCTTAATAGCTGCCACTTAGTGAGCCCAGAGTTGAGGAAGTGGACTGAGACAGGAGCAATCCCCACCTATCTGTGTCCTAGGTTTAAGTGAACACAATGAGGAGGTCAGTTAGGGCACAGCTTGAACCGACAGGGGAAGCAAAGACAGGTGATAGCCAGAGGACCCAGATTGTCTGGGAGACCATGATTGTTGAAGTAAGGGTAGTGAAATCACAGCTAAGAAACTCAAATCATATATATGACTGACCCCCGTCTTTGGGGGGAAAATCTATCTCCAGACTTTAACATTCACAAAGGTTACTTGCAGAAACCTACAGATGAATTATAACATAATATTTAGTCACTTGCCTATCCAAGCAACATTATCATTCATCATCAATTATTATTTATACCCCGCCCAACTGGCTGGGTTTCCCCAGCCACCCTGGGTGGTTCCCAACAGAATATTAAAAGCACAGTTAATCATCAAACATTAAAAACTTCCCTAAACAGGGTTGCCTTCAGATGTCTTCTAAAAGTCAGACAGTTGTTTATTTCCTTGACATCTGAAGGGAGGGCATTCCGCAGGGAGGGTGCCACCACCAAGAAGGCCCTCTGCCTGGTTCGCTGTAACCTCACTTCTCTCAGTGAGGGAACCACCAGAAGGCCCTCGGAGCTGGACCCCAGTGTCCAGGCTCAACGATGGGGGTGGAGACACTCCTTCAGGTATACTAGGCCGAGGCCATTTAGGGCAGGCAAAGGCAAATTCGGCCCTCCAGATGCTTTGGGACTACAGCTCCCATCATCCCTGGCCACTGGTCCTGTTAGCTAGGGATGGTGGGAGTTGTAGTCCCAAAGCATCTGGAGGGCCTATGCATAGTTTGCCCATGCCTGGTTTAGGGCTTTAAAGATCAGCACCAACACTTTGAATTGTGCTCAGAAACGTACTCGGAGCCAATGTAGGTCGTTCAGGACCGGTGTTATATTGTCTTAATGTACGCATGGGCTTATAGTCTCTTCTATCAACTTCCAAACAGCTGTATTTTCCTCTCTTTCCAGAGCTCAGCACTCAGACTTCTGTATCTCATTTAGGCCATGCTTTGCAGCTGCTATGAGAGATTCCCACTTTTACCTTCTCCTGCATCTTTGCTCTCTTTCTTCCAAGCAGAGAAGAAGTGCTCCCACACTCTATTCAATTTAGCAGTGTTCACAATGGATTCTAAACCACAGTCCTCTTGCTTCACAAAAAATAGTCTCTCCTTCACTAGATACCTCCCCTGTGACCAACGTTAGTCAATCACATGAAAACTACTAGAGAATTCACTAGAATTCAGTTGCCAACCAATCAAATTTAAACACATAGTAGTGCATACAAGCATTTACAATTTCAGTGAATTAAATTACTATACTTAACAATAAATTAAATTACTATACTTAACAATAATGGAATTCACGCAATGAAGTAAAATATGATGCCCCCCAAGTGGTGGACCTCCACCTCTGCCGTGCTGATACACTTTGGTTGATCATGATACCTCTGCATGTCTAAAAACAATATTCCTATATATTATTGTTGTAATTTATTTGAGGTTTTCCTCCTCCTTCCTTCCATAAAATGGCTGGCTTAAAGTGTGAACTGAACTATCCAGTTCATTGTGCTAATATGCCAGTAATGATTTGATCAGTTATTCAGGCCATCATATTGGGCTTGGGTTTTATATTCAGTTACAACCCAGAGCAAATTTTTGCATCTATCTGCTAAACCCCTGAAAGCAGCATTTTGTAATGGAATTGCTGATACAAGCTTAACTAGAGCATCAAGAACAGTGAGACCTACTACAAGAATGAAAGCAAATCATAAAGGAGTTAAGGTTTGATTATTTTAAAATACCTGGGTAGGGAGTTTTTGAGACAGACTCTGTGGGTTTTTTAATTACTTCACAAGACCTAGTGATGCTCTGTGGACAGCTAGCATCTGGGGAATTACATCAAAGATCCCTTTTTGTAATTTCAAAATATGATAGTAAGGTGTTCCTTGGTCTCCTTCTGGCAAAGGACTTTGAAAACAATTTTGTCTTCTTGTAAATAACAGTGTGAGGTAGAACTCGCAATTAAAAAGACCCCTAAACATGCACGCACAACATCCTAACAAACCCAAATTCAGAATTTCAAGGTGGGATGGAGGGAGATGAAACAACATAAAAGCATCCTATAATTTCAAAGATGTCTGGTAAGAATCTTTCTTAATTGTGACATGCTTGATTGCTGCATGTTGTTATTTTAAAAAATTAAAAAGGGGATGCAGAGAAGAAGGTGAGGGTGTTTTGTGAAAGAGAAACGAGTGTTTGTAAGATTTACATAAAGGTTTTATTGGATTCTTTTGCTTCCATCCCTCCTCCTCCTCCTCCTTCTCCTCCTTATTATTATTATTATTATTATTATTATTAAAAAAACAACAACACTTCACCTTCTGTGAATTAAGTGCCATCCAAACTGCAACAAAATTCTAGAGAGAAACACTACATCATTATTGCAGAGGAGGAGAAAACATATGAATGAAAGAATACTGAAAAACTGGACATCTTGGTTATTTTCAAAATGTTGTTGGAGACCTCTTCCAGCTCACCAGACTCATCTTAAACCTCATGGTGGTGTAATGTTTCTTGTTCCAACTATATTTATTTCTGTTTATGAATCTCTTGCTATGAAACATCTCAAAGCAATTCCGCAATGAAAGCATTAACAATAAAAACTTATATAAAACCATTTCATATATAAAAACAATTTTCACATCTAAAAACAATTTCAAATCCAACACAGATATGGACTGGGGGGTGATAATATCTACCTAAGAGGCTTATTGAAAAAGGAAGAACACTTGTATTTAACACATTTGTTGATGGCCCAATCAACAAAGTCCTCTGGGCAGTTCACATGGAGTTCATTAAAACATGAATTAAAAATGCAATATTTAAAAAAATAAAAATTCCATGCCTAAAAACAGAACAAGTAGCCTAGCAGCATTTTGAAACTCGGGGGGGGGGGGGGATTTGTTCTCATGACATAAAACATTGTTCTAAATGTTCATGGAGGAAGAGGAGGTCTTCTCCAGGCTCTGAAAGGCACCAGGTGGGTCTGACTGGGATGGTATTTCACAATCAGAGCATCACAAGGGCACATCCGCAGCCTATACAGAATTACAGGAAAATGACTGTTGTATATTTAATCCTGCTGTAGGAGAAGGCCTTGTAGATAAGCACAGTGGACAGGTTGTGTGTCCACAGCAGTGACTGGAGGAGGAATGGCCACTGAGAGGAGTGCAGAAAGAAGAAAGGCCATGGTGCACCTGTAGCAGAAAAATCAGGTGCCTTCATTTGCCCCACCTGTGATAAAACACGTTTCTCCAGTATTGGTCCCTACAGCCACAGCAGGCGCTGTAACTCTCCAGTGGTTTGACTTTACCTCCAGTGGTGCACTCTTCCATTGGCTCTGAAGACAGACAGAGGACAACAGCAACAATAAGATTTATGATTGTGATGACGCCATGCTTCATTTAGACCTGGCTGCACAGTGTGCTACCAAATCAGGTAGGTCTTTCTGCCATAGCCTTTGGTAATCTGGAGTCTTACATTTTGGATGGCAACTCCCATCAACTCCACTCTGGCCTGGAAGGCACCAGGTTGGCAAATACTGTCTTACTGTGATAGGAAAGATGGATGAAGACCCTCGTCCTATATGATTGGTTTGTTCTAATTTCATGACTACCATCACGGCAGACAGTCCAAGTGTCCTATTTTCCAGGAACAGTCCTGGATTTACAGAAGCCATCCTGGTTTCTGATTTGATTCCAGAATGTCCCGCTTTTCCTTAGGATGACCTTATTTTCATCAGAGAAATGTTGGAGGGTATGGTAGGATGTCCCTATTTTCATCAGGAAAATGTTGGTAAGTTTGTCACTGCCTTATTGGTAATTCACTTGCAAAATAGGGAAGGGCAGCATTAAGGAGTCAATAAAAATTAAAACATCACCTGATGTGATTGCAAGATGGAGCAACATAACACTATCATGAATGACTGGTGAACTGTAATCTTTCACTGCCTTTTGTCAGCAAAACATCAGTAAAAAACTTAATAGTTTGTTGGTTTTTTATTTTTGTTGGAATTTCTTAACATACTGTATATTTTTGGATCTATTGATCTGGGCCAGTGTGGACTATAATATTAATAATAAAAGAGAAAAGAAAACGGTCAGAAATATTAATAACAAAGAGAAGCTATTTTGAGAAAGAAAGGTGTGTTAGTCTGCTGTAAGAAAGATAACAATGAGTCTTGGGGCACCTTTAAAGACGAACAAATGCACAATGGCGCAGACCTTTGTGGACCCCAGCCCTCATCATCAAATGCACAAAGTATAATCCTGAATTGGGAAGCATTTGATGGGGAGGCAGAATATATAAGGGTGAGTTCAGAGGGGAAGGAAATGCAAAAAGCCCACATATACAAAACAGAAACTCACTGTGTTAATAAATCATGTTTCAGAAGACATGTGCTTGCAGTGTACACCCAAATAAACGGTGTTTGCACGGTACATCAGAATAGTGACATGACATGTACCTCTAATCAAGCCACACTGAAGAAACGAGGGACTTCTCTGGAGAAACATTCAGTAACCTTAAAAGTGGGCTCAGAGCAGGCTGTACCATTAGGGAGAGAACAGGCGGCAAATGCTGTTGGAGAGAGCAAAGGCAATGTGGACCTGTGTGAGAAGTTAGCTCTGCCTTGCTTCATCTAAGCTGACCTGCCAGGCTCAGGTACATTGGGGAATGCTGTCCTGCGCCCAGTACTGAAATAAGATTCATCTCCCAGTCTAGGGATTTCTGTATATATAATAGGTGGAGAGTTTACAACCTTTTCTTTCAACTCATGCGGCAAAATGTACTGGGCCAGCCCTGAACGGACTTGCCACAGATTCAGGACCAGGATATCTGAATAACAAATTCTGATGAAAGAATTTGTCCACTCAGGTCATTGTGGGGTGGGGTCTCCATGTCTCACTGCGTTTTACTTGGTGGGTACATGGGTGGGGGGCCCCTTCAAGATGGTGTTCATACCGGTGCCTAGGACTCCTCGCCCTCAAAATCTGTTTAGTCATGTCAATACATCTGTTTCAATGAGCCTATGTGCTTGACTGAGTTTACGATGCAATCTCTGTTTTTCTCTGCTGGTGTAAGTTTTATATATTGCATTTTAAATTATGTTGCTGCAATGGAAATATGAGGCATACATGTATTCCATAAATACAGTGGTACCTCGGGTTAAGAACTTAATTCATTCTAGAGGTCCATTCTTAACCTGAAACTGTTCTTAACCTGAGGTACCACTTTAGCTAATGGGGTCTCCCGCTGCCGGCGTGCTGCCGCCACGCGATTTCTGTTCTCACCCTGAAGCAAAGTTCTTAACCCGAGGTACTATTTCTGGGTTAGCGGAGTCTGTAACCTGAAGCGTCTGTAATCTGAAGCATCTCTAACCTGAGGTACCACTGTAATAGATAATATAGTTGGCATATTTTTGTCCAAATAAATAGGCCCAGTACCTCTTAAGTATCAATCATTGTGAAGGACATCCTGCATTGTTTTATATTTTAAAAGCTCTCCTGACATTACTGGACATCTACAAAATTCTCATCTTCACCTCTAATTTCTCAGTTCAAGAAGAGACACTCCTTTTTACCAAACCATGATACCATTGGGTCTCATGTACTGTCCTGGGATCAAGCTTGTTGGCCAATGTTCCACGGCAACCCTAAGCCAATGGAGTTGACCTCAAAATGGATGAAACACCAGGTCCTTGTAACTATAGGATTAAAAATTACAGGCCATTCAGGGGAAAGAAGACTCACCTAGTAATCTTCTCAAAATCCTGGCAAATATTTTTCTGAGCTTTATCTGATGCCCTGATATATGCCAAATGCAAATCATTCAGGGATAATCACTCTGTATCATGGTGGATGTTCTGTTAGGACATCACAAGTAAGAATGGAATCTGCCTTATACTGAGACAGATCACACCATTAGCTCATGTAGCTCACTATTCCCTACACTGAAAGGCTGTTGACCCTCAGACCTTCGTACATGGTCTCCCTGCATGCACATTAGCCTGGAGATGATGGGGATTAAACCTGAGAACATCTGCCACCACTGCCTGTCCTATTTTCCAGAGCTATTTTCCCTTTCTTTCTGACCTCTTCCTCCTCACCCTAATGTTGAAAGAGCATCTTAGGCTCTGAACCCAGTTTTCTTATGTTCCTAACCCTGAATGCACTTTGTATGGAGCCCATTAAACCTATTCTGTTGACCTGTCTCAGACCCCTGTCTATATCAGCTTGGCTTCTAGTCTCAGGGTTCTGCTTCCATTTTCCAAATCTGGCAGGCAGTAAAATGTGCAGTTGGCTCCAACATGTGGTAGTCACTTGCTCTGCTCTGGAAGGTACACACTGTTGTACTGTCTGGGATGTGTTATAATATATTCTTGAGTACTGTGTATACTTACCCTCAGTATAACTTGGATAATTATTGTTTTCAATGAAAACCAAGGTATTTTTTTCTCTCTGCAATCTATTTTTAAAGAAAGAGAGAAGGATATGCAAAGCTAACAGAACATACGCACCTACCATGTAATTATATACTCTTTATTACTTTTCCCCTCCTCTCCCACCTTTCCTTTCATAGTCTCTAATTGTTCTTTATCCTGTAGCATTATACTGCCTTATAAGTTTTAGATTGTGGTTGTCACAGAAGTTACAGTAGTGCATGTCAAAAACAGGAAAGAGACTAGGTGTTATTTTTTTATTTGTTGTATTTAGGAGACACCTCATAAAATAAATTCTCTAGACGCCCCACAAAGATAAAAAAAGAAGGAGGGGAAAGAACATACACGATAAAGCCATGCTACGGGGGGGGGGGGGGGACTGCAATAAGCTCAGGAGACAATCAGTGGAAAAAACCCAAATACAAAACGAGTGCATTAAAAAATGCCATACACAGCACAGGACTGAAACAGCCATATACTAAACTCTCCAAGGGTATCACAGGGACTTAAAACCTGATATTCAAGAACAGAAATGACTTAACCTGGCACTGAAGGGACAACATTGTGGGTACTAGGTGAGCTTCTCTAGGGATAGCATTGTTAGGATTTTTGCTCCATGTCTGCAGTCATGAGATTGTTGTCTATCACATGACGGTATATGTTTTCATTCTACAGTGTGGGAAGTGGCGGAGACAGAATGTTTTAGTGTTACTGTGTTCCGTGATGTGGGACTATTGTCCTTTGTTTTCTCTCTCTGCTGTCTGATGAGAAAGAGGAAGGAGCTAAGTCAGAATGCTCCAAGTATAGTATATGTAAATAAAAGTAGATTGGCCCAAATGCTGTGCTACTGTGCTGGTCCTGGGGGAAAGGTTACTGGGAGGCGAGGTCAGGGTCCTGGGTCGAGGGTCTGAAGATTGCCATCCAAGGGCGGAGCAGGGTCCGAAGCGAGGAGCCGGGCAAGGACAGGAACTCTGAAGGTGCAGGTCTGGGTACTGGCCGAAACAGCTCTTCAACGACGTTGCTCCCGCAACCTGGGACTGGGCTGACTGGCCTTTATCTTCTCTGAGGCCAGGGGCGGTCCCTTCCCCCAGGAGACCCGCCTCTCCTGGCCTTAAGGCGAGCACTCCTCCTGGGAGAAACCAGTTCCCTTCGCCTCTCTGCCCTGAGCCTTTGCAGCTCAGGAGAGGCTGGAGGGTTACTGGACCCAGGGGAAGACTTGCCTTCCCCTGATAGGGCTGGGAGAGGCACACCTGTAGGCACTGTGTCCTCAATCACCTCCGGAGCCAGAGTGGAATCACCTGGTGCCTGCTCCTGAGGACCCGACACAGGTGCAGGCGCTTCAGATCCAAGGCCCTGCCCCAGCTCAGCTGGCCCTGGAGGCGGGGACTCCTGTGCAGGCTGGGGTTCCTCCGGTTCAGCCTCTGAATCGGACTCCCAGGCCATCCCAGGCTACTGAGTTCTGTTACACAAACTGCCAATACTCTGCAGGATCGTAAGTGTGCTGATGCTTCTTGGTATCAGTTGCTGTGATGTTCGGGCTGAAGAAAGCTTTTGAAGCTCCCGAATGACAGACCAGGAGGGAGAGAACTTGCCACTTGGGCATGTGTCCCTACCAGGGTCCTACACAAGAGTAGGACGATCCTAACAAGCATTTCATAGGAGGCAGCCTAAATGGTCCTTCTCTCTCTTGGCTACCCTCTGAGTTTAAGAACATAATAATATAAGAAAAGCCAATTGCCCATCTAGTCGAGCATCTTACTCCTACAGCAACCACCCAGATGCCTCTAGGAAACCCTCAGACAGGGCCCTAGCGCAGGAGCAATCTCTCCTCCTGTCGTCTCCAGCACCTGGCATGCTATGAGAATAGGATGCTGGTCTAGATGGTCCATTGACTTTTCTTATGTTCTGAAGCTCAGACAGTGACCAATCTGAAACCTCGGACTCAGTAAGGCTTCAGTTTGAGAGGGCACATGAAGGACTCTCTGTGAACAGGAACCAAATGCCTACCTAAATTCCTGGCATTCCTGCTGCTGAACTGATGTTCCCAAAATACTTTTCAGATGGGATTCAGCAGAAGAAATACAACCATGTTCATCATCACTGTTTTTTTGATTGCTTCCATTATACCACTTGGTATGGCACTGGGTTACTTGATCAAGCAGCTTGTGCAGTCTACTGGCGAGCCCCCAAAGTGAGCAGCACCTGCCTGCCCTCTGTATCCCCAGAGGTAGTGCGCCATGTTAAATGTGAGCCGGTAGGTGTCCTTCCTTACATTTCCACAGTGGCATCTGGCCCCATGGCAGGAAGGTAGCTTTCACATCACTGTGAAAGTATGGTTCACACGCATCCTGCTGACAAACATCCTCAGCATCATCACATCAGCTGTAGCAGCAACAAAATCAGATCGATCATTACAGGTATTCAGATTAAGTCGTGAAGAAGGCAAGAGAAGGCAATGAAGAATGCTAAAACTTCTGCAAAAATACCCATGATAAAGGGGGGAAATTGAAAATGATGCTAAGGAGTAGCAGTAGTGAGAACATCACTAGACAGCATTTTTTCAAAATGTGAAAGATTTGTAATTACAGTGGTACCTTGGTTTAACAACAGCTTAGTTTATGAGCAACTTGGATTATACTGCAAACCTGGAAGTAGGTGTTTTGGTTTGTGAACTTTCCCTTGGAAGCACAACATGTTTCGCTTCCTGTTGAGTGTGTTCCATTTGTAAATTGAGTCCCCCACTGCTGTGGGAAAGTACGCCTTGGTTCAAGCACGCTTTGGTTTAAGAATGGACTTCCGGAATGGATTAAGTTCATCAACCAAGGTACCACTGTAGTGTAAAAAGAAAACACTGGCAGTGGGAGAATAATTGCGGACATTCTCAGGGGGTGTTACTGGATATCAGCTTCTTCCTGAGAGCCAGTGTGGTGTAGTGGTTAAGAGCGGTAGTTTCGTAATCCTGGGTAACTGGGTTCGCGTCTCCGCTCCTCCACATGCAGCTGCTGGGTGACCTTGGGCCAGTCACACTTCCTTGAAGTCTCTCAGCCCCACTCACCTCACAGAGTGTTTGTTGTGGGGGAGGAAGGGAAAGGAGAATGTTAGCCGCTTTGAGACTCCTTAAAGGGAGTGAAAGGCGGGATATCAAATCCAAACTCTTCTTCTTCCTCTTCTTCCTCTATGGTCTAAGGGCTCATCCACACCTTTGCTTGTTCTGTGTCTAGAAAGCATGGGTCTGCATGGCTTTCACCTTGTCTCGCTCCTTTCCCAGGAAAAATCAGGTCTTTAGTGCTAAATCAGAGGAGACATCAATCCGGAAAAAACTTGAATTGCCCGGCAAGAATGTTACTTGCCCCCAAATGGAAAGAAGTACCAATGAAAGAAAAATGGATCTAAAAGCTTATGGAAAATGTAGAAATGGTGAAACTTACCAGAAAAATAAGAAATCAAGATAACAGACATTTTATAAAAGAATGGAAATGGTTTATTGAATATTTACAAACAAACTGTAAGCAAATAAGAACATTGGCAGGATTATTGTAATAATCTGCAGTTTTATAAGAGCATACATTTAAAGTAGATGAATAAATGATTAAGTTAAGTTAATTTGGAACATGCAGAAAATGGAAAAAAAAAGGAACCGCAAGAAGAGGGGGAGGGAAGTCGAGTTTCAAAATGTTAAAATGATTGTAAAATTGTTGAAATGTATAAAATTGAAAATCATAAATAAAAATTATAAAAAGGGGGGGGAAAGAAAACTTGAACTGCCTGGGGTTTCCCAGGGTAGCAGTGTTGGAAAGTAGTGTTCCAACTATATAACTCAACAGGGAAAAGAATGGGGCAAACTATAATTTGTTCCCTCTGGCTCCCTTTCTCCTTACCTGTCTCAGTTAGCATCAGTTGCCACCGTTTAGCCATAGAAAAGACCTCGATATAAACCTCGGGATTTTTTTTTTTTAATAGAAAGGCCTGGTTAGTATTTATCAAAATTGGTTTTGCTATAGAAATGCTGAGGTGAGGAGTAGCAGCCTCAGCAAAAACGCAGCTATATCTCTGCATCGGTGATAGATGACCCAGTCTAATAAAAGATCTTGACTTGCGTGTATGTTAACAATTAATGGGATGTATCATACACTGTATATGGGAGGTAATAAAGAGGCGCAAATGAGAATTACACTGGTTAATTGGTGTCATTAATGGCTCTTTTGTTTTGCTGGAATAGCAGTAGCTTATTCTGAAGATGTCGCAGAGCTGGCTGCAGCCATCGAGCTAAAAGTGCACAGGACTCAGAAATGCCACTTTAACCGTAAATTCACTTTCAAGGAAATCTCTTGACACAAGGCCTTCCATTAGAATTTAGCATTAACTCCTTTCTGGCTTTGTGTATGCTTAAAAAAACATTTGGCAAATTATCTACCATTTGGATCCTTCCTTGCCTGCTCATTACACAGCAGCAGGTCATATGCAGCCAATTACGCTGCAACACCGTTTGTCGAGAAATGTCTCAATCTTCCATTGTGCAAATAAATACTTAAGATGTGGTGCAACGTTACAGGCTATGACACAATTCTGGCGGTTTGGTTGTTAACCTGGCGTTTGCAGAAAGTTTTATTGACCCAAATACTGTTTCAGTGGGGACGAATGTAAGGTCAAAAAAGATTGCCCCATTTTCTCCCAAAATACATTCTGTTCGCCCCTCCCACACACACACACCTGGGATGCAAGTGACGGGGGGACACTTTACCCTCTTCCGGGGGTGCTTGTGGTTCAGCTAGTGGTACAAACCCATTACAGTGGTACCTCAGGTTACAGACGCTTCAGGTTACAGATGCTTCAGGTTACAGACTCCGCTAACCTGGAAGTAGTACCTCAGGTTAAGAACTTTACCTCAGGATGAGAACAGAAATCGTGCGGCGGCCCGGCAGCAGCGGGAGGCCCCATTAGCTAAAGTAGTACCTCAGGTTAAGAACAGTTTCAGGTTAAGAACGGACCTCCAGAATGAATTAAGGTCTTAACCCGAGGTACCACTGTAGAGTGGTACCTCGAGTTACAAACTCCTCAGGTTACAAACGCTTCAGGTTACAAACTCCGCTAACCTGGAAGAGTTACCTCGAGTTGAGAACTTTGCCCCAGGATGAGAATGGAAATCATGTGCCAGCGGTACAGTGGCAGCATGAGGCCCCATTAGCGAAAGCACACCTCTAGTTAAGAACAGTTTCAGGTTCAGAACAGACCTCCAGAACCAATTAAGTTTGTAACTAGAGGTACCACTGTACTGTTGGAGGATGGGGAGTCAGGCTAAATTGAAGATCATGCAACCAGGTGCTGCTGCTAAGATTGCGATGCTCCAGAACATACCTGAACAAGTGAGTTAGGTGTCTGGTCTCTAGAATCCATAGCAGAACTCACACACCATCCCTGCATCCTTGTGTATAATGAATGCACTGTTGCAATACCTTCCCTTCTCTAAACAGTGAGATATTCCATGTGTACAGTGCCTACCCAGGTTCAGATTTATGAGGAAGCTTTTGGAGTTTTGTAATATTTGAGTTTATTTAAAAATATACAGATTGAGCCTAGGTAGAGGTCCAGATTAAACACTCAAACAGTCAACCAGAGCCCATTCTTCCCACATCTAATCTCTAAAGAGTGAGCAGCCCAAATTGCTCTTAGCATACAACTCAGCTGTCTCGGTGTCTCTCTTAATCTGCCTTCATACCACTTCAAAACTGCAGCCTGTCCCATTTGTTTCCTTCTCAGGCACCTAGATTATATCATCTTTAGCTGCGGTGGGGAAAGGTCTGCTTCTGCCCCATTCAGAAGACTTAAGGAAGATCGTCTAATGATTAGTTCCCATGGAAACACATCGCCAGAATATCCTGGGCTATCAATTTTCCTTTGTCAAATCCAAATCTCTGGCCAGGTATTGCCTCAGGACAACCCACAATATAGTCCTATTCAGAGGAACCTGATAGAAAACCTTTAACAATATATATATATGCCATACGGGGATGTCTAGCTATAAATACAAATTAGGCAGTCAGAAATGGAAGGTGCCTAAACAATGGGATCTAAACAAGTTAAAGGACATCAATCATTGCTACAGTTTTTTCAGAATGGACAAGGCCTTTCTTGGGGTGGGGTGGAAGTGAGGAGAAAGAGGCCTGCATTGCAAGTGCAATAACTAAAGCCCTGTCCCCTAAGAGATGTACCCAACAAAGGTTTCACATTTCAGTCCCCTTCAAACTGATCCATCAACTTAGTCATTGACTTTCAAATGCGGGTTTTGAGACCTGCAGAAACCTGGAATTTTCATTGCTTCAAGCAATTCCATTTCTTCTATAGGATTGTGATAAACAAACATGCTTTCGATTTGGAGGACCAATGTTCTCTGTTTCGCTTACTGGTGTGAGCTTGTTCTGTAAAGCCAGAGGAATGCTGCAATCTGTATCATGAATCATTGTCCTGGTGACGCAGTGAGTCAGAAACTGGTGCCTTAACTTCCGAGCTCCTAGTTCCAGTTGCATGAAGCCACCGTGCCCATTTTCACAATGTCACCCAGCTAAGCCAAGGGTTGGCTTCATGCGTTGTGGGAGCCTGCGCATTTGCTAATTTGGGTTATTATATCATGTGAACATCAAAAAAATGAAGATCATGGCCACTGGTCCCATCACCTCCTGGCAAATAGAAGAGGAAGAAATGGAGGCAGTGAGAGATTTTACTTTCTTGGGCTCTATGATCACTGCAGATGGCGACAGCAGCCACGAAATTAAGAGACGCCTGCTTCTTGGGAGAAAAGCAATGACAAACCTAGACAGCATCTTAAAAAGCAGAGACATCACCTTGCCAACAAAGGTCCGTATAGTAAAAGCTATGGTTTTCCCAGTAGTGATGTATGGAAGTGAGAGCTGGACCATAAAGAAGGCTGATCGCAAAAGAATTGATGCTTCTGAATTATGGTGCTGGAGGAGACTCTTGAGAGTCCCATGGACTGCAAGAAGATCAAACCTATCCATTCTTAAGGAAAGCAGCCCTGAGTGCTCCCTGGAAGGACAGATCCTGAAGCTGAGGCTCCAATACCTTGGCCACCTCATGAGAAGAGAAGACTCCCTGGAAAAGACCCTGATGTTGGGAAAGATGGAGGGCACAAGGAGAAGGGGATGACAGAGGATGAGATGGTTGGATAGTGTCTTCGAAGCTACCAGCATGAGTTTGACCAAACTGCGGGAGGCAGTGGAAGACAGAAGTGCCTGGCGTGCTCTGGTCCATGGGGTCACGAAGAGTCCGACACGACTAAACGACTAAACATCAATAACAACATCATGTGAACCAGGCCACTATCTCATGCAGAAAGACCAGGGTCCAAGCCTTTCTTCTTCAAAGGATCCCAGAAAGCAGAGCTGGGAAGAACCCTTTGATTTTGACCTTGAACAGCTGCTCCTAGTCAGTGTTTAGACAGTACTGAGCTTGATGGACCAATGATCTGACTCAGTGTAAGGCAGCAAGCTGTGATATGGATGCAATCGCTCCTGCCTTGTGGTCTAATCAAAGATGGACCTAGAGGGTTAATGCCGGTGGCTCTACTCTGAGTAACTGTCAGGGAACTGCCATTGGAGCCAGAGGCGGAGGGAAGGCTCCAGAGGGATGCCAGAGAGGGTCGGAGTAGGGAGAGAGGCAGCCCATCTGCTGGGGAAGGAAATCAGCGTAGCACCAGTGAAGAAGGGGGGAATATGGGGGAATCGGAGACGAGGCTCCAGGACTCTTCGCCGGAGACCAGCGGGGAGAGCACGGGTCCTCCGCTGCCCACACCCTCCCTGCGCAGAAGACTTCCACGCAGGGAGAGTAGGAGGAGACTAGGCGTCAAAGAACTTCTTTGCTGGAAGAAGTTCAAGAAATGCCCACTGACGGATTCTGCCAGCGATTGAGACAGCCACGGATGGGTGGCTGTCCGGACAGAAAGGGTTCACCCAGGTAACCCAGCCAGGTGTGGCGACAACTTACGCACGAGCAACCCCTAGAACCATTACAGTAACCATTGAACACTACCCAAAGTAGACAGGACTGTTCAAGATGGGCCAATAGACAAGCCTGACATGGATGATTTCTTAGCTTTTGGGGAGGGAAGGATGCTGAGCAGGAAAAACATGGTAGGAGGATATTTTGACCATGACACCATGCAGATGATCCGTGAACGAAGATGTGGCAACAACCTTGTTATACAGCAACTTTGAATAACCATGTATCCAGATTACTGTGATGCACATTACTATGCAAAAGTCTTTTTGTTGCTAGAAAGTGGAAAGCCAAATTGCTGAGCCACTTACGAACGTCTCAGTCCCAAAACTATATCATTTAAAGAGAAAAGAAAAGAACTGAATCTACTTTAGCTTCCATTTTTCAAAAGTATTTTTCTTTTTTCTTTTTTTTTATTACTGTCCTGCTAATCTCTTGAATAGTTTGGGATGCATTAACAGTACCCTTCATCATTCTAGACATCTTTTACTTTTAAAAAAATAAAAAATCTGAGCACTTCAAGTGCTTTGTTTCTCCTGAACAAGTTGTCTCTTAACAGCAAACAGATGATAGAAAATGCATTTGGAGGATCATCATTTTAAGGGGTTTCCTGAAATGTTTTTAGGGAAGCAATTATAAAAAAAGAAGAGGGTGAAAGAGAATGTGCTTTTCTCAAATGTCTGTGACAGATTCACTTTCTGTTATCTTAGTGCATTCTGAACAATCTTTATCTATCTCTCACTACATTATAAAGAGTTCTTTGGAAAGTAAACGCAAGGAACTTGTAGTGAATGCTATGAGACAGAATGCAGGTCTTTATCATTCCATAGCTGTTTTGATTCATAATCTGAGTCAAATAGGAAAGTGTTTGAATTGAATTATTTAAGGCTGCAGTCCTGTTCTCCTTACCTGGGAGTAAGCATCACTGAATTTTATTTATATTATTTAATGACAATTGCATGCTGCTTGATTGCAAGAAAATCTCTGAGTGGTCTACTTAAATATATAACATAACACTGAAACAATAAGTTTTTAATAATAGGTATTTAATAATATTCAAAAGATGATTAAAAACAGCAGCAGTTAAATGAAATAAAGCACATGGAACTGTTACATATTTGAATAGGCCTGCCTAAACAAAAATGTTGTAAGAGTACAGTGAACGTGCCTGCCTGATCTCAATTAGCAGGGAGTTTCAAAGGCTGAACTCAGTTGAATTTACTTATAAGGACAAAGCTAGTACAGTGGTACCTCAGGTTACAAACACTTTGGGTTACAGACTCCGCTAACCCGGAGGTAGTACCTCGGGTTAAGAACTTTGCCCCAGGACGAGAACAGAAATTGCGTGCTGGCGGCAGCAGGAGGCCCCATTAGCTAAAGTGGTACCTCAGGTTAAGAATGGTTTCAGGTTAAGAATGGACCTCTGGAATGAATTAAGTTCATAACCCGAGGTACCACTGTAATGATGATAATGTGGAAGATTATGTTGGGTGGGATGGCACAGATAGGGAGGAACAGAGGAGCTGATTTAGTCTGGGACCGCAGGATGATAAAATAAATGGTGCGGATAAATGATGCTGTTACTTATGTTAAATTCTTACATTACAGTTGGACTGACCCCTTCTCCCCACAGGGCCAAATGGAATTTTTAAAAATCATTTATTTGTTTTAGTATTTCAAGACTGTAACCTGTCTTTGGTGCCTTGGCAGAATGGTGTAGCAATGTGATAAAGTAATAATAATAATAATAATAATAATAATAATAATAATAATAATAATAATTTTTTATTTATACCCCGCCCTCCCCAGCCAAGGCCGGGCTCAGAGCGGCTTACAAGCAATAATAAAAACAAGATGAATGGTTACAACTTAAAAACAAAAATAAAATACATTAAAATAATGGAACATTAAAATATTAAAATGTAGCCTCATCGCAGGAGGAGAAGGAAAAGAAAGGGGGGAAAAAGAGAGAGAGAGGGAGGGAATCAAATTGGCTCCAAGCCAAAGGCCAGGCGGAACAACTCTGTCTTACAGGCCCTGCGGAAAGAAATCAGATCCTGCAGGGCCCTGGTCTCATGAGGCAGAGCGTTCCACCAGGCCGGAGCCAGTGTTGAAAAGGCCCTGGCTCTGGTTGAAGCCAATCTAACTTCTTTAGGGCCTGGGACGACTAGGGTGTTGTTATTTATGGACCTTGAGGCTCTCCGTGGGGCATACCAGGAGAGGCGGTCCCATAGGTACGAGGGTCCTAGGCCGTGAAGGGCTTTAAAGGTCAAAAGCAGCACCTTAAATCTGACCCTGTACTCCACTGGGAGCCAGTGCAGCTTGAAAAGCACTGGGTGAATATGCTCCCATGGCAGAGACCCCGTGAGGAGCCTCGCTGCAGCATTCTGTACCCGCTGGAGTTTCTGGGACAGCTTCAAGGGCAGCCCCGCATAGAGCGAATTACAGTAGTCAAGCCTGGAGATGACCGTCGCATGGATCGCTGTGGCCAGGTCGGGGCGGGAAAGGTAAGGGACCAGTTGCTTGATGCAGCGAAGGTGGAAAAATGTCGCCTTGGCTGTTGCTGTAACTTACGCCTCCATGGAAAGGGAGGCATCAAGGATTACACCCAAACTCTTAACGGAAGGCAATGGCACTAATTGGGCCCCCACAAGAGAAGGGAGTTGGTTCCTCATCCCCATGCCATCCCGACCTAGCCATAGGACCTCTGTCTTCGAAGGATTTAGTTTCAATCGGCTCCCACGAAACCATCCAGCCACAGCTTCCAAGCATCTGGTCAGTGTGTTCGGGGCTGAGTCAGTGTGGCCATCCATCAGCAGATAGAGCTGAGTGTCATCAGCATATTGGTGACAGCCCAGCCCAAAGCTCCGGATAATCTGGGCAAGGGGGCGCATAAAGATGTTAAAAAGCATCGGGGAGAGAATTGCGCCCTGCGGCACTCCACACACCAAGGAGTGGCGCGATGACATTTCCCTCCCTAGTGCCACCCTCTGTCCCCAACCAGAGATAAAAGAGCACAACCAGTTACGGTGTTGGCTGAGGCTGATGGGAACTGGAGTTCTACTAAATCCGAAAGACCACAGATCACCCCATCCCCGCATCAGTCCTTCAAAATCATCATTAAGCAACTTGGCAAGCTTGTGGAATGCCTTTCCCAGTACCCAGACTAAATCCTCTGCAGACTTAAAATGTAGCCTTGTCTGGAGCAGATGGAGGAGGCAAATACATTTCGGAGATCCTTGATTTATTTCCCTCTCTGTTTCTGTACTTGAATCCTCCTACTAATGCAAATGGGAATTGTACGGATGCAGAGAGGCTACAATGTGCCTGTATAAAATTCAGGTAATAGAGTTATCAGCATCCTCTCTAGATAGGTCTGAGTGCCCGTAATGAGGAGAAGCTCACATATTTGATCGTATGCAGATTAGTTCTGTTTCAAAATAAAGAACACCCAACTGCATAAGGCGGGGGGGGGGGGAGAGGGGAAGGGGAGAACACTTGCCAAGATGAAATGGTGCTTTGTAGCTATACAAGTGGAGCAAAAGCAGTGTTTGTGCCAATGTACTTTTAATGGCCTGGCTCTGTGGTGGGTCAAAGATGCCTGTGCTATTAGCCTCACATACAAAGCAATGGTACCTACAGATGTCTCCAATTGCGCAGATATCCTATATATCTGAGCATCACTCTTAGATCAGTGGTTGGACCACCTTTTGTTGTGACCTCTAGGATAATCCAGGAACAGGTACAAAAATGGTATTATACACAGGTAAGGTTGATGTTGGAATATGAGTACTACACAGCTGCAAACAAGCAGCTCGATGTTTACATCACATGATGTGGCTAGCCCTGGGAAAGGATGTACCACGCAGTTCACAGGGCGGTTCACAGGGATTTGTTCTTTGTGTAATATGAGACCTTCCTGTTGCTTTTGTGAAGGAAGTCTTTCTCGGTTGCTCGGAGGAGACTGAACTGAACGGACATGTTTTGTACAGTTGTACAGTCAGAAATAAACCGTAGATGAAACAGACTTTCTGACTTTCTTCTTTCTCCTGCTGGAATGCAAGGACAAAGAGGGTGTGCATCTTCCACGTAGGGAGATGTCGCCTATCAAGATCTTTCTGGACTGCCGGGATGCCAGCCAGGGTAGGTCACCGGCAAACATGCCCTGGAGCCTGGGAGAGGGGCCAGCCTCTCCCGAGGGGGCAATGTTTTCCAACAGTTATATCAATCTGGAAGTAAGAATTGCTGAAGGAAATGTGGAGTGATGGGAACGTACAGTCATATGTGGTGGGATTGTCCATTATTTAATGAATTTTGAGAACAGATTGGTTCCCAATAACCCGGGAAATATCGGGACTTGTGGGAAGGAATGTGGAAATAACTAAATTAATGGCTCTTATTACCCTGAGTAGTGCCGAGTTAAAAACAAAAGAGGAATGCAGATGGGTAAAATTGATGATAATTGCAGCTAGACAGGTTATAGCAAGTAATTGGAAAAATGCAGAAAAGCTAGGGGTGAACCAATGGAGGAAAAAACTGAATAATATTATAATTTTAGAATACCTAACTGTGAAGATACATAGAATGAAAGGGCTTAAGGTCAGTGAGAAAGAGGAGGATTGGTTTGAGAAGATACTGAATTATTTGGGTAGGTTTGAACAATTTGGGGCAATTAAAATGTTAAAAGTTAAATAAACCTTGTGGAGGGAGAAGTGTTAAGGTATATAGAAGTGTACATATGGTTGATTCAAAAATGTTATTATTGAATATTATTGAATATGTATATTATTGAATATTGTATACCCAATGTATCAGCCGCATGGGGGTTTTCACTGTTTGCATTTTGGTGGTTGGTAATATGTGTATATATATATATATTTGGGGTGTGTGTGTGTGTGTGTGTGTGTGTGTATATATATATATATATATATTTGCTTTCGTAGATTTTCACGGGTACAGGAATGCAGGTTTTGGTGTCCTCGGGTGTCTTCCCGTTTACACGGGAAGACACCCGAGGACACCAAAACCTGCATATATATATATATATATATATATATATATATATATATATATATATATCAGTGGTTGGTACTACTGTTAAGTAAAGCAGTGAGTCTCAGGTGCTCAAGCAGCAAGTACCTGGAGCAGAGAAAGAGGCATGTGATACAAAGAGCAGAAGCAAGCACCAGGCTGGTAGGTGATCAGTCAAGGACTACTGTGACAGAGAATGAGCCTGGTGGTCTCCCAAACTGAGGTACTGCAGCTGATCTCAGAGCATTATAGAAGGAAGCAGTAAGTGATTGGCTGTCAGGCACCACATGATTCTAATGAGTATTCTATTGATATCCCAGTTCAAAGTCTCTGCAGTTCTCTCCTCCAACCAGCAGCCCTACTAGCACAGAGTAGGATATTTTAGAGAAAGTGCCATGGGCACCAGTCACAAAAATGGCTGCCGTGTTTTTTTGGGTTATGGACCGCCAAAACCCGGAAGTACCGGAATGGGTTACTTCCGGGTTTCAGCGGTCGCGCACGCGCAGAAGTGCTAAATTGTGCTTTGCTCATGCGCAGAAGCACTGAATCGCAACCCACGCGTGCACAAACGCGCTGCTGTGGGTTGCGAATGTGCATCCCGCACAGATCACGTTCGCAACCTGAGCGTCCACTGTATAACTCCCCCTCGCACAAACACATTTAAAAAGCTGTATCATATTATTCAGCAAAAGGCCTGGTTGAAGAGAAAACTTTTTCGCTTGGATGCAAGGTCATCTTAGCAAAGGAGCTCCTTGGGAGGTGATATTGTTACCTGACAATGTTGGCAGGAAATCATGTTCATCTAGCACTGTACAGTACAAGATCGTGATCCAATTGTGGATATCTTTGCAGAAGAGGGGGTCCCAGCAACTGCTTTTTGTTAGGGCAGCGGTTCTCGAACTTTTTCCTCTGGGTGGGCCGCACTTTCGGGATAAGAATGTGCTCGCGCCACACCAAATTCTTTATTGATAAGTAATACATTAGAAAACAAAGAGAAACAACTTATAACTCAGAACACCACTACTTTATAATAAGATCATGGGACATCCAGAAAGTATCAAACAATGCGGCTACATAAGAACACGAATCATTCCAAAAATATAATATTGATTGTCCTTCCTTGAATCTTTCTGCCACATTTGCAATCCTCTCCTGCCACACAACAGTGTGGTGCACAAACACCCTTTGAGAACCACTGTGTTGAGGTTGTTACTAGTCTCAAGGTCTTCAGTATCAGAAGTTCAGGTGTCCAGTAGCAAGGCATTTCTGGTAGCATTTCTGAGTTGGGTCTCATTATTTTGGAACCCACCCCCCATCACAGAGACTCATCAAAGCCCAATCTTGACTATTTTCCCAACGTATTTGAACAAACTCATATTATGGCTCATTTTACAGCTTAGCAGCAGTCTTCGTGCCGCTTTCTTAGAGCTGGGATGTTACTGAGAAATGTATCAGGAATTCTTCAGGCTTTATGGCCAACATGCAAAGATTGGTTCCTTGGTGGGCAAATTGATGTGGAAAAAGCTCCACATCAAGTTTGGACGAATGGAAACCACAGTGATAGATGAAAGGCTTTTTATTGCCTATTAAATTTTTACTTATTTTAATGAGATACTTTCTATTTGCTTTATAATCTGCAATTTTACCTGCCCAGAGCCGTTGTGAAGGGCTAGAATGTAGCTTCAAATAAACATGCATTTTATTCCACTGCTAACCAACCATTCCATACTTTCCTTCCACCCCCACCCCCCAATCCCCTGCTGTCTGGAATAGCACACAGATAGAAGAAAAATGGCTTAAAAACATATTTCTTTCTGCCCTCGTTTCTGATTTCAGCAACAAACGATCAAGCCTTAATTGTGTACTGCATCACTCCTCTGCCCAACATATAACTTGGTTGCAAACAGATAGAAGAGGCATCTGATTGATTTAATCTCCCTGCATTTCTATTTTTATTGAGTTTTATTTTTAAACATAAAATATCTTTAAAAAGTAGTTTTATGATTTAGCCTTTATGAAAGACTAGCTTTTTAAGAGAATTGTAATTTTTTTAAGGGTATTTCGCTTCTATGAGTTATTTCTTGTAGATTCACATAATGACATTATAAATCTTTCTGTGCAGGCAATTACTAAGGCAGAAATGGCCTATTCCCCATTGGCTTTTAGGCTCAGCTTACTGACATATTACAAGCAGGCTTACCATGGTCATTAAAAACTGATCTGGGATTTATTGTGCCTCTTTAAACTCTCAGTACTTTGAAAAGTATTGAACAGAAAGGAATACAAGGTGAAGTTACAAAGAGATCCAACAAGGCAATCAAGGAGAAAATAGACTTAATTTATCCCACCAGGCCCTTCCAAAAAAAGAAACTCCAACCCTACTACAAAAAAATATTTGAAATTAAAATCTGGGTCTCTCCTACAGGAAAAAAAAACATGCAATAGGTCTAGTCATAATGAACAGAATTGCTCCTAAAGAGGTTATGCAATTTAGAGGACATGCGTTTCAAAACTACAGCAAAATCTTGCAAAATATGTAGCAAAATGTTCTCTTTCCCCCCATGGAATTTACACCAAATAAGTTAAAGTCTTGCCTTGTCAAGATAACTAAGACAAGCAAGACAGACAGAGACAAATAAAATATTTTTAAAAATATACTAAGTGTTTTGTTTTTCACCTATTATCCAAATTAATGGTCTGAGCACTGCATGTGATAACTATGTCTGCAGTCCTGGGGACTTGAGTGAGCCCCAGTGGGTTCGGCGAGGCTTGCGTAGATATGCACAAGACGGGGAAAAGGTCTGGGTCATTTGGAGGAAAAAATCACAGAGGAGTTGAAGATTACAGCAGCATGCCTTGGATTTCACCTGGAAGGATGTGTGCGGGCTTGGTAAATATACTGAATCTTTGTGTATGCATTCTTCTATACCACTTGAGATAAAAATCATCAGCTGGAATCTTCCTACCCTGCTTTCTCACTGGACAAGAGATCTGGTGACCACAGAAATATTGTGGTAAAGGTCTCACTTGGTCGACACCCTGAATCTTTGGTGAATTCAGGGATTATTATTCCAAGATAGCTGGTCGTGGAAACAGGCTCAGAGCAACACACATGTAATTAGAAAAGGAAAGGAAAGAAGGCAACAGCAGCATCAATAGAGGTTCTCTTTCTGCTCTCTAGTTCATGCAGAAAAGCAAGAGGCATTGGTTTGTGGAGGTTCAAGGATAATAAGAGAAGAATCTGAGCAAACTCCACAGTTTATTTAACAAAATGTATATGCCACTTGATTTTAGGAAAAGCCCTAAGCCAGGGGTCAGCAAACTTTTTCAGCAGGGGGCCAGTCCACTGTCCCTCAGACATTGGGGGGGCAGACTATATATATATATTTGGGGGGGCCCACATTTATGGCCCACTCTGCTGGAAACCATCCAAGTCCCGTTCAAGTAGTTTATGGGGCAAACGTATTTAACTTCAGCAGTAGAATGCCTTCAGACCATTCTGTGAACCGATCAGCCTCTAGCTAAGATGTTCCATATTCTGATGATAAACTGTATTGTAGGAGGTTGGATTAGGTGGTCCTCAGTGTCCCTTCCAACTCTGCAATTCTATGGGTCTATGGAAGTTTCTTCACACAGCTTTCCATAAGTAACGACTAAGCTAAGTTGCTTAGTAACTTGTAAAATACTTCTCAGAAACTCAGCTCATTGCATGGAGAGGAACGAGAACACACAGCTTTCCCCCACTTGGTGCACCATCCCTACTTGTACACATGCAGAAGAAACACCCAAATGCAAGTTTTATGCATACAGTTCAACATACAAAAGTGAAAATTTGTGTGGCTTTTTCATTGCAGGGGAGGAGGCGCAAATGCTTCAAAAAGAATTCAGTAACATATATTCTATAAACAAATACATATCCTATAAGCGATAGAGCACTATTAAAAAGAATATGAGTGGCCTTTTGTATTTCCAATTACAGTGGTACCTCTGGTTACGAACTTAATTCGTTCCGGAGGTCCGTTCTTAAGCTGAAACCATTCTTATCCTGAGGCGCGCTTATGCTAATGGGGCCTCCTGCTGCACGCGCAATTTCCATTCACAACCAAGAGCAACTACTTCCGGGATAGCAGAGCTCGTAACCTGAAGCGTTCGTAATGTGAAACGTTCGTAACCAGAGGTACCACTGTAGCTGAATTGATTAGATGCAGAATTTTGTGTATGTGAGCAGTCTGTGTGTGACTGCCTCATTGCACCTCCCCAGCAAGATGAAAGAATCATAAGCCATGTTGCCACACTACCACCATTGATGAGAGTTGGCAATTATTCATGTGTATCTGAATTTTCAGTTACGGATACACACCCACATTTTGGGCCTCCTACACCAGCAATCCGTGAGTCTCTGACCATTACTATAAAGCACATATCTTTTACTCCAGATGGAGGAGATATAAATGCACTTCAAAGATCTCAGGATGCACTTCTCTCACTAATTCTACACAGGAAACACCCACTGACATCAGCGGGACTTGTGTTTGAATCACTAGGGGTAGGGCTAAAGTCTTAAATATCTAATTGTCTCTACAGAATCTGGCTCCACAAGTAATCTAAAATTCTTTTTTCCATTAAGACAAACCTCATTCAGCCTTACATTCCATTCTTGGAACATGCACACAGTGCATTGATTTACACTTTAGCAGTAATAACTTTTGGCTATTAGAGAGCTCTTATTATCCTTTTTTAAAATTGGCTTCAAGCATTTGGAGACTCATCTCCACGCCTTGTAGAAGGGAAGGGATCCCATGGCAGAGATTTTGCATGAAGGCTAGCGTAAAGCCTTCATCACTTCCCATAACATTGCACATATTTCTATAATATACTTAGGAATACATATTACCTTAACAGCCTTGCGCTATTATTCAAAACGCCGAGACAATAAATTCTGTTCAAATTCCAGGAGTGTAATTTTGCTGTTGGAGGGATCCAAATCCTTAAGTAATATGATTGCTTTTGACTGCTAATGAAATATTATCCCAACCTTTTGGCAGCAAGGTTGCATTGTATATCTGTGTCTCTGAGATCCTTTATGGTCCTTAGCTAATGCTGTTCAGCTCAACGGGTGATATTACATCTGATTAAAAAGCGTTGTTGGTTTAAAATAAGAGGGAGGTGGCATATAGCATAACTCTACGGGAGCATTTCAAGCTGCAAATTGGGGGGTGGGGCAGTGGGTTGCAATGCTCCACCGTGTTAGATCACACATACTAAAAACATTTGGCATGGTTTCTGTCCAGTCTGCTCCCTGCTGTGGAATTGTTGTTGTTGTTGATATATACCCTGCCCATCTGGATGGGTTTCCCCAGCCTCTGTGGGCAGGCAGCTTACAGCACATAAAAAAATGTGGGATGTAGCATCACTATAGCAGTCAAGTACAACATTTCCTGTTTGCCCAGAGTGGACACACAGGGGGATGTTACTCCAGCCAGGAGGACTTCCTGTCACACCTGTCTGCGTGTGACCAGGTAGATGGGCGTGGCCCTGGGAAACCCCATGAAAGGGCTGGTCACGAAGTCATCTCCTCTTTGTTTTATTCCATCTTGATGTATTTTGCTGTCTGCTGGCTCTCATACAGCCACACATGGGCTCAATCCCCATATGGGATGAACTCACAGTCTCTTCTGTAACTACAAGCTAAAGCCTGCCTTCAGGATCAAATTGTGAACTGAATGTAAGTAAACTTCTTATCGCTACTTTTAAAAAAGACTGTTGTGTCTTTGTTCTTTTTAAGAGGGAACAAACGGGATTTACCAGGAACAATCCAATCTGGACAAGCCAGACTGGATTGCTTAACTCAAGAGATTCAAACGAATCTACCAACTAACTTCCTGTTATATACAGGGGAATGTCCTCTGCTACTGACTCACTACCATGACTGAGGAAGGATATTATTTAATCAATATATCCTCTCCTACTATCCACAACATTCCCACAAAAAAGAACATAGGAAGCTGCTTGAAAAAGTCAGACTACTGGTCTATCTGGCTTAGCATTGTCCACACTGACTGGCAGCAGTTCTGCTGGGTTTCAGGGGGGTCTCCCACACCCCTACCTGGAGATGCCCAAGGATTGAACCTCAGAGCTTTCACACTCAAAGCAAATTCTGTACTTCTGAGCCACAGCCGTCCCCCAGACTATGCTGGTTTTCTGCTTACAGGAAGGTGTTTTTTAAACACACATACGGGAGCATTCAACAATGCAATCCCTACCAACTGCAGCTTGAAGTGCTACCTGAAGTGAAAAGGATCTAGGAGTCTTGGTTGACCACAAACTTGACATGAGCCAACAGTGTGACGCGGCTGCTAAAAAAGCCAATGCAATTCTGGGCTGCATCAATAGGAGTATAGCATCTAGATCAAGGGAAGTAATAGTGCCACTGTATTCTGCACTGGTCAGACCTCACCTGGAGTACTGTGTCCAGTTCTGGGCACCACAGTTCAAGAAGGACACTGACAAACTGGAACGTGTCCAGAGGAGGGCAACCAAAATGGTCAAAGGCCTGGAAACGATGCCTTATGAGGAACGGCTAAGGGAGCTGGGCATGTTTAACCTGGAGAAGAGGAGGTTAAGGGGTGATATGATAGCCATGTTCAAATATATAAAAGGATGTCACATAGAGGAGGGAGAAAGGTTGTTTTCTGGTGCTCCAGAGAAGCGGACACGGAGCAATGGATCCAAACTACAAGAAAGAAGATTTCACCTAAACATTAGGAAGAACTTCCTGACAGTAAGAGCTGTTCGACAGTGGAATTTGCTACCAAGGAGTGTGGTGGAGTCTCCTTCTTTGGAGGTCTTTAAGCAGAGGCTTGACAACCATATGTCAGGAGTGCTCTGATGGTGTTTCCTGCTTGGAAGGGGGTTGGACTCGATGGCCCTTGTGGTCTCTTCCAACTCTATGATTCTATGATTCTATCATTTTACCACTTCATTTGACCGCATCTGTAGACTAAGCCTCAGTGTGTCACCATTGGGTCTTCTCCAGTGTTGTTGTTGTTGTTTAGTCGTTTAGTCGTGTCCGACTCTTCGTGACCCCATGGACCAGAGCACGCCAGGCACTCCTGTCTTCCACTGCCTCCCGCAGTTTGGTCAAACTCAAGTGTTATGCTTCTATAAATAAAGGAGAGTAAGTACCATGGACTGCAAAGAGATCAAACCTCTCCATTCTGAAGGAAATCAGCCCTGAGTGCTCACTGGAAGGACAGATCCTGAAGCTGAGGCTCCAATACTTTGGTCTCCTCAAGAGAAGAGAAAACTCCCTGGAAAAGACCCTGATGTTGGGAAAGATAGAGGGCACAAGGAGAAGGGGACGACAGAGGACGAGATGGTTGGACAGTGTTCTCGAAGCTACCAGCATGAGTTTGACCAAACTGCGGGAGGCAGTGGAAGACAGGAGTGCCTGGCGTGCTCTGGTCCATGGGGTCACGAAGAGTCGGATATGACTAAATAACAACATAGTAAATGCAGTGCATTTGCCATGTGCACCTCATTATGCCACAAATAGTTAAATATTTCATCAGAAATCTATACACATTTCTTAAATAGAAGATCAGCAATGAGAGACAAGGCTCTCTGAAAGACAGCTTACCATACCCATTCCAGTCTCCAGAGATGACTTACCCAGTAGAGCAAACAGTGACTGAAGATGGTGCCATCTGCTCACATCCTGGCCTAAGGACCTCTTGGCTGGGGAAATTTCATGCCCAGATCTGGAAGGAGGAGGAGAGGACGAAGGCTTGGTATTTTATATTGGCCTAGTGATTTACTGAGCTAACTTTTATCGTATCTACTACAGGAAGGAATTGATCTCACTTGTACATCCATATGCTGATGTTTTGCTTATTTTATGCCAAACTCTCTTTTGTCCTTTTCTGTTCTGATAAGTATAATTGTTTTTATAATATTAACTGAAAATATTGGACAATTGATTTATATGCCTCAATGGCCAATGAGCAAAACAGGTCAAAGTGCCACTGTGTCAGAGTAACACCAGCCAGGAAGGTGGTGGTGGCAGTGGCTGTATTGTCATGGCAATGGGGTCATTGCTATGGCCAGGAGCTCTTAGGGAACATATTCTGTATGCCACACTGTATTCAGTGGGGTCAGTGGTAAAGGGGTGTGTGCATCCTAGTCACCAATGGGACTTCCAAACCCGAGGAATGATGCGCAAAATCTCTGAAGGGAGACAGCATGTGAAGACATTTCGAAGTGACCACTGTTGACGGGCTATAGTGATTTTTCCAGCAGATCAGGAACAAGGGAACCTTTTGTGTATAGGACCCAATGCAATGAAGCCAAGTACCAAGAAGAAATCTCAGCAGTAGTTCAGCAGCAGCTTACTCATTCCACTGGCCTATTATCAAGCTCAGTAGTAGCCCCTTCTGAAACATCCAACAATGGATGATTAAAAAAACTTTATTTCTTTACAGGCTTTCCCAGAAGAATGAGTTAACTCACAGGCATGTCTTCTTTCTTTCTTTCTTTCTTTCTTTCTTTCTTTCTTTCTTTCTTTCTTTCTTCTTTCTTTCTACTGTTTAATCTGTTCTTTCTTCCTATATTTTAATCCCGCCCCCCCAGTTTTACACCTTTCTGGAATTTTGTACTGTTTAGCTGTGTATAATATTCCAAATAAAATATTTCAGAAACTAAACAGGAAAATCCTTGAAAGTCAAGTTTAAGAATGGCTTCCTAAGCTCCTGTAAATTCTACCCATGATATTACAACACTAATAAAAAAAAAATTCTTTTCTTTTTTGAAGTTCCTGGTGGAAAGAATAGACTTAAAAACATCTCTTTGGTAAAGTTGTAGTAGGTGTTGTGTATGTGGAAAGGCCTAGTTTTGGGTTTGCAAATGTTGCATGTGAGTGACAATGCATATAGCGTCTTCCATAAAATTGTGAGTCTTGGAGCTTCCATTCCCTCTATCTTGTCTGAGATCTCCAGCAAGGAGATGTGAATGGGTTAAAATTTCACAGATGCTTCTGGGCAAAAGTACCCAGTTAGGTGCACAAGATGAATTGCAGTAGAGGACAGGAACATCTGTTCCCCTACGCTTCTCGGATTGGAGGGTTTAAACTCCTATGCTCATTGGCTCAGATTGACAGTCCTTACCTGGAATGTACAAAATCCCATTCAGGCAATGGAAATAGGAAATTTTGATCCAATAAAAGCTTTAAATTAAAAAGCATCCCATTGTGTTTAGACTGCGCGTAAACACGAATAGATGGTATACAGTGAGTTCAGATATATTTTTGAATTATTTGCAAGGAAAAATTATTTGCAAGGGGACTGGAAAGGGTTTCAAGATTTCTTAGGAATTTTGTGTTCCCCTAGAATGCAAGATTTTGTTCCCACCTGTTAACGCAATCAGCTAGGTGTGGACAATGTTTCCTTTTTGAATCTCCTTATTCCCCCATTTTTTTCAAATGCTGTGATATTTCCAATTCCCTTAGATCCACTTCTATTTATATATATATATAGAGAGAGAGAGAGAGCGCGCAGAAAATTGCATCTGAAGGGTTTAAGTGAACATCCCTCAAATTGTCATACTCCACATTGGCATACTGCAGTGCCTATCAACTCCAGCCAGCATGGTCAATTATCAGGGGAAATGGGAGTTGTAGTCCGAAATAACAGAAGGACATCAGATGGGGAAAAGCTCGTTTAACACCACTCTCCTTAGCTTTGTTGTTTAGTTGTTTAGTCATGTCCGACTCTTCATGACCCCATGGACCAGAGCACGCCAGGCACTTCTGTCTTCCACTGCCTCCTGCAGTTTGGTCAAACTCATGCTGGTAGCTTCGACAACACTATCCAACCATCTTGTCCTCTGTCGTCCCCTTCTCCTTGTGCCCTCCATCTTTCCCAAGATCAGGGTCTTTTCCAGGGAGTCTTCTCTTCTCATGAGGTGGCCAGAGCATTGGAGCCTCAGCTTCAGGACCTGTCCTTGCAGTGAGTACTCAGGGCTGATTTCCTTCAGAATGGATAGGTTTGTTGTTCTTGCAGTCCATGGGACTCTCAAGAGTCTCCTCCAGCACCATAATTCAAAAACATCAATTCTTCGACGATCAGCCTTCTTTATGGTCCTGCTTTCACTTCCATACATCATCACAGGGAAAAACCATAGCTTTTACTATACGGACCTTTGTTGGCAAGGTGATATTTCAACTTTTTAAGATGCTGTCTAGGTTTGTCTCCTTAGCTACCCTCAGCTTATTTCCAACCTGGTGCCATCCAGATACTTTGGACCATCCTCTTTTGATGTGGGTCATGCTGGATGGAGCAGATGGGAGTTGGAGTTCAAGACATCCAGAGAGTAGCAGGTTGGATATAATTGACAACAACAATAAAAAACAATTTATTATTTATACCCCGCCTATCTGGCGGAGTTTCCCCAGCCACTCTGGGCGGCTCCCAATCAAGTGTTAAAAACGATACAACATTAACTATTAAAAACTTCCCTAAACAGGGCTGCCTTCAGATGTCTTTTAAAAATAAGATAGCTGCTTATTTCCTTGACATCTGATGGGAGGGTGTTCCACAGGGCCCCATCTGCACAGGCCCCACCTGCACATTTAAAATGGGAACATACCGCTTAAAATAGTGATGGCTTTCTCTGTGAGGGGAACAAAGGTCTCCTCACAATTCTCAGACATGATAACACTTTAAATGTATAGTGTGTTTGAGCCTTAGGTTTTACCAATATTCCCTAGTTCTAGGGAGTTCCTTTCTACGTGTGTGTGTGTGTGTGTGTGTGTGTGTGTGTGTAAAGAATACCTAACAGTGGTACCTCGAGTTACAAATGCCTCAGGTTACAAACGCTTCAGGTTACAAACTCCACTAACCTGGAAGAGTTACCTCGAGTTGAGAACTTTGCCCCAGGATGAGAACGGAAATCGTGCGCCGGCGGCGCAGCGTCAGCAAGAGGCCCCATTAGCAAAAGCACGCCTCTAGTTAAGAACAATTTCAGCTTAAGAACGGACCTCCAGAACCAATTAAGTTTGTAACTAGAGGTACCACTGTAATTGTGATTCAAATTGTAATGCTTCCTCACAATTTCTGTTTATAAAAGTGGGGTACATTTCCTAAAAGTAATGTTCTGAAGAATCATGGGTGACCTGCTCAAGCACCACAAAATGTTGTCTTCTCAGGCACTCTGTAAATCACCTTGAGGAGAATAGAAATTTCAGAACCAAAGAGACCATTATAATAAGGCCCAGAAATAAAGCCCCCATAATTTCCCCACTATCTTTCCTTGCCTCCCTCTATTTAATCCATCTCTGTCAAAACTTGGACTGAAAGCTACCAAGGGCAGAACTCACGCTCTTCTGCACAGTACTATGTGCATTGACGGTGCAATATAATAAAAAATACATTTTCGTGGCAATAATAGGTGGGGTTTCTTTTTGTGGGAGGTGGATGTAGCAACTCTGTATAGATTTTTTTTTGGGGGGGCGACCATCTTTTATTTTCTTGATTCATTTTCACTCCTTGATGGGACAAATCTGAGGCCATCGTATTTTACACTTTAAGACACAACATGGCAGCAATAATTGAAGTACCATAAGTGTGCCATTTTTAATCTCTGAGTTAACTTTTAGGTTTACATCAGGGCTAGACAACTTATGGCCCTCCTCATGTTGCCGTTGTACTACATCTCCCATCATTCCTGACGATTGGTGATTCTGGGCCTGATGGGATTTGGAAGCTGGCAACATCAAGAAGGCCAATGGTTTACATTACCTAAAAAACAACAACAGAGCTCACCTTCCCAAACAAAACCACTCAATTTGAAAGCAAACCGATCCTTATTGACAAGTCCAGATCATTAGAAGAAACAAAAGATAATTACTTGGATAACTTGTTTAAGAGATATGGGATTATGAACCAGTCATGGGGTTGCCAGATGGGCTTTGTGAAATATGGCAGTACAGTGGTACCTCAGGTTAAGAACTTAATTTGTTCTGGAGGTCCGTTCTTAACCTGAAACTGTTCTTAACCTGAAGCACCACTTTAGCTAATGGGGCTTCCTGCTGCCGCTGTGCCGCTGGAGCACGATTTCTGTTCTCATCCAGAAGCAAAGTTCTTAACCTGAGGTACTATTTCTGGGTTAGCGGAGTCTGTAACCTGAAGCGTCTGCAACCTGAAGCGTCTGTAACCCGAGGTACCACTGTAGTCCCCCCATCAGAGGAAAGGAGATGAGGGAGACCAAAAGGTATCATTCTTGTTGGTTCATGCTGAAAGAGGTTGGTTCTCAAAATTTCCACTTGAATCTGCATTTTCTCCTGGCCCTTCCTTTGTGAAAATGAAAGAAACCGAGGACAGTTTTCTTTGAAATGCCCAGTGCAACTAGGGAAAAGTAACGCCCGCTCTCTTTCATCATGGAACTGGTAACTTCCATTTGCTCTTAAAAAAAACCCCCAAAAACACCAAACCTCTCACCCATTCAGTTTAAATTTAAACATATTAGTGGCATTTATCTGTCTGTCTGCCTTTTATTTTGTCTGTCTTCCCTCTGTTTGTGTTTTGTGTGAAATTTCAGGAGATGAATCCCATTTTCTATTAATTCAATGGCTGTCATCTCGCATTACCTCATGCAGCCCAGATCACAACAATGAGATCTTAGGGTTTTAAATTAATAATATTGCAACACATCACTCCGTTAAAGGGTTGTACTCATCCATATCACGCCTGCTCTCGGGTACCTTGCCTGCGGTCTGATGCCTTCCGCCGCTAGAATGGGTTGGAATTGCATGAATCTAGTTGCAAACAATCTATAATTGGTAACTTGAATACTTGGAGGTCTCGAGGGGGAAGGAACATTAATTTAATATGGTGTTGAGATTTTAACAAGGTGATTTTTGCTTTAAAAAAAATAAAATAGTTGGGAGGGAAAGCTTTGGGGAATTGGAGATCTGTGCTCTCTGAGTGGCGTTTTCCACACCTACAAATACATACTGACAGATAAGTGTATTGCATTGCAATTACCTTACATACAATGTCAGCTAAAAGCTACATGTAAAGTCAGATTCTCAGATCGCCGAGGCATCAGGGAGCAGGCTATAGATTCCATTAACTATTAAAAGTTGAAATTAAATTTTATAGCTGCTAATTCAGAAGAGCCAAGGGGCAGAGGGAGGAAAAACGAAATTGGTGTATGAGTAAATCATCAAAACTGCTACAAATTCAGGAAGGAATAAAACATTATGCCTA
The DNA here is from genome assembly GCF_964106915.1 of Podarcis gaigeae. Classification (NCBI taxonomy): domain Eukaryota; kingdom Metazoa; phylum Chordata; class Lepidosauria; order Squamata; family Lacertidae; genus Podarcis; species Podarcis gaigeae. The sequence continues at coordinate 17,489,635 of NC_139682.1, read as the reverse complement.
GAGGAAAATAACACACAAGATCAAAACTGCATCCCATCGAACATTTACCATTGTTATTCAGGCATCTCTCTCCTTAGTTTCTTCTTCTCGTTTCATGTTGAAACAAATGCGCTAGTGAAAATAGTCATTTTAGCTGGTGAGAACGATGTGTGTGTGTCTGTGTTAGCACGGAAAGAAATACGCCCATATACCTAACATACGGACGGCACAACATTTAAATGATAAAAAGCAGGAGTGTCTCCTGCCTGTTTTTAATCCTTGCCTCAGAGCCCCTTTGAAACATCCACAATATTAATAAGACTCTTATTTATCCATAAGTCTAAGATGCATTCGGCAAACAGGCAGTGAGATTTGTATATGGGATTCATTAAGGGCGGTTGCCAATTGTCAAATTAGTTTCAGACCAACCTGCTGAGTGTAAATGCAAATTTACCACCTTTGGAGCTGCCTCATTTTACAGCAATTGATTTATGTTTGAACGGGAGCTTTTTTTAAGAAAGAAAGAAAGAAAGAAAGAAAGAAAGAAAGAAAGAAAGAGGAAAAGAAGAAGTTGTCTTTTGAAGCCTTGCTATCTATGCACAGGCTCCTTTGTCCCAGTGTCTTGGGGATCTCGTGTGGCAATTTTGATCTTTGTGTTCCGAAAGCCTTGGAGTGCCTATCCAGGTAACTTAAAAGTGCGATATAATCAGAAAGGATTTGGAAATAAAGTCTTTGCCTTGTCACATTAATGCGGCCCTATCAAGTGGCAGTTTATCAAGAGGCAGCTCACAAGGTTTTAATGAGCATGCTGCCTGTTCTTGTACAATACTAATTAATCCCATTTTTTCCACACTGGTGTGATTGCTTCATGAAACCCGCATTGTTTTATGCTCAGCAGCAAAGCGGGTTCTTGCTGATTAAATCTCCTTCCCAGTGCTGCAGCCTGACAACTGAATTATACCTTGCTCAAAATAATAATGGGTATCAGCTAATAAATACGGTTTAACACACACAAAACTATGCAGCCAAAATCACACTACAAAATAGGAGTTTGACTTATAGGCACAGCAGTGTTTCATTAAACATCTGTATTATAATTCACTGGTTTTCCAACTGATGTAATAACTTAATTGATGAGAACAAAGACAAGCTTATTTATTCACCCAATTGCTTGCTTCTTGACTAACATTCTCCCCCCCCCCCTTTCCCCCTTGGCGTTATTGTGGAAATAAATATGCAATATTCTTTTTATAGAAGTCTAATTTAGGCCCCCTTCTCCCCCCCCCACCCATCGAGGAATCAACATCACAATCTGTTTCTGACAAGTTCTTGCTACAGAGTAGCAAAGCCTCATTATGATAAGACAGCATTGTGTTGTTTACCCTAATGCTGAGGCATTCCAGCAAAGGTGAAAGAGGAGCTCTGCTTCAGGCAGTTAATAAGGAATAATTGTCTGCAACTTCCCATTCGAAGATTCAGAAAAATGAGTATTGCTTCTTTTCTTCATCCACTCATATGTTCAAGTGATTTCAGTCCTCTGGATGCTAAGCCAATGAATGGGTAACAGCCATATTCCCAGGGCAGGTAGGCAGGTGAGCATGGGGGGGGGGGGAGAGAGGTCTTTTCTCTTAGCTCCAAGGACGGATACAGGTGACTATTTTACTGAATCAGCCCCAGACACGTGCCAAAATTCTCTCTACCACTTTGCAGGAAGATGCACAGAACTCATACAGGCACCCCAAATATCTCAGAGTAAGTGCTTTCATCTGAGCTAAGTTGGCCATTGGTATCCTCTGCCCAAGTGGCAAAATTCTATGACTCATTTAGTTACATTTTATATTTATCAGGAAAAAATAATTTGTATCCTGCCTTTTTTAAAAAAAATAATTAATTTGATATCCACATGTGCAATCATGTAAAGCAACCATAAAAAATCCGATTTATAAATCAATTAATTATGGAACAGAATTGTAGAACGGCTGAGTAGGAAGGGACCACAAGGGTCATATAGTCCAACCCCTGCAATGCAGCAATCTTTTGCCCAGCATGGGGCTCGAACCCGCAACCCTGAGATGAAGAGTCTCATGTTCTACCGACTGAGCTATGGGGTTCAAGCTGCCCGAAATAAACACAGCAGCTGGAAAAAAATGATATATGTATAAATAACATCCTCAGCCATCAAAACACTGCACCTCTGAAAGTCCCTTAAAAACCATGTTTTTGATATACAGTGATACCTCGGGCTACATACGCTTCAGGTTATATACGCTTAAGGTTACAGGCTCCGCTAACCCAGAAATAGTGCTTCAGGTAAAGAACTTTGCTACAGGATAAGAACAGAAATCATGCTCTGGCAGCGCGTCAGCAGTGGGAGGCCCCATTAGCTAAAGTGGTGCTTCAGGTTAAGAACAGTTTCAGGCTAAGAACGGACCTCCGGAACAAATTAAGTACTTAGCCCAAGGTACCACTGTATACCAGAAAACAGGCATTGCAGTAGACAGGCTTCTTTGAAAAGAGCCAGCCCAATATATTTGACTGCCTGAGGCGAAGCAGCAAGGTGCACAGAATATAAGAATGTAAGATCAGATCAAAGCCTCATCTCATCCAGTATCCTGTTCTCACAGTGGTCAACCAGATGCCTGTGGAAAACCCCAAAGCAGGCCCTGAGTGCAATGACATTATCCCCACTTGTGATTCCCAGCAGCTGGTGTTCAGAAGCGTACTAGCTCTGACAGCAGAAAAAAGAACATAGCCATTGTAGCTGGCACAAATCAGTTGATATCCCCCTTTCATAGAATCATTCAGCCCCCCTGCAATGCAGAAATCTCAGCTAAAGCATCCATGACAGATGGCCTCTGCTTAAACCTCCAAGGATGGAAAGTCCACAGCCTCTCGTGGGAGTCTGTTCCACTGCCAAACAACTCTTAATGTCAGAAAGTTTTTCCTGATGTTTAGTCAGAATCTCCTTTCTTGTGACTTGAAGCCTGTGGTATAGAGTCCTACCCTCCAGAGCAAGCTAAACATATCCAGCTCCTTCAACCGTTCCTCATAAGGCTTGGTTTCCAGAACCTTGATCATCTTGGTTGCCCTCCTCTGATGCTTTCAAAGCCATCTAAGTTGGTGGCTATCACTACACCTTATGGGACCAAATTCCACAATTTAACTATGATCTGTTGAAGAAGCACTTTCTTTTGTCTGTTGTGAATCTTCCAACATTCACCTTTATTGGATTTCAACAGGTTCTAGTTGCCTCTATTGGTCCAAAGGTTAACACATATTAAGATTACCATGGAAACACACAATTCATTTTTGTGTTTGTGTGTGGCGAATCTTAGAGAAGATTTGCCCCTTCCCTGCCCCCCACTGGTGGTAAACTTGGGTCTCTTATTCATAGTCCATATGCAACAAGTCCCAGTCAAAGATTATTTGGAATTATGCTTTGTGTTGCTTAAGAATCTCTCCCTTGCACGTCAACAAGGCCTTCCTGGTTGGACATGCTCCAGGGAAGCCAATAAACAAAAAAAAGCAAGCCTTAATGTTGACTGTAATAGTGATTTATACCAAGGCTGGCTTCAGATGCAATGAAAGACAGCTTTTATTATTTAGTTCCCTCTTTCCATGATGCCAACAGCACAATAGTTGCTTCGCAATCAACAAGGATGGATAGGGACTAAAGCTGTATCAGCCCAGTGCTGCCATGCTCCTATAGTTACTGGGACAGATTTCCCTGCCATTGGGCAATGGCGCAGCATGACCAAAGACCAAGGCAATTTGTGTTTACTGTTCCTAGCAGTTTACTGGCCTGCGAGTGCTCCAATTGGAGAACAGCCTTTACCAAAGGTGTCATGGACTTTGAAGACGCTCAAACCCAGGATGAAAGGGAGAAACATGCTAAGAGGAAGGAACACTTGGCAAATCCTCAGCATGATCAATTCCCGCCTGGAAACCTATGTCCCCACTGTGGAAGGATGTGTGGATCCAGAATTGGCCTCCACAATCACTTACAGACTCACAGTTAAGACCGTATTCATGGAAGACAATCTTACTCGGCTAAGAATGATCACCAAAGAAGAAGAAGAAGACTCTTTAAAGCATGGACTATTAAAGGAGAGGGGAATGCTGGAACAGAAGGCAAGCCAAGTCTTGTCTGAACAATCAACAAGGAGAGGTCTTGGTAAACACAAGAACTGCCGCAAAGGAGTGGTTTGCACAGTTTATCAAGGGTCTCTGTAGCATCAAATGGTGACAACCCTCTCTTGGGTACTTGTGTGGAAAAAAATATGGTTTCTAGGCCTATGGGGGCAGGTAACTTCTTCCTCCTTAGAATTCATCCATGTCTGCATTTCAGATAAAACTATCTTCTGTGCTTCCTATTAAATAAACCACAAGCAAGCAAGCAAGCAAACAGACCCTGACATCATTAGCAGGAAAACATTTAGCTTAGTTTGGCCCTGAGTTCACTATTCGAGGGAGATTGGTATTAATAGCCAGTCTACCTGGGACAACTTTGCGGGTCCTCAGACAGAGGTCTTCTGCAGTCCAAGCCCCTTAAGCAGAAATGTCATGCACCGAATCTGGGATTTCAAGGTACGATGATGAAAACACTGAATGATGAAATTAACTCCATTTCTGTAGGTTGGAAAGTAAACAAAATTGGGACCATTTGAGCTCACATTGGCTTTGGGCACCGAAAAAGGAATCAAGTGGTAAACAGCTAGGGCTTTTATGCAGCCGAAACTCACCAGAACTCAGTTCCAGCACCTCTCAGGTGGGTACCATTGTCATTGTAAGAGGACAAGGGAGGGGCTCGTGTTGAATTTCGGCATCTCTTTTTCTAGAAAAATAGCGCTGTAAAGAACTGCATGTGGATGGGTCTATATCGTCCACAGAAAAATAAAAGATGGCTATTTATGCATGGATCAGGAAGAGGAAATACACCCCCAGAAAAAGAAAGAAAGAAAATACGCAGATTTGCATAAAATGTGCAGATTTGCATAAAATGTGCTACTTTCCATCTCTAGATGCAACTTTCAAAATAATTGCTACATCTGGCAATAGTGGGGGAGACTATGTAACCAGGTGCAATGTGTGCCTGTTCTGTCTGCCACTCAGGAACTAAATGCTGATGGACAACTTCAAGGTCCCTGCTTTTCATTCTTAAATTCCAGACCTTCAATCAGGGCATTGCCCTCTGAAAAGTATGATACATGGCCACCTCAAAAGGAGGACTGTGCTCTATAAAGTGGGACATAGGTTCACCCACCATAGAAAACAGTGTTAAGGAAGGTTAAAATAGACAGTAGGTAAAGATCCCAGCAGAGGATATGGTTAAGTATCAAGTGGAATAAAGCATATTATTGTCTTAGTTGCAAAGCAATGTGAATGGTGGCTATCCGTATGGGAAAACCGCCAGAAATGTCTTCTCTTGTGGCAGTGGGAATTAACCGACCTTTCAATAATCCAGAAATGAAAGTATGGGCATGTATATAGGGTGCTCACATGTAATATTCAAGGAGTGTAGCATCTGTGTGCACAAAGAGTTGAGGTGCACAGATCAACAAGCGTACAGTCTTTCACACACTTGAACATGTGTCAAGACATGTGCCCGTGTTCAGTTTAACATATAAATAAACCTTAAGGACATCCGCAGATCAAGGATTACTGAATAACTCCCTGTTACAAACTGCTGGAGGCTTTGCTCCATTTATTCTTCCATAGGCAGAGAAAGTCAGCTTCAGTTTTGAGGGTCAGATCTGGGCAACTGTTATTCCAATGCCCCACAGGTACTCTGCTTTGAGTGTACCTGCTCTAAAGGGAGACCCGAATGCAGTTGGCAGTGGTGTGCCTTGCCAGGAGTGATTCACACAAGGGTGCTGCCATTTGCTGCCAGGTCTGCTAGTAGGTCAGGAAAGCTTGTTCAGGAATATTATTCCAGCTTTCACCAGAAGTATCACAATGCCAAGGCCAGTTCTGCTTATACCCATATATAAATGCCTTCAAACTATTGGTGTACAGCTCTCTTTCTGCTTCATATAGCTTCTGCATTATTGCCTAATAATTTTAAGACTTCCCCTTCTCTTGCTAGCAAATCTAATTATTCAGTGACAGCAGTTGGCTGACTTGGGCACTGCACAACATGTCATTCTCCCCCACCCCACCCCCCAAATGCTTACCCAGAATCTCAGAAGCTGTTGGAGATTGTTTTGAAACCTGGCATACTTTTCAGTCATGCTAATTTCTGCAAGGGAGCCAAACTCGATTACATTTGGCTCAGCCACAGGCTCTTGGTGAAGTGGGAGAAACAATATAAGACAAAATTTGCTTCTGCGCTCTCTCTCTCTCTCTCTCTCTCTCTCTCTCTCTCTCTCCTTTTGCCTTTTAGCAGAGTGGGAAAAGATAATCATGGTGGGTTTCAGTTTCAGACACTGCCTATTTTCAAGGCATCCGTAACAGCATGGAATTAACCTAGCATTGTTGCGTGCAAGTTGTTTCTTGTAGATTGTAGATCTAATTCCTGTTGATTTGAAGTCACGATGACAATCCTAACCAGCACTTAGATTGGAGGAGACCCAGAGAGACCAGAGCCCCATGACCTTTTCATAGAATCATATAATTGTATAGTTGGAAGGAGCCCCAAGGGTCATCTAGTCCAACCCCTTGCGACGCAGGAATCTTTTTGCCCACCATGGGGCTCAAACCTACAACCCTGAGATCAGGAGCCACATACTCTACCAACTTCTTTTGTTATGACCTAGGAAGCTATTGCTTTTAGAAAGCTACAAGGTGATATGATGGCATGACAATGATGATGGTGGTGAGTCAGTGAGTAGAGCATGTGGATTTTAGTAAGAGTCCCCTACTTGCATCTGATTGCCCCAGATACAAAATTTGTAGGGGTGCAAAATTTAAGCACCAGGTGTTGCCTCAATATAGCTACATGCTTCCATCGCTGGGCTCTGTCGAAAACAGCTTCTCCATGCGAACCCAGAAGTGACCTCTCTAGACAACAAAGCAACTCTTCTTTTCTTATCTCTGTGGTTGCAATCTCCTGGGTGACACAAACGCCTTAGGCAGTTGAATATGCATGAACAGATCCATCCATCACCTCCCCCCCCCCCAGGACCTGGACACTGGCAACCCATGCTATGCCACTGCTTGCAATACATATGGGTGTCAGGGGCTGGGCAGAGGAGGAGGAGTGGTGGAGACTGCCTCCCTATCCTGACCCTTCCAGGGAGGAGGAAGAGGAAGGCAGTATAGATTTACAACAGTGGTTTGCAGTTGGTCACAGCTCAGAGGCAGATGAGGGGGAAAGCTGGGAAATAGTTGGAGAGGAGGAGCAGGCAGGCAGCTGGATGACACTTTGTCACTAGAAAGCATTCCAGGTCCACCATCTCCCAGAACCTGTTGAGCCTTAAAAGTAGGAGAGCAAAGAGCAAAGACAGAGGGCAGATGAGGAGGAGATGATGACGATGAATGAGGAAGTGGGAGAAAAGGGGTGGGGTGGAGATTTACTCAAGTTAACGCCATTATCCAAGATGCTGGGTTCTATAGCATCTCTCTGTAAAGTTGGAAATAAAAAAGAAGTGTAAGAAACTTTTCCTTGTCTTTATACTTTCCTGGGCAACCAGCCGGGAGCCACTGACAGCACCCTGGCAATAGACCACATTGGCTCTGCTGGTCCATTTACATCAGGCATGTCCAAAGTCTAGCCTGCCAATCAATAAAATTTGGCCCCCGTAGCAGTACATTGGTACCTCGGGTTACATACGCTTCAGGTTACCGACTCTGCTAACCCAGAAATAGTACCTCGGGTTAAGAAATTTGCTGCTGGGTGACCCTGGGCCAGTCACACTTCTCTGAAGTCTCTCAGCCCCACTCACCTCACAGAGTGTTTGTTGTGGGGGAGGAAGGGAAAGGAGAATGTTAGCCGCTTTGAGACTCCTGAAGGGGAGTGAAAGGCGGAATATCAAATCCAAACTCTTCTCTTCTTCTTCCTCTTCAGGATGAGAACAGAAATCGTGCTCCGGCGGTGCAGCAGCAGCGGGAGGCCCCATTAGCTAAAGTGGTGCTTCAGGTTAAGAACAGTTTTAGGTTAAGTACGGACCTCCAGAAGGAATTAAGTACTTAACCTGAGGTACCACTGTATATGTCCTGGATTTTACCTAGGATTTTTTAAGTCCTAAAAAAATGCTCAGCAACTTAGGTTAAAATTGTAAAAAAAAAAGCTCTACAACTTTGGGGTTAAATCCTAAAGAAAGCTCAACAACTTTGGTTCATTTCATCAAATCTGGCCCTCTTTGAAAAAAGTTTGGGCACCCTGATTTACATCATGCCGACCTCCCTGCTGCCTCACCCCTCCCCATAATGAGCAATGACCCACCTGGTGGGAACGTAGTATAGTGGCTCTGCCTCACCTGGTCAGCCACTTCTCCCTACTTTCCATATTCTGAGCACTTATCTGAAGCACTCCCACCGACATCTAAATTGCCTCCTTTGCCATTTTGTCTTCAGCACCAGGCCACCATAGAGGCAAGCTGCTTTTACAACCCGGCCATGACTTGGCTCTTCAGAACTTCATTGGAGTTAAGCCATAATGTGTGCACTAGGTTATTATTTTACTTTCGGGGGGGGGGGGGCACTGGGAAGGAACGGGAAAGGAAGTGGGTTTCAAGTGAAATTAGAGAGATATGCTTAACACCTGTTTGTTCGCTGGAAAGCCTTTCAGCTGTAATACTTTAGGCACAGGAAAAATTATTTGAAGGGAGGAGGGGGAAATCTGATAGGTGATAGACTGGGGCGAAATGAAAAGTGCCATTATCCAAATGTTTATGGATCCTTTTAGCTAATGGATTCAAATGTATAATTCTGCACTTGTCAACAAACATGTTAGGGCTCCATAGTGTAGTTCAGCCAAGTCTTTTAGGCCTCTGTTGTCTAAAGTAAACATATTTTCCCCACAGGTTTTTTATTTTATTTTAAAAATACTACTGGTGGTATTAGTATAGGTTTCAATTTGGATTTTCCCCTCATGATATCTATGCAATTCATTTTTTCATTTGATCATTTACATGCACATTTATATATTTGGTTATACATTTTAAATGTATCGGAAGTATTATATAATGACACATGAATCCAACACATTACCTACATATATTCCCTCTTTATGTTTATACATACAATCTGGAATTACAAAACTTGAAAAATCTATCTAAAAGCATTTAAGTGCTATATATTCTCTGTTATATACACTCTTATAGCTATGACTACATTATATTTATATAATGCCTAATGCAGATTTTGTGAAGAATAAATACTTATAAATCTATTTCAATATAAACTTTAAAAGCTTCTAAAAGTTTATAAAAATATACACCAAAATATAACATTTATTTTCTTATATATAACTGTCAATTTCCATTCAATATTTGAGCTTTCACATAATGTAAATCTACTTGTGGAACTATAGTGGAATATAGCACCAGTTTAGCTCTCATACTGTGTCCATATTATTTGCAAACAGGTCTCTCCCCCCCCCCCTCCTCCTGGAAGTAAATAACATGTGAATGTGCATTAAACTTGCACTATATTCCACTATAGTTCCGGAAGTTGCTTTGACATAGTGCAAACATATCAGTTAGGGGGAAGTCATGAAAATGGAATAAACTGCTATTTGGATGTAGCCAGACTATTAATAACTGCACAAGGAATATCTGGTTTGACCATGAAAATAAAATTCCAGCAGAGGCCCTACAAACTTTTTCTCTCTTTTTTAATTTATTTATGCATTTTCCAAAACTTGGTATGTGCAACTTACATTTGCTTTTGTTAATATCATATCACAAGACTTCCATGTCCACCCCTCCATGGTTCCCTGTTTGTTCGTTATTTTGCTGCATATCCTTTTAATAGCACCTGAGTCCTACAAAGTTTCTCATTGTGACCCCTGAAGGAACCATTTGTGATTCTAGTGTGAAGTTGTGGGAATTACATTGTAACTGAACTGAGTCAGGCCAGAAAGTCAGAGAGAGAGAGAGAGTTTGGAGCTGCATGCTATCTCATGAGAGAGGACAAATATGTGTTTAGTGTCACAGATTTGAGAGTAGAAGGAGAGGCTTGCGGAAAATTCGAACCTAATGCTTGCCCACAGCTGTTGATATTTGCAAGGCCTGTTCAGCATATGTCACCATGTGCCACAAAAGCTACTAATCATTTTACCAAGCTGTGCCAGTCCAAATAGGCAGAAGCAGAGCCCAAAATGGAGAAGGAAATTCATGCATTATTCACTGGCATCGGGGCAGCAATAAATAGCGCCATACCCAAACTGCAAAAAAGAAAAAAGAAAAAAAAAGACCAAGCTCTGTTGTTTTTCAGAGGGCCTGGGGCTCTAAGAAGTAAACAACTGGATGCAGACTAAGGCCACATTCACACCATTATTTAAAGCACTGTGATACCACTTTAAACAGCTATGGCTTCCTCCAAAAAATCCTGGGAGCTGTAGTTTGTTAAGGGTGCTGAGAGTGGTTAGAAGGCCCCTATTCTCCCCACAGAACCACAATTCCTAGAGTGTTTTAACAAATCAATCTCTCTTCACAGTTAGAAACTTTTTAAGAAAGAAAGAAAGAAAGAAAGAAAGAAAGAAAGAAAGAAAGAAAGAAAGAAAGAAAGAACGAACTACGGATTCTGTTGGACCACCTTGTCAGTTGGTTGAAATAATGTAAATCTGTTGAAAGCATATAGATTTTTAAGGATTTTTCCTTTAAAAACCCACACAAGCTTGGGATGGAACAGGTTATTCAAGTGCAAGGGACCGAGACTGGATCAAGACTGCTTCAACCATCCCTGCTTCAACTTTGACGCCATGGTTCCTTCTTTGCATGCAGCTACAAGCATAATATTGTTCTTTATTTTGGTATTTCCATTGTCCTTTCAGTCTATTATTCTGGGATGGATTAGTCTACGAGTAACCCAAGGCATTCTGAAATACCAGCCTATATTTAGGAATGGATCTGCCACAAAGATTGCAAGCAGCATGGTATGCTTCTTATCAAACACTTGGATGTCCACCTAGAGTGCAGTGCTGAAGACCAAACTAAATGAGATGTGGGAAATGCATAATTTCTTTCTTTCTTTCTTTCTTTCTTTCTTTCTTTCTTTCTTTCTTGGGAGGAATTAGATCAGGACTATGATGCTAGAGTAGGAGGGTGCTATCAAATTCCCCATGCCATTTTTCTGATTTAAATCACCACCAGCAGCACAATCCTTGAGCCTGTTATTTGCCCCATCAGGGAAAACATGCCCAGCTGATATGTACATTTTGTTTTGTTTTGTTTTATTCCCAACCCATATAGCCTATGTTTCAGTCGGAAACAATTGTCCAGAAATGTCAAATGCACATAAACACAATCAAATGCAATAAAAGCAATTATAAAAGAACAAAACAGCAGAGGAAAATAGAAATAAAATCTGGGAAATAATTTCAGTGGAACATAGAGGCACAGAACAACATAGCCTTCTATCCTGCCTCGAAAGGTCTCCAATTGTTATGTTTTTGCACGGTGCCAGAAGGCTTGGGGAATGTTCAAGGGAAGAGAGATGCAAAGTTTAAGTGTGCTAGGTCAGGGGGGATACCTAACCTCTGAAGGGACTGGGAAGCAGAGTATCTGTAGAAGACTTAAGTAAATGGAAAGTATTCTAAGGTAGAAGGCAGTTACTAAGGAGCTCATCCTGACTCCCATTTGAATCACACCCCGGAACATTAGAAAATTCCATTTTGCTCAGAAAGGTGAACTAAGCCAAGGCTTAAAGAACCAGAACTCTCACTCATTATGGAAAGAGGCCTGAAAATTCCTCTACATGCAGATACATAGGCCTTTCCCCATGCCTAGTGACTAATGCAATAAAGCTGTCCAAGGCATTTCCACTAAGTGACCATCCTTGAGGCTTAAGCAAGGCTCAGCTGTAACAGGACACCCTTTATACTCCTCCCTGCCCAATGGTCAGCCTGGATGTGTTGAGCCAATCCACTGGTGAAAAATTCATCCCTGACAAAATGCCACCTGCAATTCAGTGGGTCACAAAATGGGGCAGCTGCATGCAGATCGAGTGGTTCCTGACACTATAGTGCAAACACAATCCAAAAGAGTGCAGAACAATTAAAACCAGTCAAAGTTTAGGCAGAGGCAGCCCTTTTGGCGGGAGCCCTTCTCCTGACACCAGTGTTGCTGCAACTTATATGGACAAGGCTGGTGTGGGGCAGGGTGGCAGTGAGGCTGGGGCTGTTTGGGCACTGTGGTGGGAGGACTGGTTAGGTTCTGCCAGGGTGTCCATGCAACCCTGACCTCATCATCCTGCCCCATCCCAGCCCTTTCCAGGTAGGGCACAATCATCTCAATGTCAGGAGTGTCACTCTGCAGTTCCACCCTGCCTCGCGAGTTGTCACTGATTGTTCAAATAGCTACAATGATGCTGGATGCTGGAGAATTCCAACAGAAACAGAAATGAGAATGGAACTTGCTGGTGTTTGCTTATTCAGACTATGCACAGAATGAAAATCAATCCAGCAGGAATAATCAGTATTCACTGTTGCTGCTGTTTTGAAATGGCAAAAATGGCAACATAACTGAATATGTTCCCGTCCCCAGTGCAGATTGCACTTCCTTTGATTGGAAAAGAATTGCCTTTCCATCAAAAAGAATGGTGTGGAATAACAAAATAATGGCATAATTACATAATTGTGTAAAGGTCTGCTACTGGGGACCACAAGATGAATAACAGGTTTTGTCAGAAGCCAAACTGCAGTGGAATGGAAACATGGCTGCAGGCAACAAACATGGTTTGTTTGTTGCCTGCAATAGATGGCTTCTTCCATTCCTAACTGCAACTTGAATTGCGCCCCCCACTTTATGAGTGAAACTGAAAGGAATCATGGCAACTACACCTTGATTATAGGTTTGTAGGCCCACCAAAACCAACATAAAAACAACTCCAGCAGCTAGATCATACATTAAAATAACTAAGGCTGAAATCAGTCCTATTTACCTGGGAATGCTACCCATTCAGCTCAATGGGAGTTATTTCTGAGCAGACATGTGTAGGATTGAACAGGTGAGTAAGATCTCTCTCCTGTAGAGATGGTTATTGTTTGAGATAGCCAGCTGCTGCAGCAAATTTCAAGAGAAGCAGCATCAGACCTTCATATTTGGAGTATATTTTCTATTATGTAGGAAATTGAGATGTATTTGAGCTCTCCCCCCCCCAACCCAACAGTAGGTTTAAAATGTGCCTGATACTTGTGAAAGAAAGGATAAAGCAATCTGGGTGACTTTCCTCCTGTGCTCTCTGTCCACCATCCCCAAGCCACAAGTTGATAACTGCCCCGTTTTTATACCTGCGTATTATTAGCATAAGTAGGGAAGGAGAAAAGACAAAAAAATTGCTTTAATCCAGGCTGATGTGTGACTTTGCATAGCACTTTGAATGTTATTAAGTGTTTGAATTCCTTCCTGTGTCTTTTTTAGCCTCCATGACTGTCTTTCTCTTTCGCTGACAGCCTCTGCAGGACCAAATTGACAGCTCTTTAAAGGAGCCTGACGAAAAGCAGCATTAATTAAGTCATTGCCGGACTGTAATTGTGTTAAGAAGTAAAAAATCTAATATGAGAAAAGGTTAGTGAGTCCTCTCTTGTGTCAGATTTTCTACTCTCTATGAATATTAATGCCCTTAATGAAGACAATCTTTGCCTCATCAAGCCGATGCTCTGCATTCAGGTGCCAAATCTCTGCGCCATTGATTTGTTTTTAAAGAACAAATATGTCAGGGGAGAGTGACTGTCCTGTTTCTTATCAACATCATAGAGAGTGCTTTTGTATTCCTGGAAAGAGTTTATAGATTTTTGTGTGTGTGCGTGTGTGTGTGTCTAGTAAGAGCCGCTCATGTGATGAGAGGGACAGAGAGAAAAATAGGGGTGTGTGATAATGGTGTTAAGGAATTGAATATACTGCTGAAGCAAGGTAAATTGCATGGGATAGTTTGTCGTTATCCTTGCCTCTGCTCTGCCACAGCTTCCTGTTGGTGCTGCTTTAGTGCATGAATTTTCACAAATGTCATCCTTCTGTTAACAAGAGGCTATGGCCACCGAAGTTAAATTGGTGGGATATGAATCATCATCAGCAAGAGTCCAAGAGTTTTAAACACTGGGATGAAGAGCTTTGTGATAAGGGGATGATCATCTTTTGCTGATTACCCCTTCCTCCTGCCAGGCTCATAATCGTAATGAAACTGATGAGTGATAATCTTTTCTTAATGCAAGGAGGCCCTTGGGAGCCAACGTCTTGCAAGCAATATTTGTGTGTGCGTGCGTGCGTGAGCGCATGTGTGCATCAACCTCTATCTAAAATGATTAGGTGGCCATCATTCTCTCAGCCTCAGTCTTTCCATCTGCAAAATGGGGATATTAATAGTGGCTGAACGTACAGTGCTGTTGGAAGAACAGCGGATACAATGAATGAGGAGTCTTACATTGTTAGAGTAACTGTACTGCAACAAGTATTACCAAGATACCAATATCATCATTTTAGAATGCCTTTATAGGTGTTTTGCTTCTTTAAAGCTCATCTTGTTAGCATGATGAATTTCTCATCTACTCAGATCCAAACTCTGTTTGTTTATTTAAGAGCTCCGTACTCTGCCTTTCAACATAAAAGCCTTTGAGGCAGCTTACAACAGCTTAATTTAAAACAAAACAAAAATCATCAGTAAAATCATACAAGAAAATGGCAGACATAAACACAACAGAAAACAGGTCGAAAGGGATCCAGATTTTCTTGGCTGTCATCGTGTGGTCCAACACTTTGCTCAAAAGCTGGTGCGGGAAGTTCATGATGCGATCTCCTGGGATTTTCATTTTTACTTTAAAAAAAAATATTCACAGGAAGCTCTGCATTTGATTCAGAGTTATGAGGTGAGATTTCCTGAACTAAATTGCTCTCCCCAAACTACTATCATTCCCATAATAATAAAATAAAATAAAATACTGGTGTCTATATTTTCCCACTGCAATACTAAAAGCAGCTCAGGGTGTTAGGGATGGGTAAATCTGTCAATTTTAGTTACTCTCAGTTTATCTCTCTCTCTTTTCAATCTTAAATTCATTGGGGATCGAAAGAGGAGGTACAGGAAGGCTTGCAAAGGGGTAACCCACTTGTTGTCAGTCATGTGACATTGTGGTGTCATCATGTGATTGACGAGTAAGCTGTCAAAGTTGGCCATTGGGCTGCCAAAAAGATCCCCCACCCTACTTTAATGTAACAACAAAAGGAATGTGAAATCTGACCATGGATCTTCCATGAGGTAGCAGCCAGCTGCAGTTCTACTTAGCTGTTTGAAGTCTCTGGGACAGAATCAATGGCTTCAAGTTACTAGAAAGGAGATTCCGACTAAAAATAAAGAAGAACTTCCTGATGATAAGAGCTGTTCAACAATGGAACAGACTTCCTTGGGATCCTGTGGACTCTCCTTCCTTGGAGGATTTTAAACAGAGGTCAGGTGGCCATCTGTCATGGATGCTTTAGTTGAGATTCTTCCATTGCAGGAGGTTGGACTAGATGGCCCTCGGGGTCCCTTCGAATTCCACTATTGTGTGATTCAATGTCACATAAAGTCAAGTCCACACTGGGCTGCACTTCTCTCACTCCCCATTCTGCAGTTATATCTACTGGGCTGACAGGACGTTAGTCCCAAGCCTTGAATGCAATTCTGGTTACATTTTTGGGTGAATATACTGAGTCTTATTTGGATGAATCTTGAACTCTGCCTTTCTGTCCTGCATTTCAAACTCTTGTAGTCATTGAAGGTATTCAGCTTCCAGTAAGAACCATGAGAGTCGCATGGCCCATTATTTATCTTGTTCCTATCTAATAGATCTTTGGTATCTCATGTTATAAGCTTTTCACACACATTAGTGGCAATGTACACGAATCTCCTCTCATAATTTATGTTGCCTAATTTAGTTCCGCAAGTTTTCTCTCATTTGCTTTGACAGTTTTGACTACCGATAAAGAAGACATCTTGTTTTTCCTTCTCTTCTCAGACACAGGAAGTGCTAGGAAAGGTAAACAAGCATATGGAAGCCACCAAATTATTTGCTGATAAGTAGACATGCCTCAGCCAAAAAAAGAAGGGAGGGTGATGCTAGTGTTGTCCTTCCTTTTTAAAGATGGAAATCTGCTTCAATTACTGTGAGACACATTGTCTTGCTGTGTCAATTTGCCTTCCTTCCATGCCAGGGTGTGGAGAACATGTGGTCCTCTGATGTTGCTTGGTCACAACTCCCATCACACCTGACCGTTGGTCATACTGTCTGGAGCTGCTGGAAACTGAAGGCCAGCAACATATGGAAAGTCACAGGTTCTCCACCTGTCTTCCAGACTGTGCTGTGGCCTCATCACCGAAGGATATAATGGACCCTGACAGGCACAGAAAGAAACCCAAGGCATGGTGGGGGCTGCATTCAGTTTTGCCTGCTTTGGATGAATTTGTGCAGAGCTTTTTTTCGGGGGGGGGGGAGTAGTAATTTAGGGATTATATGACATGTGTGTTGTTGTGTGGTAATTTCTGCTTGCTTCTGTGATGTCTTCTGGGACATAGTACTACGTTCTTTTTTTTTTAAAAAAAAACAAAACGAAAAACGAAACCACCCTGAATTTGGGTAAATAAATAGATGGTCACTAAGGCATCATAAATCTCCAGGGCTCTCTCTTCCTGTAAAGGCCAACGGTGTTTCCCATCACTCAGGGGAAAGGGTGTGCTTAGCATATTGACTTAGGTTGTATGTAGCACTATCAGAACATTATTAAGATGCATTTACACAACCAGGCTCTTTTAAAATTTGGTTTATGCCATGTTATCCACATGCATTTCAAGTTTGCAAGCTCCTTAATACGTGCACAGATTGCATTAGGAAACCTGGATGAGATGAGATATATACCGTATTTTTTGTGTGTATAACACAACCCCATGTATAAGACGACCCCTATTTTGGGGAGCCCTCAACAGTTGCTGAGCTTCTTTTGTAAGTTCGCTGAGCTCTTGAGCAACTTTTTGACGATCTGCCACTCAGGCTGATGGAACTGTACACCGTATACTGGCACTCACCAGATACTCTTCCTAAGCTGAGAAGAACTGGTAAGCAGCCTCCTCTCCAACATTTCCCTGCTACTGCCACAGCAGCAGCCCTTGCTTACTTAGCACTTAGAGTGGCTGAAGAAACCCAGCCAGATGGGCGGGGTATAAATAATAAATTATTATTATTATTATTATTATTATTATTATTATTATTATTATTATGGCATGTTAACCCGTGTATAAGATGACCCTCAATTTATCACAAAAAATTCAGAAAAAAGGTTGTCTTATACATGGTAAAATACGGTATGTGGATACATCTAGATGCTTAGCATGACATGTCTGCCAAAGTCACCTTATAGAAGTATAAAATGAGTTATTGAACTCGGTCTTTTTTCTCCATGCCTAAAGAACAACCCAATGCCTGCAAGATTTTGGACTCATCCAGTAGGGAATAATGTTTACATATACATACGTATAAGTTTTATTTTTTAATAGACTGTAGAGGAGGAGGAGGATGCAATGTTTTATATAGGCACAATATATACTGCCTATAACTGTCTATACTGTATCATGTAAAGTTAATTCAAGTCACTTCTTTAAAGTGTAGTGACTCACTAGGCTTTGCCCAATTCAGCTTAGAAAAGGGCCTGGTTCATATACACAGCTTTATCATTTGACAAATCCAGTGTCAAAGTGTTAGACCAGGACTAGGGAGATCTGCTTTCAAATCCCCACTTAGCACTCGGTGACCTTGGGCTGTTCACTGAATCTCAGCCTAACCTGTCTCATATGACTGCTGTGAGGATATAATAGGAAGGAGAGGACCATCCAAACTAGGCGTCATCAACCTGTTGCCCTCTAGATGTCTTGAAGTAAAATTCTGATCAGTTCCAGCCAGCATCTGGAGAGTACCAGGGTGACAAAGGCTGTTCTAAACTGACTTGAAGGGTGGTGGAACAAAAAGGTGAAAATGAAATGAAAGAAATAAGTCATGGGAGAGTAACTGTGCCAGAACATATCAAACAACACAGAGAGTGGTTTTCATTAGGCGCATGCAGGGAACTACATTATCCACCTTGCATCTTTGACTGTAGCATTTGGAAGCAACCTAGTCAGTTTTGTATATGCTCTGTGTTGTTTCTATTGGATCTGCTATTCAGATCCAAATCTGATCCGTTAAATCTGAAGCTTTGTTTCACCCCTATTTGCTACAACAGGGGATCTAAAACAGCTACAACGTTCCCCTGCTTTTCACTTAAGTGGATGAAATTTGCAGGCAAAGGACCATCTTCAAAGTGATTAAGTCTGCCAAATTTCAGGCTGATCCATCAGAGATTTCCAATGCAGGAACCTTTTTAATTATCTGTCTCCACATTACAGGTGTGGTCTTCCCTTCTGAAGAGACAAAGTCTGCCAAGTTTCAGAAAGACAGGTGGAATTATTCTCCTACAAGGGCAGATTTTCTTGTTTGGAAGTAGGAAAATATAAAACACATTTCTAGGGTGGTTTTTTTCCTAAAATGGGAAATTAATTTGAAAACTGAGGGCATGGCAGAGGTGCTTCTAGATAAGAAACCAGCTAAAGTTCATAAAGTTGGGTCCATGGAATATTGAGATAACTGATTTTACTCTTTACAAAAGAATTTCAGAAAAAGACTGGAAAGAGAAGTTGCTGAATTGCAACTTATTACCAAACTTAAAACCATGGAGAGACCTGATCTGAATAGAGACATTGGATTCTTATCTCATTATACATGATAAAGCTATTTTTAGCCATCTCACACCTTGCTTTTTCCTGTAAGACCAATTGCAGTCATTAACAGGTTTACCACACCTATCAGCCAATCACCCACTCCCACCACCCTTCTGAGTAATACCCCTCCCCACCCTCTCACTATATATAAGGGTCTGGTGACTTCTGTTTCAGTGTATCTGAAGAAGTGTGCATGCACACGAAAGCTCATACCAGTATCAAACTTAGTTGGTCTCTAAGGTGCTACTGGAAGGATTTTTTTAATTTTTCTTTTACTTTTATAAGGAAAAACTGGAAAAGTCACTCTGGTTTGCCTCATTATTTTGGAGCCACAGGGAACTGATGCATACCCCTAGTTTTCATGCTTTCTCCCATTGCCTCATAGGCAGCACTTTCCTGAGGAGTCAGTTCACACATTCAGCTGTCAATCATCAAGACGAGAGAAGTCATTACGTCCGGTATGCATGAACCCACCCAAAATTTTAGTTCAATAACTAAACTTATTTTTCCATTTATAGCACTAATGTTTTGTTTGAAGCTGTTACATGACAAGCAGACAGGCACCTCTCCAACAGTATGTCATATATTCACATAACCACCTACAGCTCACAAACGTGCAAGAATGTCCATATGTACACGTCCCCCTCCTCCCGCCGCCACCCATATGAAACCCAAACAAGCAGTAACTCTAATATGGGATCATCTTCCCAGTTAAATTTATATTCCTCACACACATAAAGCATTGAATCAACGATGTGGCAGAAAGGTTTCATTTTATTCCACTTAATTTTACTGTCCATGTGGTTTGAGAGAGAGAGTCAAAGGGGGAGTTTTGATCTGGGAGGGTATTGGATTGATTGCCCTGCAAACTAAGCCTGGTATTCTGATTTTGGAAAGACCCTATAGTAGCAGCGTAAGCATCTCGTGTTCTGCCCCAAGGAAGTGCCTTAGTTTTGACCTGGGGAGTGCACCTCTGCGGGCGTGCATGTATTCCGTACAATAAATGGGATGTTCAATAACAAGACAGGAGAAATTTAAGAGGTGTGGAAATGAAGCTAGCTACAGGATTGACCTGACTTCTTCTCTCCAATTAATTTAATTGGGAGTTTTGGTTTACTTAGCGCTTTTTATCCATCCATAGATCTAAAAGCACTTTATATGAGAATGTAAATGTCAATATCCTCATTTTGCAGATGGGAGAATAGGGGGCAGGAGAGGTTAAATGAGTTGGCCAAGGTCAGCAAGTTTAGTGCTGGAGCCAGGAGTAGATACACACACTCCTAGCCTAGTGGTGCAGAAGTTTTCAAGCTGTGCTTCAAGGATCCCCCCTGGGGTTCCTCACTGAGGAGGTTACCAATGGGCAGGCAAACATTCCTGAAAGACAGCTTGCATATCACTACTGATTTTCCCTCGCCATGCGTAGTCATTGCAGAGTACTGGGGATGCTCTAGGGTGCAGAGCCAATGCAGAGAGCTAGGCCAGTGTGTGACTTTGGAGAAGTGTGAATTTCAAAGAAGAGCTGTGTTTCAGTTGCTACATTATTTTGGGAAGTGGGAATTTGGAAGGTTCACATTAAAAGGCACACAGAATCAAATTTCTACCCGCTTTCTAACAGGGTGGAACAAGACTCACCACCATCGCTAGACTCCTGCCAGAGCAGAATCTGCACGTTCCTTGCACTGAACAATAATGTGACTATAATATTTTATTGTATATACTGCCTGGCTCACAATCCCTGTAGCAAACACAATTGGCTTTCAGTTTATTATTATGAGAGAGGGGGGGAGAGAGCCTAAGCCCAGAAGTGGAATATTTAGGGATAAGAACAGAACATGAATTTTAACAATAAAACCAGAAAGGCCGCTTGGTATATAGCATTTGGGTAACCCTCTGGGATCGACTTCTAAAGATTACCATATGTTCTGTCCCTGGGAATATGAAAAATGAAGTGAAAATATGCTTTGTGGAAAGACATTCTTTATGGCACAGGGAGAACTGTAAACTGAAATAAATACAATGCCTTCTGAGTGCTACTCAAGACGCCAGTGACCTATCAATTTCACAATTCGCGTAAAAGGGAACGAGAGGGATGACAGGTCTTTCCCAGCAGAGTAGGTGATATACTGTAAGCAGCTCTAGACCTGCTCTTGATTATTAACAGAGACTAATACAGAGTTAAGCAGGTCCTGAAAATGCCTCAAGCTAGTCTGGGAAGTCTCTTCTCTTCTTGCCATTCTTGAAACACAAGGTGGGACCCTAATATTCAGAGGGAAACCAAAATGGCCAAGGAATTGGAGCAAATTCTCCACGAGCAAAGGCTGACATACTGTATTCAGGGCATTTAAGTTTTTAAAAAATGACAAGTAGGACCTGCAGTAAAGTGTGGACTGCTCCTGTTCACGGTTTCAGCCAACCATATATTCCATGACATTCCTCCTCTCACCTGGTTTTCTGTCCCCCACCCCATCTTTCAACAGCCAGTCAGCATTCTGTGGCTCCTGAGCATCCTCAACACTCATTGGGCTGCTATTTGTTTTTAATTCCCCCAATTAGGATCTCTTTTTCCTCCCTAAGTATTTTTGTGCATTTGCAAACTAAGGCGCTCTCCCGAGTTTGCCAATACCTCTCTCTTGTCTGTGGGTTGCATCATTTTGACCAAATAAGCCCTTGCACCCATGCTGAAAAATCAATAAAAGAAAGAAAGGTGATGAGGAGTCAAGGGGTAGAAAGGATATCCCTTCCAGACTCATTCTCCTCTGATGAAATTGGTAAGAATGCTCTCCAAATACCCTAAAACAGAGGTTCCCAATTAGTTAAATACTGCAGGCCTCCTGTTTTTCGAAAGCCAAGCCATGGATATCTCTATGGTAATTTTTGCTACGTGAATGGTGCCACAGATTCCCTGGGTGAGTCATGCAGACCCCCCCCCCCCCCCCGGGGCCCACAGATCAGCAGTGAGGAGCGGCTGCCTTAAAACATTATTTCTTTGAGGTTAAGCAGATTGGACAATGATTCCATCCATCCATCTTGTGCACGCAGGTGACTGTACCTCCCACTGCAATTGCTGCTGTGCCCATGTTTCCTCATGAGAAACTGAGCTTGTTTGTTTGTTTTGCACTGATCTGAAGATAATTGTGGGAACTGTAGTTTTGCCTGGCCTTTTTCATGAAGGGTCTTTATGGGTTTCCCCAAATGGTGGTTGCATCGTGGAGCTCGACGGATGGTGGTCAAATGTCGCCTTGCACTTTGGGATTGCCTCCTCTTTTAATCTTAAAGTGCTGAAACACTCGCTGGTAAAAGCAATTTATTTTCCCACCATAACAAAAAATATTTGCTGCTTTATTCCCAAAGCACACTCAGGATTAAAGCAGCAGAAGGCAGTGAAATGGGAAATATGATGACAGGAAAATGCTCCCCCCTTTAGTGGGGTCTTTAGTAAAAAGTGTGAGAATTCCTGTGGGAGTTGTTCTGTGCCCTGCGCATGAGAGTCCAATCGCTCCCATTCAAAAGCAGCAGCTCCAAATGCCTTCCTGCTTTTTCAGCAGTTCTCTCCTGTGCATGAGAGCCACACCAGTCTTCCAGCCTTGAACAGACAGCTCAGACAGACTGATGGATTAGGAGGGATCGGTGAATCGGTCAGTTTTGCTTTCTCATCTTTCCAGTCTTAAGTTCAGTTTTCCACATTTTCGCATCCGCTTGCGATTTTTTTTTCTTTAAGTCCTCAGGAAAACTAATCAGCATTTCAGTGTGAATTGCTGGAAGTGCAACCGCAGGGATCATTCGATGTGCGTATAAAGGGTTAATCCTGACAGTGTTAAAGTATTAAGGTTTGTTCAGTTTTCTCACTAAAGTATCATCCGGATTTCTTTCCTCTCTGGACTTGGTCTGTGTTATTTGAACAACTTTGGTAACATTAATTTTCCCTAGTATGCAGTCGTACCTGATGTACATATTTTTTGCAAAGCATTCCACCCCACCCCCAATATAATGCAGTTTTGTACGCTCTTTTCAGTGGCATGTGCATTTTTGTATGCACTACTTGGCATTGCAAATTTGGGAGAAGTGCGCGTTTAAAGGGTGGCTGTGCCTCAGTTTGTGCATTCTTTCGGAAAGTACAAGTTAGGAGGAGGAAGCTGACAGCCAGTGCCATCCCCTAGACTGGTTGAATGTAAGGTGAGGGCAGGCAGAAAAAGCTTGGTGAGCCCTACTTGCTCTCATGAACCAGCTTCTTCTGCGTAAGTTACCGCTCAGCAAGTAGCCAAGTGTTTTCTCTTTATTTAGTCAGGCCATTACTGGCTCAAGCCAAGTGAGCTGAGGCTCAGATAATGGCGAAACCCCGTTCTGTATTTTTATGTTACAAGGTGCGTTCTAACCAATGGTAGAAGAGTTGGTAGATGAACGTTCTAATGGCAAGTAAGCACATGCACTTTCAACCGTCAACAGTCAGTTCTTCTTGGGGCTTTTATTGTGTAGTCCTGTGAGTTCGGGTTTTGTTTTTCCTATGAGTGAGCCATTGTCACTGACAATGTTGAATAAACATAGTTGAGGAACTTATACCGCCTTGGGCTTCTGACTTTTCCCGAACATTTAACACCCCCAATCTGGCATCTTATTTATCAGGGGAGAGGAACCTCAATGGTAGAGCCAGGGCTGGATTTAGGTTTGATGAGGCCTTAAGCTATTGAAGGTAATGGGGCCCTTTATATAGCAGGTGGGGACCATTACTTACATCATAGGAGCCTACACAACACAAAACACTGTTGCTGTATGTAGGTTTTATTTTATTTGGTTTTTTTATCTTATATTTTGGAAATGTACATCCAGGGTTTTTTTCTTTAGTTTTTTTTTGGGGGGGGGCAGAGAGTGGGGCCCTAAGCTATAGCTTGTTTAGCTTATACAGTGGTACCTCAGGTACCACTTAATTGGTACTGGAGGTCTTAACCTGAAACTGTTCTTAACCTGAGGCATGCTTTCGCTAATGGGGCCTCCCACTGCCGCCACAGTGCCAGCGAGCAATTTCCATTCTCATCCTGGGACAAAGTTTGCAACCCGAGGTACTACTTCCAGGTAGTGGAGTTGTGTAACCCGAAGCGTTTGTAACTCGAGGTACCACTGTATGTAAATCCGGCACCTGGTAGAACATTATATAATATATATATATATATATATATATATATATATATATATATATATATGCTTTCGTAGATTTTCACGGGTACAGGAATGCAGGTTTTGGTGTCCTCGGGTGTCTTCCCGTGTAAAAGTTGGGGTGTCTAGCCTGGCACACTAGCCTGGGAACTTCCTCTCTGCCCAGAACATTGGAGGCTAGACACCACACCCCCTCTACAGTATTTATAGGAACTCAAACATTGAGATCCCGCTCTGTTCCAGTAACAAGAAGCCGAAAGCACCAGCCTGAAGATGACGAGTGAGACCTCGTCGAAACGTCGCCTAGACACCCCAACTTTTACACGGGAAGACACCCGAGGACACCAAAACCTGCATATATATATATATATATATAAAATATAGGGCAGAAAAATTATATATATATTAAAAATTATATATATATATAATATAATATATATTATATAATATATAATATATAAAATATTATATATATAATATATTATATATTATATATTATATATTATATATTATATATATATAATATATAATATAATAATATATAATATATTATATATATATATATAATATAGGGCATATATATATATATATATATATATAGGGCAGAGTATGTGGGGGGGGGGTGTCATAGTTCAAGGGCAGAGAACATGCCAAGAGTTCTGAGTTCAAAGCTTCATGAAACCACTTAGAAGGATCAGTTAAGACCTCCGCCTTGAGCCCTGGAGGACCCTAGCAAGAGAAGAGAATACTATTCTAGGTGAAGAAATAGTCTGGCCTGGTAAAAAGCACCTTCCTATGTCCTGGACAGTGTTCTCGAAGCTACAAACATGAGTTTGACCAAACTGCGGGAGGCTGTGAAAGACAGGAATGCCTGGCGTGCTCTGGTCCATGGGGTCACGAAGAGTCGGACATGACTAAACGACTCAACAAAAAGATGTCCTGTGAGAGAGTAACCTAACTGACCTTGATTCATTGACATCCCCAAATGACACCTGTTTTACTCCAAAGAAATATCCTAAATTTACAGAAGGAAACAAAATATGAAAGGGGGAAATTGGGTGGGGGTGGGGAGTGCTATTCATGTTAGATTTTGTAAAGCCATTCAGTTTTATGAAAAGCCTAATATCTAAGCCTAAACTAAGTAGACAGTGATCCTTTAACACCCTGCCTTTTCATACATCCCACCATTCTATTGTTTAGGGGGACTTCGGTTGCTTATTCTTTCACCTTCCAAAGTCCTTGGAGGCTAATTCCACTAAAATACTTAAATCTGCAAAATATATAGGTTCCCCCCTTCTTCTTTTGAGGGAAATGATTGTACAGGATTCTTTTGACTCTTTAATACACATTTACACACTGCCCAAGAAATTCCTCTTTCAATTTCTATTAAATCTCTATTCATACTCCTTTCTCTGGGATCAAACTCTGCTGAGGAGTCTAGTTTAAGCTGTTCGCTGTCTTAAAGAAGAAGATCTATTAATTTAATCATTTCTATGAATCAATTCTAAATGATCTCGGCAGAGAAAATGTGTTAGCCATTTAAATCCCATCATTACATATTATATAATAATTACCACTAATTTCTACGTTGGCTGGGCCTCCATATTGCTTAACACACCTAATGTATTCAGGCTATCCACTTTACCAAATCTTTTTCTGACTTTTCATGTTAGACTTGCCACTTGCAAATGGACATAGACCAAGGTCTCAAAATAATAATTCCTGCAAAAGGTACTGTATGGATAAAGTCCTTCCTCTGTGAAGGTCATCAATGATGTGGTCTTTCGGGTGCATTGGGAAGCAGGAAGACTGTCTTTCCACACTGTGTTTAGAATTCAGTTCCACAATTTTGTTTGTGGCTATGGCCTGCAAACTACTTATTCATATGCTCTTGCACATCTGTTATCACTTATTATTTTATTCTTTATGTTTTCTCTAGGTCCACATACCTTGTACAGATCTTTACAAGCTCTTGGTGCTGGTGAGGAATAGTTTTATTCACCTGGGCCTTTGAGTCCACAATGTGCATTTCCGATCACTGCTGAGCCAAAGTTGCATTGAGGTGACACTTGGAGCTCGAATCTGGGTGTATACCATGCAAAAAACTTAACTCCAATTTTTGTTCTTCTAGGGTTGTGTTGATGAAAGCAAGCTGCCCCTTTCCTCCAGCTGCCACCACAGAGTGCTTAGGTGAATGGGCAGTGCTACTACCTGACCCTTCTGGGTTGTGCTGGAACTGCCATGGTGTCAGAAGGCAGGGGAGGAACCTCTGTTGCCCTGGCAATGCAAGAACACTCTCCTTTTCCTTCCTGCACAATGGGCAGACTATCAAAGTATCCCTGCCAAAACCATAGCAAAAGGAACGGGTTGTCTACACTTCCTACAAACAAGGTTGTGAATCTAAACCCACTCACTAGACTTTAGCTTCCTGCTTTTTTAGCCTTGTTGTAAAACAGGCTTCCTCAACCTCAGCCCTCCAGATGTTTTGAGACTACAACTCCCACCATCCCTGACCACTGGTTCTGCTAGCTAGGGATCATGGGAGTTGTAGGCCAAAACATGTGGAGGGCCGAGGCTGAGGAAGCCTGTTCTAAAATGATTTGAATGCTGTTTTGATGGGTTCTTTCTATTTTGCATTGGTAGACTGTGTTATTGGCCAATTGTTTTAATGCTGAAATTGTTAGCCACCTTGAAATCTGGTAGGGCCTGAAGGCACATGAAGCCAACATCTTGTTGCAGCTAAGCAGCTCTGGATCCAGTCAGTGCCTGGATGGATGGCCAACCAGCAACTGTATGTGTGCTGCCTTGGGTTCCTTGTAGGCATGGGTGCATATGGAAGGGGGGGAAACAAAAATAAGAGGCTGATCCATGAATGAAATTGTTGCACTGTGTTAAGCAGAATTCTACACCCGCAAGGAGTGATTTCAAACATGGCAAGCAGAATGGGTACCCTGGACCAGGGGCGGCCATTTGTCTTTCAATTTTCAGGTGTGCCCAGTGTGCGCCCAAAATTTGACACCTCCCTGCCTCTCGCCTTCCATTCTACATGTGTACTGCACCATAGCTGTGATGCCCTATGGCACCCCCTTGGCCCAGTGTGGGGGAACCAATCACGCTGCGTAAATCCGCCTCTGCCTGGATAATTTTTTGCATGTGTTACTTTGAAACCCAGGAACTCCTTTTAAAATAAAAATAAAAATGAAGACTAGCCAAATTCTGCTCTGGGGCACATGTTTTTTCACAACTACCTTCCAGTTTTGCATTGCTCTGCCATATACCCTCTATATATTTGATGGGGGTCAGAAGCGGTCTTGATGTAGGCTGATTGAACTTGGTAGAATCACAAGAGACGTCTTTGGCCCCTGATTCTCACTTCTCCTGCATCTAAAAAAAGTGCACCACGGCTGATGTTCTGAGCCCTGAGGGTCCTGTTACGTAACCAAAATTAGTATTCCTTCCTCAAGTTTACAGCTCATTTCTGATACAGGGCTGAGCCTAATGTTAATCAATGCAGCGCTCTGCTGTCTTTGACTCTGATCTGTCAAGTTTGTGCGGCTTGTCCCATCCCTAATTTTTTGCCCTTACCAGCCACCTAGCACCTCAACGTCACACACCATGTCAGGATTAGAAACTTTTGACAGATCCGTAATCATCTTGCGCTCATCAGCACTGTGGATGTTAGTCACTTCATTTCCACAGTCTAACAGTTAATATGCCTTAATTTCTCTCACTTTGTGAATATTTAATTCCTCCCTTTTCAACATCATTTTTAGGTTGTGTGAATCATTTTCAAAGCCTCCTTTGCTATTCTCCCTCCACTATCATCTGCATATTTTATGAAATGGCACAGTTGAATCTCTGAGGGCCCTTGATAAAAATGAAACTGGCAGGCTGTTCATTAGTTGTTTACCTGGAGCTGTATGAAATCCGTAGAATGGCGGGATCCCATTTGGATTTGAATTAGGCTATTCTGACACATAAGAATAGAAAACCTTCCCTGAATGCATCCATTTCTCCCTTTTCACTTCCCAATTAATAGATTTATTTTATTTTATTTTTTTGTAAAGCATTCTTTTGACCGGCTTAAGCAGCACTGGTACTTTGGCATCCAAACATTTCATTCTTAAAGCAAAGAGCTGTGATCTTCAGCGAATTAACATTAATGAGGAATTTGAGGAAATGCTAGAGAAGTCCTTTTTAAAGAGAGAGAGAGAGAGAGAATCAAATAATCATAGAAAACTGCTTGTGCTCTGAGTGTTTGTTCAGATGCATCTCTTCAGACCCAGCCATTCCTCACAGTAGTAGTAGATTTTCAGGCTGCAAGAACATCCCCAGTCACTCGAATAAAAACAACAGCTCTATGCAAGCAAGAGAATGTGTACATAGTATCCCTGCTTCCACTGAAGTGCATAAGAAAGCTGACTCACACAGACCTCAGTGTGCACAGCAAAACATCAGGAACATTATGTCTTCATTGCTGTCAACGGCTATCAGTCTGAAAGTGGTGAGAGCTCCGAAATTGGCATGGGGAGGGAAATCACATGGGGCAGCCATCTTTCCCCCTCCTTACAACCCCTGGAAACATGTTATGTAGCACAAATGTGTATAACCTGTAGCTAGCCAGATGTTCTTGGACTCCACCTCCCATCAGCCTTGGCCAGCAAGGGATGATGGGAATCTAATTCCACCAACATCTGGAGGACCATAGGTTAGCCACCGGCACTGTAGCACCTTTCCTGCCGCCATTTTTAAAATGTGCAACCAAAGTTACAATTCCTAGCCTCCGTAACCTTCAACCTGGGACATCCTTGGAATTACAGAAGCCATCCCAGCTTATGACTTGAACCCAGAACATCCCACTTCCCCCTCCCAGCACTGCCGCCACCAAGCTCACAGAGGAGGATGAGCTGGTGCTTGCAGCCAGCGCTGGCCCTTGCAGTGCTGCCATGCTCTCACCTGAGTTACCTGA
Source organism: Podarcis gaigeae (assembly GCF_964106915.1). Classification (NCBI taxonomy): domain Eukaryota; kingdom Metazoa; phylum Chordata; class Lepidosauria; order Squamata; family Lacertidae; genus Podarcis; species Podarcis gaigeae. The sequence continues at coordinate 17,460,657 of NC_139682.1, read as the reverse complement.
CAGGGCTGCACCAAAAGACATGCACCCCAATTTCCTCAGGGGAATCTTGGAGGGTATGCCTTTTTGCCTCTAAGGATGGTGGGGAATCTCAGACCTATGAGCCAAATGCAGCTCTTTAGGCCTCTCTGTTTGGCTCTTTATGCTTTCCTCAGGTCACGCTCCTCACTGAACCCACTTCACATGCTCTTTGGATGTTCTGCCTGGAGGGAATGATCCCAGGCCCAGCCCAATACATTTTGCTGCTTGAGGCAAAACAGGAACTTAGAACTTTGGTGTATGATTCTTACAGCATATAATGCAGGAGAAGGTCACTTTTAATTCAAATGATAGTTCCCATTCAGTTTATTTGATAAGGTGGGCACACATTTTTATTTTTTTTTACGAGCTGGCATGGTTTGGAAGATTCACATTATTTTTTAATAAAAAAAATTATATACTGCTATGTCATTAAATAAATATCAAAGCAGTCAACAGCAGTAAAACTGTACAATAAAAGCAACATTTAAAAGTTAAAAACAGACATCAGTTCACCATTGTGGAAGGGTGTGTTCTTAGTTGCCGGTACACGCCTGACAGAATAGAAATATTTTCAGCAGGTGGTTAAAAGTTGGCACAGAACTTGTTCTGCCTGTCACCATCTTTACCCAAGGGAAATACAGTAAATGATTTTTCTCCTGGGGATGTGGCCTCTCAAATGAGAATGTAGAATATTTCCAAGATTTCTATTTGTTTATTTATTTTCTTAAGGAAGTGCAACAGGGGATTAAAATGATTTCATTTTGCACATGGAGGGATGCATTTCAAAGCACGTTTTGCAAAAACAAAAACAAAACTGACTTCAAATAATCTGCAAGAAAAACTCTGAACATGCCTTGTCAGAATGAACTAGTCGACATTAGGCAGTGTTGCACAATGACAGGGATGAGTGATGGCAGATGAGGTGAATAATACAGTCTTCCCCAGCCTGGTGCCCTCCAGATGTATTGGACAATTCCCAGCAGCTCCTGCCAACATAGCCGATTCTCAGGGTTTTTGAGAATTGAAGTCAGAAACATCAGGAGGGCACCAAGTTGAGAAGGGCTGACTTAAAATATGCCTTGGCATACCAAAACTGGCCTGAGTCTTTAGATTGTCCTCTCTGAAGCCCTTCTTTGGGTTCTTCCAGAAGTGAAGGAAGCCACAAGCTGTGGTTGCATAGGGCTCAATGCTGATTCATGACATTTTCCTCCCCAATTCATTTCATTAAAAAAGACCAAAAGTATTCAAGCCCTGTGCTCCAAGGTAGGTCAAACCACTGTTTCAATTACCCACAGAATGCTCCCAACATTGCATGATTTCAGGGCATGATGCGAAATGAAAATAGTTGTTTAGTTGTCTAGAAATGCAGAGAGCATTGGTCAGAACACCATTTCTGCAGTCCACTCCTGCCGCATAAATTTTCTAGGACTCATCAGCAGAAGGGGATGTCCACCAGAGTGTATTTTCCCCAGGGCCTTCTCAAGCTGAGAACCAGCCCTTGCTTGACCCCTTTCTTCACATATTATTTAAATTTATATTGTAAACTCATTGGGACAGGGATCTTTCACCACTGCTTTGGCTCTTAATTGTAAAGAAAATGGAAACCCTATACAAAGGGATTGTGCCACACAAATAAATAAATAGTCTATCATGGTTTTCACACATGGAAGTAAGGGTATTTTGGCTTGGCTTTCTAGGGCAAACTTTACCTAAGCTCTATCATTTCTGCTGTAGTTTGTTGGTTACGGAAGAAGAATGGGGGGAAATGCTATGTTCCTTCCAGTAGTATTCCTCTCATTCTTGTGTGTGTGTGCGTACACACACACACACACACACACACAGGCTTGATGGGAAAGGCAGACTCAGTGGTTTGCAATGTGGCATTCCCCCCCTCCTCTTGCTAAGCAGACCAGAGACCTGACATTTGATGTTGTTTGTTTGAAATGATAAACTTAATCATGAGTGAAATGTTAGGAAGTGACAGGGCTGGACGTGGTAAGGTCACTTCGCATTTGAGCCAAGTACAACACAGCTTTCCCTTTAATTGCAGTGCCAGGCTTTGCCGTCTGGAGAACCTAGGCATTTTGCAAGTAGGGAACTGAATCTGTCTTTGCGATAATTAAACCATGGACCTCTGTAAAGACTGCCAAATCTGCCATATGGTAGTTTTATGACCGAGACGGCTGTTATCTCTGGAGAAAGCAAACGTTCCTAATCTCATTTTAGTTATCTGTGATCAGAACCCATCTTTCCAGAGGGCAAAATGCAGGCTTTCCAAATTGTCACATGATCTTCTAAAGCAATGGCATATTACTCACTGTTGCAGATTAATACAATAAAGCAAAACAAAAGTGTAGAACAACAAACAACAACAACACTGCCCATTGCCAGAGCACACCATGGTCTGACGTGCTCATACCTCATACCATGAAGAAGAGAGACTCCTCTTTACTCAGTGAAGAATCCATTGGTGAAAACTTTGATGGGGTTACAGTCTGCCACAATCTAGCTACCTACCTGGCACTATAGAAATCAGGGACAGCCAACACAGTGCCCTTCAGATATTGATAGACTACAATTTCCATTATCCCTGACAGTGCTGGATTTGGGATGGTGAGGGTGGTTCCGCCACATGGGGTACCAAGCCAAGGGGGTGCAAAACTGAGAAGATCCATAATTGAGAAGATCTATTTGGGGGCACCAAATTTTGGCCCCATGCAGGGTGTCATATTACGAAAGATTACCAAAGTCCACCCCTGTTTTTGACCATCCCTGTTTTGACAATTGGGCTGGGGCTGATAGGAATTGTGGTTCAACATTTGGATGGCTGAACCAAGGCTATCCTTGATGCAAGTGCAGAACTCAGCCCCCTCTTCAGGTACAGAAGGGAAGGGGGATGTAAATGACCAAGCCCCTGATTTGGTCAGGCATGGTGTAAATCTACCACTCACTCTTCAGATTTATGAATTTTAGCCCCATCCTGTAATGCAGAGCTGGATGACTTGTGGCGCTCCAGGTTTTATTGGATTACAGCTCTCATCAGCCATGCTGGCTGAGACTGATGATTAGTTGGAATCTTACAACATCCAGAGGGCCACAATGCTGTAATGCAGGCATCCCCAACCTTCGGTCCTCCAGATGTTTTGGACTACAATTCCCATCATCCCTGACCACTGGTCCTGTTAGCTAGGGATCATGGGAGTTGTAGGCCAAAACATCTGGAGGGCAGCAGGTTGGGGGTGCCTGCTGTAATAGGTTTGAGAGTTCCATTAGAACCAACTTATCATAGAAATGCAGGTTATTGCACAGGGTTGCATTCTATCAGGGCTAATCTTTCAGTGCTGCATTTCAGCAGTGGTGGATCCAAATTGGGTGGAACTAGAATCAAGGAAGGGACGCAGGTGGCGCTGTGGCTTAATCCACAGAGCCTAGGACTTGCCGATCAGAAGGTCGGCGGTTCAAATCCCCACAATGGGATGAGCTCCCGTTGCTCGGTCCCTTCTCCTGCCAACCTAGCAGTTCGAAAGCACATCGAAGTGCAAGTAGATAAATAGGTACTGCTCTGGCCAGAAGGTAAACGGCGTTTCCGTGCGCTGCTCTGGTTCACCAGAAAGCGGCTTAGTCATGCTGGCCACATGACTCAGAAGCTGTACGCCGGCTCCCTCAGCCAATAAAGCGAGATGAGCACTGCAACCCCAGAGTCGGCCACGACTGGACCTAATGGTCAGGGGTCCCTTTACCTTTACCTAGAATCAAGGCAGGTGAGGCTAGCTCCTTTCTCTCTTTTGTCTACTACGTTCTCTTTGTTTTTGTGCTACTCCTTTCTCTCTCTCTTTCTGCTACCCATTTTCTCCCCTTCCTTGTCTCCCCCACATGAAATTACTCTGAGGGCCTTGTGAAATTGGCCCAAGGGCCACACATGGCTCTAGGGGCATAGGTTGCCCCCCCAGCTGTATATCTTTAGATGAACTTTCTACATTATCATTTCCTTACAAGTTTCAGTCCTGAGCACTGATTCTAAACAGGTTTGGGGGCTGATATTCAGATGAAGTCCCATGTAACTCGTAAGAACCCATGACCTTCATCGTATTTATGTGGCACACAGCTACTGTTTATCAGGATATTTCAGGTCTGTGAATCTCTCTCTCTCTCTCACTTTCTTTTTTTAAACAGCAAAATTCTAGTTATATAAACTAGATAATGCAGTCTGCTATAAATCACCCGGGTTGTCCCTTGATATTTTGAAAACTGATGAGGCTGCCGATTCTTGCTTCTTACTTTGTATGCAAATGATGAATTATAGATGGGGAAATAGGAAAAAGAAGGTTTTTACTCATTTACTGGATTGAAAGGGACTGGATTAGTGAGTGAACACTAGTACCCTTGGACTATTTATTGTGACATTGCTCAGAAATATTCAAACTCCCAAAGCCTTCAAATCACCGGGGACATTGTTAGCCTTCTTCAGGAATTATTAACATGTACAGAAATGTATGAGCCTCACTTTATAATAATTAATCAGGAGCTGTTGATTAATAAAGCTCATTTTTTTTCATCCCGATGATTCAGGGTATTATCCAAAGGACAGTGTCCTTGTCATATTGATTAAGAAACTAGACTTTGCAGGGAAAGAAAGTGCACAAATAGCCGTGCCTCATCCTTCCTTTCAGTCTCCCCCACCTCCCATCCTGCCACCTCCCCAATAAAATAAATATTGAATGAGAATATTAACTCGTTAACCTTGACAACAATTTGTAATTTTCATAAGGGGGTAAAAAACTCGCATATTCAGCAAATAAATCGCTGTGGGGATTTCTGGGAAACAAATTGGAGGGAATGAAGAATGCTGCCATATGAATTCTGTCATTTTTATGGGCCGCCGTGATTAATTTGTTTGTTTAGGTCCCTCAATTAAGGCCACAAATACAGTAATGTGTCAGGAGCAAACTAACTGGAACTGCTAGTGTGGGGTGACTTCTAAGGTCACTGAATGCTTAGGTTGTCCTCCTACAGTTCTAAGTCCAAACCTACATTTCCCATTCTGCTCAAAGTCACTTGACTTCTGTCTCTCCTCCCTACAAAGATTGTTTCAGGCTCCTCGTGGCGATGAGCACGTCAAAGAGATAGTCGTGCCAAGAGACCAACAAATGCTGGGGTTCCAGTTGTTGGAAACCACAGGAGGAGAAAGTGTTCTTGTGGTCAAATCCTGCTTATGTGTTTCCCACAGTACGTTTCCGAGCACAATTCAAAGTGTTGGTGCTGACCTTTAAAGCCCTGAATGGCCTGTATACCTGAAGGAGCGTCTCCACCCCCATCATTCTGCCCGGACACTGAGGTCCAGCACTGAGGGCCTTCTGGCGGTTCCCTCACTGTGAGAAGCCAGGTTACAGGGAACCACATAGAGGGCCTTCTTGGTAGTGGCACCCGCCCTGTGGAACACCCTCCCACCAGATGTCAAAGAGAAAAACAACTACCAAACTTTTAGATGACATCTGAAGGCAGCCCTGTTAGGGAAGCTTTTAATGTCTGAGGCATTATTGTATTTTAATATTCTGTTGGAGGCCGCCCAGAGTGTCTGGGGAAGCCCAGCCAGATGGATGGGGTATATTATTATTATTATTATTATTATTATTATTATTATTATTTGGTTGTCCACTGTGAGAACAGGATACTGGACTAGATGGGATATTGCCCAGTTTCAGCAGGCTCTGTTTATGTTCTTATATTCCTATTTCATTCTTCACTCTCTGCAACAACTTGATTTGATTGTTATTGCTGCTCTCATCATCTTTACAAGACGGTGTCATTATTTGACCTCATTCCAAACAGGACGGCCGCTGAACAGTAGTTAGTTTAGTTTGGAGGTCTAACTTTCTTCTGCTAAGAATAGCTGAGTATGTGGAAACAGTTTGGATTATACTTCATGGCTCAGGGTACAATATGAAGCATGCAAGGCTTCCATCTTGCTGAACCCACATGTTGGCTCGGGATGGATAATTTTCAAAAGTTTAGCATGCTGAATTTTCAGTGTGGCTCTATTATAAGTGTAATGGTTATATGGGGTTGCTCGTGCGTAAGTTGCCGCGACTCCTGGCTAGGTAGCCTGGTTAAACCTTCTCTGGCTGGACAGCCCTTCACTTCGTGGCTGTTCAGTCGCTAGCAGAATCCGTCAGTGGGCGTTTCTTGAACTTCTTCCAGCAAAGAAGTTCTTTGACGCCAAGTCTACGCCTACTTTCCCTGCGCGGAAGTCTTCTGCGCAGGGTGGGTGTGGGTAGCGGAGGACCCGTGCTCTCCCCGCTGGTCTCAGGCGAGGAGTCCTGGAGCCCTCTCGCCGATTCCCCCATCTGCCCCCCTTTATCCCTGGTGTTATGCTGATTTCCTTCCCCAGCCGATAAGCTCCCTCTCTCCCTGCTGGGCCCTTCTCCGGCATCTCTTGGGAGCCTTGCCTCCACCTCTGGCTCCGATGTCAGTTCCCTGACAATAAGTATAAGCTCTGGGCATCCAGAACTCTGGAGACTTTGCTCACATCCTTAGCCCAACATCTAGCGATACAATGTGACTGAATTCTAAACCAACTGCCCACTTTTAATGGAACATTCCTGTCTTCAAATTTGCATATCATTAAGTTTGCATACTGCCCTTGCCTGCTTAGACACATTATCACCTATACGAGAAAATGAAAGATGCCATGTGATTGCTTAAAATTAATTTTTTTGAAGTGTCTTTTTGAACGGTAGAAATTTGTATCTTGATGGAGAAGTGAAAGGAAAATTAAATAAAGTGTTTTTAATACTTTTGAGGAGCACGCGGGAACTGCCAAGTGAGTGACAGAAATGGAAAACAAAAGAAATATACAGATTTATAGCAGGGAAGGAAGCCTTGACTGCCGGAACGAAGCATGAGACCAGGATAAGATTGAAGATGCACTGTTCTCTGATGGGTTTGGCATTTTAAAGGATGCTTCTTACCTTCATTGATGCTGGTTTGTCCAGTATCTTTTCACTTGGATATTTCTCACACAGTGGAACCAAAGCAGCTACAAAGACTCTGGTGCATATCTGCCCTGATCTACTGGCAGTGTACCATCTAGTCTTCACCAAAGTTGTGGAGAAAAGATTTGTGGGCCCCACAGCAACTATGATGCCTTCCTCTCTCACACACACATATGCTATGGGAACTGACCACCAGTTTTCCCTTTGTAAAGGAACTGACATTTTCCTGGGCCAGTTCAAGAAATGGGTCACTCAAGAGCACACAAACTAATCTTCTTCTGGACTCTTCATTCTTGCAATCCTACAGCCCATAGTTTCCAGGTGTGTCAAGAAGGTCCCTCCCTGACTCCCTGAGGTATTGGCTAAATGTCCACATAGCGTCCCTTTTCATGGAACACCCCCCCACACAAACATTGTCATGTCGTTTAAGATTATTTTGCAAATTTCCCCTCCTTGTTCACAGCTTTCATGCCCCTTTCAACCACCCCAGCAATTCTTCCTGATGTTATTTGCTTCAGACAGAAATTATTCTGCCTCCAACTCTCTTAGAGACCCTAGGATCTATCGGTCAACATTATGGGGATAATACTCATGCATCCAGATCTGGCGTGCTGATTTCTAGCTGAGGTCCATAAGGCCCGAGGAGGTTTTTGAATTGATGGTGTTTTCAAACTTTTGTATGTAACACTTACAGGAAGTTATTAAAATCAGGCAACAGGGGACAGGCTCAAAGATGCAGTCATTCATCTGTGTTGTGTTACGCGGGGTGAGGCCATCAAGAGCCCCTGTTAAAGCCTTTGTTTTTCCAAGTGTTAATAGCAAACATTTTTTTATTATTACTTTATTCAGGTCTGCAATCCTATTACTGGTGGCACCGGAACATAATCAAGTGCTACCTGCAGGATAAGTCAAAAGATTAAATTAAGCTGGGATTTAAATCCCCACTAAACATGGGATCAAGGAAATATTACATTTTTTGTTTTTGTTGGAGCCCAGTCTCAGATACTGATTTTTCTCCCCTTTTAAAGGCTTAATACAATATTTGCTTTGACCATTTGGCATGTTAAATAAAATGGGAGAGGGAGAGGAACAAGAGCAACTCTTGCTAATCGTTATTCAGTAACTGGTCTCTTCCCTGGTGTTCTTGAGTCTGTTGAAATCCTAGGCCATTGTTCTGACCCCCTGAGCACTGTCCGTTAGGATGTTCAGTTTTGCAGCTACCTTTGCTCGGTCTGATATTTTATGCTGCATCTTCTAAGAGTCTAATAACCTTGTGAGATGCTCGTTCTCCCTGCCAAGTTGGCAAAGGATTCCCCATTTATCGAAACACCATTTCAGAGAGGAAAGAGCGCTGGGGAGGAAGGGAATTCTTTAGAGTTGAGGTTAGAGAGGAGTAGCAATCATGGCAGAAACAAAAACTTTCTAGTTCCATTTAGAGATTTTAAGTTCACACTGTGCTTTGAGTGCAGGAGTCGGTTGCAATAAGTGCATATGTGTGCATGTCAGAGAGAGCTGTTCCTAGTTTTTCACTTCGGTGAGATTTGAGGTGTGACTGTATCTCAGTGGTAAAACACATGTAGGTATCAGGTTCAGATCACTGGCATTTCCAGTTAATAGGACTGGGTTAGAGTTGCTAGGAAAAACCTCTATCTGGGACCACAGAGAGCTGCTGTCCTTCAGAGTAGATAGACAATACAATCTCTCTCCTCCTCCTCCTCCTCCCAGTTTCAGTCCCTCTCACAGCTACATTTTGTCATTTTGCAGCCAGCCTTCCAAGATGACATTTACTTCACCCAACAGCCCATTTAACTCCTCTAACCTTTTTTTCACAACAGGTTTGTATTGAACATGAGTGGGGAACACCTTTATGAAACCCCACTGACTGACATTGGCCCCCCAAAAACGTTTAAAATAATGACAATAACTTACAAATTTGTTACGCCACTATTAAACCAGAATACACACGAGACATCCCCATTGACCTAACACAGCAAACCGTTTACTGAAAGATGCAGTACAAACTGGGAAACCTCACTGAAAAGAACACCTCTGCAAAGTGCACGGAAGGAAAATTGATCCCACCTGTAAATTTGCCAAAGTCTCTGGACAAATGTTTAACTCATTCAGACAAAGCCAGTTCATATCCTTTCTACCTCAAATCCAGTATGGAAAATCATCAAGCTTAATTCTCCTAGACCTCTAAGTTTCAAATAAGTTGGATGCAGCTGATTCACCCGTAACATAGGACAAATTCTATGGCCCAATAATTTACCTGTAAATCAATTTTGGTTTGCATTTTGTACTCACCTGTTTTCTTGAAGAGGGCCCTGTGAGTGCCTCATACTTTGATGTTGCCTTTCTTCCAACAGTTTGGTTCAGGTTTGTTTGTTTTTTAAAAAAACATCACATTTTACTGCATTAGGTGCCTTAAATAAAGCTACTGGATGGTGAGGCATATTTCCCTATAGCTTGAAGAGGAAATACTGCAAATACAGAAGCAAGATTTCTAAGGTGAATCTGGAGAAGATTTTAAGGGCAATCACCCTAGTATGGCTGGCTACGTATGCTCTGATTTGGGATTGCAGTGAGTATAGGCCAGAAAATCACCAGCCATCCAGTATATTTAATCCCCAGGAAACTCTAATTTTTCAGGATTTATATCCCCTAATATTCCCTAAATGTCCATTCTCGACTTCAGTTTGCTTATTTATTCCACCACTCCTGCATAGATTCTGATTATTTTTATATAGTGATTCACTCTAAATGTGCATACTTTGGATTGCCTTATTTATCTTTTCCAAAAGAAGGAGAGAAACGAAGCACAGCAAGCACTGATGGTGAAATTGGAAGGTTCTGTGCAGATAAGATTTCATAGGAATAAATTGATTTGTTTTGCTCACCTTCCCTCAATTATTAATATTATTGTTATTATAATTTTAGGGGGAGCTCGTTCACAAACTAGCAATCGGACAAGACAGCAGGTGGGCAAAAGTAAACATAACATTAATTTCGAAATGTGAAACTTAGCCAGCATGACGCCCCCTTTTCTTTCCCCCCTCCCTGTTCCTGGCACTTACCTCTAGCGAATTCAAGCTAAGAGGCATTTTTCATAGGAAATTATTTAAAAGGGCAGTCGTGTTGAATCCGGATTCCATCACAGGAGCTGACTTGGGTAAATGTCACTCTTGTTATCCAAAAATGGGAGCCTGCATTTGTGGAAGGCTTTTTATTACATAGGACACAAATGGGATTGCCCACCCACCCTCCACAATGTATCATTCTCCACTATCCTGGGATGTTTCTGTGCTACAGCTTTTTTTGCTCCTTCTAAGTTGTTAAATAAAGAAATTAACTCTATTTGAACACAGAAGCATAATTTCCCCCAGTTGGCTAATATGAACGGTCCATTTCTGTGAATACACTCAGTAGCTGGTGCACTTTGCTGCAGCAATAAGGTCAATTTTTAAATTAGATATTGTAATAACTTGTAAACAGACACTAATATCTGATATTTACTTCCGATAAGCATTCCGTAATAGCAATGCACACATTGCCATTTGAGACATTTACTGGATGTTTAAATAACACTGAAAAACAGGGGTGCTTTATATTACTGGATTTGTCCATAGAGCGATGTGTGCAGGTTTTTATTTTCGCTCTGCTTGGGATCTTGAGATGTATCTGCTGTATATAAGGCTGCCCTTAAAGATTTCATTTAATGCAGAAGGCACCACCCTGATTTCACAGCATTCACAGCTTTTGCCCTGAGTGATTTTTTCACTTTCCCATACCACATTTATTCTTAACGAAGCTTTACCTTTTTCTTGTTTTACTGGCGATGGCATGGCAGTGTTTGTAAATCCAAATGGTGGAGTGGAATATAGAGCTGTATGATTAACCTTTTATTGCAGATGGCAGGTCTGGGGGCTGAGAGACCTGCCAAGTGAGACTTCCCAGTTTCATAGGTTCCTTCTCTTAACCACAAGACTAATGGTTCTAAGCTACGTACTCAAGGCACATAAGGCTACTACCTTGCTGAAGCTAAGCAGGTTGGGGTCTGGTCAGTGCCCAGGTGGTAGGTCTCCTGAACCACAATAATGCCACCTTGCGTTCCATGATTCTCTGGAGACATTCTGTAGCCCAAATACCAACCACCCGTGCCCAAGAAGGCAGTACTGGCAAGCTCAGAAGGTGTAGGGGAAGGGCTGTAGCTCAGAGTTAGACAATAAGTGTAGACAGTACTGAGCAAGATGGATCAATGGCCTGACTCAGTGTAACTCACCTTCCTGTGCTCATTTGTTGAACCCCTAGGTTTGCAGAAGTACATATTTTCAAAAAGAAGACACACACACAACACATACACACAGCTGGGTGAGTGAGCCCAGCAAGAACTGTATATTGTTTAACTACAGTGGTACCTCGGGTTAAGTACTTAATTCGTTCTGGAGGTCTGTTCTTAACCTGAAACTGTTCTTAACCTTCAGGTATGTAACCTGAAGAGTATGTAATCTGAAGTGTATGTAACCCGAGGTACCACTGTATTGGCGTAAAAACAAAATAGGTGGAGGTTCAAGAGGAGAATTCAGTGGACCAGGGCCATTTGTGGGGCCCTGAAGCTGGAACTGTTATGGGGGCCCTTTCACAACCAGCAACAAAGTAACCACTGTTCTCTTCTTCAATGTGGTTGTTCCACAACAGATCACTGACGACACCTTTACAACATCTGTGCTGCTGACTCTCAAACTCTGGGATTGTTGAAATATATAGAAGGAAAAATCCATTTGAGGCATGTGACTCAATTCAGGTCTGCTAGACACAAAATTTTGAAGCGATGTGGGCTAAAGTTACGTCTTGGGTCCCTTTAGGATTAGGGACCTTGAAGCTTAAACTTCATTAGTGTCGTAGTAGATCTGCCCCTGCAGTGGACTCACTGGAACAATCAGTTAAAAACACTCTGCACTTTTGTAGTGCCTATTATTAATTACCCCCATTAATTAGCCCTGATTGTGATTTCAAAACAGTCACAGAGGCAATTACAAAATCAAGTTGGTTTCCCTTCCTTTCTTTTCCTTTCCCCGGAAGAAGAAAAAACAACCAAGTGAAACTAACAAGCTCACATGCTCTGAAGTTGTAAACAATAATTTCTCCCAGTACAATAGGAAGATTCCGGGACGATCAGCCATGATTAAGTCTTTGACAAGCTGACATTTTTGCAACAAGCATCTTGCCAGAATTTATTAGCATATTGGGCCTAACAAACTTTTCTTTGCTTGATGGTTGCCCTGGCTCAGCAGTTCTTTCTGCAGTTTGATGAGGGGAATGTTTTCTACCGTGTCATGCATGGAAGTACCCAGAGCAATAATTAGACTAATATTGTAAACCATAAAGGAATAAATGGAATACAGTAATGTGCAGATATTATTAAATAGAAATAGGAAACCTAAATAATTAATTCTTAAAATCACCTAGAGAAGACTATAGCTTTAGCATGCCTTATGCACATGGTCACGGAAATTAGATTAACTTGACAAGCCTATCTCAAATAGAACAGCGTTTCTTCACTGCCTTTATTTAATAGACCTTGAATGGGTTATAAAGCACTGTTTTATTACAGCATCCTCAAAATTTGAGTGAAAGGGGATTTTAAATCCAGACCCCACAGAGGGGTTTGCAGATCACATATTTGCAGAGTGTGTAATAAATAAGAACAAGAGCTGCTTCAAAACACAATTGACTAGTCTCCATTCTTTTCCATAACGCCTAATAGAATATACCTTGTGCTAGATGGGTATTAATTTATTTGATACCTTCCTCTTCTTCATTGTATCGCATGGGCAGAGTGGCATACAGGAATTCAATAAAAGGGGTTTGTTTGTTTGTTTGTTTGTTTGTTTGTTTGTTTGTTTTACAAAATATAAAAAAAGTCACTAAGGCTGCAATCCTAAAATATGTAAGTCTGTGGGGAGTGGGGCAAAAGATGATTGAAGCACCTTATTGGGAATTGAAGCATGTTATCAGCTGATTATTGGTGCTTGCAAAGGCAAAGGGCTTGCAAGCACTGGCAGTCAGCTGATTGGTGCTGCCTGCAAAGCCCTGTGCCGTTGCAGGTGGTGTCAATCAGCTGATTATTGGTGCTTACAGAGCACTGTGTCTTTGCCTGTATGGTTTGATTTCAAACTGCAGAGAAAAAGTAAAGCAGGAGTGGTTGGCAATTGAATGATGTCACGTAATGGGCAGCCCAATTCATCTGTCCAGAGGAGGAGGAGGAAACGGTGTGTTATGTACTAAGCTTGGATCCTAGAACAATAGGCAAGTAGGATCCTAGAATGCAACAACTGATTGGCTTGCAGGAAAAGACCAATCAGGCTCCAAGAGAAAGTTAATCAGCCTATTAGGCTGGTAGGATCGTAGAATGCAACAACTGATTGGCCTGCAGAAAAAGACAAATCAGGCTCCAGGAGGGAAGCAGAATCAGCCAGTCAGATGGGATTCATTGTGTAAATAATGTATATAAAAGCCTGATGTTTGGGGGGGGGGGCAATTCAATCACTGTTTTACAAGCTGCAATAAAGAGCATGAAATCACTACAGGACTCCGAGTATATGTCAATCTGCATCACCCACCAGATCAAATTCTCCACCCTACCTTATACTATCCCCTGGCAACAGGGCAGATGTGTGGGTGGAGGAATGCTCTTCCCCCCCTGCCCATTTTCAGACTGTTTTTTTGTTTTGTTTTTGTTTTTAGATTTAGTGACTGGTAATTACCTACCAGGATTGGGGCCTTCACGTTCTTCAGATCCAAGCCATTTCCCAGAATGCTCCAGGAGTGACCTCAACACACCCCAACCAATATCAGATCCCCGACATTGATCAGGTCAGGGTATATCAGAAGTGCCAACTGTGTTGGAGAGGGAGGCTCTGACAATGGGCCTCCTTCACATGGGAACTCTGTTTCAAACACTTCTGACCCATGACACGGGTGCCCATGGGGATCAAAGAGGGGATGAGACCCCATCATATCCAGTAACATTATTGGGGGTTCCCTAGGTTCTAAATCTGGGTTCCAGAGCTGAGTTAGAAATAATCAAACTATTGTACAAATGAGTAGGGTGAGTGTGACACACCTACACACTGCAGCCTGTAACTAGGACATCACGACATACCGTTTGGAAAGCTCTGAACGATTCTGCATAGTTTTAGAGGAAACCCCCATTTCCCCTACTTAATAGCCCCAAGAGAATGACACACAAGACCTGCTGCAACCAACATAGTCGATGCCATTTGATTTGATCACATTGGTCATTGATCTTGAAGGGTGGTGGTAGTGGGGCGACTTCTGACTCCAGATTCCCTAAAATCTCTATCAGGTAGCCCTGACACTCCTCCATGCGATTGGTACACCCACAGTTGACAAAACTCAGCATTTATTCAACACTGTGCATGTAGCTTCTGACCCAGTGTGAAGGAGGGTGGAAGCAATCCCTGAGTACAGAAGTTCAATCCAGGACAGCAACTTCAATAGCCTTTTGCTGATACAGATAGGTCCTTGTGCAGCAGAGGGAATACATACAGGTTGCAAAAGCCTGCTTTTCTACTTGCAGTGCCTTCCTCGACGCAGGCAAATGAATTACCCCCCACTGTCTCTTCCGGTTTCTCCCCTCTCCCTCTTTTTTCCTTTTTTATAGCTTTGGAAAGGGTATTATTGTTGTATTTTAAATAAGGCCCACTCCGATTCGCGGTGACTGAATTTATTCAGTCTATAAATAAATTATGTACACATGATAAATTATTCATTATATGCAAAATTAGATTTACAGTTATTAATAATAATAACAATAATTATTGCACGCACTCGCCATCCTGCTATGATATTGCTTGCCCTCCAAAATTTCAAATTCTACAGACAGTTCAAGAATGATATTCTGAGGTCAAGGCTGCAATCTTTGCATTGTAACTTGTGCAATCTGAGCTAATGTATCTAAAATAAGACCAAAAGAAGAGCATGATGGACCAGAACAGTGACCCATCTAGTCCACAATCCTGTTCTCACAGTGGCCATTCAGAGACCTATGGAAAGCTCAAAAGTAGGACATGAGTGCAATGGCACTCTGACATAAGCACCACTGGATTTTCATTTTGTGTGCCGTGTATATTCTGGAGGCACATAGCCTAAACAATACTCTACTATGCTGTTCCTTTGGCCACATCCAGACAACCTTTTATTGAGCATGCATCCTGATATTTTTTTCAGGGAGGCATGTCAACACCAGCTATTTACTGAACATTCGTTCTGGTCTGTGGGTGAGTTAGATGATGTTGTGTCAATGCAAGTGTTGTCTTACACTTCACATGCATTTCCCCAGCACTGTTCTTATCACAAAAGTCCAATCTCTAGGGAAGTGGACAAACCACACCCACACTCCCAACTACAACAGCGCAACCTGAATTTGCCAGTATGTGACTCTTGCAACAGCCTGGAAGCATCCTTAGAACGCCAAATAGAAGAAAACAGTCCTCCACGTTGAATGGGAAATGGTGGAGGTGGAACTTGGGGCGATAACATTTTTAATGGACTGTTTCGGGAGGTGAAAGCAGAGGAGAGAGACGTTGCTGTAATCCACAGGGGAGACGCAGAAATAAGAAACAGAGAATTGACAGCAGGGATGGCAATAACAAATGAAACTAGCTTAGAAACAAAACTGTCAAGAAAGATGGAAGGAGACTCAAATTTGCCTAATGAAGCAGTAGATTTTCCAAAGGCGGAGAAAGTTAGACCCCAAAGAGATGAGAAACCTTTTGTAGTTTCCCACCTTCTCCTTCTCTCTCTTTTTTTCATTAGGTTGACATTTCTGAGGCCAGTAAATATTGTGTTATATCTCTCTCCTCCTCATTGTCTTCTGTCACCTAAGTAACACCTCTTTTACTGCTGCCAAAATGGCTACTCGGATGCTGGGTCAGACCAATTATTTCTTAAATGGTTTGTATTCACCTACACTTCAAATGTGTGGCTTTGAGACACAAAATAACAGCACCTCATTCTCAGTCTCAGTTCCCAAGATCCATTATGCTAGGAACACATCCGTCTGCTCAATTAAAGACCCAATGACTACAAAGCAACTGTATATCATTTGTATTACCTTTCTGCGACAGACACTTTATTCACAAATATCTGACTCCAAAAGGCCCTTTTCTGCTTAGCTCGGTGCTTTATCCCAGCTTGCATTTAATTCCTGCCCACCCCCCTTAAAGTCAACAATATGCTTGAAGCAGAGATTTCCATGCCTTGCATATATCTACATTTGAGACGCTTTATTTATTTATTTCGCGGGAGTGTTCCTTTTTCTCTTCCCTCTTCCTTTACAGCCCCTTCATTCAACCTTATTTGTCAGATGCCTTCTTTCTAATGTCAGGAAGGTCCTTGAAATATGAGGTCTTGAGAGTGTTTAAGTATCTTTTCCAATGGTTCTGTGTTGGATTCAGCATATCTTATAAGGATGAAATGTTACCCAATATACCGAAGAAATATAGCTTAATGTGGCAAAGACCCTAGAAGCACTTTGAAGGAAAAAGCTTTTATTTAAAGAGGACAAAAATTATATCCGGATCTGAGCCCAGACTTGATGGTCTGGGGACCTCTGATTACCAATCTGCAGCAATAATATCTGATGGTGCAGGTGCCCTTAAATTGTCCCTTTTGTCTGGTGTGGATGTTGTTTATTTATTTGTTTATTTGCAGGATGGGAGAGAGTAAGATATGTTGGGTCCTCCATCATGGAGGGCACATGTTGCGGTGAGATCACCAGAAAGTGCCTCCATGTTGTGGGGTGGGACCATTTGGATGGCCACAACACTCCATTGGTTGCCCCTCTGTTGCTGGGGCAGAAATTTGGTCAGTTGGGTTGGCTATTTGGTCAGTTGGGTTGGCTGCTGAGGGGCTACTTAGAATCATAGAATCATAGAATCCTAGAGTTGGAAGAGACCACAAGGGACATTGGGTCCAACCCCCTGCCAAGCAGGAAACACCATCAGAGCACTCCTGACATATGGTTGTCAAGCCTCTGCTTAAAGACCTCCAAAGAAGGAGACTCCACCACACTCCTTGGCAGCAAATTCCACTGTTGAACAGCTCTTACTGTCAGGAAGTTCTTCCTAATGTTTAGGTGGAATCTTCTTTCTTGTAGTTTGGATCCATTGCTCCGTGTCCGCTTCTCTGGAGCAGCAGAAAACAACCTTTCTCCCTCCTCTATGTGACATCCTTTTATATATTTGAACATGGCTATCATATCACCCCTTAACCTCCTCTTCTCCAGGCTAAACATGCCCAGCTTCCTTAGCCGTTCCTCATAAGCCATCGTTTCCAGGCCTTTGACCATTTTGGTTGCCCTCCTCTGGACACGTTCCAGTTTGTCAGTGTCCTTCTTGAACTGTGGTGCCCAGAACTGGACACAGTACTCCAGGTGAGGTCTGACCAGAGCAGAATACAGTGGCACTATTACTTCCCTTGATCTAGATGCTATACTCCTATTGATGCAGCCCAGAATTGCATTGGCTTTTTTAGCTGCCGCCTCACACTGTTGGCCCATGTCAAGTTTGTGGTCAACCAAGACTCCTAGATCCTTTTCACATGTACTGCTCTCAAGCCAGGTGTCACCCATCTTGTATTTGTGCCTCTCATTTTTTTTGCCCAAGTGCAATACTTTACATTTCTCCCTGTTAATATTCATCTTGTTTGTTTTGGCCCAGTTCTCTAATCTGTCAAGGTCGTTTTGATGTGTGATCCTGTCCTCTGGGGTGTTAGCCACCCCTCCCAGTTTGGTGTCATCTGCAAATTTGATCAGGATGCCATTGAGTCCATCATCCAAGTCGTTGATAAAGATGTTGAATAAGACCGGGCTCAAGACAGAACCCTGTGGCACCCTACTAGTCACTCTTCTACTTAAGCTGCTGCACATTGCTGGAGAATTTCACTTTCTTGTGATGTGCAGCAGATCACCCGCCCTCCTCTCCCTATATTTAGGGCTGTTCTTATGGCCTTGCTATGCCTGTCTAGGGGTCGTCTGTTTTGGAGCAGGGTCCCGGTAGGAATTTTGCCATTTGGCTGATTGGCTGGTGCCACTTGGTTTTTGCTTACCGTGTAGCAAACTGTCACAACTTTCTAAGGTTGGCAGTTAGGCATTTGGTTCAATGTTTTGAGGAGTGGACATGGTTGGCTGTGCCTGCCCCTCCATTGCTGCTGCTAGGGAATTCCATTAAAGGAATCCAGGGGCTTGCCTTGCTTTTGTCCGAACCCTGTCAAGGGGCTAGGGCCACGCCAGAGCCCCAGGGAGCATCTGGGGTGAGCTATGAGATCGAAGGAGTTCTCGCTCTCCCAGGATGCTTTCCCTTACTGACATATGGTGGTGCCCAGTGTCAGTCCTGTTCCTGCCACCGTGCAGGTTCAGGTAGTCTGGAACCAATGCCTAAGCAGCCACTCACATGCTGTAATCAATAAAGTTGTGGCCAAAATTTAATGCCAAAAACCTTAAACTAAAATCTGTGTCTATTGTGTCTTCATTTGGGGGTGGTCTTGGGGTCTTCACACACAATCATGCCTGCAGCTAAGCAAACTGCTTTCACTATTGCCCCTGCAGAGGATCTAACTGTATCAAAATATACCCTATAGCACTTTGAGATGACTGCATAGTGGCACTTTAATCACTTGACTGTTGCTCCAAACAAAAAAGTGAGCCCCGCAATTTTCTGGTGAAATGAGTCCAAACCATCCAGGGAATGTTTATTGATGGCAGCCAATAATAATAAAAATGACGACAACAACCAATAAACAATAAAATGGATCCCCCCAAAATTGCCTAGGTAAGGACAGCATAACACAGATTTAAAACACAGCTAAAAGTGTGAATGAATAGAAAAAGTATTTTCGTATGAATGAAAATACCATACAGAAGGTGTGAAGGGAGCCTCTCAGGGGAGTCTAGGTGCCACTCCCAAAAAGGCCCACTACCTACCTCACTTTCCTTGGTGGGGGAACCCACAGAAGGGTCTCCAAAGAAATCTTAAGGTCAGGATGGGCAGATGTTTCCGCTGAGCTTTGTAAAGGTGGCCTGAAATTTCATAGCACCGTCAGATAAAAATTAACAGCACTACACCAAAATAGCTTTCCTAACTTTTAGGATATTCTAAGCAGGCCAATACATTTTGGGGGAAATTAAAAAAAAGAGAGGGGAGATGTCCTGGATTTTAAAACACACATAAACCCAATTGCAATGAATTAACCAGTAATCCACACTAAATTTCTGAGTTTTGAGCTACAGGGAAAGCTTCGGGTTTTAGCTAGACTGCTTCCGCCGATACAATTAATTCTTAGCACAGAAAATGAATGTGAAGTTGAAAAAAGAAAGAAGATATTTTAGAAATAATCTTATAGTGGGAAGAAACAATGGAACTGTGCAGACAGATTAAGGCTTAATGTCACAACAGCTTAGGGTATGAACAGAATGTGCCCTTGCATGATTCTGTTTAACAAGTGACATCCAACAGGGGAGGCGAGAACTATAGGGCATTGTGACATGAAAAATGTGAATTTGCTGTTTGAGTATTTACTTGAGCTCACAACTAGCAGGAAATGAGGCATGAAATGCATTGTCAAACATACAGAGTTCCAAATATAATGCATTATTTTAAACTGAGTGTTGCTTTTAGGGGACTCTAGCAAGGCTCTTATCAACTGTGGATGATTGTGCATACATGTGCAAATGGCCAGCACAACCATTTCTGCTTACTTTATCAGCTATTCCAGCTGAAGCTGTTTATAGCTTCAGTAAGAATGTAAATCGGGTCCTCCCTTAAAGGTTGGTTGCGGTGAGACCTGGCAACCAAACCCTGTGTTGTGGGTGGGTAAGATTGGATAGCCACAACACCCAATTGGTAGGTCCCTTGATGCAGGGTTTAATCAGGCCAGTGGGACGCAGGCTAAACAGATCAAGGGATCTATATATACACCCATGCATGTGACCCAGAGCTTCCTCTTTCAGTGCATGCATCGGAACACCCACCCACCTCTCCCTACTTTTAGGGCTTGTGCGCTTGTAGCGCTTGCTATGCCGCTGTGTGTTGTCTGTTGTTGGGACAGGGGCACGGCAGGAATTTCCCTCACTTGGCTGATTGGATGTTGCCATTTGGGTTTTGCTTGCCACGTAGTAAATTATCACAACTTGTAAGGTTGCGGATAGGCTCTGGTTCAGGTGATAGGGATGGGAGAGCGGTCTTGCCATCCCTATGTGAAGGGTATTCTGTTAAAGGAATCCAGAGACTTGATGGTTTGGTCAACCCCTGTGAGGGGGTTGTGCCCCTGTCTGAGTCCAGGGGGACATTTGGGTGGCAGAGATAGCCTGTTTCCGGCTTTCTGCTTATCCAGGTGTTCACCCTAGGCTGACCTATGCTGGTGCCCTGGGTGAGCGCTACCTGCAATGGTGCAGGGAGCTAGTCGAACCAGAGCCTATGCAACCACTCACTTGCTGTCATCAATAAAGTTGTGGCTTAAATTCTGCCAAAAATCAAACCAAAATTTGAGTCTTGTCTGAATTTATTTAAGGAGGAGGTTTAAAGGTCTGAAAACACAATAACTAATGATGATGATGATGATGATATCCAACTATACAGTTCCACTAGCTGCACAATGGAAATCTCCTGCCCTTTCCTCTCCCTGTACGCCCCCTGTGCACCCCATAAATCTTCTCCAAAGGGTTACCAGTCATGCAAGTGGTGTGTGGGGAGAGGGAAAGGTTGGGGAAGTTCCATAGGTCAGCTCCCTCCATGCACCCTCCCATCAGATGTCAAGGAAATAAACAACTGTCTGAGTTTTAGAAGACACCTGAAGGCAGCCTTTTAATGTCTGATGAACTGCAGCAGAACTGAAACAGCAATGATGATCACAAATACAGTTTGGAATGGAAATAGCTGCATTCCTCCATCCCTACCATGATATAATATTCCTTCCACAATATAATGTGCAAGTCCATACCAACAAATGAGTTTTAGGACAAAACAGAAAGGGTCTATTTTATGAGCCCGTAGTATGTCTGCATATCTGTTCTAAACCATTTATTATAATTCTTTTTTGAATATTATTTTGTCTGCAAATAGTTGCAGACACAGTCTGTAAACCACACTGTGATCCTTGAATGAAAGGTGGCATAGAAATTTAATAAAAATAAAAATATTCCAAGTATAAACAACACAAAAAAGCACTTTTTAGAAAACCTTGAGTAGTTTTCTTCTAATAACTTCCTCAGCAAGATTACTATCTGCATATAAGTTACAAAGATGTCGATCAGGTTCTTCCCGCCATTTCATTATTTATTTGTCAGGAGACTAAAACTGTAAGTGCTTCTGACGTTGGTCACCTGCTCTCAAATCCAGGCAGATTTGTACAAATCCTTCCACCTCTTATGTTCAAATCACAGCTACAATGGCAGCAACCTTCATTTTCAGCCTGCTTGTGTTATTTCAGCTGGCAAAGCCTGCACACACAAAAATTAATAATAGCTTTCCCATCTGCAAATAAAAGTATGGCACTTTAAATTTTTGGCAGCAAACTGGCATTTTGTCATTTAATCATTTCACATCATTACACTGCAATATGCAATGTAATGATATGACACTCCTAGATGACAAACATTGGGTACCTCCTGTACTGGAAGGAATAATGTAATAGGAAGGAAATTATATACTTAAGGCTGCCAGAGTTTCACTCCCACAAGTTAGGATTAGGATATTGTCTGTGAGCAGCTGCAAGGAGAAGAAAAGGAGAACCTCACCTACAGATGCCCTAGATAACCCTTGAAGTGGAGACGGCCTTTGAAACTGGACACTCAAGGCAGGCCCACCTGATCATAGAAGGCTGCTGCGTCTTATAGCACAATTCCCAGGGAGCACACGGCGTGGCTGTATTCCTGCACAAATTGTGACCCTGGCTAAGCATTTGAGGCATTCCCATTTTCGGTGTTTGTAGTGAGATGGCTGCAGTGCAAAGCAGAAGATACTTCCTTTTGCCTCAAGCACAGCTGATTCCCAGCACAGTGTCTTGCCAAACGCAAGGTGGTTCTTTTAAAATGAGATTCAGAAGTAATACAAAACACAAGTGAGTGAGAAGGTTAAAAAAAATATTCTAAACAGCAAGCAATATATACATACAAAGCAAGCATCTCTATCTCCCACTTGGAAGCTCTCAAGAAGAGTGAAGTGACTCCCCAGGTAGCCTCAGGTTGCACGGCCCCAAGGCCATCAATCCGTGCACGAGCTTCTCTCGAACCTTGCCCGAAACCATCCAATTTAAAGATAGCTAGATAGCCTAATGACTGCCAATTATTATTTCGTACCATTTTAATGCTGTTTTATGTTTTATTTTATACATTTGTTTTACATTGATATGTTATGAAATGGTAGTATATAAATACTTATATATGGAACCAATATATCAGGAGCAGTGAATTTTTTCAATCTTAACTGTGCATATTAAGATGGAGCCCATAATAAGAAATTAAACTCCCTGGCAGAAGATGTTTCTGATGAAATAATCTACTATATATTTACAGTGTTTGTTGGAACTTGAGAAGAATATCAGGAGACTCCAAACCCTGAAGGGAATTGCTCTTTAAATATTGGTTTAGATAATTTTAATTCCCTCGCTCTCGTTTTTTTAAAAACAACAACACTATCAAGTGAATGGGGAGTTTGTTAAATTCACATTCCAAAGAAACACATAGGTTAAACGGAAATGTTTACATATTTGAAGTTACACAGCATCCTCCTCAGTGTCAGTCTATAGACTACTAGAAGATTCTGGAAGCTTCCCACGAGCTTTATCAAACAGAGAAAATTGCAGGTGGTATGGTGTTTGTTTACCATGAGGAGTTATCCCAGAACAAAGCTGCTTTTTCTATTCACAAAAGTATGGCTCAATTAAATTTCCACTGGTCAAATCAGTGGTGCTATCAAGAATACGTTTGTAGAAAACAACCCTTATGAACACATTTCTGAAGTGACAAAGATTTTCCGGCTGCCATTGAGAGAGAAGGGGAACCCACAGGCCACCTGTTAATGACTTCTGTATTATTCTGAGGGAATAAATAGGTAACAGGAAATGGGGTCTTCCCAGGGGGTAAGGAATAACTCAGGAGGATTTGAAGCAGAGCATCTCACAGGAATGCTTCACACATGAGATTCAAATCTGTTTCTCCCACCTCCAAATTTCTTTTTCTTTTTCTTTTTCATTTTCTGTGTCTGCAATGGGAATCTAAAACCTGTATTGGTTAGAATCATTCTGTCTGTGTACCTCTCATCTATTTGTCTGTCTGTCTATCTAAACACACAGATAGATACCACCATTATTTATCTAAATTTCAGGGTAGTTAAAGGAGCACCTTACCGTTTCCACAATGAAAATTTATTATGTGTTTGTTTGTTTTGTTTATTTTAGACAGTTAGCATTAGCATTTCTAAGCAGTACAATTAAAAATTAAACCACACAGAATAAAACAATGAAAAGTCATCATAAAACCGAACACTACTTTAAAATGCTTGCTATGGTAAGGAAGTTCTGGTCATGTTCCTAAAGTTCAGCCTGTCAAGTCTCAATTCCTCAGGCTTGGTCCCACATTATGGAATGCAGCAATAATATTGCATGTTGCTGTTCATTTTACATAAGACACATTGCATTGCATTGCATGCAGATTGCTAATGGAATCCCAAAACAGATTTTCCCATAGTGCTTGGATGTTTTCCGCAATGAAACCTGTGGAGGAGTTGTATTAAGCAGGCAAGGGTGCTTTAGGTGCAAATGTGTCTGAATCTGCTGTAAATGATCAACCTAAATGCTTTGAAATGTGATCTGAGGGGAAGCATGATTAAGGCAGCCGGACTTTCTGTTAGTTCAGGCGAAAGTGCGAAAGAGCCCTATGCAGGTAGGATGGTTCAGTCAGCCTTGATTTAGAATGCAAGATCAGGGCTTTAAAATTCCCAGGGTCAAATCTCCATTCAGCTATGAAGTTAGCAGGTCATTGTGCCTGCATGTATTTAAAACAAACAGCTGCAGCTTACCAGAATTGAAGACACTCTAATTCACCCAAGTGTTTGGATGGAAAAGGGGGTCATGTTGCCCAACGGTTACCATGTATGTGGTATTTTATTATGGAAATTGGCCACCTGCCTTTAAAAAAAGAAGGATATAGTTTTATGTATTTTAACCCTTGATTTGATGTTTGAGCATGATATGCTGTACCTCACCCTGCACTCCTTTGTGAGGAAAGGCAGTGCATAAATGTAATAAAATACAATAATAAATAAACATTGCCCCAGTGACTGGAACCCAGGTATTCCCTATTGCTCTTTAAGGAATTTGCTTCCAGGAGCAGAAAGAAGAGTAATCAATACAGTGGTACCTCGGAAGTCAAACGGAATCCATTCAGGAAGTCCGCCCGACTTCCAAAATGTTCAGAAACCAAGGCGCGGCTTCTGATTGGCTGCAGGAAGGTTCCAAAGAACGTTCGCAAACCGGAACACTGACTTCTGGGTTTATGACATTCGGGAGCCAAAACATTCAACTTGCAAGGCGTTCGGAATCCAAGTTACGACTGTTTTTAAGAGCCCATTTCAAGAAACTCATGAGCAAGCTTGAGACACAAACCAGTGGTGTAGCCTTACTGGAGTTCACCAATTGGGTCTGCATTGCTCCCGGACAGAAGGAAGGAAGTCAGATGACACCGAGGGTTGGTTCAGAGAAAGAGTTCTTTATTTCTGCTCTCCGGAACAGCAGAAAGGCACCTGCGCGGTGTGTCCACAGCAAGTCCAAAGAAATGAGAAATTTCATGTAGTATATATATCCTCCAGGCACCCTCTCCCCCTTCCCCAGGAATCCAGCCACGTCAGCTTGCACATGTAGGTTGACATCACAGATGTTCCTGCTCCGGCACTCTTAACTATAAAAGGGTATTCCTTCCTATACTTCTGACCATAAAAGGATATTCCTTCCTGTACTTCTGACCATAAAAGGATCTGCCTGTTCCTACTCTTATCTTGGAGTAAGAGGTCACCGCCTCTAAGAACACCCTCTGGCGCTATTCCCAGACTAGTTTTTTTTTTTTTAAAAAAAAAAAGCACCGGATTTTGGTGCAGTTTCAAACTGCCTACACAGTCAGTTTTTGGTTTGGGAAACCCATTCCTTCAGTGGCACATCTAGAATTTTTAGCCTCACAGATTTCTATGGAAGATTTGAGGAGAAGGTCCATAGCTCAGTGGCAGAGCACCTCCTTTGTTTGCAGAAGGTCCCAGGTTCAATCCCCAGCATTTCCAGATAAGGCTAGAAGACACTCCTGTCTGAAACCCTGGAGAGGTGCTGCCAGTCAGTGTAGGCAACACTGATGGTCAGAGTGAGTATAAGGCAGCTTCCTCTGTTCCGAAGCAAGTGCATAACTGCGGGGTTTAATTGGACTTTTAAAAGCACTTTAACTTTGTCTTCTGCTTTTTATTAACAGAAAACACAACTCACCAGAACAGCTCAAGGACTAGTTATCTTCAACTTCATATATACTCGAGTATAAGCCAAACTGAATATAAGCCGAGGCACCTAATTTTAGCACAAAAAACTGGGAAAACTTATTGACTCGAATATAAGCCGGTTCACCACACCACAAACCTGGTGGTGACGGCAGTGGCAGAGGCAGAACAAGCAGCCGAAAGGACCCTCACTCGAGTATAAGCTATGGGGGGCTTTTTCAGCATTAAAAAATGTGCTGAAAAAGTCGGCTTATACTCAAGTATATACGGTACTTTTTATCAGCATTGGTTATTTTTAAATTGCTTTCTCTCTGAATTGGCCACCAAATATTCTTTCTTATTTCTCTAAAAACAAACCTACAGGGTTTATATTTGTACAGTTCCACAAATATTCAATTAATTCAGTGCAATGCCCCGCTTTCTTGTAGGCAAGAAATATAAAGTAGCTTTCCAGGTATACACAGAAATGAGAACTCACACTTTACATTATGGGTGCCCTTTGCAGGATCACACATGGTGCTACAGTTCCCAGGGAGCTTGCTGGCAAACAGGGGCTGGCTTGCCTCTCATTGTTAATTTTTGGAGGTTCACGCCCAGCCTCAGTAATCAAGTGTCTTGCTGGGAGATGCGGCCAGCCCCATTTATAAATAGGGGGTGGAGGCGACAATAGCCAGGCAGTCGGCACTGGAGATTCACCCTCCCTTTGTTTAATGTTTCTTGTTTGCAGGTTAACTTTTTCTTCCTGTTTAGCGGGTGGTGCTGCAGTCTTTGACTGGTTGCTGTTGAAGGACCGGGAATAAATTTTCCTGCATTGGCAGGTTTTGTCTTCCCCATGGCAATTCATCACAACTTTGGCGGTTATGGCCTTCGGTGGAATCCTTTCTTCCCTATAATTGGGGGGGGGGGGATGAAGTGGTGACTCACCCCCCTGTGGCAGCGATTCCAGGGTCCCCCTCTTAAAGGGGTTATATATATGGTTGTCACTGGCCATACACTGAAAGGTCATCAGTGTGTGAGGGGAGATGGGCTTGGCTGCCTGCTACACTTACGTCTTGCAGAGCACCCACATATCCCATTTACCCTAATGAGCCCCAGTTCCCCCCAGCTAGGGGGCTGGGAGGGATACACGCCCAAGGCCTAAGCCAAGGTCTTCCTACATTCGGAAGTTTAATAAAATTGTGGCCTAATTTTAATTCCATATAACGTTGTCAGAGTCTTTATTTCTTCCTTATGATTCCTGGGGGCTGGGGCTGTCACTGCATGGTCATGCAATCAAGTGCTGTGATTGCTCCCTTTCCACCTGTGTGGATGGAGAGAGCCCTATTGGGTACAAGAAATCATTATTCTCTGTTTTCCCCTTCTCCATCAGCTACTGCATGGAATAAGTGTTCAATCTACCCAGCCATTACTGCCAATGGGAGGGCTGTTCATTCCTTCTATACATAGACCCAAAGGCCCTACTTTACCGCAAGACAATGCTTGTAGGCTACTCATGCTCCAAAGTAAATGAAAATGTTCAGAGAGGGCCAGAAAAATGCAAGGGTTTTCATAAGTAACAAAAATGAAAGCTGACTGGCAAGAGTCATGTTGGATCAGCCTTGGCTAGAATTTCCACTGTAGTGGAGGGAAAATATGTGAAAACCCTCCCTCTGACTAATCAAACCTTACATATTTTCCCCAGCCAGGCTTACTTATTTATTTATTTTTATTGCAAGTGTGGAGCAGAAGCTACAAGGAGTGCCAGTTTATCTGGAGCTACTTCGTTAGCATGGCTGAAAATAAATTTTAAGAAGTCACATTCAGTAATTCTTGGGAAATTTGCTCCTTCAAGGCGACTAAAACCTGCCTTCCATCCGCATTCGTGGCAGAAACACCCAGCACAATTCCCTCCAATTTGATATCAATAATCCCACGTAGAAAAGAAATCACAACTCTTAACTATTATTTGAGCTGACATCCACCTTTTAACTTTAAGCTGCGTTCTTTAAACATTTCTAAACTTTTCCTCTTCTTTCCCAATGCCTTGATATGAATTTGCCTGTCATCCTCGGCTGTACACAAAGCGAGACGCAGACATTGAGCACAAAGATATCAGGAAGTGGTTTTCCTAGCAACAGTAATCATCGGAGAGATCCCTGAACATCCTTCCTATTCATGTTGCATTTTGTGTTTTGAATAGCACTGACAGGTGAAGTGGATTCATAGTAATATATATATATATATATATATATATATATATATATATATATATATATATGAGAATGAGATTGGTACTGCACAAAAGCGAAAATATCCACACTGTTCATGAACAAATGATTTCAGTGTGTGTTTCTCCCCTGCCCGCCCCCAATAATGTTCCAGATTATTCACTAAGACGCAATGCCAAAGGCAAACACTCTAATTTATCCACTAAATAAATAATCTAACTGATGTGGTGGAAGAGATTAGATGGTGTGTGTGTCCCTCATTTCAATTTGATCTGTCTTTTTCTTTATTGGAATATGTGTTCAAGGAGGTCCAAGTTATATGGAGGGAAGGAGCCACTTTTGAAAATGGCCATGACTTAGTGTTACAGGATACGCTTTGATGCAGAAGGTCTCAGGTTCGATCCCTGGAATATCCATGTGGTACTGGGAAAGAGTCGTGTTCCTTTCAGTACTGTTGACCACAGTATCCTCGCAGTGGTCTAAACCACTGAGCCTCTTGGGCTTGCCGATTGTAGGGTCGGCAATCCAAATCCACATGGTGGGGTGAGCTCCTGCTCCTTTGTCCCAGCTCTTGCCAACCCCGCAGTTTGAAAGCATAACAGTGCAAGTAGATAAATAGGTACTGCTGTGGTGGGAAGGTAAATGATATCTCCGTGTTCTCTGGCTTCCATCACGATGTCCTGTTGTGCCAGAAACGGTTTAGTCATGCCAGCCACATGACCTGGAAAAGCAGTCTGCAGACAAATGCCAACTCCCTTGGCCTGAAAGCGGAGATGAGCGCTGCACCCCATAGTCGAATTTGACTGGACGTAACCGTCCAGGGTCCTTTACCTTCTGGATTATCTGTGAGCTGGGGCTTGGTGGTACTGTGATGCAGGGCTTCTGCTTCTACCTCTGGGATTGGGTTCCGAGAATAGTATTGCATGATTGTACATCTGCCACCTCTGACGGGTGGCGCTGTGGTATAAACCACTGTGCCTCTTGGGCTTGCCGATCAGAAGGCCGGCAGTTCGAATCCCCGCGATATCTATATGAAACCACTAGGCGCAATCATAAGAAGATTTTGGGCATGGTGTCATCCCCATGAGGGACACGGGTGGTGCTGTGGTCTAAACCACTGTGCCTCTTGGGCTTGCCGATCAGAAGGCCGGCAGTTCAAATCCCCACGACCGGGTGAGCTCCCGTTGCTCAGTCCCAGCTCCTGCCAACCTAGCAGTTCTAAAGCACACCCAAAGTAGGTACCGCTCCGGCGGGAAGGTAAACCTTTATCACCCCCATGATACCCAGCTCTATTTCTTGGCTCCGTCTGAATCAAAAGAAGCTGTGGTGTCTGGATGCAGCGGGTCAGTCCTGCTTTAAACGGAAGGACAATTATAAATACCGAACCTTCAGACAGGAGAGTAGAGATTGCAAACACTGGTAGACTTTAGCAGAATAGTTCTATGTATGTGTTTAAATCACTGCTTTTTGTTGTTGTTGCTGATTCTTAGCAAATGTATTTATCTGGTCTCAGAGCTACTTGGTAGCTTAAGGTGGTTAGGCCGAAACATGATACTCTATAGGGTTTTAATCTAGTATAAGATTATCTCATAAATGTGGAAAGTGTTGCTGTTCCCAGGGTGATGCATGTGCTAAAGTAGCAACATTTACTCTTTTGTCTTTCGCTTCTGGAAAGCAAAGTTGAAGTTCTATAGAATTAATAAGCCTTGGTTATAGGAAGCTCCCAGTGGGCAATGACTTGGAAGTTAGAAACGATAAAGTCTCCATCGGTTTGAATCAGCCAGTTTATACATGCTGAAGCAAATATAAATTGGAGCAATCTTCTTGGTTGTGCTAAATATATGATGGTCATAATCATGTTCTTTGGTCCTCCATAGTCCTTCTGTCTCCTTCCCTTATGTCATAATATCCCATATATTGCAGGTTGGGTTAGATGATCCTTGGGGTCTCACCCAACTCTACAATTCTATTATTCTATATCCCTGTTAGGGGTGGGGAAAATTTTAGTTCACATTTAAAGGTGCGCCTACTTAAACCACACTATCTGAAACAATGCACAAACTAATTCACGCTTTTTGAAATGAAGTGAACCTAAACACAGTCGTAAAACTGGAGAGTTGAAAGGGACCTTGAAGGGCATCCATTCCATTTGCTGCCAATGTTGGTGGCGCTGTGGGTTAAACCACAGAGCCTAGGACTTGCCGATCAGAAGGTTGGCGGTTCGAATCCCCACAACGGGGTGAGTTCCCGTTGCTCGGTCCCTGCTCCTGCCAACCTAGCAGTTCAAAAGCATGTCAAAGTGCAAGTAGATAAATAGGTACCACTCCGGCGGGAAGGTAAACGGCGTTTCCGTGTGCTGCTCTGGTTCACCAGAAGCGGCTTAGTCATGCTGGCCACATGACCCGGAAGCTGTACGCCGGCTCCCTTGGCCAATAAAGTGAGATGAGCACCGCAACCCCAGAGTCGGCCACGACTGGACCTAATGGTCAGAGGTCCCTTTACCTTTACCTATATGGAAATGTGGCATGCCCTCCCTACAGATGTCTTGGAGATAAAGAACTACATAGCTTCTAGAAGACATCTGAAGGCAGCCCTGTATTGGGAAGTTTTTAATGTTTGGTGGGCAGGGTATAAATAAAATTGTTGTTGTTGTTGTACAAATGAGAAAAAGAGAAAACCAAACTGTCAGATTCACCCACCGCTAATCCCTGTGTGATTTTTGTCATTCCAGCTCCTCCACCTGCTGCCATCTGAAGAATGCCTAGTTCTTTAAATGACTTCCTCCTTCTGCCTGGCTCCCCTCTGTGCCTGAAACTTCTTCCCAGAGCATCTATATGATGCCACCTGTCAGTCTCTCTCTTGCCCTTGAAATCATTTCCCCAATTCCCTTTGTAACCACTTAATACTCATCTCCTGCTGAAAGTAAGTACTTTCCTAACACAATTGGTCGGACATTACACTGAACACAGATGCAAACAGTGTACAAGTGTTTGCGTGGAAGAGTGCATACGCGTTTGTGCAAAAGAGTGTACACATGTTGACTTCTTCAACTAGTATGTACACAGGTACATAGACTCTACATCCATTGAATGCAACGTGTGAAGACCCCTATTCTTTACCTTCATCCACATCTTCCTTGCCTCCCACTGCTACAGGAATGAGCATCTTTTTCTTTGTCAAGGGCGACATAATTTGTCAGGGTTGTCATGTTGGTTTAATGAGGAATGAGTGGGGCACAGAGTCAAATGTGTGCAGAGCCACCCAACTTTTCTTTCTCTCTTTCTGCCATCCCTTTCTCTCCTTTCTCTCTCTTTCTTTTTTTCTTTCCCTCCCTCCCTCCCTCCCTCTTTCTCCCCACCCAGGAGGCTGCAGGAGGAAGGGGAAATTGCATTTGGATATCTTGCTGATAGTTAGACAAGGATCATGTGTGGTCTTCCTAGGTTCACAAACTACCTGGTGCAACTTGTAGAAGCTTGGCCCCTGAGGCAATCTGAGCTGGCCAATAGTAGAAATAAATGTGGTTCTAGATATTCTCCATCAAATACCCTTTCGTGAAATTTGGCACAGAATAGTCATTTGCCCGTTTCTGAATATTTGATACATATTCACTGATATTGGCAATTGCCATCCAATGCTATTTGATTCCAATATTTGACACTTAAATTTTGCATTTGACATTCAATATTTGATATTTGAAACTTGATATTTGACAGTATTTGACAACTAGGTTGTAGTGGCATATTACTGCTTTGCAGGATTTGATGGATGGCACACAATGACACTTGATCTTTTGACAGTATCAGGCAGCTGGAAGTTTATGAGACTTGATATTGAACAAGTGTCATAACGAAGACAATCAAGAGATGCCAACAATTATTATTTTTTAAGTAGGAAGTTCAGACTTTTAAAAAATAAAAATCACATTCTAAATATTAACTGCTAGTTTGAAGGGTGGAAGAAGAAATTTCCACTTCAGAAGCAGGAGTCCTATATAGATGATTAGTACTGAATGGAAAGAAAACTCTTCATAAGAACCCCAGGAGGCAACATTTAAATTACAATGTCAACTTTGAGCTTTATTTAGAATCCAAATTTTAGATTGAGAAATTCACACCTTTCTATACAAAAGCTGAACAGACTGAAAACACAAGCTGCCCTAATCTCTGATAAAGATTCTCCTGCTGACAAATCAGGGATCTTTTCTGCAAAAAGATGCCAGAAAGCATCATGTGGGAGGCTATAGTACCAGTGCTATTGCTGCCATGTTCCTGCAGCTAATACTATCCACCACCCCTTTTTTAGACATTGTCCTTTTCTTGGCATTGTCACAGTTGTTAGGTCTCCTGAGACGTGTCCTATCCCACCAAGGAAGAAATATTTGTCAACCTCTTCATGACTGTCCTATGCAGGATCCATAGGAAAGAGAAACACATCTTTGCTGTAGGCACCAGTGCAGAAAACACTGCTGCAAATTATGTGGAAACAACGTCCATAGGGGGAGTAGAAAGGAAGGGTGGCTCGTGAGGGTAGGAAGAGACAATGGTGTCCACCTGCCAGTGGTGGCACTGCACTAATCAGGATGGGGATGGCGGGTCAAGGCTTTAGTGGTATTGGCCAAGCTCTGTGATAGCATCTCCTCTGAATGCAATACGTCCTTTCCCAATGGGTGCAGTGCTGCTGGAAAGATTCCACTCCCCTTCCTCCTCACCCCCTTTAAGGGCCACTCAAGTGAGAAGGCTCAAATGATGCACATCTTGATGCACATGCAATGGTATGTTCATCAATAAAACATATTCAGGTTTTGGAAATGGCTGTGATTATGATGGCTGGTTTAAGGAGTTAGGAGTTGTAGAGCCGTGAGGTGTGAGTGTGTTCACACACATACATATACACAACTACATAATGTTCTCTTTGTATGCAATGGGATGGTCCTTTAGATTACCCACTCCCACCATTTCCTTTAAATCAGTAGTGTGGGAGCCAGTGAATGTATAGAATAAAGGAGAAGTCACTGCATCGTGGCACATTAGTCTGTATTTCTAATTTACTTATGTTTTTAACTAAAACATAGATTTCATTCTCATATTTGTAATTTGTGTTGAGGTTTTTGTTGTTAGCCACCTTGGGCAATTTTGTTTTGTTTTATGGAAAACTGGGATTAACTATAACAAATACATAGAACTGGGTCAAGGCAGTTTGGAACTTGCAATTTGCAACTGGCAAGGAAAGGTGTGGAGTGAATGGAGGGCTTGTCAGTCAACTGGAAGGCCAATGGGCTGTGTTCAGTTTGGTAGCGGCTCACAATTTCTGTAGGCCTGCCATAGTGCTTATCACAAAACTACCATGATGGGTTACACACAAGCTGCGCTGTGTGATGCTTCCTGCAGTTAGAGCTGTTTCCTTCACTTTTCCTGCCCGAGACCCACTCGCCACCTCTGTGACACCTCAAGCCCTCCTTTCTTTGGCTCGTCATTAATCACCCCTCCATCCTTCCTCTTTTGAAGAGCTGCTCTGGTTTTCATTTCACATTTGTTTGTCTAATGAAGCTTGAAAGCCCTGTGTGGTACAGGAAAGCAGTTTTGTGCCTGTGTTGGGAAAGACGACATATAATTGAATCACATTAAGGATGGTCATTTAGGATGGGTCCATCACATGGCATCCCAGAACTTTCAGACAAGTTTGGACCAGTGAAGTGGGCAGAGTGAAAGGCCTCCTTTGTGGTTTAACTTGTGACCAGATCGCATGCTACAAAATATAAGGTCACCAATGTATTCAGCCTCTTCGGCCTGTTTGCTTCTGGACCAAATGCGAGCAGCAGAGGCTGGTCCATTGGGGGGGAAATGGGCACTTTCATCTGTTCTCCTGTCTGCCTTCTTACTTACACCCACCCAGGAGATGGTCTGCCTATCAGCTTCCTCTGTATTAGTCTCAGTGTTGCCATTGGAAAACTCAATGGGGGTAGGATGGGGACAAAGCTAGAATTAATTTGCCGTATGTGTTAAATTGCCTGGAGCTCCCCAGTAAACCAGGGGGCTGCCAAAGTTCCACTAAGCCAGAGGTACAGCTGTGTGGATGTCCCACTGTGCCTTCTGCTTCCATAGAGGGTCTAGGGCCTCAGCAGAATTGCCCACATGGCCACTGGAATAGCCTCTGGGGCATTCAAGGATCCATTGAATTCCATTAATGCAATGCGTTATATTCAGGGCTACCTCTGAAGATGGTTCAGAAACGTCAGCTGGTGCACAATTCAGTGGCCAGGTTGCTAACCAGAGCAAGGCGGTTTGAGCATATTACACCGATCCTGGCCCGACTGCACTGGGTACCAATTAGTTTCTGGGCCCAATTCAAAGTGCTGGTTTTGACCTATAAAGCCTTAAACAGCTCAGGACCTCAATACCTCAAGGACCGCCTCTTCCCATATGAAGCTACCCAGACCCTGAGATAATCTTCTGAGGCCCTCCTTTGTGTGCCTCCTCCTTGTCTGTAGAATGCTCTCCCCAGGGAGGTTCTCCTGGCGCCTTCATTATACATCTTTGGGCACCAGGCAAAAACGTTCCTTTTTAACTAGGCCTTTGTTTGACCTGATCAACATCTCATACCTTTTAAAATGTGGCTGGTTTGGTTTTTTGGGGGGAGAGGTTGTATTATTGGATTATTGCTTTTATTTTTATTTTATATACTGTGATCTTTTTATGTGAACTGCCCTGAGACCTCCGGGTATAGGGCGGTATGTAAATTCAATAAACAACTATAACATATCTGTGGGTGGACAACCTAAATAGGTCCCCCATTCCTACAGGGGAAGATTGATGCACTCAGACCAAACTTCACCAGATAATAGTCTGAATGTGACAACAGAGTAATTTCACCCGTAGCAGCCAGACCTCCCTCTTCCAACTGTGAGCCAAAGACACTATTTAGAGGCTAAGATGTGAAACAGTATTTAAATTGCAGAAATAAAAAAGCAGATTGAGTATATGACCTGCAAACTGAGACAGCCCCACAGAGAAGTTTTGCCATTTCCCCAGATTCACTCGCCAGGACCCGTAGAATGATGGCCCCTCCAGCAACACCCAGGTCTTCTACGTATATAGCAGACACACATTTAGTGATACCTACCCGGAGGGTGTCCCTGAGGAAAAGAAAGAAGCTGTCCCTCCGCCTTTGCCCATTGCAAACCCATCAAAAACTCACATTGGTCAATTTCTGTCTACCTTCTAATTTACCAGAGGATTCTTTGAATTTGGTCTGGCCTCTGTTGAATGTACCGGAGCATATCACAATCAGATTTGTCTGTTGACTGCCGCCTGCCTCCTCGTTGTTCATCAGTATTCTCCCTTCCAAAACCTATCTCCCAGATTAGGCCTACTCAGTGCAGCGGCTGAATCTTTTAGCGTTCGCCATTCTCGGCCTCCTTACATTAACACCCTGTAATGTCACTGCCTGAGTTATAAATCTTTTTCTTACTGAAGGTCAGCTTCAATCTTGTATGAAAATGAATGTCATAATTACTGCCACTCACTTAAAACAAGTCCTAGCTTTTTACAAAGACCTAGCTAACTTTTATCCCATCTATAACCTCCCTAGTATTTCAAGCATTTTGGCTGTCAGAGTGGTAAATGACTTCCCTCCCATTTACGCCACCACCCAGAATATATAATGGAAATGTCAACGAAAGCCCCCCCTTCTCTCTCTCTCTCTCTCTCTCTCTCTCTCTCTCTCTCTCTCCGAGAGATGAAAAGCATCATGTGGTCATTTTGCTTCTGGTTCACTTTTTTAATGTTTCAACAGGACTCAAAATAAAAATCCACAATTAGTTTAAAAATTAAAAAATACAGTTCAGATCCACAGAGTGACGGGGGAACCATCTCTGTGGGAACTCTGTACAGTCATACATCGGGTTACAGAAACTTCAGGTTGCGATTTTTGGGGGTTAAGGATGCACCAAAACCCGGAAGTACCAGAACGGGTTACTTCCGGGTTTTGGCAGTTGTGCATGCGCAGAAGCACCGAATTGCAACCTGCGTGTGCGCAGATGCAACTCTGTGGGTTGCGAATGCTGCGGGTTCCGAATGTGCCTCCTGCACGGATCACATTCGCAACCCGAGCATCCACTGTACCTCAATCTAGCACTGGCTGTAGAGAATGCACAACTGAGCTGCAGCTTCCCATATGGACCTATTTATTTGTTGCGTTTGCATATATCTCACCATTTTCTCATGGGAACTCTTGGTGGCATACATGGTTCTCCCTCATTTAATCCCCACAACAACCCTGGGTTGAGAGGCAATGACTGGCCCAAGGTCAACCAGTGAACTCCACACCTGTGTAGGAATTTGAGTGCTGGTCTCCCAGGTCCTAGTCTGACACACAATGCAATACTGTCACTCATAGGAAAGAGAAAGTGAAATTTATAAAATCTGAAATTCTTATATTCCTTGAATCTGGGAGAAGTTTTACTGCTTTGAGTCATTCAGATACCATAATACATAAGATGATCCAAAAGGTGCAATCAGAACAAGATTGTTTTTATTTACTGGGGGGGGGAGCACCATTTACATACCACACTTTCCTACCCACACTGGCCTCAAAGAGCAGCTTACAGAAATGAAAGACAATTAGCAAAAAGGTCACTGAATTACAGAAAGGATATGAGAGACAGGCTCTGGTGTGGTATACTCAATAACAGTGTGATCCTATAAATCTGCCCAGAGTTCAATGGGGCATACTCCCAGATAAGTTGGTGCAGATTTGCAACCAAAGACTGCAATCTTATGCAGGCTCAGTGCAGCTCACTTCTAGGGTTGGATAGATCAGTCTTTTTCCAGGAGGTGTCAAGTTCACATGTGTTCATTCATAAATATCTTCCTTCTCATTTCTACACTGAACTGTGAGTTGTTTTTTAATCTACATGAAAATTAAGATGTGTGTTTGAATATGTATTTTAATTTTTTTTCTTACAAAATGTGCATTTCTAAATATATATTCTTTCTGAGCATGCCTTTCTTAAATGCCCTTTATCCCAAAATATGCATTGCAAAATTCAGAGGAGTGTGAAATCTTGAAGGATAACTGTGTTGAATCTGCACATTCAACTTGGAAGTGTAGATCAAGTCACTTCCTCTTGAAATTTGCAAAGAACAAATTCCTTAAGCACCCTTACCCACTTCTGAGTAGGACATGTACAGAAGTAGATTGCACTGCTGTAGTACAAAAAAAAAAAAAAACCCCAACCACCCGCTTAAATGAAGAGCAAACAGACTTACACAAACACAGAGTGAATTCTTCATAAGAGAGTGCTGCACATTTGCCCTAAATGTCTGTCTCATTGAAAGTGGGATTTTCATAATAATAAGTGAACACCACAAAAAAATAATCCTGTAGCCCTAATGTTAACTGGGCCCATCACTCCCAGTGGGAGCACACTCGCATATTGAGGTCCAGTCAGCTTGCTGTTTTTCTGGACCACATATGTGGCAAGTAAAGAACAGAAATAGCTCAGAGGGGTTTTACAATGGCCATTCCTTTGCTTTTTTTTTTTGCAAGAGCTTTGAGACCGTTATAAAAACAACCCAACAAACTTGGGTTTTGGTTGAAGCCTTTTGTGACTATTTAGATCATTGGGTTTAATTGATGCTACTTATTTTGCCTTATTTTCCCCTTAAAAGACTCATTGTATACTGTTTCGAGCAAGTGGGGAAGTGTTCTATATTTTTAACGAATTAACTGGGTGGTTTGTTCCACGATCTCGGTTCCAGAAAATCCAAGTGCAAATTCCAAAAAGCAAACCAGTGATCCCAGTGCTGCTGGCATCAAAACATTGTTAACTGTGCCTCTATTTGGTTATGATGAACAAGGAATGCCTGTGTGTATGATGGGATAGTTGTTCTCTTGCTAAGCGGCAATAAAAATACAGAGCTCTCTCTGTGTGTGGCACACGTTTTATTTGGATATTCAAGAAATGAGCATTTCAATTGGGGTTTTGAAGTAAAAAAAAAAATAAGAGATGGGTTTTTGGAGAGAGAGAGGAAATTTGAATACAGCCATCTACGAGCTTTCATCCCAAGATGAATGGTAGATGGCTTCTATTATTCACATCCAGAGGAGACAGGCCTACCAAGAATGATTTGGCAAGTACTGAAGATAAATCATAACACAGATCGCTGCCGTCATGATCCCATTGTGAACGTGATTCTTTTCTTTAAAATCTGTGATGAACAAGTAGAAGATGAAATTGGGCAGGCGGGGTGGATGATAAAAGAAGCATGAGTCCCCCATGAAATCACCCACCACATCTCCTCTTTCACCTACTCTGACTGGAAGTCCTTTCAATAGTTCATTTTACAAGAAGAAAACCTGGGTACAGAATGCCACCAATTTTCACTGCATCATGAAAACTTGAATCAATCCAATTCCAGGTAAACGAAAATGGACCTAGAGGGTGAAAGCATGTTTTTATAAAGCAATTCAACATAATAAAGTTTGCCTTCAAGGAAGTTCCTGTAGCCACTGAAGGGAGAGTGGGGCCATTGCCAATCCTGAGTAGGTGAGGGGAGAAATGTATATCCATGAGGATATACATCCACGAGGCCCTGTTTTTCTCCTTAAAACATAACCACCCTATCTATTTATATTGCAGATTTCAGAACTGATGCACAACCAAAGCTATCACAGTGGCATTGTTGTTGTTGTTGTTGTTTAGTCGTTTAGTCGTGTCT
Organism: Podarcis gaigeae; assembly: GCF_964106915.1. Classification (NCBI taxonomy): domain Eukaryota; kingdom Metazoa; phylum Chordata; class Lepidosauria; order Squamata; family Lacertidae; genus Podarcis; species Podarcis gaigeae. The sequence goes on along the minus strand of NC_139682.1, from coordinate 17,422,168 downwards.
GACTCTTCGTGATCCCCTGGACCAGAGCATGCCAGGCACACCTGTCTTCCACTGCTCCCGCAGTTTGGTCAAACTCATGCTGGTAGCTTTGAGAACACTATCCAACCATCTCGTCCTCTGTCGTCCCCTTCTCCTTGTGCCCTCCATCTTTCCCAACATCAGGGTCTTTTCCAGGGAGTCTTCTCTTCTCATGAGGTGGCCAAAGTATTGGAGCCTCAACTTCACGATCTGTCCTTCCAGTGAACACTCAGGGCTGATTTCCTTCAGAATGGAGAGGTTTGATCTTCTTGCAGTCCATGGGACTCTCAAGAGTCTCCTCCAGCACCATAATTCAAAAGCATCAATTCTTTGGCGATCAGCCTTCCTTATGGTCCAGCCTTCTTGATGGTCCAGCTTTCACTTCCATACATCACTACTGGGAAAACCATAGCTTTTACTATACGGACCTTTGTTGGCAAGGTGATGTCAGTGGCATACAATGAGGTAAAATGATGTAAAATACACAAGACACAGTTTCAACCCCCTGCCCTTTGATATAAAATCATCACTGCAGTTGTACAATTAATATTCCATAGAACGACTAGGTCAGATTCCAGGGAAAGCCTTCTTAGACAAAATTGTCTTCAGTAGCTGACAGGCTAAGCACCTGAGTAATTTCAGGCATAAATGATTCCAGAGGACTGGAATCTAGTCTTGGCAGCATGTGCCTCCAGAGTTTCAGACAGGTGTTGTTGTTGTTGTTGTTGTTAACTTATTTAATTATATCCGGACTCAAGGTGGCGTACAGATAATAAGAACCACTAAAAACAAAACAAAAAATTCAATCTTTTTTTTTAAAAAAAATAAACCTCAATTGAATTAAATCAACATACATATATGAATTTTTCTAAAACCATACCAACAATTACAGTAAAAAAAGCACAGTCCCAGCCCTTCAAAAGCCTGCTGGAACAAAATTTCATCCTTGTGAAAAATCACCAGCATAGCATCTATTGATGCTATGCTGCATCAATAGGAGTATAGCATCTAGATCAAGGGAAGTAATAGTGCCACTGTATTCTGCTCTGATCAGACCTCACCTGGAGTACTGTGTCCAGTTCTGGGCACCACAGTTCAAGAAGGACACTGACAAACTGGAACGTGTCCAGAGGAGGGCAACCAAAATGGTCAAAGGCCTGGAAACGATGCCTTATGAGGAACGGCTAAGGGAGCTGGGCATGTTTAGCCTGGAGAAGAGGAGGTTAAGGGGTGATATGATAGCCATGTTCAAATATATAAAAGGATGTCACATAGAGGAGGGAGAAAGGTTGTTTTCTGCTGCTCCAGAGAAGCGGACACGGAGCAATGGATCCAAACTACAAGAAAGAAGATTCCACCTAAACATTAGGAAGAACTTCCTGACAGTAAGAGCTGTTCGACAGTGGAATTTGCTGCCAAGGAGTGTGGTGGAGTCTCCTTCTTTGGAGGTCTTTAAGCAGAGGCTTGACAACCATATGTCAGGAGTGCTCTGATGGTGTTTCCTGCTTGGCAGGGAGTTGGACTCGATGGCCCTTGTGGTCTCTTCCAACTCTATGATTCTATCTTTTAAAGCACAAAGTTATCCCAATAAACACATTTTTATATGCAGTTGTGATTCACATTTTTGCAAGGAAATTTCCCCGACGCAATGCAATTTATGTGTTATTTTCACTAATATACTCGTTTTCATGCATGCTCAACAAGGATTACAGATAGGCAAACCATTTCCCTCTCCATCTTTGGATTGGCTGCTGGCAAACACATGAGTGGGTTATTGTTGCTTTATGAAAGCATGGTCTGGATTTGCTCACCAGCCCCACCTGCTGGGTTGGGAGTGAAATATAGCTAGGGCTATGAGGCATTCTGACCTCAATATCACAAGCCTAGCAACCCTTCTAAAATGAAACAAGAAGAGGCTGCTGATAAGACTGTGTATTGCGTGCTAATCCCCAGCCTTTAATTGCCCCATCCCAAATATCTGGTCTTCAGAGAAGGCCAGTATTGAAAATACATGCATTTGAAATCTGTATCTCAAACACAATTTAAACTATCACTTGCATTGTGCACGAGAATCCCTTTCTCTTCTACTGTATTTGTTCTCAGGCTTGCCAACCAGCCAGAATTTTGTATGTATGCCAATTGTTCCAGCACAGCTCAAAGACATCATTGAGTTTCGTATCATTTGTATTTTGTTTTGGAAACAAATCAGGGAGTTATGTAAATACATTTGTAATCCATATTTGAAATAAAGTGTGTTTATAGTTTATTAGCGCGTTTTGTTTTGTTTTTGTAAAAAAAAAATGAATTACTACAGGATATGAATTTCCTCAACTCTCCCTGTCTTGCTTGCTTCTGCCATGGTCCCAGGTCCACTGTGGCTACTGCCTTGATTGAGTGGCTACTTACAGATCGCCAAAAAAGAAGACTACAGTGGTATCTCCGGTTGCACACAGGATCCGTTCCAGAGCTCCAGTCGGATCCCGAGGAATTGGCAACTGGAGGTGCCTGTTCTTCGCATGCGCACAGTGCGGAAGAGTGCTTCTGTGCATGCACATGTGTTGAAACCCAGAAAAATACTCCCAGCTTTGTCGTGTTCGCATCTTGAAAGATACGCAACCAGAGGTGTGCGTATCCACAGGTACCACTGTATACAAATTTGCATAAAATGTACATATGCTGATTTCTTGTATAGATGCAAATATAGAAATGATGACTCTAATTTAAGCAGAAATACAACCCATCTCACTATAGTGAAGAAGAATGGGACCAGGTGACCTGCTCAGTCTGCTGCCAGATGCCAGCTGTTCCTGGACCATTTCACAGTTCCTGTTCTCCCTTCGTATAACCCATCAAAAAGAAGACTCCTTCAACTAGAGAACTGTCCTCTGTAAACTATGGAACATGGCCAGATTGGAATCTTCTCTAAGCCCGATCCTGCAAACCTTCATAGATTGCTGTGGTCCTACACTCACTCAGCAAGATCATCAGTTACTGATGTAGTACATGTCCCTCTTCATACAAGCCTCATGTTTAATCCGTAACATCTCCTGATCATACACTATATAGTAGAGCTTAGAATGGCCTCTGCCTGAGGACCAAGCCAAGTATAACATTAAGCATGTAAATGAGTGCTTCATTTTTTTAACTAAATAGCAGTCGTGAAGGGTTGTTGAGGTCAGGACTGTGGCAAGAAGGAATTTAACCCTTTGTCCCCTCTTTGTTATGGTCCAGCCCCAGCCATTTGCAATTTTGCCCTGGCAGGTAAGCTGTCAATGGCAAACAGGAGCTAGGAGGAGGCATCTGGGTCAGGACCACAGCGGAAACCAATCTTCTCCCCTCATGGGATGGCTCCAGTCTAGGTCAAGGACTTTCACAGCTGCAAATTTAGAAACAAAAATCAAGGAGATGAGCATCAGTCACATACTTTCATTCCAAGCTTGGCCCCGGAACCAACAGACACAGCTGGACTCCATGGGCCAATAGTAGACTAACCTAGTAGTTATGTGACCTAGTAGTTATGACTAGCTGTTTGCTAGTCCTGTCCCCAGGATGCAACACTGCAGACCCTAAGATGTCTTCAGGTTCAACTGAAGAAAATGTTTGCCACAAAGCCTGTCTTCCCAATGGACTCTGCCCCTCTCCTGCACCTTAGCTCCTTCCTGCATTTAAAAGCTTGGGCCCCATGTCTGCCATCATAGCAGCAAGCTACGAAGATCTTTCTCAAGCCGAATTGCCAGCGCTGCCACTGTCAGAACTTCCTTCAGCAGAAAATGATTACTGTGTCCTGAAAATGTCAATCAGATACCAAAGATAAATGAAAGATGGAGAAATAAAATGTACCATTTATATATATTTTTTAAAAAAAAGGAAAAGAAAAGAAAAAGCAAGGAGAGGAAACAGAGAAAAAGAGGAAAGCATTGGGGGGAATGTTTAGCAACCCTTTGAAACATTTCAGAGAAAATATGTCACTGAAAACAAATACATGCTCAGCTGTCCAACTTTAATTTTTCACTGATAAGCCCTCCTCTCCCCCACCCTTCCCCCCAAAGCATTTTCCAACCGATGCAATAAATAAAAGAGCTAAATTCTCAACAGCATCCAGTTTCTATTTCTTGTGACTAAGTGTTTCTGTAGCTGATATCAGCCCATACACCTCCCACTGCCCAGGTGGCTCTTGTGTCAGCAGAACTAAATGGGGATGGAGGCTGTCAGAGCCAAGGACAGGGTGCTCTCCTGATAGCTGGGAGAAGACCGACTCCCCCAGCCAAGCCGCCATCCCTGGCTGCGCTCTCTGCCTGTTGAGTTTTCTGTTGTTTGGGTTTTAATTCACTTTGCTAAGATTGCTTTTCACTCACTTAAGTGACAGGTAGTTATTTGTTTGCAGGGTTCCATTTGACACTTTTTTGTTAGTGCAAAAACGCTAATAATAATAATTAGTGCTTTTCTAGACTTCTCTGAGGTTTTAGTGCCGGCGCATTGTTAATCTCAAACATCCCCGACACTTTGCAGTGCATGGGATAGTATGATAGCATTTAAATATAACAAAAGGAGCTCATTATACCAAGACCAGATTGCAGTATCTTTCAGCCCCTTGATAGCAAGCAGAGACTTAACATCCTCTGCATTTGTTTTGCACCATTAATGCCTTCGACAGAAGGGTGCAAAGCCACCCAGCCCTGCTTTCCTTTCTAGAAGGTTCTTATTGGGCAGCTCTTTTGATTCTCCTGCTGCACACACAATGCTGTGCATCGCATCAGGGGGCGGGCAGGTGGGGGTGACTTTGTATTTTGTTAGGCCCATGGGCTAGATGTTCCTCATCGCTGACTTAAATATTAATAATATAAATAATAAAATAATAAAATATTTATATCCCACCCTCCCCAGCCACAGCCGGGCTCAGACCGGCTAACAACAATAAAAGTAACACAATTTACAAAAAAATCCCAATCAATTAATTGAAATGCATTCTAAAATCAACTCATTCTAAAATCAATTCAAATCAAATTAATGGCAGCCATTGGGCTAGAGTTCTGTGAGGGTTACCAAAGGAGGGGGTCAGACTGTGCCTTAGCCAAAGGCCTGGTGGGACAGCTCTGTCTTGCAGGCCCTGTGGAAAGATGTCAAGTCCCGCAGGGCCCTAGTCTCTTGTGACAGAGCGGTCCACCAGATCGGGGCCACGGCCGAAAAAGCCCTGGCTCTGGTTGAGGCCAGCCTAACCTCTCTGTGGCCCAAGACCTCCAAGATGTTTTTGTTTGAAGACCTTAAGGTCCTCCCTGGGACATTACCAGGAGAGGCGGTCCCATAGGTACGAGGGTCCTAGGCCATATAGATATGCAATATATCTCACTATGGTGGGGAAGACTGTGACCAAGTGACCACTCACTTTTTGGCCAATATACCATCTGTGAATGCAGAGGTTTTTTATTTTTTAAACCAAACTTGGATTGGACCACCCTTTGAACAGAGGAATCCTTCAAACAGAGGACTGTCCTCTGACAGACTTTCAAATAGAAGACCATCTTCTGCAAAGGAGGACACTTGGCCACCCCTACTTCCTGGCATGGAAAGTCAGGTGTCCCCCAGAATCAAGCCAGGGAAACTGACTGATGTCTTTATCCTGGTTTTTTGACATGCCCCATCCTTATGCCTCTTTAAAAAGATAGCAGGACTTTTTTCCGCAGTCAGAACTTACCAGAACTCAGTTCCCACACCTCTGAGGTGGACACCATTGCCATTATTAGCAATGGAGCTTATAATGAAGCGGGTGGCACTGTGGTCTAAACCACTGAGCCTCTTGGACTTTGACTAGACTTAAACGTCCAGGGGTCCTTTACCTATAAGCAAATAAGGGAGGCGCCTCTTTTTCTAGGAAAATAGCACTAGATAGTAGAGCTAAGGCAATTGAACCCTTCACAGACTACGTTACTGTTCAAGTCCTTCATAACCTTCGAAATAAGCAAAAGGCAGATTTTGTGACAACTCAAATGAAACAGACATACAGGGACAAGGCAGAAAAAGAAGAATGATTGTATGGTGACATTATGTAGATGCCTCATAAGCAGTGACTGAAAAAAGCGGCAAATCCATAGGAAGAAGCCAACTTGGAAGGGCTCCTTGCCCTTTCTGTCTCACCAAACCACTGGCCTTCAGGCTTGCCTGTGTGGCCCCACAACGCTCCTCAGCCATTATTTCAATATTGGGGGAGGGGCGCTTCATGTGACCTCCCTAGCGGGAGGAATCATTGCAGAGAGTAGCCGCGCAACACGTTTTGGCTATTAAGCGATAACTGAAATTATCATTTTAAATAACCTTCTGTAATGGGAAGGTCTGTGCCAAATCTGACCAGAGCGGTAATAGAAATTAATAATTAAGCATCTATTTTCCTTGCTTGTCTGTTGCACAATCTACTCAGACAAGATACAGCTGGGAGAGAAAATTAAAATCCTATAGCCCTGTATGCAGAGCAGAGACAATGGCCTGTAATCAGCATGGCGCAGTAATACTTACCGTCTGCCCTAGTTTTTCTTTTTTTCCGCCCCCCGCCCCCAAAGAAATGAATGTGAGGCAGCCAGAGAAATGCCAATATCCTCAGAAATGCAGAGACCACACGAGAATATTGACGGGATGCTACCTGTCTCTTCTACACAGAGACTGCAATGGCTGCTGGCAGTGCCAGGAAGTCTCGGAGAGATCAAAAACCATACTATTAAAAATGTATCTCAGAAATAAACAGTGTAAATCACAGCAATGAAATATAAATTAGAAATGAGTTGGTGTCGGAAATACCCTCATCTCGTTTGGGGGTGGGGGGGAAGAGAGAAAAGCAAGTGTCCTTTGAAGATGTTCTTTCTGCATAATGATTTGGCTACTAAGAGATTGGGCAGATTTTCTCAACCCTAATAATAATAGTAATAATAATAATAGTAGTAGTAGTAGTAGTAGTAGTAGTAACAACAATAATGGACTCCTGAAAAAAAATTAAATATGCAATGCCAAAGGTTGCACGAACAAGAATATAAGAGATGATGGTAGTGGTTGGTGGTGGTAGGTCATTAGTATACTGGAAGGAATGTCTCCACCCCCATCAGTTGGCCCGGACACTGAGGTCCGGCTCTGAGGGCCTTCTGGCGGTTCCCTCCCTGCGGGAAGTGAGCTTACAGGAAACCGGCAGAGGGCCTTCTTGGTAGTGGCGCCTGCCCTGTGGAACGCCCTCCCACCAGATGTCAAGGAAATCAACAACTAACGTGACTTTTAGAAGACATCTGAAGGCAGCCCTCTTTAGGGAAGTTTTTAATGTTTGATGCTTTATTGTATTATTAATATTTGGTTGAGAGCTACCCAGAGTAGCTGGGGGAACTTAGCCAGATGGGTGGGGTGTAAATAAATTAGTATTAGAATTAGTATTAGTAGTATTAGTATTATTTTAACACATAGGCCAAAAAATATATGTTCCTGCTCCAAGGAACTTGCAATGACCCAACCACTCAGTGTGAATATGGAAGTGTGTAGACTTCTTGAGAGAATATTGTGGCTGCTATGCTCCTCCTCTGGGTGCATTCAAATGCGAGGATTATTGCTTTAGAATTCTGTCCCAGTTTCTAACATTCTTTCTACACTGCATTACCTGTTGACTTATGAAACCGTGGGTTTTTTTAATCAATATACTGCCACACCCTGTTGAATTTCATTCATGCCAGTGGTGCAACACAACAGCAGACACCATTAGACACGCTGCCATCCTTTATGAACCAGTGTACTTCTACTTATGCTCATGTGTCCCATTTTTGCACATTTGTGTATTGATACACATGTTACCCTAGCATATGTACTTTGGTACACATCATCTGGACAGAGAACTAGAATGCAAATTTTAAACAAGCGGCCATTTTGAAGGATGGCTGTGTTTCGGTTTGCAAATTATTTCAGAAAGTGTCAATTAGGCAGGTCTAAATGTGAACAGAAATTAATTTCTCCCTATCCCTAGGGGGAGAACAATGTTGTTGTTGTGGTGGTGGTTGTTGTTACTACTATTATTACCCACCTTTTGAAAGAGCAAATCATCTGAGAATTGAGCTTCAATGCTGAAAAGCAAATTGCACAAATCACTGTTTGGTTCCATCTTTAACTTCACAATGTTCCGATGACATCAACGGTCCCTCAGGCAGCGTCCCAACCGTTAATGGGATGTCACAAAAACACCTTGATACCTATATATAGTTTTGCTTTCTCCACTTGCCTTGGGAATATCCTCATATGTAGTGTTAAAATTGCATGGTTTCCTTGCAGGAGAAAAGCACTTTGTCTGTTCGTAAAACATTCTATTATCACACTTCATGATGAATGAGATGTGTTTATTTGTTTCTTTTCCAGCTGTCTTTATAGGATGATCTAAGGTTAATGGCAGAAATGCTACCAAAATAAATGGTTTCAGGTAGTCAAATCTTTCATCGGAGTACTTAGTTTTCAGCAAAACTTGGAGGCAAAACAAATGAATATCTGCGGACTGTCGGAATGTATTCCTTAGTACCAGCCACAAAAAAAGAAAACAGAAAGAAAGAAAGAAAGAAAGAAAGAAAGAAACTTATTTGATTTTATGGATTTTCTCTCCTTAATCACCCATTTCCTGCCTCCTATGTTTTGCTCAAGTACAAAATTAACACTGAACTGCAGATTTGGGGTGCAATGCAACCAGCAAGGTCTGAAAAGGAACAGGACCTGTTGTGAGCTGCCTTGGGATGTATGGATATAGGGTGGTATACAAATTTTATGATTATGATTAATGGTGATGATGCTGGTAATGATGATGATGATGATGACACAAGAGCTTAGAATATAGGCTTATCCAGTGCTATTATCTGCAAACACATCTATTGTATGGGAACAGGATAGTCATCTACTAGCACTGAAGCATCATACTGTACAGCAAGGATGGGGAAGTGGTTGGTCTCCAACTCCCAGTGGCCCAGGCAGCATGATCAATGGTCAGAGGTGGTGGGCATTATGGTCGGACAACATCTGGAGGACCCAAAGTTCTCCATTTCTATGCTATATTATTTCACAGTTGAAACCAGGGATGTTCCTGTTCACTACTTACACCCCTGTTCCTACACCAAAGACTGCTTTCTCAGTGTTCCCCACCATCACATTGCTAATATCTCTACTCCTCCTGCTGTATACTAAGAATTTATCATGAATGTTTAATTTTGTAAAAGCTTAGAAATGTCTAAGAGAATGTTTACTCACACATTGGCTCTTTCTGGAATAGCTGCAACTGAAATAAACACAGTATCAAGAGGTCCTAACAGGGAATTCGTGCAGCTGGCAGAGGGGGAGAAGTCATGGAGCAAGGACTGTAAGATTTTTGTTTTTTTTAAAAAAATCCCTGTGCACCAGAATCTAGAGGCGCTTGAAGACTTTGATTCTGGCAAATCCTGGTTTCCTCCAGGAGGTCAGCATTTTGCCGAAGAGATTCAAAAGTGTATACTAGGAATTCCCGGTTTGTGTAATTGAAGTGGATTAAAGTGCTCAGTCCACTTTAAAAAAACCTAATGGACTTTTTGCAGTTGGGAAAGTGACGGGGAAATGTTAAAAAAAAAAGTGTGAGATGAAGAACTGATTAATGGGAAGAGGTGTAAACACCACACACAAAAATCAAGACTAATGCTCAATGCTGTACAGTGGTACCTCGGGTTGCAGATGCTTCAGGTTACAGATGCTTCAGGTTACAGACTCTGCTGACCCAGAAACAGTACCTCGGGTTAAGAACTTTGCTTCAGGATGAGAACAATAATCATGCGGCGGCAGCGTGAGGCCCCATTAGCTAAAGTAGTACCTCAGGTTAAGAACAGCTTAAGAACAGACCTCCAGAACGAATTAAGTTCTTAACCCGAGGTACCACTGTATAACCTCTGTGCAAACAGATCAACATGGCTGCTCAGTGAAGTGTGGACACAGGCCGCCTTCACACTGTCTGTATTTTTCAGGAGGAATTCAAGTGCATACTTGTGTTTTTAGCTATTTTGGAAACTGCCCAGAGTGGCTGGGGCAACCCAGTCAGATGCTCAGGGTACAAATAAAATATAATAATAATAATAATAATAATAATAATAATAATAATGATGATGATGATGATGATGAAACTTTAAGCCTGTCTATTCCCTTCCCAGAACTACAATAATTCCCAGAGTTCCCTGGGAAGATGCATTGATTGTTAAACCCCTCTGACAACTGTAGCTCTGTGAGGGAAGTAGGGGCTTCTTAACAACTTTCAGCTCTAATTACAGTTCCCAGGATTCTCCAGGGAAAGCCACGACTGCTTGAAGTGGTATTTGTTTTCTTATTTCATAAAGCTTTTATACTGCTTGAATGTAAGAAGAAAAAACTCAAAACAGTTTACAAAAATTATAAAGATGGAGTCTCCCGGGTACTAGACAGGAGTATTTCCAAATCCTGCCTTGAGATGCCACAGACTGAATCTGGGACCGTTGGCATTTGAAGTGAGTGCTCTTCCACAGAGCTAAAACCCTGGCAGTTTTTTGGGGGGCAGGCTAATCCCTCTATGTGAGTAGCTTGTGAGAGCTGTGAGCCTCTTCTCCTTCACCTGGTAGTTGTGAATATGAGTGACATAAGCATAGTAAAGAACTCTGGGAAATGCTATAAGAATAAATAAAAACAACCTTTCTGTCGGGGTGACATTATAGGATGGGATGCAAGGGGTATCTTTCTTGCCATTGAAACCAACCATATTTTTTTGTTAAACACCTCAGCTCCCCCCCCCCCCTTTTTTAAGGCAGAAAGCTTTTCCATTTTAAGCGGTAACTGTTAGCAGTGTGTGACATTTCTAGTCTGTCCAGGGTGTTACTAGTACATGACAGGTCAAGTCTGTCACCTTCATAAAAGCAAAGAACATCTAGGCTGGCACACTGCACTGCGGAGTCCCTCTGCGTATTACCAATGTCATACCAAATATTGTCAGCAGTATTTATCTGCTCTTCATCTCTGCCACTTATAGGAGCGCTTACAAAAAAAAAAGGGGGGGAAGTTCTGATTATTTTTGCATGAAGATAGCTTCTCAGCGCTTCCCCCATGATGTTACGAACTGCAAAGCAGATCTTTAAATATCCAGGAGAGCTAATTTGTCCTTGTGGCACCTATAATTAAAAGACAAACCCTCCCAGGTGTAGTGTGTGTGCGCGCATGTGCGAATACCTGTAAAACGAAGGTTATTGTTGTCTTTATTATTAATTAATTATTATCAGATGCTGTGATTTGAAAGAGAAGACCAGCCGTTAGGATTTGATGCGCCCTATTATCCTCATTAGGTACATGGTGAAATAAAGATGAACGAATTAACAAGGAGATGAATTAATGATTAAGGCAGGCCGGCGTACTTTAGATTTGATTCCATTAAGAGTGAGGGGTGAATGTCAGGATGACGCTTTTGCTTTCTGCCTGTAATTCCAGCAGATGCTCAAATGAAATTCAAGATTATATATATAAATATCATTAAACATTTTGATATATAAATATCATTAAACATTTTGAAACTTTCCTATACAGTCATACCTCGGGTTGAAGTAGCTTCAAGTTAAGTATTTTCGGGTTGCGCTCCGCAATTAATCCTGAACAGCCACCAGGACCAGCCACCAGGACCATATAACCCTGGTCCTAATGGATCTATATTGGCTTCCAGTACATTTCTGAGCACAATTCAAAGTGTTGGTGCTGACCTTTAAAGCTCCAAATGGCCCAGTATACCTGAAGGAGCATCTCCACCCCCATTGTTCTGCCCGGACACTGAGGTCCAGCTCCGAGGGCCTTCTAGCAGTTGCCTCACTGCGAGAAGTGAAGTTACAGGGAACCAGGCAGAGGGCCTTCTCGGTAGTAGCACCCGCCCTGTGGAATGCCCTCCCAGCAGTTATCTGTTTGACAACTATATGACATTTAGAAGACATCTGAAGGCAGCCCGGCACCAGGAAGCTTTTAATGTTTGCTGTTGTTGTTTTCCTGTATTTTTGTTGGAAGCTGCATAAATGGGTGGTGTAATGGTTATAGGGGTTGCTCGTGCGTAAGTTGCCGCCACTCCTGGCTAGGTTGCCTAGTTAAACCTTTTCTGTCTGGACAGCCCTTCACTTCGTGGCTGTTCAGTCGCTAGCAGAATCCGTCAGTGGGCGTTTCTTGAACCTCTTCCAGCAAAGAAGTTCTTTGACGCCAAGTCTCCGCCTACTCTCCCTGCGCGGAAGTCTTCTCCACAGGGTGGGTGTGGGCAGCGGAGGACCCATGCTCTCCCCGCTGGTCTCCGGCGAGGAGTCCTGGAGCCCCCTCGCCAATTCCCCCATCTGCCCCCCTTTATCCCTGGTGTTACGCTGATTTCCTTCCCCAGCCGATGAGCTGCCTCTCTCCCTGCTGGGCCCTTCTCCAGCATCGCTTTGGAGCCTTGCCTCCGCCTCTAGCTCCGATGGCAGTTCCCTGACAGGTGGGGTATAAGAATTATTATTATTATTATTATTATTATTATTATTATTATTATTATTATTGCAGTGAGATTTCTGCTGGAAACCAACCCATGAGATGTAATGAAACGGGGATCTCTCTCTCTCTCTCTCTCTCTCTCTCTATATATATATATATATATATAATTTTATTTGGAGATGTACACTTGGAACAATATCAAAATATAAAGAAAAATGGCCAAATACTAAGTCCAGTTATTATAACATTCCTTACCCCCAGCAATTCAAAAAAGGTGGCAAAAAAATATCAACAGTTGAGAGTGAGTTCTGGACAAAAAATTATACTGCAGCTGTGGAGAAATGGTTACCAAAGCAATCAATGTAAGACACAATTTTTTTTTATAAATACAAAATAAGTCATCCTGTATTCCATATTGAGGCATATTGAAATTGTAAGTTTATTATCTCATTTTCTTTAACATAAGCAGACATAAACCATGAAAACGTACACTGCAAATATTGTGTTAGATTAGCAATGTCAAGGGAGGAGTGTGTCCAGCTACTCTCTGCCTTTGGAAGCCTTCTAAGTTGCTGCAGGAGAGGGGCTCTCAGCAGCATCACAGGCGAGATCTTTCCAGGACCAAGGTGAAACCATCAAGCTTATTTGAGATTTTTGCTTCTGCCAGGAGGCAGAATGTTGCTTATGTTAATCTTGCTTATATTTATAATACTGAAATGTTGGGGTTTTTTTGTTTGTTGTTATAATTGCTATTATGTTGTATTATTGTGCTATTATGAAATTGTTCATGCAGTGATTGGTTTTTCTTTCTTGTAAGCTGCTTTGGACACATTTCTTTTTATGGAAAAGCAGCATACAAAGAAAATTATGAATGAACAAACGGTTATTTGCTGTAGTTTTTCTGCAACAGATACCCCTCCCAAAGTGGTCGAGCACCATGAAACTGCTCTTTGCATAATTTCAACTGTGCATGCATTTGTACCCTTTTATTCATCCCAATATGGGACACGGGTGGTGCTGTAGGTTAAACCACAGAGCCTAGAACTTGCCGATCAGAAGGTCGGCAGTTCGAATCCCCATGACGGGGTGAGCTCCCGTTGCTCGGTCCCTGCTCCTGCCCACCTAGCAGTTCGAAAGCACGTCAAAGTGCAAGTAGATAAATAGGTACCGCTCTGACAGGAAGGTAAACGGCATTTCCATGCGCTGCTCTGGTTCGCCAGAAGCGGGCGGGTCATGCTGGCCACATGACCTGGAAGCTGTATGCTGGCTCTCTCGGCCAATAAAGCGAGATGAGCCCCGCAACCCCAGAGTCAGCCAGACTGGACCTAATGGTCAGGGGTCCCTTTACCTATTCATCCCAATGGAAGATACTTTTGTAACGTATGCAGAGTGCTTAAGTTCTAGAAAAGACAGTTGGAGGGGCTGAAATTTGACCCACAAGCCCTTCCTCTTAAGCCCTGGTGCGTTGGGGGGGTACTTTACTTTTTCAGTGGTGAAGAAAATGCACTCTGCACCTGCTTGGGGGCCCTTCCGTCTATTCATAACGCATTCCAAATTTAAGCCCTTGCTTTAAAAACAAATGCTGGGGCTAGCCCTGGCACAAATCAACCCATCTCTGCTTACATTGGATGCCAACAGTCATGCAAAGCAGGAATAAAATAAAATAAATCTGCAGGTGCTTCCCAGCTTTCCTATCCGAATGGACCTTTTTTAGCTGTCGTGTGTCAAATCCTTTCAGATCAGTATTAATATCTGACAAAGAATAATATCAAATGTTTGTTCTCCTTTTCTTCCTATTGTTGCATCAACAGACTGCAAGATAAAAGAATCGCTTTATGACCAAAAAGCTTTGGATCGTTTTGTTGATGCTACCTGAGGCCTGTTTTGTCTGACCACAATGTTATGGTGCAATGGCAGTACGTGGAACATCAAAATACTGCTGTGATTCCCCTACTCTCTTCTTTTAAACAGAGACATGGAAGCAGGGGGGAAACAGCTGAGTAGCACCTGGATATGCTTAGCACCCATATTCATGATGTATTGAAAGCACCATGACACCACTTTATGCAGTCATGACTTCCCCTAAAGAATTCTGGGAGCTGTGATTTATTAAGGGTGCTGCCACAGAGCTACAATTGCAAGAGTTCGCTGTGAAGAAGGCTTGATTGTTAAACCACTCCTTTTTTTTAATACACTACTTTATTTTCATAACATAAACCATACCTACATTACTCTATATAATACCTACCTATACTGTACATATCAACATACCTACACACCTACCCCACACAGACACCCACCAAGTGACTTGACTTCCAGCCGTTCTTGTTACACTACCATATTTTCCGGCGTATAAGACGACTGGGCATATAAGATGACACCCCCCCAACTTTTCCTGTTAAAATATAGAGTTTGGGATATACTCGCTGTATAAGACTACCCCTCTTCCAACACACACCAAATAAAAATTAAAAAAACCAGTCTCCAGTCCGGCTCAGAAATTCGCTCCACTTCCCAGTGGCCGGGGGCTTCTGGGGCCAATTTTCAAGCGTATTTCTGCTTCATCTAGAGAGCTTGGTGTCCTCTGATTTAATTTGCTGTTGTTTTATAAACAACATGTTGTTTGATGCGGAGTTGCTGCTGGAGCTGGTGATGAAACCGACCCCCTGGGCGTATAAGACAACCCCCAACTTTTGAGAAGATTTTCCTGGGTTAAAAAGTAGTCTTAGACGCCAGAAAATACAATACTTTATTTTTTCAACTGGCTTAAACGCATTGCATTATTTCTTTAATCTCTTCTTCTATGTTAACTTTACTCTCCTTTCACTCTAATCATTTTCTGGATTCACTCAATATCTGTCAGAAATTTTACTTTTTCCACATAAATCTTGATGTATTTCTTAAAGATAGCCCACTCCTTATTCAGTTTTTGTACCATATCTCCTCTTATCCTCCCTGTTAGTTTGGCAATATGGAAGTATTCCATCATTTTAGATAACCAGTCTGTTTTAGTTGGGAGGCTGCTGCTTTTCCAGTTTTTGGCAATCAATAACCTTGCCGCCGTAGTTGCATACATAAATATAGGTCTGACCATTCTTTTTATTTCCTCTGACATGATACCTAGGAGAAAGGATTCTGTCCCCCCCCCCCAATGAAAATCTAAACATCTTTTTCAGTTCGTTATATATATTTTCCCAGAATCACACTGTCTCTTTGCACTCCCACCACATATGTAGAAAGGTTCCTGCTCCACTCCAATAACTAGCTCTGCGAGGGAAATAACGACTTCCCAACAACTCTTGGCACCCTTAACAAATCACAGCTCTCAGAATTCTTTGGGTGGAGCCATGACTGCATGAGGTGGTATCATGGTGCTTTAAATGTATGGTGTGAATTTAGCTGAGATTCCTATTCCTGCATTGTAGGGGGTTGGACTAGATGGTGCTTGGGTCCCTTCCAACTCTATGATTCTATGACTGCGGCCATAGTCGGTGGTGAGAGACACTTTGCCATAGCCTTGACACTGAATACTATCTAAGAACAGCTTGGAAATTGAATTTGGGAAGCTTGCAATGCTTCCTTCAGTGCAAAACAAGAATGATGACCCTGTCCGAAGTACTTCTCCAACTTTGATTTAAACCTGAGCTGCCTCCCACCCATCAACTCCTCCTTATCTTTCATGCTGTTATGTTCTACGCACAACCTCCCAGATGCCTGGATGCATGCCAGACACAAGGAACGATGGGCATTATCGCTTTTCCTGCATTGCTGACCCATATCAGTACTAGGAAAATGACTATCCCCAACAATCTGTGCATAAGGCTAAGTGAATCTGTTGTGTTTTCACCACCCTCCAAGACCACATTTGTACCATACATTTAAAGGAGTATCATACCACTTTAAGCAGCCATGGCTTTCCCCAAAGAATTCTGGAGGAATAGTTTAATAATCCCTCTTCCCAGGGAATTCTGAGAATTCTATCTCTGTGAGGGGAACAGGGGTCTCCTAACAACTCTCATCACCCTTAACAAACCACAGCTCCCATAATTTTTTGCTGGAAAGCAATGACTGTTTAAAATGGTGCTTTAAATGTATGTTGTGAATGTGGCCTCCATGTCTATTTTTTCCCCCATGTTAAGTTCAATTATCCACAGTTTGACATCAGTTTGCAATTTTTCTCTCTTTTTTTCTTTTTTTAAATCCTTATGAAAATTCATCAACCGTTTAGTGCAAATTTCATCAATATTGTAAACCAGGCATTCTCAACCTCGGCCCTCCAGATGTTTTTGGCCTACAACTCCCAAGATCCCTAGCTAGTAGGACCAGTGGACAGGGATGCTGGGAATTGTTGTCTCAAAACATCTGGAGGGTCGAGGTTGAGGAAGCCTGTTGTAAACCAATGTTTCCCAAACTTGGGTCTCCAGCTGTTTTTGGACTACAACTCCCATCATCCTTAGCTAGCAGGACCTGTGGTCAGGGATGATGGGAATTCATAGAATCATAGAATTATAGAGTTGGAAGGGGATGAACAGGCTTGGGACTTGAGAAGGTGAAGTGGAGTCGCTAGTCCCTTTAAATAAAACCAGTACTCACAGAAACATGTGTACTATTACTTCTTTAAAGTGTTGACTTATTTGTTGGTAATCTCTTTGTCAATTCAGGATGCGTATTCCTCCTTCAAAACTGCTTGGGTACAGGTAGCCTTATATCTAGGAAAGAAAAACTTGAGCCTAGTCTACATCATGCTCAGGTCTTTTCCCACAAAAGCCATTTCAGGGGCATTCTGGATTTATTTCACTGGCACTCTGCACGTGTGTAATGGCACTCTCTTCTTTGTTAGTGGCTCACAAACCCAATGTGAGAAATAGAGGGCATGAAACAAAAAAACCATGACTGTTTGAAAAGCAACCAGCTGCTACTGTGTTTTATTAAAAGCTCTTCTTTTGGCCTCTCCTGAGTCAACTTCATGGGGTGATATAATTCTCCTATTGCATATTTCCTAAACTGGTAACAAATTTGTTACATGAGGCCTTTGCTTGACTTGGCCAATCAATTTCACCGGACTGTGCAAAC
Source organism: Podarcis gaigeae (assembly GCF_964106915.1). Classification (NCBI taxonomy): domain Eukaryota; kingdom Metazoa; phylum Chordata; class Lepidosauria; order Squamata; family Lacertidae; genus Podarcis; species Podarcis gaigeae. Next base: position 17,404,606 of record NC_139682.1, on the reverse strand, counting down.
CCTTCTGCTCTGTCCCCGCCCTCCGTGTATCTTCCCCTTCTGAGCTATGACTTCAGATGCTACAGTATAAATAATTCCAGCAGCACCCACAAGCATTACAGAGTTCCAGCGAGAAACCCTGTTCTGGAAGGATTTACAGCTTGGCTGTAAGAGTGGCGTCTGGATGCAACTTGGCACACAAGGTCTCACCATAAGAGCCCATCCGTTGGGTCATAAATCAATCCAGTTATTTTTAAAAGAGAGCCCTGCAAAGCACAAAGTTTCATCATTCCCTGACACTTCCTTGATCTCAACATGCACCTGAATTCCACGGGCCAGCAAAAAGTCACTGCCACAATGGATTTGCAATCATTTCAAAATTGATGCTGATCTTTTTAAATAGCATTTGTACAGATTCTTAGTTTTTGGAGAAGGGCACGGGGAAGAGCTTGGTTTGCAGCAAAGCTCAAGTGAGCCTCGGAACTTGCTCGGAATGCCGTGTCAGGATTCCAGCGAAGGAGAGAAATGACAAGCCTATGGTTCCCAATCCAGAAAAAGTTGTAAGATCATGACTAATGACTCAAGCCAAAGGCTCTTCCAGGTCAACATCCTGCTCTCATAGCAGCCAACTGGGTAGCCCAGAAGCAGGACCTGAGTGCAATAGTGTTCTTCCCAGCTGGAAACTTCTAAGAGGAAAATGGACAGAAGCTGCACTGGAGACCTCAGAGTCCCATACAAGAACATAAGAAGTTACTTCCAGATGAGGCCAAAGATCCATCCAGTCTAGCACTTTGGTCTTGCAGCGGCCAACCAGTTGCCCATGAGAAAACGACAAGTATTTTCATTACAGTGGTACCTCGGGTTACATACACTTCAGGTTACATATGCTTCAGGTTACAGACTCCGCTAACCCAGAAATAGTACCTCAGGTTAAGAACTTTGCTTCAGGATGAGAAGAGAAATTGTGCTCCGGTGGCGCGGCAGCAGTAGGAGGCCCCATTAGCTAAAGTGGTGCTTCAGGTTAAGAACAGTTTCAGGTTAAGAATGGACCTCCGGAACGAATTAAGTACTTAACCCGAGGTTCCACTGTATTTACTTATTCGTTAAATTTGTATACTGTCTAATACCTGCAAGTCTCAGAGTGGTGCCAACATAAAATCATGATATAAAAACAGAAAAAGGTAAAAGGTAAAGGTAAAGGACTCCTGGACGGTTAAGTCCAGTCAAAGATGACTATGGGGTTGTGGTGCTCATCTTGCTTTCAGGCTGAGGGAGCTGGCATTTGTCCACAGACTGCTTTCCAGGTTATGTGACCAGCATGACTAAACCACTTCTGGTGCAACAGAACACCATGACAGAAGCCAGAGCACACAGAAGCACTGTTTACCTTCCCGCTATTTATCTACTTGCACTGGCATGCTTTCGAGCTGCTAGGTTGGCAGGAGCTGGGGCAGAGCAACGGGAGCTCACCACCCCATCATGCAGATTTGAACTGCTGACCTTCTGATCAGCAAGCCCAACAGGCTCAGTGGTTTAGACCACAGTGCCACCCGCACCTTTTCCTTTACCTAAAACCACAAACCACACAACAAAAACAAAAGCAACCTAATACCCCCAACACATTTTAAAAGAGCATTGGATATCAATCAGCCAAAGGCCTGGTTAAAGAGGAATGTTTTTGCCTGGTGCTTAAAGGTGTATAATGAAGGCATCAGGTGAACCTCCCTGGAGAGAGCATTTGGCAAATGGGGAGCCACTACTGAAAAGGCCCTTACTTGTGTTGCCACTCTCTGGATGTTTCGTGGAGGACGCACATGAAGAAGGGCCTTAGAAGATGATCTCAGGGTCTGGTAAGGTTCAAATGGAAAGAGGCAGTCCTTGAGATATTGTGGTTCTGAACTGTTTAATGCTTTATAGGTCAAAAGCAGCACTTTGAATTGGGCGCAGAAACTAATTGGCAGCCAGTGGAGTCAGACCAGGATCGGTGTAATATGCTCAAACTCTCTTGCTCAGGTGAACAACCTGGTGGCCGAATTCTGCACCAGCTGAAGTAGAACTGAGTGCCACAACACACACCCTGCATGCCATTCCTAGCAACCAGAATTCAGAGACATATAGTCTCCAACAGTGGAGACAGAACATGGCCATTGTCCTCCATGAATTTGCCCAGGCCTCCTTTAAACCCTTCACTGCCACTGCCTCCTTGAGTAAGCTCCATAGCTTAACTACGTGCTGTGTGAAAAATAACTTCTTCCAACTTTCAGCTTCATGGGACAGCCCAAAGTCCTAGTTTGGTGAGAGATGGAGAAAAACTTCTCTCGGTCCATTTTACCATGCATAATTTTCTATACCTTTATCACATCTCCTCTCACTTGGAATGGGATCCGCAGGACTGTAGATTCCAAAGCAGACTAAAGTGGACTAACCATTTGGTCCAGGTCATGTTCCACCTGGATCAAGTCAGATCCATTTGGGATCCAAGTTCTATGGATTCCTCCTCTGTCTCTTTCTGTGAGGTAGGTTAAGCAAAGAGACAGTGCCTGTTTGAAGTATGCTCTCTTCGGTCCAAGTCTAAGATTCTTTCCACGATTCCACACTGGCTGTTATGCCTTTAATCTTGTCGGCCCCAGCTTTTAAATTTGTCATTTTACATGCCCTAGGCCAAAAAGTAAAGATGCAGTGCCCTCGTTTTCAAAAAGGCACACTAAAAGTTTAGGATCGGGTGCTTGATTTATATGCATGAGCATATTGGAGCCTTAATTATCCAAAGTGCAACATGTTCCCCTACGTATAACCTTTTCAATGCCACTCTGTGTGTAAACAGCATATTGCAGTATCACAGAATGCACAGAATGCAAATTATCCAAATATTTCCTAATATTTCCCCAGACACTTTAGATAAATAAAGTTGCACTTACTTAACTGTCCAGGAAGGAAGGAGAGCTGAGTGTAAGATCTAACAGACTTCCTAGATCCAATATCCCCTTTCCTTTTGGAAAGAGCCACTGTGCATGTCTAAGCCAGGGGTCGGCAAACTAAGGCCCGTGGGCCAGATCAGGCCCAATTGCCTTCAGAATCTGGCCTATGGAATGTCAGTGGATTGGCGTGGGGATTCTGTTCGTTCAGGCTGCACCATCCCCCCCCCGTGCCATTCCGTTTCCCTCCCCTCTCCCTCACACACATTGCTGCGGCGCCTCCTCCCTCCCTCCCTCCTCCTGGCTTCTCCCCGTCCTGCCTAGAGGAGGAAGGGGGCTGGGCTGAGCTGGCTGGGCACCATTTTAAGCAGCCCCTCTCCAGAGCCAGCCCTTTCGCGCCGCTCATCTTCCCTCCGCCGCCACCCTGGTGCTCCTGTGGGCCAGAGAGCGGAGCGTACGAACTCGATCTGCCTACCCACGAGAAGTAGAAGCAGCAGCGGTGGTGGTGGCAGCAGCCCCTGGGAAGGTAAGAGCAGCAGCTGGTCTGGTGCTGGGGGAGAGGACTACTTGCTCCCCTTGCCTCTTCTTCCAGCAACCCCCCCCCCCCAGTGCCACTTCTCTGGCCCACCACAAGGTCTGAGGGACAGTTGACCGGCCAGCGGCTAAAATTTTTTGCCGACCCCGGTCTAAGCCCTGGGTTCATAAAGGTAAAGGGTAAAAGGACCCCTGACCAGTCCAGTCATGGCCAACTCTGGGGTTGCGGCGCTCATCTCGCTTTATTGGCCGAGGGGGCCGGCGTACAGCTTCCGGGTCATGTGGCCCACATGACTAAGCCCCTTCTGGCGAACCAGAGCAGCGCCTGGAAATGCCGTTTACCTTCCCGCCGGAGTGGTACCTATTTATCTACTTGCACTTGATGTGCTTTCAAACTGCTAGGTTGGCAGGAGCAGGGACCAAGCAACGGGAGCTCTCCCCATCATGGGGATTCGAACCGGCGACTTTCTGATCGGCAAGTCCTAGGCTCCGTGTTTTAACCCACAGTGAAAAGAACAATATAAAAATTCAGTTGACAAGTAGATAAGATAATTTATTATGGTCAAAGACCAGCTCGCATAACACAATAAAAACAGCGTTCATAAAGATAAAATATGCAATCAGAGAAGATTGCAGCAAACTGCAGCAATATTGCAGCAATAGCTCAATTGACAAGTAAAAATATGAATGGATTTTTTGATTTGGTAGGTTTGCATTTAGGTTTATACTTTGGGGTATCAGGATTTTTGCAATCTTCAATTTAGAGCCTAGCATTTAAAATGGCAGAACATAAAATTTTCTCCCCTATACACAAAATTGCTTAGCAGTACACGTGTACCCAGTCAAGGAAGCATTGCTTTCATTCTAAATCAGCTTTGTTTTTCCTCAGTGATGCTAGTTTTGTAGTCATATTTGATGACTTCACTCAGCACATCACTCAGCTATGGAGGCAGCAGTGGCCGCCAATCTTGTGGGCTTTAAGAGAGGCTTAGACAAATTCATGGAGGAAAGGGCTTTCCATGGCTACTAGCCATGATGTCTTGGCTTGGCCTGTATGGTCAGAAGAAGCAATGATTGTGAATAGCAGTTGCTGGAAACCGCAGGAGGGGAGAATTCTCTAGTACTCAGGTCCTGCTTACAGGTTGTCCATTGGCATCTGATTGGCCACCGTGAGAACAGAATGCCAGATCAGATGGACCTTTGCCAGCTCTAGCCAGCTCTTCTTATATTTTTATCAGCTACGTAGCATTGTGGTGTTATTCCATTCACTGCTTGGCTGGAATCAGTCTAGGCAAGGGGAAGTCTTTGTGGCTTAGGGCCCTCGTACTTACAGGACCGCCTCTCCTGGTATGCCCCGCAGAGGACCTTAAGGTCCATAAGTAATCATAGTTTAGAGGTCCTGGGCCATAAGGAAATTAGATTATCCTCCACCAGGGCCAGGGCCTTCTCAGTAATGGCTCCGACCTGGTGGAATGCTCCAGGTCCATAAGACCAAGGCCCTGCAGGATTTAACTTCCTTCCGCAGGGCCTGTAAGACAGAACTATTCCGCCTGGCTTTCGATTTGAACCTGGCCTGATCTTTTGTTCCCCTTCTTTCCCTCCCCTCCCCTTTTTGTGAAGATTGCCTGCTCTGGGATCCCACAGCTAGTTCTTCCCTGGTCTCCTCACTGGCCCAAGTGGGACTAATTTAGCCAGCTAGCCCTGGTGATCATCTAATGTTTATTGGATGGATTTTTCCCCTAAATTGATTTTTGATTATTGATTTTATTGTTACTTAAACTTTTATACTGTATTTTATGCTGGTTTTTGTAGCATCAATTAAGTGTTTAAAATTTGTTGTTAGCCGCCCTGAGCCCGGTTTCCTGAATCGGGAAGGGCGCGGTATAAATAAATAAAAATTAAAAATAAAATTGTAGCTAGGGGAACTAGGAAAGCTCTGCCAAATCAACCAAAATCCACAGGCTATTTCATATGAATGCCACTTCTCCAAATGGCACTTCCACTCGCCCAACCAAAGCATTTGAGTGGGAACTGCCACAAGTGTGCAGTGCGCTTTCATGTGCGAATGCATGGATTTAAATAGCTGTGCAATCACAAGCCGACGCCAAATTGTGGTGTCTTTTGCATTTGTTGACACTGTATCGCAAATGACAGGTTAGAATTTGGTTCAAAACAAAACCAAACCATGTACACCACTGCTCAAGGCTTCACAACAGTGTCAGACTCTACCCAGCACAGTCAGAGAAACTGCACTCCACAGCATTAATAATGGTAATGGCTTAAACACAAACATTTCCTCTGTGCGTTTCTCTCCTCCCGACACTCGGCCCCACCCTATTTTTCCTTTTGTTGAATAATTCAGCTTCTGTAGAGGCTCCGCTGACCTTTGCTTGATAAAGTCATATTTCCGAGCATTCGCCTGCATTTGGTATTTTTAATCAGGTTCAAGTCCACTGGCTACACATCAGAGCTGAGAATAATGATGCTACAGATACGTATTTTAGCCAAATGATGTTCTCTCTGCCACACGCGCAGCCCCCAAATCACTGAGTTGTTAACTAAAGTGTAGGAGAATTTATGATGCTAAATAAAACCGGGGAGGAGGGGGAAAAAAAGATGTTTTAATAAGATGAAAATCCAAATGTTAAAATAATGAGCCATCTGTATGGGTGGCCCTCTCCTGAGATATGCCAAGAGCTTTACCATCTGTGAAACATTTACCAGCTGTTTCCTTCCTTTCTTTTCTTTTCTTTTTTCCCCCTTTTCGGTAAGAACATAAGAAATCCTCGTGCAACTGACACATCCTAGGGATGGCAGCAGGTTCGTTCGGCTTCAAGACGTTGTCTCAAAAAAAGCCTGGGTAGAATAAACCTTGGGAAAGATGTGTGAGGTGGGTTTGGGTGGGTGTATGTTTGTGTGCACTGTTGCCTACTCTTGAAATCTCCCCTTACCTGAAGTTCTGACAAATCACTCTGGACAGAAAGCCTGTTTCACATTAGGGCACCTCCGTTAACAGTCTTTAGCATTTTGTTCGTTAGCGCAAAACAAATTTTGTTTTGTCGTTGTGCTCATCCAGGATAATTCCAGGAGCTCTCTGTGCATTCGCGTTCATCCTCCACAGTAAGGGAACTGTATTTTTTTCTCTTTTCTATTTATAGGGTGGGTTTAGTACTTTACGCACACAAAAACAAACGGTGCCAGACTTGCCTGCCTGCCCCCTTTAAACATAGCTAACAGCTGTGTGCAAAATTCGGGGTTGCGGGGGGAGAGAACAGCATTGTCGGAAAGTGATCTGTGTTTGCAGAGTTTGCTGCAGACTTGGCTGTGCAGGCGATGCGATTTTGCAAACAGAGGAAACAATGCATTGGGAAGTTCTCCTTTGGCATAAAGGGTGGATGCAGGAGAAGCCAGTAAATGCTCTTGCTTGCCTCCCATTCCCTTCAGTGCAGGAGAACTAAATGGACCATGCCTAATAATTTTAAAAGACTGATAGGGAAGAAAAACAGAGATTTTCAAGCTGTGTTTTGGGGAACACTGACATGTGTGTCTGTGTGTGTGTGATTTCAATTGAGACCATAGTGGGGCAAAGATTTAAAGCCCCTGTGTCCCCGCACCCCACAAACACCATGGTCCAGATCCAGCTTTTGTTCAACAAAATTCTGCTGTGTAACAACAAACTTTGACAAATGCCACAATCTACAATGATCTTCATCACAGATACCTGCACTAATGCATTTCCCCCTGGTGCTCGTATTATCACCAGGTGGCTGAGTTTGGGAGCTACAATTTAAATTTTCCACAGTGTCCCCTTACCCCTCCCCTCGAATGTAGTGGCAGCATACACAAAAGCTAGCAATGGCTGAAATGCGAACAACAACAAAAGCCAGCTATAACTTTTTTCTTTGACAGAATTGGTTGAAATGTGTAGGCTTGTTAGCCCCCCTAGAGTATTCAAAGCAAATAGGATCATGGGATTTGTGCTGGACAGCTCTGAAATTTGGTCTGTGCACCTCTGCCATATATGTGTGTGTGTGTGTGTGTGTGTGTGTGTGTAAGTATATACACACACACACATTATTTTATTGGCAGAATTGGATTAAATTTGCCAGCTTGTTCATTGCTTCTGATGGAATGATTACTGCCAAATTCCAGAAGGATAACTATAGTGGTTTTTCTGCAAGGGCAGCCTTTACAGTTTGGGGTGGTTTTAACAAAATCTCGAATCCCCTCTATTGTTATATAGGCAATTTGTGTAAAGTAGCATGCATATAAGAGAGTTGCTTCTAGGGAAGAAACCTGCCAAATTCCAGATAAATAGGTCAAGAGGTCTTTTTTTTTTGGGGGGGGGTGTTCTAGGCACCTTTAAAGTTGACTTGTGGGGGAAGTCTATGAGTGATTGCCAAAGAAGGAAGAAGAAGAAGAAGTATGGGAGGCAGAGCAAGCATACAACCATCATCGTCATGTGATGGGCCAGACTGATGGAGGAGGGTATCAAGTGATCCCTCTTGGGTGGCCTTAATGACTCTCTCAACTTCACCTTCTCACCTGTAATGTGGGGATATTATATTAATACTGCCAGATTTGCATGGCTGTTGTAGGGATTACAGCAAGGCAACACATGCAACGGAATTGAATACTTTGAATAAATTGCATGATTTATCTAATTTCCTAAGACTGCAAGCTCATGCAATGAGCACCATTGGACACAATGGAACCTAGTCCTGAGCAAACATGTACTTGTGTGGGAGAGGTTTCCATCTGATTTTGTCCCCCTAAACTGTCCAGCACCTAACTATGCATTGGGATACAAAATATATGTTTGAAAGCTACTCAGGAAGAAGAGATTAACTGGTGTGAATGACATCATAGTCTCCAAAGACTAGTCCAGCTCTCTGTTATCAGGGTCATTGTGAGGGCAAATAGGGAATGGGAAAGAAGGTTTACACGGGAAATGGTGTTATGGATTTGTCCTGTGGTACCATTAACTCTAGTCCCTTAAGCATGTTTAATAAAGTACGTAAACATAATAGGTACACACATTGCACATTAATTCTGAGGGCTCGGCTAGGAAGTGTCTGTAAAGTGTGAGTTTGGAATGTGTAAGGAAGCAGATTTCTGCATTTATAGCACTTGCACATTTCGAGATAAATCCTATTCCGTATTGCCATGTTCATTCTAGGATGTATTGAACTGATATAATACATATTTTTCAGGTGGCTGGAAGGCACATTCCCAAGCCATGACTCTGTGATGAGTTGAATGTGACTGGAACTGGATTGGGGCCTCTATTTTTATATGAAATGTGGCATTGTGGCCTACCTTCTTCCTTTAATGACAAGGATCCTTTAAGAACAATCCGCTATCCGGACATGCTACTGTGCCTTTAAATTAAGGGTCACCTCTTAAATTGCTTGCTTAATCTTGGCATGCGGAGTTTCAGTTTTATTTTTTCCAGGTTTGAAACCTAGAAAAGCAACCTCAAAATAAACAATCCTCTCCCCTCAAAGTTTTATCTCACGGTGTGCTTGCATTTCTGGTTCTAGCTGAGAGTATTAATCTCTGTATTAACAACAGTGTCCCTGTTCAAAATCCCACATTGTTCAGGGGAAACTGCCTTTGTCCTATCTTTGCATCTGATTAGAATTTTATAACAGCGGGGGGAAACAATCATGGCTGAATCTTGAATCTCTGTGTTTTCGGGTAATTTTAGTAGGCTTAATTGCTTTAATCACACACTTTGGGGTATTTGGAGAATTGTCATAATGTGAGACTGTAGAACTTCATTTTGTTTACCTAAGTAGCCTGGGGGCACATTAAAAAAATCCCCCCCCCCAAGAACAAATCTAAATACAGATGAGTGCTAATCACATAGCATGACATTGATGCAGGGGTGAGAAAAGTCAAGCTGACCTTATCATTAGAGCAGTCTTCCCCAAGTTGGTGCCCTGCAGATGTTTTGAGCTTTGGCTCTGATCAGCCCCAGCCATTAAAGTGAAGCGATTGTTGCATTTCTGCCAACATTCATGGCAATTCATTGTCTATTAGGACAGTTCAGGAATTGTGAACCCTTCATCTAACTTCACAGAGAAGCTCACCTCTGACTTTATAACTCCTCTGTCTCATGTATTTCCTTGTTGCTGCTGAAGAAATCAAACTTGGCCACTGTTCCCTGTGCAGATTCCTTCCCTGCAAGCTGCCCCCTGCATTGGGTCATTGTACCTTTTATCTCTAGAATTGGGGGGGGGGGCAACCTGTGGACCTTGGCTTAATTTTATGTGGCTGCTGGTAAGGGCACAGGAGCCAACTCCAAGGGGCCAAGGGGCCTTCACCCCCAAGAAAATATTTGAGGGGGCCACTGATGCGCAGTGTAAATTAATAACCAGAGTCTTCTTCAGTAAAAGAACCAAAGTTTTACTGAGTTAAAATAAACTTGTTTGCAAATAACAGCATAGTGAACAGAAGATTAAACTAGCTTCAGAGCATACGCAGAGTTACTGAGTCACAGCGTCTCCATTGAGCACAGGCTTCACAGATCACAGGCTCCACTTTTACACTTACACACACACACACACACACACACACACACACACACACACTGAGAGACTCACAGACACTGAGTCTGCCTGCAAGCAGATACAGTGGTACCTGGGGTTAAGAACTTAATTCGTTCTGGAGGTCCATTCTTAACCTGAAACTGTTCTTAACCTGAGGTACCACTTTAGCTAATGGGGCCTCCTCTTGCTGCCGTGCCACGATTTCTGTTCTCATCCTGAAGCAAAGTTCTCAACCCGAGTTACAATTTCTGGGTTAGTGGAGTCTGTAACCTAAAGCGTCTGTAACCTGAGGTACCACTGTACAATACTTATACAGAGAATGAGTCATCCTCAAGATGAGTCACAGTGATTCAGCATGCTAAATGATTCTGCAGCTTTTCAGCATTTCACAACATTTCTAGACTCCTTTACTGCTTCCTTTACTGCTTCTCCTCTCAAATACCTTTGTCACATGACAGCCACCACCCCACCAACTTGATGGGCATGGCCGTTCAAATGGTGCCCATGCACCAAGTCATGTGATAAATTATGCAGAGCAGGGCTTACTCCCTCCCCCCCATATTTTATTCAAGTTGGCACCCCTAGGTAAGGGTGCTGTGTCCCTCCCCCAACAGCTCTCTGGATGGGGAGGAAGATAAAAGGGGTGTGAGACAGACAGATGGTGGGAGGGAGGGAGGAAGTGACAAAGAAAATGGAGAGAAATGGATGGAAGAAGAAAAAAGATGGCAGTTCTGATCACTTTTGGCTCTGATCTTGCCCTTCGTTGGAATATGGCCCCTAGTAGCAGTGGGAGGTGATGGGCAAGGAACAAAGAGGCCCACAGCCAGGTGTGAGGTAGAAGCTCAAGAATTGGTGCTTATATCTCTCTAGTTGTTGTTTAGTCGTTTAGTCGTGTCTGACTCTTTGTGACCCCCATGGACCAGAGTACGCCAGGCACTCCTGTCTTCCACTGCCTCCTGCAGTTTGGTCAAATTCATGCTGGTAGCTTTGAGAACACTGTCCAACCATCTCGTCCTCTGTCGTCCCCTTCTCTTTATGCCCTCCATCTTTCCCAACATCAGGATCTTTTCCAAGGAGTCTTCTCTTCTCATGAGGTGGCCAGAGTATTGGAGCCTCAGCTTCACAACCTGTTCTTCCAGTGAGCATGTTTCTCTAGTACAGAGGAGAAAGGAGGCAACCAGCAGACACATGGAGCTGGCGCAGTTGTAAGAACCATCATCTGTGAAGGAAGCCCTCACCTCCAACACTCCCCTGATGAACATTGAGGTGTGAGAGGCAGCTGACGCACATGGCAGCTTAGCACTACTGCAAGTGCTGGCTCATCCCTGGGACATTCCAGGATCAATTCAGAAGAGATCTTGGCTTCTATAATTCCAGGAATGACCCATTATAATAGGGACAGGTGGAGAGCATGGCTACTGCATACTTGACAATCCATGGGATGAAATGGACCGAAAGGTGCAAGGCCACTTTGTGTATAGAAAGGTGAGATGGTTTGCCTAACGTGGCACAGTTTGCAGAGCCAGCTTTATTATGAAGTAGCCTGAAGGTCCATATAGTAAAAGCTATGGTTTTCCCAGTAGTGATGTATGGAAGTGAAAGCTGGACCATAAAGAAGGCTGATTGCCGAAGAATTGATGCTTTTGAATTATGGTGCTGGAGGAGACTCTTGAGAGTCCCATGGACTGCAAGAAGATCAAACCTCTCCATTCTGAAGGAAATCAGACCTGAGTGCTCACTGGAAGGACAGATCCTGAAGCTGAGGCTACAGTACTTTGGCCACCTCATGAGAAGAGAAGACTCCCTGGAAAAGACCCTGATGTTGGGAAAGATGGAGGGCACAAGGAGAAGGGGACGTCAGAGGATGAGATGGTTGGACAGTGTTCTCGAAGCTACCAGCGTGAGTTTGACCAAACTGCAGGAGGCAGTGGAAGACAGAAGTGCCTGGCGTGCTCTGTTCCATGGGGTCACAAAGAGTCGGACACGACTAAATGCCTAAACAACAGCAACAGCCTGAAGCCACCTTGCTTTGGATGCCAAGCTGGCCACATGCCTTACACATCGTAATGATTTTTTTTTTAAAAAAAAAATGAGACTGGAAGATCCTTCCTTCTTTGCAATATTAATGGACTTTAAAAAATGTTTGAGACTATAACTGCTTTTAAAAAAATAAAAAGTTCCTCTGCTTTTTTGACCCTGCCTCCTTCTTATTGGTATAATATTTATGGTCTTGTGGATCTTGGCTCCTCTGAGACGAGTGTCTGCCTGATTTGCAGCACAGGTGCTGTGTAGGTGGGTGTTAAGTGGGCTTCCCCTGCTCTGCCAGGATGCCTGAACTGTGCTAGCTCAGCACCAGGCTCTGGCAGTCCTATGTTTCCTTGCAGCCAAGGCTGGCAATCTGTGCCAACTTGTGGAAGCAGTTGGGGGTTCACAAACCTTTTCTAAACTTGCCGGGTTGTATAAATAGCACAAATCTGTGCCTCAAGAGGAAAATAAAAGGAATAAATATTTTAAATCCCCACTCCCTACCAACACATAGAGAGAGGGGGGGAGGGGGAGAGAAGCCAGCAAAGACCCATAGAAGAAGAAGAAGAGTTTGGATTTGATATCCCGCCTTTCACTCCCCTTCAGGATTCTCAAAGCGGCTAACAATCTCCTTTCCCTTCCTCCCCCACAACAAACACTCTGTGAGGTGAGTGGGGCTGAGAGACTTCAAAGAAGTGTGACTGGCCCAAGGTCACCCAGCAGCTGCATGTGGAGGAGCGGAGACACGAACCCGGTACCCCAGATTATGTGACTACCGCTCTTAACCACTACACCACACTGGCATTTGACCCATAGCATCAAATGACATTTTAAATCTGCTTCATTGTCCATTGGCTTTAAAGGGCTTGGGATCAAAGTGAACCCTGGTAAAAATCAATGGCTGGTCCATACGGCTATCTTTGGGGATCTTTGCAATGGGACTTGCTAAATGAAGTTGCCAGTCTGGATTCCTGCCAGGTGGGTAGGAATACATGTTAAGGCAAAGTAAGGCAAGGTTGGTCAATCCTCTCATTTGCTCAATATTGGTCGTCATGGTCCATGTCCGACATTCTCTGCCCCACTAGCACAAGGTCAGGTTTTAGTGATGCACAGCAGAGGAGTCTGATGCAACACTTGTGCTGGTGAAACTCATTGCACAACAGATTTAGCAAATCTACAGTCCAACCAAATTATCAGCATCCTGTTCGTGCCTTTTCTGGTGCAAAACATTTTTCCAATGGAACAAGTATAATAATAATAATAATAATAATACCCCACCCATCTGGCTGGGTTTCCGCAGCCACTCTGGGCAGCTCCCAACCAAATATTACAACACAATACAGCATTAAACATTAAAAACTTCCCTAAACAGAGTTGCCTTAAGATGTCTTCTAAAAGTCAGATAGTTGTTTATTTTCTTGACATCTGATGGGAGGGTGTTCCACAGGGCGGGAGCCACTACTGAGAATGCCCTCTGTCTGGTTTCCTGTAACCTCACCTTTCGCAATGAGGGGACCGCCAGAAGGCCCTTGGAGCTGGACCTCAGTGTCCGGGCTGAACGATGGGAGTGGAGACGCTCCTTCAGGTATTCTGGGCCGAGGACGAGTATCTTTAACTTAGCACTACACTAGATACAACCCCTGCGCACCTGAATATAGGAAGCTGTTTTATTCCAGCTCAGGTTCCTACTGGCAATGTCTCTCCAGTGTCTCAGACGGAGAAAGGCCTTTCCTATTGGATGCTATAGGATACATAGTGGAAAGTGTGAATACTCTGAAAAATGGCAGCCTTAGGTCTTCCTCTGCTTTCCTCTTCCCTGGAAGAATGAAACCAACATATGCTGGATTTTTGCTCTGTGCCATGCTTGCTCACATCTCCTGCGTGTGGCACCATTTGAAAAATCTCAAGAGGATGCTCACATTGCATTGTGTGTGCTGCTTTACTATGCATTCCTGAGGTGGGAAAGGAGGAGAATGGTTGTGTGTCTTAATTGACAGAGGACAGCCCTCCCTTTGAAGGAGTCTCCTCTTTGCAGGGCTGCCTCATCCAAGTCCAGTTTAAAGATAAAGAACCATCAGGAGGGAGAGCAGGAAAGGCCTTGAAGTTGCTCATCAACAGTCTGGAGAGCAGGCTTAGCCAATACACAGCTTGCTGCTCACTGACTTCCCAGTATGGTGTTTCTATTTAAATTATACTCTTTCTCAAATGACAAATTGCATCCTTCCATATAAATGAGCGTACAAAAACCTGTGTCCACTTTTGTGGGGGGTTTTGGCAAAGCATTTCCCCCCTTTATGCACGCACGCATGCACGCACACACACACACACACACCACACACTGGGTCCAGACATGAGCCAGTTGCTTGCAGGGGCAGCAATGTGGTTCCCACACCCTTATCTAACTCACAGCTGGGGGAACCTTTTGCAGCCTGAGGGCTACTTTCCCTTCTAGCAACCTTCTGGAGCCTACATGGGAGCCAAAAGTGAGTGAAGCAACAAATGAAATTTTTACCTTTGAGCAGTAGGCATGCCAGTGTGGTGTAGTGGTTAATAGCGGTAGTCTCGTAATCTGGTGAACCAGGTTTGCTTCCCCGCTCCTCCACATGCAGCTGCTGGGTGACCTTGGGCCAGTCACACTTCTCTGAAGTCTCTCAGCCTCACTCACCTCACAGTGTTTGTTGTGGGAGAGGAAGGGAAAGGAGAATGTTAGCTGCTTTAAGACTCCTCCGGGTAGTGATAAAGTGGGATATCAAATCCAAACTCTTCTTCTTCCTCTTCTTCTCTCACACAAGCAAGAAGCATGATCAGAGTTCCAGGGAACATTCCAGACAAGTGAAAACACTCAAGGAAGGTGCAAAGCAGGGTTGGTGTGGTCTGGGGCGAGTTCATAGGACCACCTAAAGATGCTCAGAGGACTGTATTTGTCCCCCAGGCTCTGCGATCCCATATCCCTGATATATCTCCTTTCTGAATGTCCTTTCATGGCGCACCAATATAGCCATATCTCCTCATACCGTTGCCTAAGCAAGAGCTGTTTCTCAACCATAAATTGTTCTCTTTTCATAAAACAGGCTACTTTTTTCAGCAGACTGATCTAGCCTAACCACCTGCCCCTCAAATATATATCCTATGTCTGATTCCCTCCTAATACCTAGATTCCATTGTTGGAATAGCCAGGCCATCTTCTTGGTGAGTTAACAACCCCTAACCATAAAGAAGGCTGATCGCCAAAGAATTGATGCTTTTGAATTATGGTGCTGGAGGAGACTCTTGAGAGTCCCATGAACTGCAAGAAGATCAAACCTCTCCATTCTGAAGGAAATCAGACCTGAGTGCTCACTGGAAGGACAGGTCCTGAAGCTGAGGCTCCAATACTTTGGCCACCTCATGAGAAGAGAAGACTCCCTGGAAAAGACCCTGATGTTGGGAAAGATGGAGGGCACAAGGAGAAGGGGACAACAAAGGACGAGATGGTTGGACAGTGTTCTCGAAGCTACCAGCACGAGTTTGACCAAACTGCAGGAGGCAGTAGAAGACAGAAGTGCCTGGTGTGCTCTGGTCCATGGGGTCACGAAGAGTTGGACATGACTAAATGACTAAACAACAACAAGAAGAAGAAGAAGGATGGGTTGTTAGGGTAAAAAGGAAGTGTCTCTGTGCCAGTACTGGGCAAATGACGGGGCTGGGAGTTAGGAGGATAAAATCCAGAGTTGAGTGTGAGAGAGGGCCAGTAGCTTGAAGCAGGCTGCAGACAGAAGCCTGTGAGGGAGAGACATGCTTGATTTTCTGCTGGAATCCAAGGCTGTGGCTTTGGGAGAAGCAGGACTTTCTTGAGGTGTTAATGCTGTGAGCCTCTCCATCGTCGGCTTGGGTTGTACATATGTGCAAATAAACCATATATCATAAAGACACATCTCCACTGAACGCTGGCTAAGTGCCTGGAACCCAAGGAATCTTGGAGATTATCATTCATTCGGAACCCATTCCAGGTTCTGATTTCTCCTTGCTCCACCCATCATTTGCTGGGCTTAAAGTGATCTACAGCAGAGATTTTGCCAAGCAAGGATAAATTAAACGGAAGGAAAGTTTGCGTCTGAAGTTTGCTTTGCTTTCAAGTTTCTCTTTCTTCTGCCTTTGCTCTTCCCCTCTATTTTCTTGCCATTCCAATCCTTGGCTCCCCTCCCCTCTACCCTTAGCTGAGATGTTCCGGGGTGCTCCATCTCCCTCTCTCCCTCTCTCTCATGAGTGTTTTTTTCTTTTTAAAAAAATCACGCAGTATCTCTTTGCCAGTGTTTATTTTTAAGCAGTGCCAAAAGTGTTTATAGATAGAAACAACAGGACAACCCATAATTAAATCATTGTTTCTGCTACATCTGCTATTTAGCAACTTGAAGGAAAATAATTTCCTCTCAACAAAGGAGGGAATGGTCAAGGAAGCTCTGAAGTTTGCACCCATTATTACCATATAAAACAACATATTAGTTGCTTAGCTACCGATCATAAAAGGAGGCCAATTAAAAAGACTCTTAACTAAACTGTGTGGAATAGAAAATGCAGAAACTTAAAAGCTGTCAGGTGGTTAGTGGAAAGAATAACGAGGAATGATTGACAAAGTGGGCTTTACACGGCTTCAATTTTGGCTTTGATTCAATAAATGATTGACGTGCCGATATCTTCTGAAAAAGTGGATTATGCTTTGGAGAGGTTATTTAGCAAGCCACTGATTGACAGTTTACAAAAACTGTCCCATGGACAGAGGTAACCAAACAGAGCCGTTATTTTGACAGGTAAATTCCTTTTATCTCCATCTATACCCTTTTTCTGACTCTCAGCAAATACTCTGAAGTGCCAGTCAGTTACAACACAGAGGTCTCCATATTCAGAATGGTTTCTCTTTTTTTATATTAAAAATAAATAAATCCAGATGCAAAATGGTGCGGGAAGGTATTCACTGTAAGCAGCAAAAGCAAAACTAAACCATGTAGAGTGACTTAGTGTGATAACACAGAATCATTGTAAGATGTTCAGCCACTTCTGCGTAATTCATTGTAAAGGTTAATTCGATGAAAGGTCTTAAACTGACCAAGAAGGCTACCCATAAGAATAATAGGTCTTCATAGCCTTCATGTGTCCCCAACCTGGTGCCCATCAGACCAGCCAGTCAAAAACACTTTGGAGGAAGCACTGTGGCTCAGTGGTAGAGAACACGTTTTGTGTGCAAAAGGACTCGGGTTCAATCCCTCAGCACTTCTAGGTAGGGCTGGGAGTAGGGATGTAAGAATGGATTGATTTCGATTCTGATCTCTGCTTGTTGCATGCAGTGCTGTTTCCATTCCGCTGCAGCTTCTGACTAATAATAATAATAATAATAATAATAATAATAATTTCTTATTTGTACCCCGCCCATCTGGCTGGGTTTCCCCAGCCCCGCTGGGTGGCTTCCAACAAAGATTAAAAATACATTAAAATGTCACACATTGCATCTCTGAACATAATAATACTTTATTTAGGGTGGCCAAAAAAGTTGGGACCAGAGTTGTTGAGCTTCAGGGTGGGGGGGGGGGACAAAGTTGTTGAGTTTTTTTGGCAAAATCTTTTTTTAAAAAAACCTGAAGTTTTTGAGCTTTTGAAAAAGGAAATTCGGCAAAATCTAGCCTTCCAATATGGGTTGCCGTATGTTCCGATTTTCCCAGACGTTTCAGTGATTTCCACCCAGAACTGTTTCCGACTGCTGTATTCGGGCTATGTTCAGAAACTTCAGGATGTATGCAAACCCTACTTTATTTGTCTCTGAGACAGACGTTTACATAATTAATTCTGTATGTTATTCCACACAATTCATTTCAGTACGAAGGAAGTGCAATGCATATGGAGAGGGGAGAATATCATCGATTGCTTATTGCTTGTCAACTGAAAACAGCAGCAGGAAATGCCAGTTATATTTGCTGGACTGATTTCCATCCTGGACATGGGACAAAGAAACAAACTTCAGTAATTTCGACCTCTATTTCCATTTCCATCAGAATTCTCTGACATCCCAGGTGGAACAGATTATGTCTGAAATTGTGGAGGGCTCTTGCCAGTCAATGCAATCGATCCTGAGCTACGTAGATGGCCTTGCATACTATTAGGTAGCTTCCTGTGTTCCAGGTTGGGGAATGCTATCATAGGCTCGATCTACACACATCAAAGAAGCGTTTCTGTTAAACGCGTTGTAAATTTAAACAGGGAAAACAGGTAGAGAAAAACGGGACTCCACACCGCCATCTGGTGGCACAATGCTATATCACATATACAACGCATATAAATCACTTTTCCTTTTCCAATCTAACTGAGTCCCTAGAGTCTTGAGGCCCCAAATGATTAGGAAGGTGCAAGAGTAGCACTAATTACTAGAGAGATTTGGACACCCACCATGCATTGAAAGAATTATGTTGGGTCACAAGACCCTGTTCGGGTAATGAATGTGCCAGCCACCCACACCATCTGTGAAACCACCCACACCACTGGGGAGGGAAAACCAGTGCTTTTTTTCTGGGCGTACACAGCGGTACGCATAACCCTAAACATTTTGTGAATCTAAGTTTGGCCTCATTGAGGGGCAGTATTTCAACATGAGTAGGAAAATGAGAGTACCCCTAAACATTTTTTTAAAGAAGAAAAAGCACTGGGGGAAATTATTGACATGTTGAGCAAACAACCAGCAGACATGCCATGGAAATAAAATGAAGGATCCGTTTGGTGGTGGCGTCAAGAGTTCAACCCAGGCAGGCCTCGAGAGGGAGTGGATTCATAAAGCCATCTCACTGGGGCCTGATGAAGTCAAACTCTTTAACTTTGTTGGAATGCAAGGTTTAATTACAGGAGGCTTCTTGAGTCCCATCTTTTAAGAAAGGACTTGGGTGGATGACAATAGAGGCACAATTCTTGTCATAAACATCCACGGCCCTGGCAGGATTTGTCCCACAGTTTGCACAGCAAAAAAATTGGCAAGGAGTGACATTGCCTTTATAGCCCGCCATAAATTGGCTTCATCAAAGCTTCCAAGATGATGATGACCATAATAATGAAGAAATGTAGGGAGCAGCTTTTAGACGGATCTCCTACCAGCTTGGAGATACCGCAAGGGCATTCTCATAAACAATCTCCTGGAAACTGTGCTGTAGTTGTTTTCCGTCCCCTGCTCTGAGAAACCACTCTTCAGATCTTTGGCACAATATGGGAATGTTTTTGATTTTAAATTATGGATTTGTTTGTCACCCTGGGCTCCTTTGGGAGGGCGGGCAGGATGTTGTTGTTGTTGTTGTTGTTGTTGTTGTTGTTGTTCTTCTTCTTCTTCTTCTTCTTCTTCTTCTTCTTCTTCTTCTTCTTCTTCTTCTTCTTCTTCTTCTTCTTCTCTGCCAAACTGCAATGGCTGTACCCTCCTACATTCCTTGCTCCAAATTAATTGTGAAAAATATGTATATTTTAGTGTCAACAATCAGCTTTGCTTTACATTTTGAACAGCCCAAGAGATGTATAGCTGCCCTGACCCTGAAGGTATTCTTAAGTGCTGACTGAGGCTGATGGGAGTTGTAGTCCAACACATCTGGAGAGCATCAAGTTATGATAGGCCATTCTGTATGCTATGCAGCTGATATGTGAAAGCCTGGATAGTTCTTCCTTTTTTCTAATGATCTACAACTGGATCAGTCCAGTTTGACGAGAGCGGTGACTGGTGCTGGAGGAACGGGCATTTAATTCTCCCCCAGATTCACTCTCTCCCCCCCCCCCCCGATCAAAATCACCTTCTGGGTTGCTGTTAACCTCCCCCACCCCATATACCAAGCAGAAAATCAGGAAGGGAAAATGTTTTGAATGTCTTCTCTTCACCCCACTGCTGTTATTGGGAGACGTGTTTCCCACTCTCCTCATGGTTAAGGTAAAGGTAAAGGGACCCCTGACCATTAGGTCCAGTCGTGGCCCACTATGGGGTTGTGGCACTCATCTCGCTTTATTGGCCAAGTGAGCCGGCATACAGCTTCCGGGTCATGTGGCCAGCATGACTAAGCCGCTTCTGGTGAAACCAGAGCAGCGCATGGAAACGCTGTTTACCTTCCCGCCGGAGCGGTACCTATTTATCTACTTGCACTTAGACGTGCTTTCAAACTGTTAGGTTGGCAGGAGCTGGGACAGAGCAACGGGAGCTCACCCCGTCAGGGGGATTCGAACCGCTGACCTTCTGATCAGCAAGTCCTAGGCTCTGTGGTTTAACCCACAGCGCCACCCATGTCCCTCCTCCTCATGGTTACATTTCTGCAAAAGAAAATGTCTGGGGATGCAGCCACAGATCTCACATGTAGCTTAGTACTGTTAGACGTCACACTCACCCAGGGTTGTGTTTTCATTGGGAAATCAAGGGGACTGGTGTCTTTAAGAAATACGGCTTATTGTACATGTTTATACCTGGAAGTCTTCAGTAGAGAGGGGAAATAGCTGGTGGCAAAGGGTTAAGCACTCGGGCTTCCCCACCACTTTTCTGCTAAAATGACCACTTCCTCAAGCTGCTATAATAATAATAAATAACAACAACAACAACAACAACAATTTATTATTTATACCCCGGCCCATCTGGCTGGGCTTCACCAGCCACTCTGGGCGGCTTCCAAAAAAATATTAAATTTTCTTTGAAAAATAAAAATGCCGAAGGAACTGTTATCTTCTTATTTACCCTTGATGTGTTATTAGACCCTGATACTGGCCTACCTTGCTGAGCTGTTGCAGCGTTTACTGAGAACCTCCCCAAACGTTTGTTATTATTCATAATTAAGCAAGCCTTGTCCTTTCCTCAATGTGCTCTCTCGCTCTCCCCCCCCCCCCCCGTCGAGTGCAGCAGGAGAACTCGGGAAAAAGTTACATTTCAATTAAAATGCCACGAAATGTATTTGCTTCTTTTAGCCGGGTTTGATATTTCAGTTAAGCTTGCTCTGTGCTGTTTACTCGACAAGCACCCGTGGTATGTGTAAACTACATTTGTCCATTTATCTTGCCTTGACATTTAAGGGAGAAAAAACAAAACCCTGCGAAAGCTTTCATGCCTGAGCAAGTGATATGGTTTTGTCTGAGTGGCAATGTCAGAGATGCCAGTTTCTTCGAGCATGCCTAAGCTCTTTTTGCTCTCAGAAATGATCATAGGGCATCTCAGACCTTAGAGGGTATCAATCTAGGTTTGTTCTGCCACTTAGCCCCCACTCCCCCCCCAAAAAATACTTTTTTCATACTCAACCCTTTATTTTGCATCTTACCCTACTTCCTAATTGTCTTATGCTTTTAAAAAAGGGATTAAAAACACCGTAAGCAAGGTTTATTCTATTTCACTTAATTATTGTACAGTAAAGGTAAAGGTAAAGGGACCCCTGACCATTAGGTCCAGTCGTGACCAACTCTGGGGTTGCGGCGCTCATCTCGCTTTATTGGCCGAGGGAGCCAGCGTACAGCTTCCGGGTCATGTGGCCAGCATGACTAAGCCGCTTCTAGAGAACCAGAGCAGCGCACAGAAACACTGTTTACCTTCCCACTGGAGCGGTACCTATTTATCTACTTCCACTTTGACGTGCTTTCGAACTGCTAGGTTGGCAGGAGCAGAGACTGAGCAACGGGAGCTCACCCCGTCACGGCTCAGAGTCCTAGGCTCTGTGGTTTAACCCACAGCACCTCTTTCTAAACAAGTTTGTAGGGTTTCAGCAGTCTGAATAAGAGGAACCAAGGACTAGAGCTGATCAGGTCTGGAGTCAAGGAACAAAGCCAGAAGTCAGGACCTGGGCAAATTCAAATCAAAAGTGACCAAAAATTCAGGAACATTCCAGAGCATTGCCCAAGCACAGAAAAGACCTCCTCTAATTCTTTTTGTCCATGATGAACAGAGTCACTGCAGGGTCCTGGGGATACTTCACTGCCTAGGCAATTTTATTATGTTTTGAGGAAAGCTTTTCCACATCATTTTGGCTGAAATTATGGTTCTGGGTAAATGTCTGTTACCATTGGCTGTTGCCCACATAAATAGGGAAATGTAGCCGCTGGCTGGTTTTCTGCACTTTTCCGTTCTGGCTGCCAGACAAAGCTTGACCCACATGTCCAACAGGTGGGCTGGTGTCATCTTCATAGATATATCTCTAGGGTCTGAGCAGAAGTTTTCTGGTGACATTATGGGTGTTAGCCAATCAGAACTGTCCACAGTCAACATGCAGAACCAGATATTACTATTGTTGTTGTTTAGTCGTTTAGTCGTGTCCGACTCTTCGTGATCCCCTGGACTAGAGCATGCCAGGCACTCCTGTCTTCCACTGCCTCCTGCAGTTTGGTCCAATTCATGTTGGTAGCTTCGAGAACACTATCCAACCATCTCGTCCTCTGTCGTCCCCTTCTCCTTGTGCCCTCCATCTTTCCCAACATCAGGGTCTTTTCCAGGGAGTCTTCTCTTCTCATGAGGTGGCCAAAGTATTGGAGCCTCGGCTTCAGGATCTGTCCTTCCAGGGCTGATTTCCTTCAGTATGGAGATGTTTGATCTTCTTGCAGTCCATGGGACTCTCAAGAGTCTCCTCCAGCACCATAATTCAAAAGCATCAATTCTTCAGCGGTCAGCCTTCTTTATGATCCAGCTCTCACCTCCATACATCACTACTGGGAAAACCATAGCTTTAACTATACGGACCTTTGTTGGCAATGTGGTGATGATGATGACGATTCAGGAGGATCCTTGAGAGAAAGTACAGTACATTTATTTGAAAACAGTCAATGCAATTTCCAAATAGGTCCTCCTCTGCTTTAAAAAACGTTCTGGCTGTTTTCACTCCTATTCTGTCTGAGGACCCACTTGTGCCAAGTCATAAATATCTTGCCAAGCACAAGATGAAGAAAATATAGTGTAATTAGAAAAAAAGCAGGTGTCATTTATTTCATTCCAAAATCTATAGTTTCAACTGCAGAATAAAACATTTAAATCCCAGTCAAGCCTGTTCCATTGGACAAGTGATGGGGAGGGGGGAGGGAATGCAGGGCTGATTACTCACTACTTTATTTATTAATTATTCTCCATCATCATCAGTGCCACTAAATGTGCAAAACCCCTTTTGGCAACTCGTGTGGGCTTTTCCCCAGACTTGGAAATAAAAAATAATAAAAATAAAGCTAAACTACTTTCCCCTACTTAGTTATAAATAGCAGAAGGAGCAAGCCTGCAGATCCTGTGCAGTGTCAGTTCTGCTCAAAATTGTAAACGGACTCTGGCTGATGTATAAAAATGGACACCAGATTTTGCTTCTCTCTCTCTTCTCCCCCCACCCCACCCCAGCCTTTGTAATCCCACCCCCAATCCTTCTTAAAAGGCATTCTGTTCTGCCAGCCACAATGACATCTGCTGGTGGAGACAGGAAGCCATAAATCTGTAGATCTCCTCTCAACCAAGCCTTGTTAATGCTTCCATTTATTTTTTGTGTGTGTGTTTTAAAAAAAGAAAATCCAGGATAGGACTCCATCTCATTACTGCCATACTTAGAAGTCTGCCTCTGCATTTTATCCTTCCCTAAGACGCTCACAGATTTTTTTTCTTACGTTGCATATTGAAACCTACAGTCACAGGAGTGGCATACCATGGTGGAACCAGCACATGCCCTTTGGATTACAGCAATGGTGTAAAATAACATAACATAACATAACATAACAACATAACATAACATAACATAACATAACATAACATAACATAACATAACATAAAACATAACATAACATAACATAACATAACACAACAACATAACAACATAACATAACATAACAACAACATAACATAACATAACAACATAACAACAACAACATAAAACATAACATAACATATAACATAACATAACATAACATAAACCATTCTCTAGTTGTCAACCCATGTTTAAGCTGTTTAACCATTCTCATGTTCCAGATCATGAGAAGAACCTCTTATGAAAAGAACCTTCTTCAAGTAAAATCCGCAGTACTGAAACAAATTGTGACATGGGATTTCTCCATATTATATCCACAACATTTGGACCCCTATGTCACAAAAGGTGGCACCACAAGTGAAATGGAGCATTTGGGTGTGCTATTTTAGGGGGTGAAACTTAAGTTTTGCACATTTCAGTGAGGGGTCTTAAAAATATGGTTTTGGGTGTGAAGAATTCAAATCTGCTATTATTTTTGTAAATGGACAACATTTCATTTGCTAAGTCTGTGCTTCGTGAAAAAGCACATAAACTACTTTCAGAAAACCAAAGGATTTTAATTTCCTTCTGGAAATGTCAGGTCATGCTAAATAATTACAATAATAATAACTAAATAAAAATAGTATCAATGTATAATATAACGGCAAGCACTTGACAATCATTTTAAATGATTTCTGTGCAATTTTGCACACATTCCACTTAGCAAGCAAAACTAAATTATATTAATTTAACCAAAATATATTTTGAATTCCCAAGTTGTGTTTTTAGTACTCCTCATTTTGGGTATCTGAAAGCTGAAAAAGTAGACACAGTCTAATTGGAGCATTCCAAAGAAATGTGGAAAAATTGAGAAAAATCAATCCAGTGTCTCAAGTAGCAAAGGTCTTCAGAAACCACAAAATTATCCCACAATAGTACACAGGGTTGCCATATTTCCAACAGCGAAAATGAACTTGGGGGGGGGTGTTGAGCTTTTGGGGCAAAATCTCAAATGGCAACCCTAAAAGTGCAGAAAGCTTCTGTTCGGATTTCAGTGGAGGGTAAGATGCCATGATATTATTTCAGTAGACTCACAGCCAGTTTCAAACCCTTGCAAGATTAAATTGTGAATAATGTTAATATCAATAATAATAATAATGGTGGTGATGCTGTGCATAATTGTTTTAGCTGCTTTTTCTCCTCATAATATGCTATCAACCCTCATTTCATTTTTAGGGCAAATGATTTATATCTTTGGCACGAGTCTACAGTACAAATGGGTGACTTTCCCTGGGCTCCACATTGCAGCAACTTGGAAAATAAGCCAAGAGTCTGTTAAAAGCAAGAACTGGAAAATGCCTTGGCTTGTTTTCTAGGCCAAACCAACCTCAGAAATTGTCTGCCCATTTTACCTTCCCACCCAATGTCAACCAGCCCACCCACTCACTCTCCCCTGCAGCCACATTCTCTGAAACGCTAAAATTATTGCCATGATTTTATTGGCTCTGTTGGTTTTGACTTGACTGTAAAAGGCCTTGCAGGGGGCTGAAGTCTTTGTTAGGGCTCAAAGGCAACCCAGAAATGGTCTTGTAAGATAAATAACTATTTATTACTAACAAGGTTGCATTTGCTTGTATGCATCACCTCCACAAGAAGTGGCTTTGTTGATTTGACGCAAGTGTGCTAGGTGCTGCATTTATTGCAGGACTTAATAGCAACCGCATCTGACTCTTGTATTTTACTCCACCTCTGGAGGGGGGAAAAATGATATTGTTTGTTCATTTATTCTTAAAATGTATACATTGCTAGATTATTATTTTTAAAAAAACCTTTTTACTAAAGATAAAACAGTAAAATTGCAACCATACCCTGAACTATACCAAAGTTAGAATTCTAAAAGAAATTAAAATTATCTGAACCTTCTAATCTGGGCAGGCTTATTTAAACAAGAATGTTTTCAGCAGGCATTCGAAAGGGTACATTGAAGGCAGATGCTTTATATCAATAGGCAGAGAGTTCCAAGGTGTTTCCCACACCTGTGTCCAAGTTCTTACAAATGCAGGATTAGGATTATGTAACACCTGTAGCCATGCCAATTTACATGACCAGCTGCATCAAGATAGGAACGAAAGAGATGAATCTAGAAGCAAGCGTTTGCCAGACTACTTCAAGGCACTTATGCCTGTAAATTGTAACTCCAGTGTTTACTTCCACAATGTTTACTTCCACAAGAGTTGTTAGGAAGGGATTGATTTGATCCAAGGTCAGTACAGTAGCTCACAATCTTCAAAATTGCTTAACAGCTCTAGATTATGTGAAGTAGAGAGTGCCACTGAGCATCTTCAAAGTGTCTTTTATTCACCAAGGAAAGCTAGTTCGTTCTCTCTCTCTCTCTCTCTCTCTCTCTCTCTCTCTCTCTCTCTCTCTCTCTCCATGCTTTATTGGAATGCACTATTTATTTTATAGGTGCTCTAAAACAGTGCTTATTTATGATTTCTTTCATAATTTTCTTATACTGCTTGATTGTAGAAAACCCTTTAAGCTGTATATTATGATCTCCACCAGTTATGATCCCCATCATGACCGGGAGACAGTCAGCTATCATGCTCATTTCCTTCTTGTGGGCTTTCCATAGACATCTGGCAGCAGCTGAGACAGCAGATTGCTGAACCCGAAAAGGTATTTGGTCTGGTCCTGCAGGTTGTGTGTGGCAAAAAGTCGTGCATCACACAGAAACACAGCCCTTTTACCTGTTGAAAATCCAAGGCTTGCTTCCTAAAATGTAGTTTTTGCCCAGGGGTGAAAAAAGCTTCATATTTAAGTAATGTTGTGTTGTGGAAAGTTTTGTTTCTCCCCTATCCCTGGTCCTTCAGTTTGATCATTTTAATTTCCCCGGACTAAATGGTAATCAGGGATTCCACCAAACTTTAATAGGGGAGTCTCCAAGGGGTTGAGAATCTAAGGGTGCTAAATGGGTTGGAGGATAAAAGAGGAAAAATTGAATAAAAACTATGTAAATTAAAAACAAAACAAAACTGATAACATCCATAATAAACCAGTTCAGAAATTGCATTTTGTGGTCGTTCTCTTTCCCCTTCTCCCAGTCACCTGTTGGAAATGTTTATTTGTTAAGAAGGTGTCACATCATAGACTGGAATGGATGAGAGGAGCAAAGCTTATTTTCTGTTGTGGTGCTGATGGTGACCCGGGGCCTTTGTCTAGGGCAGGCATCCCCAAACTTGGCCCTCCAGCTGTTTTGGGACTACACTTCCCATCATCCCTGACCACTGGTCCTGTTAGCTAGGGATGATGGGAGTTGTAGTCCCAAAACAGCTGGAGGGCCGGGTTTGGGGATGCCTGGTCTAGGAGGCAAGAAAATTTGACTCCCAAGTCATAGGGGAGTTTACTATGGAAAGATGGGCTTCCCCAACCAAATATCAGACCTGGCTGCTGTAGTCTTGAGTGCATTTACAGCATGATAGCGTTGATTTTGGGGGTGTCCTGGTTTTTACTTTTTGAAATATAGTAACCCTACAGTATGAGGTGACCTGTCCTGCACCTGCTTTCTCCTTTGTGCAGTCAGACTGGTTTACTATTTTTACTGAGATGGGGCAGCTTTTGCTACACATTTCCAAGAGAATTCTGGGCAATTAACAGCGCATCAGGTGACCATTTCAGCATGTGGTCATCATCTTTAATGGACATTCAGCAGTCAGCTAGCACTGATTCTTTCATTCTTCAGTGGCCACAGAGGCACTGGACTCTGCAAAGGACCCGACTTCTTAACGGCAGTTAACAACTTTGAATCAGACTTTCTGGTGTGTGAGATGGCTCTCGGATGCATCAAATGTTTTCCAAGGTGTAAATCAGATTTCCCTTCTTCACCCTGATGCTTTCTCAGAACTTCCACAAGAACAGATGCTGGATCTATGTATCTGACAGGCACATTTGAAGAAGAAAAAAGAAGCACCTCAAAAGCCTGCTCTCCGCCCAAGTTAATCTCACTACCTTCTTCCTCCTCAAACCATCCTTCATGCCAAGAGAAACCCAACTCTAGAGAGTTTCCCCTACTATTGGGACTTCTGAAGCTGTTGTTCCTGCAGTGAGACCTGGTGCTGCTGCTTCCATCCTATGACTTTGCTAGAATCATAGAAATGAAAGGGGCACATAGGCAGTCTAGTTCAATCTCCTGTTCATGTGGGAATCCTGCCTCTATGGCATCTTTGATAGGAGGGCTAGAAAGCCTCAGCTTTAAAGCCTCAAAGCGACCGTCCTACTGTCAAGCACCTCATACCATCAGGAAGTTATTTCTGTTGTTAGACAAAATCTCCTCCCATCTAATTTGAACCCATTGTTTCATCTAGAGTGACAGAAATTTGCTCCATTATCTTATGTGACAAGTGCTTCAAACAGTCTCCCCCCCCCCCCATTAATGGTACCCTAATCCTTCAATCTCTTCCATCTTTATCACCTGCCTCCTGGACATGTTTTAGTATTTTAATATCCTTAAATGGTGGTGCCCAGAACTGGACACACACTCCTCAATGTAAAGTCTGACCAAAGCCGAAAAATTAGGGACCATCTTATAAGTTCCTGTTGATGTAGCCTTCAATTGCATTAGCCTTTTTAATGCTGCATCACACTGCCAGACTCCTCCATTGTCTCTCGAGACAGACAAATGCCAACCTGCACTGCTGAATGATCAGTTTGGCAGGGCCCCACCAGTTGCATCTGCTTCCAAAGGGAAAGTGATGGGAAAATCAGGGCCTTTTTGGTGATGGCACCTCAGCTGTGGAAAGTTTTCTCCATGGATGCTCACCTGCTTTATTGGGGGGGGGGCGGGGGTCCAATGACTATAATTTTATTATCCCATTATTTTAATAGCCTTTGCATATGGTTGTGCTGGCTGAAGCTGGTGG
Source organism: Podarcis gaigeae (assembly GCF_964106915.1). Classification (NCBI taxonomy): domain Eukaryota; kingdom Metazoa; phylum Chordata; class Lepidosauria; order Squamata; family Lacertidae; genus Podarcis; species Podarcis gaigeae. The sequence continues at coordinate 17,375,975 of NC_139682.1, read as the reverse complement.
GCATTGTAGTTCAAATCATCTAGACAGTTGGAAAAGGCTGTAATAATAATTAATAATAATAATAATAATAATAATAATAATAATAATAATATATTTATACCCCGCCCATCTGGCTAGGTTTCCCCAGCGATTCTGGGTGGCTCCCAAGAGAATATTCTAATGGAACATTTGCTTGTCTTCATTTTACACTCCCTGCTTCTTTTATCATGAGACTTGTCTTGATTTTTAAAACATTGTTTAACCCCTTGATAATGTCTATGCCCCCTTGATAATTTCTAGGGAGAAATGAATGCTTTATACTGAAGTATACCTTGTGAATGTGAGCTTAATCTGTAATGTAACAGGTTTTCCAAGTCTGTTTTGATGCCATGTGGGTGACTGCATACAAGACCTAACATCTGTACATACATCTGTCCTAGAATGCAACATTTTATGTTTCATAATTGGTTTTTTTAATCAATAACATTTGCAATTTATTTATTTGGGGTTTTTTTTAAAAAAAAATCTTGATAAAAGATGAGGTGAAATCTTTGCTTTAAATAATGAAAAAATAAGATACATCCAAAGCTCACCAAAATGGCACTGGAAAGAAGCAAGATTTCTCATCTAAGCCTTTGTCCAAAGGATCCCCCATGAACTCAGTTTGACAACTACATTCCACATCCTGCTCATATATGCAATGGAGGTTCTAGTTTCGGGTGGTAGAATCTCACATTCCCATTGACAAAATAACTGTGGACTGAATACAGGGGAAAACAGAGTATCATGCAAAAGAAGCATTGTCTTGAGAAAAAATGTCAAGAGCTCCAGCAACATAAACGGAGACTGGTTTCTTTGGCAGAGAATTGGTAAGGCTTTCTTTTGTCTATAGCTCTTGTTAGATGCATCTTTGACTGTTATTTATGGGGGGGGGGGATTACTCCCAGAAAACAACTGTGTTGCTGAAAGTGGTATGATGCACAAAAGCTTTAGCACTTGGTCCTGGACCACTGAATAACTATTGCACATTTGTGGATATTTAAATCTATTGCACACCAAAAGATAATGACCCCGTCTCATTGTACAGAGAAGCTGATGTGGAGATTCTGGTCAATCAATGGCTGATGGTGGCACGAGACAGCCGCGATTCTTCACTGATCTAAGACCAGCCTTGTTTGATCCACTCCACCAAACGGCCTCTCCCAGCTACCTCAGACACCTCACTGCTTTTTGCTTTTTTTCCTCCATCCTCCTCTGTTCTCCATTAATGCAGCTGAATGTACAATCGCGTCCAAAACTGCCGCTCCTCCAGATGTTTCCAATATATCTGGATCACTCTCCGATAAGTGGGACTGTAATGTTACTTCCTCCTTCGGGCCACTTCACACAAGATGATTTCCTTCACGGTTATCACTTCCAGGTGGCTAAGCTGTATGTATGCCATATCGTGTGGCGGACAAACACGTGTGCACTGAGATTTGGTGTACGCAGAGCAGGAAGCTGTGACGGGCAGGAGGCTCCCACCAGATGTGTACACTTGTCCAAATGCACGTTGTGGTGTCCACGCATTTTGTTTCTTCTCCTTCCTACGCCAAAGCGATGCTCTTGGAGGGAAAGCCTAAAGGATCGTGTTGCCCTTGTTTCACCCTCTTTCTTTCTTCCTCCTCCTCCTCCTCCCACTCACCTCTCCATAGCCTCCTCCACTTCGAGGGGTTTTCTCTCATTGCCTACCAGCTGCAAGCAGCTACAGCCTTCATCTGGCTATCGCCACCAAACACCTGGGCAAAACAGAGGAAAAGGAAATAAAGGAAACTTCATACAGTTTGTTCCAGAGGCAACCCAACACCTCCTGGGTGTCTTTCTCTGATGGTGAGAACTTGTCAGCAATCTATTTTCAAAAGTGTGGGAAAGAGAGAACTTTATCATGTACCATCCTCCCAACTGTGTCCCTGAAAGAGAGGGAATCAGATAGAAGGGTGTATGGTTTTTTTTTTTGTTTTTAAACCCTTTCTAATATTCAGGATGGTGTATCTGTAAAAGCAGGGGTATAGATATCTCAGGCAATCCTTGGCAAGGGTGAGGCACTCTGAACATGCTCAGATGCACTGTCCACTTCACCTGATCAGCTGCTTGTCAAGGCTGGATCCTGCATGGAATAGATCTTCCAGTGCCCTGATTGGGATGGGGGGTTGGCACAATTTGGTCCAGTTTCCTGCAGTGATGGGAAAGGGGGGCTACCCAGGAGAGGATCATATTATGGGGGGGGGGGTGAGGAGAGAGGTGAGTTGAGTACACAAACAGGTTGGCACTGGAGAAGGAGCGATTGCTTGAATAAGGTGGTCTCTTTCGCTCCTTCCGTCCCCCTCCCGCCGAAGTGCCTGTGATCAGCAAAGCCCTGTCTCTTTAATAAACTGACTGCCTTCTGTCTGCTCGGAGTAAATTTCATCCTGTCATCAGGTCGCGGAGGAGGAGTTTGTTAATGTACAGTTTGCTCAGTGGATCGATGTTCGCTGGCATCGCCTCGCCCTGCCTGTGCCTCTGTGTGTGTGTGGATGTGCGTGTGTGGTTGTGCGTGTGGATGTGTGTGGATGTGCGTGCGTGTGTGTGAACACCAGATTTCCTCCCATCCAAAGCTTCTCTGTCCTCTTCCATATCACTCACAACCTGGCATCTGACAGCAACAAACCTGCAGTTTTCTCAGCCAACACTCACCAATCCGCCATATAGATCTACGCGAAGGAGGCGACGAGGAAAGGGGGGGGGGGAATAGAGAGAGAAAGAGAAAGAGGTTGAGAGGGAAAGAGAGGAAATAGGGGGGGGGACAACCGCCTGAGCTGCTTTTTAAAAAAAATATTTTGCATATCTATATTTTGCTATTTATTGATCACTTTTCAAAAAAACAAAAATAAAATAAATCCCGGCACCTTTTTTTTTTTTTTTTTTTTGCATTTGATGTTCCTGGATGTTTGCATCAAAGCAAGTCTTGCAACAGTTCAAACAAGACCAAAAAAGAGAGAGAGATAGAAAAGCAGCCGCTCCCCACCCCCCACCCCATCCCGGTTTCCCTTTCCTTTTTAAAATTAAATCCTAAGAATCAGAATCCGAACAGGTTGATCTCGTCAGAGAAGTGCCAAAGAAGAGAGACGGGTGCTTAGTGCTGCCGGCGGTGGGTCGCTGAGGAGGCAAAGCGGCGGAGGGAGGAAAGGAAGAGAGAGAGAGAGAGAGAGAGAGAGAGAGAGAGGGAGGGGAAGGGAGAGGAAAAAAAACACAGACACACGCACACACACACACAGAAAGAGAGAGAGAGAGAGAGAGAGACAGAAAACAAGCCCCGCGAGCTTCCAAGGCTCCTCGGATCTGGAAAGAGAAGTGAGATTGGAGAAAGTACAGCGATGCCAAGGAGGAAACAGCAGGCACCCAAACGGGCAGCAGGTAAGGAGCCAACCCACTCGCCGCAGCCCTCTCGGCGTCTCCCGAAGACCTTTAAGCCCTCCCCTCCTCCCCCACAGTTTATTGTAGGGACGCGCTTGGAGAGATTTTGTCTTTGCAATTTTTTAAAAAGGGGAAGAAGAAAAAAAACCCCATCATTTTTATTTCAATCTTTTCCTCTCTGTTTCTCTCTCTCCTCCCCCCCCCCCCCCATCCTTTGCAACTTGGACACTATTGAATCAGCCTCTCTGGAAGCCGACTAGTTTTCGCACCAACCGGTGCTTATTTTTATTTATTTTTTAAGGGCGGGAGGGGAGGTGCGGAGGGGGGGGGGAGAAGACCGCTTTTCCGCCTCGTCCCGACGCTGCTCGGGTCCTGTCTCCCTCTTAAACTTTTCCCCCCAACTTTCTTCCACATGGTTTCTCACCTCTCTCCCCTCCTCTCTGTCTCCCCTCCCCAACCCCCTCAAATCCCCTTTGATCATCTTCGCGTTGCATCCCTGCTATGGGGTTTGCAACGAGGAGCTCTTGGATTTTTAATATATATATATTATTTTGTACTGCAGTTTGCATGCCTCTAGAGGAGTAATGTTTTGCTTTAAAAAAAATAATAATCACCATTTCCATAGCGTCGTTCCTCGTTCAGTTCTTTCTCTTTCTCCCTCTGAAATAGCGGCGGCGGGGGCGGGGGGTGCTGTCTGTCTCTGTTGATGAACCCGCTGGTTGAAGTTCAAGCCTTTGATCATCAGTGGCGAAAGAAAGTGTGCGGGGGGGGGGGAGAGAAGAAACTGCAACAGGAAATAAAACGAACGTTCTGACGGTTAAGGAGGCAGCCCCTTAGATTCCAATCAAATTAATCTTTCGGACTCCTTTCGCTTGCACGCTGCTATTCAAGTTGAAATGCAACTGTTTCTAGCCTGCATGATGGGGGGGGGGTCAGATGCACCGGGGGTTTTTTTTGCCTTTTTTAGGGCTTTTCCGGCGGCTCCAGCAGTTTGCAACTTTTTGGGACGGTGTTCTGCTTCGGTTGCAAATGGGGAGGAAAGAGAGGCTAGGAAAAGTTGAGCTTATAGTAAGGAACGGGGGAGCAGAGAGGCCTGCACAATGTTAAGGTGGATTTTAGGTGTGTGCATGTATTTTAATGTAAGGTTGGTTAATGGAGAGAGACAGAGACAGAGAGAATAGTTTGCTAGGATTTTTGTTTCTGGGTAGCGCAGCTGGGAAGTTCATTTTTTTTCTGCCACCAGACCCACCCACTGAAAAAATCAGGTTTCCAGATGATTGCCAACTTTGATTTGACATTTGATTGATCACCTGTCATCTTGCTGCCTTTGATCTATTCATTCTTGATACATATCAATAAATCACTCACTATGGTAACCTGAGTGCCAGTGACGCAAGTCTTGCCCTCTAGAATCTCTTAGCCAGACATTCACAATTATTATCTTGTTTGGCTTTAATGTGGGTGGGATTTGTCTTCTCCTTCTTTGTGTTCACTTAGATTAGAGCTGTACAGTGAAGCTAAGTTGTTGCTGTGTTGTTGTTGTGTTTTTTAAAAAACCCTCTCCAACCCCCCCCCCCGCCAGGAGATCATCAGATAACACTTTGCATTTCCATTAGACACTGAATAATATAGCTTTGAAATGTGGGAAAGTTTCAGGATACGCATTTGAGTAAATCTTGCGCAGTACTGCTTGAGGACTATTCAAATGTGAAAATTAATCTCGGAGGGGAGAATGGGTTTGACAAACTTTTACAAACTTGACCCAGTTCAACCTTCGGCAATCCCCCCCCCCCCCCATTCTCCCTAATATATGTCTATAAATTAGAAATTATAATTGCAATCCAAAGGTTAGTTACGATTATTTCATACAAAAGGGGTTTAGGTGACTACAATCAAAAGGCATAATTGAGACAATTCTTTCGAGAGTCTTATATGGGGGTTATTTTTCACTCTGCTGAGAGACATTTAGGACAGCAGTAACAGTATTGCCACATGGTTATTGCTGCACGCATTTGCCAAAAATAAAGAAACCAAGCTTTCCTTGTTAGCGGTACAAGTTTAGATTTTCCATATGAATACAGGCCCTATGTACTACGATTCTGCTTCTTTATAAACTAAGACTCCAACGTCTCTTGAAAGCATTTCTGTTGCCATTGTGGGTGCTGGCAGCCCTGATCCGCCATGGACACATTCCTTGATTTTCCTTTTCGTCGGACTTTTGAACACTCCTTCTTCCTGAAGTGTGCTGGAATTTAAGAGGTTAGGGATGCCGGAAAAGGTAGGTTCGTGTGCCACCTGGAAATAATATCATACAATAGGCATCTTATGCATGATAACAGCCTCCTTGTTAATTACACTGGTATCATCCTTGGTCCTTAGCCAAGATGCCACTCCCCTGAAAAGAACTTTGGAACATTTTTTTTTTTTTTGTAGAGGTTTTCAAACTGCTGGGTGACAGTCTGAATAACTTGGGCCCATGATATCCCATAATTATGTTGTGAAATATGTGCTTGGCTTTCAGAAGTTATTGCCCCGTTTAATATTTGTTTCAAGTTATGAGGGGGCTGGTTCTTTAAGGTTACATGTAACATAGCAAATAGAGAGCAAGTTTCTACTGTTTCGGAGCAAGCCCTGCTTTGAGTTTACACGGTGTCTTTAAAACACCATGCAACATTGTTATGTTTGTTTTCATTTCCCTTGCTCTAGTATACAGATTTTATTTTATAAGGTGAAGGACGTCTCAGAGGTCCAGGAGCCACAACATGGCCTTAGGCAGAATGAGGAAGGTGTGGAGGAAGCAATTGATTATCCAGATGTTTGGCACAACAAGTATTCTCTTTCGCTTTCTTTTAAATGCAAGCTTTGTCATTCTTTAAAACAAACAAACAAATAATCTGCATGCTCAGGGAGGGACATTGGATTATGACAGTGGATTATGCTTCGGAAAAGTTTGCAACTTTTTAGGAAGCTGGTCTCTAAGGGGAAGGAAGGTATTAAGGTATTAGGATCCTGCACATAGCTGCTTTGGCCATTGCTTGAAATTATATCCTATGCACAACTGTAAATAATTGCGTCCCAGCACTGACTTCGAAAGCAGGTTTCTCATTTGATTAATGAACGACGTAAAGGTTAGAGAGAACAAGCAAGTGAATCAGCAGGGATGTCCCGCTGCTTGATGAAAATCTACCTACATGGCAATTTCCACCCCTCCAGCCCCCCTATAATTAATGTTAAGCCCCGAGATCCTTATATTGTATGTTACAGAATGCTGCAATGAAGCTGGTGGTGTAAGTGAATAAGTAGGGGCTATTTGGGCTTGATGATGGCATATTTTGTCCTTAACTCCTTTTTTGTTGTTTAAATCGTACTTTGAGTCAGGAAAACAGCGATGTCAAACACATATGTTCCCCTTGACTCATTTCTCAACAGCACTGATCTCCCCCCGCTTCCCCAACTATTGTCTGCATAATTCTTTGAGCAGATGTTTGAATATTTTTAGGTCAGTGGCTGACATTACATCATACATTTATTTGTAATGATATATTACATGTGCATTGTTATCTTGCATCCCTAAAGAGCCCAAGGTGCTTTGCAGACTGTCGGTCTGATTCCCTTCTTCTCCCCTGGTTGAGAGATGGGAGGAATTCTCCTGTAGCCAATGGGATTACATCGTGGTGAGAAAGATGAGCATTAGGCCGAGAATGTTGTTTCTGAATTATAAAAAATGCAGCTGTCTCTGGGGAGCAGCCATTGCATGACCCAACACAATTGAGGGGAGAGGAAAAGCTAGGACTAAGACTGAATTGATATGTTAATTCCATTTTTATTTCTCTATATCGGAAATAGCTTTCATACCCAATTGCACAGGATTAAGCCCTCCTCTCCTCCTACAGCTTGTCAAGATGTGCATATTTTATATTACAAATTGTGAATTTGCTGCGTATTGCTGGGGAATGTAAAATCTGGACTTAGCACTTTTCTTTTTCTCCCCCTTTGGTTCTCTTTCCTGTCTCTGCTGGGCCCTGATAGGTTGCCTGTTTAAGAAGCAAAAAGCTCAAAAGTACAACACAGGGAGCAACCAGCTGCATTTACTTTGTTTACCAGAGCTAGAAATGAATAATGCAGATTTTGTTTTCATGAAAGTCCTTGTGTGGCAGTAAACATAAGACTATTAGCAATCATTACTTAAAAGTTGCAATTTGCACCTTAATAGTACCAGTTATTTAAATAGCGAACAACCTTTTCAGACGTAGCAATCCACCTTCTTCTGGGGTAGACTAGCAAGGTCTTAGGTCTCATATATGGCATAGTAAGAGATGTGTGTTATGCATATAATCATGATCAAAGGCTTTGCATTTATGCATTGTTACTACTCGCCTCATTATTAGAAAGACAAAAAAGCTGGGTACCAAGCAAAATAGGCCTGAATGGTACTATAAAATAAAAATGCATTTTCTTCCTTGTATTTTCCCCCGGGAGAGGAAGTACGCATCAAAGACACCAAAAAGACTCTTGCTTCAAAACTCTTCAAGTTCATATCCTTATATCACAACACAGACGGATTTCATGAAAGCAATTTGGGTTCAAAAAGGAGGAGAGATATTTAACTTCTTAAGTGGAATAAAATGGCCCCATTCTTGGCTCAAAGCCCACCCACCCATTTGATACCATCAAATGGGCTGGCCGGCCCAAGAGGCAAGGTGAGGTGACCACCTCAGACAGCAGGGTCTATCAGCAGATCCCAGTGTCAAACTTTCTTTCTTTCTTCCCTCCCTTCTTCCTCATGTAGATCTTCCCTGATCACTTTCTTCCTTGGTGGAGACCAAGGCCATCTTGGTATCTGTCTCCAGTGCCCAAAATGTCTTGGGATGGCCTCAATCTGGATTGCATTTGGAGATCAGGCAAATGCACCGATCCATTTCTGGTTGTGGATTGGGCTTGTGGAACCACACATGAAATGTGTGAGATGGGTGGCAACAATTGCACCACACATCTTTAACTGACATGGGGTGGAAGTCTCCTGGCCACTTGGCAGCACAATGATCTAACATGCAACCAATTTGCCATCTGGATAGATTATTACTTGGGACACGATTTCCACTGCCCTTTATATATCCATTTCATTTTGTGAATCAGAACGGACCACCATATCAGCTCATAAGAATATGGTATTTGGATTGCTATTTTTGTTGTCGATAGGGACAACTCCCTTCTGTTAATAGCTGGCTACAATTTAGAGTCTCCTCCCAAATTCTATGGCATGTTTCATTGTGCATAAGGAGCATTGCAGTTTTTACCTTCCTTATTTTCACTGCAACTGGGTGAAGGTTAGGCTGAGAAAATGGCTTGCCCGAGCTGCTGGAAGAGCTTCATAAATGATTTCATCCTGGTCCTCACCTGTAGGCAGCCTACACTTTCCTTGTAAGACACCTTATTTCTTTGCCTTGTGCTTCCTCCTTAAATCTCAAATGCCCACATGTAGTAAAGAATACTTTAACCATTTCCTTTTTCTGATCCAGGGATTTGGGGGACCTTTGATGAAAGGTGCTTCTAGTGGTCCTCCCTAACCTGGAAGCAAAACACACTCATAAATTTCTCATATTGTTTCTCTGCTCCTCCATGATACTCACTGAGAATGGGCAGTGGGCCTTCTGGAAATATTGGTGCCCAGGCAGCTGGTCTACCCTAAGCTCAAGCATTTATCTTCCCATTATTTAGTCTGTGCACTAAAAACAACAGTCTTGCTGTTGTGCCTTACATACAGGAAATATTGTCCTGAGTTCTCCTGTTCCTCAGGATAACATTCCATACATATGGGGGGGGGGGGTGTTTCCAAAAAAATGGTTGGTTTTCTCTTATAACACACAGGAAAAACCAAAGAAAAACATTACATTTGTCACAACATTAAAAACTTAACAACAATAAAAACACACAAAATAAAAGAATTTGTTCTTTTTGTTCCCTGGTGTATTTACATTGCTAAAAGACTTCCTCAACAACCTCCAATCTGAATTTCATCATATCACATATTTAGCAGTTCCCAGTTACATCCCATACACATGAAGTGGTTGGTAGCTCACAAAAACTTATTAGGATGTCACAGAAGTCTTTGCTTTTCCCCCATAGCTTTGTCCAACCCCCATTCAGATGAAACATTTACTAGTTCGCTAGGAGAGACGTCTAGTGGTCTGACACCTCTCTGCTTCACACCCCGGTGAAGACACAGCTCCAAAAAAGATATTCCAAACCAAGGCATGTGTATATGTTTGGTTTTTTGCAAGTGACACTTAGGGCCCAGGTCAGGAGTTGCCATGTTTGGGCATCTGCCAAGAGCTCTCCATTCTAGCAGGCAGCCCACAGAAAAGCAACCCCTGGATCTGCTGTGATAAAGAGAGAGACTCACCGAAGGTGAGGAGAGCATCTTGTCCCAACTTTCCTTCCTGCTCAGAAAAAAATCCAGGAACTGGCACTCTGTCCACTAAAGGCTTCCAACCAGAATGTGATATACATTATCCTCTAATAAATGCTTGATTTTTCAAAACTGCTTAGATATTATGCATGGGTGGACCCTCATAACTTAAAAAAAAATAAAATTCAGTGCAAACTTGAAAACATTTTCTTCTTTCCCTGATTTTTTTTTTTTTTTGTCTGTCCAAGAAATAATCTTCCTTGATTTTATTTTCGGCAAAATACGGTGTCTGGTTTTCTTTCAGGTGTGGCCGCAGAAATATTCAACTTCAGTCGATGAAGTGCTGATGTTCAGTATCAGACAGACATAGAATAGAAATTGCATTAAGCTGTTGTGCAGACTTTAAGAGTTCAGATGTTAACCATAAAAAAATGTTAATTTGTGGCAGGAATCTAATCTGGTTATTTTAGTGGCTGAGACATTGGTTGCCAATGCAGAATATAGTCTTCGTTTAGACTCTTTCGGATTGTATTGCAGACAGGGAAGCATTGTGTAGGCAGCGCAGCACACGAAGTTTCTTTTCATAAAGCCTGGCTATGAAAATACCCCTTTGTTAATTTTATTAAGGCATCTTTCTTTCTGAAATTAAAGACATTTGTAAAGTTTTTACTTCCAGAACATGCTCGCACAAGCAGCAGGATGGTTTAGGGAGCCTGATAACTTGAGCCAGCTGGAAACATGTTTGATTCACAGCAGAAGATTTTAGTTTCATTCATTCAACAAATTGGAATGATTGATTTTTGCATTGTGTGTGTGTGTGTGTGAGAGAGAGAGAGAGAGAGAGAGAGAGAAAGAAAGAAAGAAAGAAAGAAAGAAAGAAAGAAAGAAAGAGAAAGAATTAATTTTGTGGGATTGTTGGTCCAACCCAACAGACCGTATTCTTATGGACTGCATCCCATTTCTACAAATGCTTACTCTGAAGTGACTGCTGCTGAATTCAGTGAGGGTTATGCCTCAGCAAGGCTGTGTGCAAAGATTGCTGCTTTGGGCAGCAGTCCTATATCCACTGGGCGTAAACTCCATAGAACTTAATGGGTTTTACTTCTGAGTAGATTTGCAGAGGAATGCACTGTTAGTTTCATTGCAAGGCCTGGCACTGAAAGTGCAGTGAGATTAGGCTCTTAATCTGAAAAATAAAAGGATATTGTTAAGGTTATGGCATGAGTTATTTTTTGCCCTTAGCCTTCCTGTAGAACTTCCCTGCGGTGTCTTTGGAGAGGTCTGGTTTTCTTTACTGTAGTCACTTTATAGTCCTATAACAGTGTTTCCAAATCAATGGCATTATTATTGCTATTGTGTTTCCTGTCAATTACAAATGGTGCTCTGAAGTGCTTTCTACATTCTCTTTGTAAGAAACTGGAAATTAAATGTGTGTGTGTGTGTGTGTGTGTGTTTAGTGGGGCAAAATACAGTACGGCCTTTAAAATGTCCCTTAAAATGATCAGGGGACCTGGGATTGAAGCAGGAGTTTACAAAGCCAGAAGACCTGTGAATACTATGAACATCAGATTCGCCCCACAATACATGACGTATGCTCAAAGTGTCATTTAAGTTTAGAAACTGAAATAGTTTTTCCTCCTTACTAGGATAACCTCTGATGCAAGGCGCTTGGCATTTTGCATCTTTTAAAGCCATTTTTTAAACCAGATGCTTAATGCAGCCTCTTGCGAGCTAGACATACCTTCATGCTGAAAAGCAACTAGGGAATGATGTCTTTGTAAGATTTCTTGGGGAAATGGGTCACAGACGAGCACGGTTCCCCATTAGATTTACACATTCCCTTTGGCAACTGTTGTTGATAGTCACTTATTTTTTTTTAAGAGAGGGATTTAAAAATAGTTGAAAATACTGGAATCAAGAGCTAAAGGTTTAGAATAGAAAAGGGGAGATGTTCTTTATTCCTGAAGAAGCACAGTTTTACCATCAGGAAGAAAAAGGCCTAACATTATCTACAAAAAAAGTAATAAGCTCTTGAGGAGGGGGTGGGGGAGGAAAATACATTGTTTATGATCTATGGCCTGCAGTAATACTGTTTAATGGTCTCCAAGAAATCTGGCCAAGGCGAAACCGAATCTCCTTTAGGAATATCTAAATGTAAATAAATGTGCATATGTGCATCTCCATGCTCTCAGTTCCCACACGTACATTCCTCCACATCCATACCCAGGCGCAAATAAAAAGGTTATAGAAAAACAAGGCACTGAGAGTTTTGTTGATATGAGGTGTTGGTCTTCCAAACTGCTAGAGAGAGAGAGAGAATTTTTAAATGCTCAAAACTGTTTGAAGCAGTCATTTTGTTAAAAATTGATCCCAAAATTTAAATAAATGTGCATTTATGTGGGTCTCCATTCTCAGTCCTGCTCACACATGCATTGTTTTAAGCAACCCATCGGGAGGCTACAGAGAAACGTGACCCTTGCAATCTTGCTGATAGGAAGATTTAGTTTTCCAAATTGCAGAAGACGGAATAAATCTTTATATGCTCTGGGACGCTTGAGACAGTTGTTTTGTTAAAGAACAAAAGACCCCCCAACTTATCGTGGGGGGGCGGAAATATTAAGTCCCAACATAACAAAAAAACTTAGCATGCTTGTGCTGGTGGTATAAATTGTAGGGAAGGCAAAAACCAAGCTGCTTCCATCGGTTTGCTCTGCTTTGGCTGCTGTTCGCCAAGTGCAGATGTTCAGTTCCAATTGATTCCATCACCCGTTTTCAGGTGCTGCTACGAAGTTCATTTTGATGAAATTTTCTATTAGGAGCAATTAAATTCAAACATATTAATAGCCAGGAGCTGTGCTGTAATGCTTATGCATTTGTGGCAAATGCATTCTCTTCCTTTTAAGCTCTTTGTGATAATAAACATAATATTGTTCAACTTTATTGGGGGAGAGAGAGAAAATTCCGAGGGAAAAGTTGCCGCATTAGTGCTGCATTTTTATTGTATTAATGTAAATGAGATGCCGTCTTTGCTCTTTCATCTCTGCATATTGTATCTATTATTTCTCTATCTTGCTCTTTGCTGGGTAAGTGCCTATATTCTCCTCCTTGCATTCAGCATAAAACTGCTATCATCTAATGATACCCTACCTCATTAAAGTTGTTCATGATGCAAAGGGGAGTGTGATAGGCACCATCTTCTCTACCTTAAATGGTTATGGAAAAGCAGAGCCATCGAACGTGTGAAAATAGCGTGATCCATCTTGAATAACCATTAAAATTGGGCATGTCAGAAAAAGAACAACAGCAGCGACAGAAACTTTTTTTTTTTACTGGGGAAGAACAGATCCATAGCCCCAGGTGGCAAATATGCGAAGCAATAAGGGTTTTAAGAAGCTTTTGGTTCGTCCTCTATCACTCTCAGAAGACTACTTTAATTGAAAAACCTGTTGTGCCTGGTTTTCTGTATGTATACGAGGAAAAGCCCAGTTTTCCTAAAAGATTTGTATTTTGGCTTACCATAATAGTTAATTTTTAAAACAACTTCCCAACTCTTGTTTTCTCTCCTTTAAACATCAAACCAAGATGTAGCTGATCTTAACTTGTAAAGAATTCTGTTGCTTGTAAAGAATTCTAACTTGTAAAGAATTCTATTGCTATTATAACTTTTAAAAAATACTATTAAATATTCCTAAGGTGTCACTCCGACATACAATATTTGGCCTGTTTCTGTAAGAATTCCGGTACAATCTGCCCTGGAAAAGGATGCACCATGCTGCTTGCTATTTTAATGAAAATAATTATATCCATCAAAATCTACTGTGCGATTTCAGCTAACCGTGTTTAGGAAAGAAAAAGGGATGGAATCAAAGGCATCAGAATGCAGAAGTTAAATCCTGTGTATTTCTTTGGTCTTTTCCGCCGATACTACTGAGAGGTCCTTCTGTGCAGTGGTGAGAAATAGTTTGGTTTATGAGATGGCATAATGATGCACATCTTGCAACACCATCATTCTCTTAAATCCCCTTCAAAGATTGCCAGATCTGTAATTCTATGTGTACACAGGTGATCATCTCATTTTTGTTCCAGACGGTAAGTGACTTTTTCTAGGAAAAGAGCCGGATCTCTTAAAGCATGTCAATTTAGGGGCAGGAAAGAGACAAACAACGGATGCCAGCTAGAGATGTGTGCCAAACTCTTCATCCTGCATTGAACTGCAATATTGATAAACCTGGCCAAAGCAGCCATGAAGTAACCAGTGGGGAAGAAATAGTAGTTATGAGTGATAGCAGCCCTCTTATGTCCTTTAAAATGGAGAAATGGATACAGACTAAGTAGTCTGGAGCTGCCACAGAAGCTTGTACTGTATAAATCTGCCTGGAGAAGTTGCATGCATTGATAGGAGTAAAGGTAAAGGGATCCCTGACCGTTAGGTCCAGTCGTGGCCGACTCTGGGGTTGCGGCGCTCATCTCGCTTTACTGGCCAAGGGAGCCGGCGTACAGCTTCCAGGTCATGTGGCCAGCATGACTAAGCCACTTCTGGCAAACCAGAGCAGTGCATGGAAATGCCGTTTACCTTCCCGCCCGAGCGGTACCTATTTATCTACTTGCACTTTGACGTGCTTTTGAACTGCTAGGTTGGCAGGAGCTGGGACCGAGCAACGGGAGCTCACCCCGTCGCGGGAATTTGAACCGCCAGCCTTCTGATCGGCAAGTCCTAGGCTCAGTAGTTTAACCCACAGCGCCACCCATGTCCCGCATTGATAGGAAGGGGTATACAAATGTGGCGCTTAGGCATTTGCTGTTTCAACATTGCTGAGGCATCTGTCTAAGCTATTTACTTATTTAGGTAAGCAGTTGAATTTGGTGGATATGCACGGTTACTTCAGCTTCCTTGATGGGCAAATTAACACCACAATCCTATAGATGTCCTTTCAGAAGTAAGCCCCATGGAGGTCAATGGGACTTACTCCCACCTAAAACAAAGTAGCATGTTCTATCTTTGGAGATTCATTATGTACTCACTAATAAGCAACGGACAGAACAGAACGATGGTGGCTCTTTTGGCACCAGAAGTGCAAAGGAGATGTTTCATTATTTAAGCTGGATAATTATGGGATTGTTAGGAAGGAATGGGTTTATCTGTATGTGCATGCATGCATTTCATTTAGTAATTTCCATATACAACCTTGTATTACCACTGTGCATTCTTAGATACATCTAAAACAAATCATGCAGATATTGTATATTATTTAAAAATGTATAAATTCAGCACACTACTTGCATGCAATTCGTTTATACATTCACCCATATGTTTTCTGCATGCATACATGTATTTTCAAGGCAGTTGGGCTGATTATTCTGCAGTTTTGATTTTTCAGTTTAAGTGGGGGTGGAATTTTTTCCTGCGATAACAGCTTTTGCATTGCTGTTTAGCATCTTTGAATCCCTTGCATATCCAAGGGATTTTGGCAAACTGCTGCTGGTGAGAATGGGCAGTTAGTCTAATCTGATATAAGAGAGCTTCCTGGTTATATAAGAGAGCAGTTGCCTGGCCGATCATACCCTAAAAGTGATTATATTATAATGCTACCTAACCAATCAGGTGGGTGACATGGCAATTGAGACCAAAGTTCATATAAATGAATAAGTGAGCATTTTTCTCAAGGAATCCTGAAAAATCATCAACAGGTTGAGATGCCTTTCAACACTCCAAGAAACATTTGTGGAAAACCATGAATAGTTTGGCTCAGCCCTAAACGTCAAGGCTATGCCCAGAGTAATGTATCCTTGCAGCATTCTCCAGTGATGATATCACAGTGGCCAACTTTGAAAGGTGCTCCGCAAAGGAAACATAATTAAGTGCTACCCAATATCATGGGACTGACTAACAGTTCATTCGCACAACGTGCTTTTCCCATCACTGGACGATCAGCTTCCCACAACTGCAGGCGGCAATTCCCTCATCTGCACCAAATGCATTTGCATGGGAATTCTCTGTTGCAAGAGTCATCGTGGGGAATTGTTCCATGATGGGAAAAACATACAGGAACACAAAACCTAAAAAAGAGAGCAAAATGTAATTAATGCTGCATTGGCATCGCTCTAACAATATTGTCAGCAGATAGCTCAGTAAAAAATGGGACAGCTTAAGGCGCCGGACAAAATACCTTGATCAATTCTAGCAGCATAGTTTTGAGGTTGCACCGCTGAACAATATGCTAAGCTTTCACAGTGATTTTGTTTTGCTCCCTATTCAAGCCAGGAATGAAGAGCCACCATGATTTGAGCTGCAGGGTATATCAGGGGACCACAAGGAATGATCTCTGCAAATAAAGCACCTAAGAAATAACTGTGACGTTATTAGAATACAGAAACAGTTCACTCTGCACCACCCACTGGTAGGCTGCAACTTCCTAACACACACTATACCATTGGGGCTACAGCAGGGAGGAAGAACGAGAAAGAGGGAGCGGGGTGGGGAGAGGAAAACAAGGAAAGGACAGACCTGAGAATAGACTTGGACACATGACTGAATATTTACATTGGGCCCCGTTCTGTAGCTTGGGATTAAAATTGGTTTCCGAGTCTGAAAAACTTCAGATCAATTAGCACAGTGGCTAACATAGCTGTGAAAGCTGATCTCTCACCTACAATGCATTGCTTTATGCTGTTCCTCACCAGGCATCCATGCCCATGCCATATCTTCTCAGTAAAGCTCAGACAGAGTTATCGGATGCTCTCTCTTTTAAAGATTGCAGAAGAAAGCTTTTGTCTTGCACAGTGTATGTAGGTAGGGTTAGTCACTTTGTGTCGGCGATGTGGCAAGACACCAGTAACACAGGCCAGGCTTCTTCACTGCTGGATATGGGAGGGGAAGAAGGATGCTCTTACTGAGTTGCATCTGCCATGACTAGCTTGGAGTGCATCATTGTGCCTGTGGGAGTGCTCTGGATTGCAGCCTGTGTGTCATGGCTCTTCAGCTTGTGTCTGGTCACACAGAATTTCTTTCCCCATCCATCCCACATCTGTGGCGAAACCAGGACTCTTAGTTATCATGGCCTTCAAGCTGTGCTAAACATAAGCAATTCAGATATCTGGACAACTGGAAATCTGGTAGCTGTTTTCCTCATTCCTCATGTTTATCCTCTTCCGTTCTTGTTCCATAGTGTGAAGGGAGGGGGGGATATAGCATAAACTCAATCAAAATGCATCATTGTTCAGTATTGCAAATAAAAAACTGCACTTGGCAGATTTCCCCTTAAAGCGCCTCTTAATACGTATTGTCAAAACGTCTAAAGATGTCTCTTACTCATAAGCATTTAATTATTTGTGACACTCAAACTAATATCCAGAGCTGTGGGGGAAAAATAATGGTATTAAATATTTTCTCTTGTCAAATGGTAACAAAACATTGCCTACATGATAAACTCTTCATTATTTTCATGTAATGTATTTCAGATAGATAGATAGATAGGTATATAGATGAGATTGAATGAGATTTCTGATGTCCATCTCTGATTCTTGATTTCCGTCCCTTATGTACCAATTTGTTTTTATTTGTTTATTTTAAATGTTTATTATATCCTGCCTTACCTTCTGAAAGTGAGCAGCTAAAGGGCCAATAAAAGTTCATACTACAAAGTGGTTGAAACCATAGAAAACATATTTTCTTTTTCTAATAAACAAAGTCTCGTACTATGTACATATATATTGTGAGCTACAGAAGACTAATGCAAACTAAAACGGAAAATGTCTTCTCTGACCATTTTTGTGTGTGTGTGGGTGAGTGGTGGCAAAATCATGATAAATCATGGGAGGGGGGAAAGAAATTCCTCCAAAATTTTGGAAGAGGTTCCTTCTTACATTACAAAGGGGAAAAGGTTTTTCTTTTATCTTTGCTTTTAAAAAAAACTTTTTAAAAACTGTGGTGCCAGGTTCTCTCTGCATGTCAACATAGTGGAGAAGACCTTTTGGTCTGCTCAGTCTGCAAACTGTTGATGATAAATTTCAATGCAGTTGCTTTCCCTTTTGATTGTTAACTATATTTTTAAAAGTATTGGAACATACATGCCTTCAGTTTCCCTCCTTTCCAACCATAGCTGTCAAGTGTCCCTTATTTGAAGGGACAGTCCCTTATTCCAGCGCCATGTCCCGCTGCTGTCCCTTATTGGTGGATGTCCCTTAAATGTCCCTTAAATGATGTCCCTTAAATTTCATAGGAAGCAGCTTCTCTCCCTCCCTCCTTGCTGGCCAGGGAGGAGGGAGGCTCCAACTGTGTTGCTTGGCTGTGTTGCTCACCCAATAAGAAGTCTAAGAACGACTGGGGGGTGGAGCTTGCATGCCTTGTGTGTGGCTAGTTAATGCAAGCTGAGGGGGCGTTTGAATGCTGGACGCCATTTTGTTGCACGTGCTGCTGCAAACTTTGCAGTGCAAAGCCGGGCTGGGGAGCCATCTTAAGTTGAGGCTGCATAGGCCTTGTGGTGCATGTGATTCAGATTCTATTCAGTTGAACCTCTGGTTTCAAAGTTGGTTGGACAGTGTTCTCGAAGCTACCCAGCATGAGTTTGACCAGACTGCAGGAGGAGAGGAAGACGAGTGCCTGGAACAGGTGAGGCTGCAGGTCCCTTATTTTGGCTGCTAGTCCCTTATTTTCAAGGCTGCTGGTCCCTTATTTTCAAATCTGTAAGTTGACAGCTATGTTTCCAACCAACCCCTCTGTGCAGCCCTGGGCACTGGCAACCCACGCTATGTCACTGGATGGCACGGATTATGCATGCAAAGATGATGCTCTACTCTGGGCTACAAGCCTTCAGTGCACCACTGCATAGAAGAGCAAGTGTGTGTAAAAGCATATGGATTTAAAATGTCTAATTGTGACACTTGAGGCTTCTTTCAGTGCAAGACAGGAGCCTCAGAACCCAGTGGTACAGGATGGGTTTGTGTGTGCCTGTGTGTGTTTGCCACACAACCAGCTTTACTATGGAGCTGTATGAAGCAGTTGCTTCAGGGAGCAGATCTATCGCAGGCACAATTTTCAATTTTCTGACCTCTAACTCTGTGTGTCGTTTAAAATACGTCTATCAAAGTGGCTCATCATTTCAACTTTATTTTTTTATTTTTTTACTTCAGGTACCAACATGTTTAAAACCAGCACTAATTTGAGAAGATTTTGGCAGTGATTTTTCTCTTAACAGATTTGTGACGTAGAGGCTGAGGCCAAGATGCAAAGGGAAGGGCCCAGATGCTATGTGTATGGCAATGGATTTATTTTTTAACCTCCCCTGCCTTCATTTCTACCTTGGGGCAGAGCCACAGCATAGACTTTAAGGACATCCAAAGCACATTTAAAGCACACAGCTTTCCCCCAAAGAATCATGGGAACAATAATTTGTTAAGGGTGCTGGTAATTGTAGTCCTGCAAGGGGGAAACTACAGTCCTCAAGTGAGAGGTGGCAGGCACAAGAAGTGAATTTTTCAATTTTTCACAATTTTTCAATTTTAAACGTGATGTAATGGTGACCTACTCATTTGATTTCTCATGGGTGACATAAAATTCTAGATAGCAGATTATAAACCCTGATTAAAATGTAATGTGACCTGTTTCGTTTTACAGAAGGTATACTTACCACAATAACCATTGGACCTATTTGTCAGGTTTCTTACCCAGGAGAACCTCCCTCACAGTCTGCACTAAAAAAATATATTCCACGAGTGGAGAGAATGTGATTTCTGTTTCCCCATCCCAGAACAGTAAATTCTGCCCTTGTGGAAAAATCACAGCACTTATCTTTTTGAACACAGGCAAGCTTCATTTACTCAGAAGCAACAACCATACTTACATCCAGCTCTGGCAAAAAATGAAAAAAATAAAGCCTCTTCTTTTTTAAAAAAATAAATGAACTTTAAATATTCCCTGCACAAACACCCTGGAAGGATCTGATTGATATTTGACAGGTTCAATCCACTCTGGAGGGGCTTGTTTTACCTGCATATTTCATCTGCTTATGCAAAAAAAAAGGGGGGGCATAGTTGTTTTTAATTTCCCTGTTATCTCCAATAGGAGTGAAAGCCAGCTTTGGTTTTAACAGATCTGATTTGAACCTGAATAACAGATCAAATCAGAATGAAACACTGTGGACCTGAAAGCGAGCTCCTTCCAAATGTTACAGATCAGACACAGACACAAGGTAAATCTTGTGGTCACTGCACATTCCTGGATAACGCAGAGCAAAATAGCCCAGTTGTCTGACTCAAAATAAGACAGCTTCCTAATTTTTTTTACATTCTTGAAGGTTGAGGAGAACGTTCTGTAGAGAACATTCATGGGGAGCCGCACTCAGAAGGGGCACACGTGGATATGTTATGGCAAAACATACAACAAAATTTTGGATTGAAGCCTATGATATCATACTAGTTTCTAGATAACATTTCAGCAACATAAGCCCCTGCAGAGCAAGAAAGTAGGTTATTTGGTGCTCTGTGGAGCAGATTGGATCTGAGGTAAGAAGACCACCAATGTGTTTGTATGGCTGTAATACAGTGGCACAAAGTTTTTACCTCTTCAAATGATTAGTGCTTTTTGAAATACGACACATCCTACAACACTAATATGTGTGCTAAATGTTACAGAACACCTACCCCCCCCCCACAGTACCTTTCTGAATTACAGCCTCAGATCTGGATTTTGTGACTTTTAACTTCAGTCTCTAATTATAGCTAAAGAATGTCTGAAATGCACAGAGGTCTGCAATGCATCTTGGGGAAAAATCTTAAACATGGATAAATAATTTAGTTTGACAGAAACAGATGAGAAGGAACAATTTGGAAGTGAGTTCCATTTAGCATCTTATCTCTTCGAGATGATTTTGACAAGGAAATGTGGGTTGGGTTGGGCTGGGTTCCCCCATCACTCCAACCCCACTCTGGACCAAGCTGTATTATTTGACTTAACATTTTGTGTTAATTAATGGAATGTTTGAGCCTGCATTAATTTAAATTAATTTAATTTGACACTTGGGCAACAAAAGGTGCTTTTGTCACTCTTGCAGAAACGGAACCCTAATATGTGTCAGTTAAGGCTTTCTGCAGAGTCCAGGGTGGTTTTTGATTGGTTGGGAATCCCACAACCTGGACTAAGCAGTTCAGAGTCTTTTTGTTGTTCACTCGGATGTTGAAGAGAAGGCGTACCCCATGCACAATTATACAGGTGTATTAGAGACCTGCATAGTTTTGGATTGCAACCAGTGCTATTTTTCTAGAAAAAGAGGTGCCAGAACTGAGTTCCAGTGAGTTCCGGCTGGGGAAAAAAGTTCTGATTGCAACCATTCTTTCAGTCTGTAGAAGTATAAAGTTATGAGCATTAATCTGCAGAAGCATAAAGTTACGCTATGATCAGAGCTGAATACACAGAAGATTGCTGCCTAATTATTAACTTATTTATTTTTAAAAGGAAAGCCCGTGTTTGAAGTTACTGTATATATTGGTTTAATCACATC
The DNA here is from genome assembly GCF_964106915.1 of Podarcis gaigeae. Taxonomy (NCBI): domain Eukaryota; kingdom Metazoa; phylum Chordata; class Lepidosauria; order Squamata; family Lacertidae; genus Podarcis; species Podarcis gaigeae. The sequence goes on along the minus strand of NC_139682.1, from coordinate 17,354,660 downwards.
AATTAACTTTTTTCCTTTTTTCCTTTTTACATAAATAAGCTCGTAAGTGTTTGGCCAGCAATGATAGCGTCTGGTCTTTGCCAAGACAGAGCTTACTTGCAAGAGAGCCAATGTGGTGTAGTAGTTAAGAGTATTTTACTAGGACCTGGGAGAACAGGTCCTATTTGCAAGAGGCTACTCTAGAGGTGGCATTGGGAGTGGAGGTTGCCAAGGACGGGGCAGATCCAGCCTCCAAGGGGTCCACTGCAGTTGTTGCTGCCACCCTTGCTCCAGCGTAGAAGCAGCGGGCGATGCATTCCTTGGGGGCTGGATCCTGTGATTCCTGCTGCCTGAGGTGGTCACCTCATTTTACCTCACGAGTGGGCCGGTCTTGGGTGGGTGGGTGGTTATATACTGGTTCTGCTGTACTCTGATCAGGTTCTGAGGTGCACCATAAACTGTGGTCTGACATGAAAAACTGGGTAGAAAGGGAGGCAAGTGGGAGCTGTTTCTGATTTTTCTCCTTCCTGTTGAAGTTGGTGCAAGATAAAATTCCTGACACCAGGTCCAGGGCTGGTATAAACTTCCATCAGCAATGGGGGCATAATACAGGGTTTGGAATTAATGTGCTTCTCTTTCATCCCACCCATGTCTCACCCATGAGTCCACCCTGTTTTGGGTGCTCTCTGCTGTATCTTCCTGGGTGGAAATGCTTTGCAGTGGAATGTTCCAATGGTGTATTGGGGGAGTTCAAAACATATCTCAAGTTGTTCAGAGTGGTGCTCTATCAGCTTCTAGAGCTCCTCGGTCATTAGATCTTGAGTATAAGACCGCACCCTGAATCAAAACACTGTTCTCATTTAAATGAATTACAATATGCCCCGATTCCATGTACTTTGATAGGAAACAATTACATAAGTTGAATGTTTGCTCTTGGGAATGTACAAAATGGTGTAAGAACAACAAATTTTCACTGGGAGGAATAAATCCACAATGACTTTTCAGTTCCAATGTAAGGAATCCAGATAATTGAACTCAAAATCTGTTTTATTTTATTTTTTAAACGTGATGTAATGGTGACCTACTCATTTGATTTCTCATGAGTGACATAAAATTCTAGATAGCAGATTATAAACCCTGATTAAAATGTAATGTGACCTGTTTCATTTTACAGAAGACACTTAAGAATGGTTATAGAGACATTTGTAAATATGTCTAATGCATGAGAATTTTCAGGTCTATTCTTAGGCTTTTAGAAAATGCGGTGCCATCAGGAATTTAAAAAAGAAGCCTGATCTGAAGGGATAAAAAATACTACTGATTTAGTTTTTTAAACCACTGTTGTGCTATGTAGAGTAAAAGGGGACTAAAATAAAATAAAACCACAAGAATGTTTGCTTTTAACTCCTTTTTTTGCATTGTTAAAAATGTGGAACAGTTCGCTTTAAAGTTGAGATTCTAAAGGGAGATGCATTATCTAAGTTATAAACAGAGTGTTTGGTAAGGAGTCGCTCAAGTCTCGAAGAAAGAAAAGGAAGGCGGGGGAAATACAAAAAAGCACAACTTTTGCAAAAAGGGCTTTTATATCTCTATTAATTATAGAAGCACCAGCTGTGGTGGATTACAAACATGCTAGGCTGACTGGGACACCACAGGGGGAGACGTTGTGCAAAGGGCTCTATCCAGATTGGCCACACGCCCACACTTTAGGCAGATGTTTTCATAGGGTTTGCTAGCTTCTATTATGTGCCAAGACAGATTTCTGCCATTTTGGTTTGAGCTTATTGCAGTCTTCTGCGTACCTGACGGCACCTATTCCATACATACAGCATCTGTCATAAAGAGATTGCAATCTAAATTTTGAGGGGAGCTGGGACTTTTAAAAATCACTGCCGCTGTGCAGTGGGGTCAAGGCTGGTACTGTAGTACGTACCGAGGTACTGGGGTGTGTGAAGAAGTAATCTTTTCCTTTTGTGCTTCTGTCCCAATGAAAAATCACCCCTGAAACTTCTTTTCCCATAGGAAGGAAGCTGTCATGTGTGGCATGTTTCTCTTACAAGGGAAATAGCAGCCAGTGGGGGGGGGGGGGTCATTTCCCCCAGGATCACAGCACAGGGTGAAAAAATTACCACCAGCACCTATGTTCCACCATTTCAGTCACAATTCCTTCTTGCCTGACAGTGGTTGTTTTTAATGGTAAAACCAAAACACATACAATATATAATTCAATTTGGCCACCCCACTAGAGGAATTTCACCTGGCTTTAAAAAATAAATAAATTCCAACTTCCTTCAAAATCCCTACAGATGTTTCAGCTGAGCAGGATTCATTCAAAATTCCCTTTAAAAGATAATTTTGTGGTAGTTCTACCAGTTTGGTGTTGCAGAGCAGGTTCTTCGTCTTATCCCAAGGAAGACAGACACAGTTACAGTCATACCTTGGTTTTTGAACAGAATGCGTTCCGGAAGTCCTTTCGACTTCCAAAATATTTGGAAACCAAGGGTGGCTTCTGATTGGCTGAAGGAGCATCCTGCAGCCAATAGGAAGCTGCGGAAGCCGCACCAGACATTCGACTACCGAGACAAAGTTCGCAAACCAGCTCACCTACTTCCGGGTTTGCAGCGTTTGAGTTCCAAGTTGTTCATGAAGTAAGGTATAAGGCAAGTACAGATTCCTTTACTTGAAGTGATGAGCTATTGCATATTAGAAACAGAAGCAATCCAGGAAGAGGAAACTCAAAGCTAAACTGAGAACTCAAGAAGGCCACCCAGAGATTCCCTGCTCCCAGGCACACCACCCTTAGTGGTGTTTTCCTCTAGACATGGTGGGTGTCAATTAAAGACTGTTCCCCATTCTAACATTTTGCTGTACTAGATAGTGTGTGGCAGCCTTTGCCAACCATGTGCCCTTCAGACTGCAACTCCTATTGGACCGGAAAAGGCTGTTCTAAGCACTTCCCTTCCTAGAGCTGTAGTGAGTGGCTGGTTATTCCTATCTTGAATGTGTATCTTATTTCTTAACCATTTCATCTAATTTTCTTGCTTGCAAAACTGTGCCCAGACTGTACCGCTTCAGACTGCAGATGGGGGTAGGGCCTGATTGCGCACACACACACACACACACACACACACACACACACTCACAAAAACAAAGGGATGAAAATAATTTACAAAAAGAAAAGAAATCTCACAGCTTGACAGGACCACAAAGACAGGAAAGTTAGATATCACAAAGAAAAATATGTTAGCACAACAACGAGAGATGGACAGCGGAGCTCTTTGGCATGGCTGAGGCAAAGAAAAATTGGTGTGTCAAAGTGTGTACAGGTCACATCACTTGGCTGATATCGAGAGGTAAAAAAGGGAACAACTTGGAGATTTCTGTGGTTCAGCTTTGCGGGGACTGTTTAGTTTTTCTTATTGTATTTCAAATTGCTCTGGGACTTAACTGCTTTTCTTTTACATAGAGCAACTGACATTATCAAGGTGCGTTGTGCATTTTGCAGTGGAGATGCAATTTTCTATTTCCTCTTGAATCCTGGGAATGTTGGCATTTTCCAGGCTGTCAGACAAATGAGTGCTCAGTAGGACATTTAGGCCTGTCTTTCTATCTAATCTATCTAATCTATCTCATTTCTAAAGTGCCCATCACCTTGGCATCTAGGTGTAACCTTCCTGTCCAAGTCTCTTTAGCTGGGATAATTTAGCCGAATCCTAAGAGAGTTCAAATGCCGCCTGATCAGGTTGAAACCATCTTTTATGAGAATGGATTCAAAACCTATGGCTTTAATGGGTTTGGTATTGCTCTCCTCTCAGTTTGCACAGCAGGCTACAGGATTCCAATTCCTGTATTTTGTGGGTGCCGTAACAGATGCCCTGTGATCAAAAGAGCATGTATGATAGAGGCAACAAGGGACATTATCACACCTAGTTCACATCCAGGTCCTGCAATTCAGCCTTGAGGCCATTCCACAGGAATGGTGATGTGACTGAGGAAGTATGAGTTATGCTTCACTCTACCCATTTCTGGAATTCACTCAAAGTTCAATCTTTTGTTGCAGATGCCAGTCATTTGTTCAGAATGAATGGTTCAGTTCTGTCACTTGAGTGTAAAGATCCCCAAACTGCCTAGAAATAAATTCACACAGGACTCAAATTTTAGTTTGAGGTTTTGGCATAATTTTGGCCACAACCTTATTGATTACAGGCTGTGATTGGTTTGCTTAGGCCTTGGTTCAGACTATCTGAACCTGTCCAGGACTGTCCAGGCAGGAACAGAACTGACAACTGCCAGCGCAGAGGTCAGCAAAGGTAAGCACACTGGGAGATCGATTGGGATGGGAGCAGATCCCAAGATCACGCCCAGAATGCTCCCAGTGAATTTTGTATGGCCCTATCCCCCTTTCCTAACAACTCTTTCACTTGGGATGCGGGTGGCGCTGTGGGTTAGACCACATAGCCTAGGACTTGCCGATCAGAAGGTCGGAGGTTCGAATCCCCGCGACGGGGTGAGCTCCCATCGCTCGGTCCCTGCTCCTGCCAACCTAGCAGTTCGAAAGCACGTCAAAGTGCAAGTAGATAAATAGGTACCACTCTGGTGGGAAGGTAAACGGCGTTTCCGTGCACTGCTCTGGTTCAGGAGAAGCAGCTTAGTCATTCTGGCCACATGACCTGGAAGCTGTACGCCGGCTCCCTTGGCCAATAGAGTGAGATGAGCGCCGCAACCCCAGTCGGTCACGACTGGACCTAATGGTCAGGGGTCCCTTTACCTTTACTATCCCCCTTTCAGGGGTCGGACAAAAGCATGTGGAGCCCCTGGATTCCTTTAATGGAATACCCACACAGCAACCATTGGAGGGACAGGCCACAGCCACACCTAGTCCCCTCCACCACACATTAACCAATGCCTAACCGCAAACCTTACAGAGTTGTGATGATTTGCTACATGGTAGGCAAAACCCAAATGGGACCAGCCAATCGGCCAAGTGGGAAAAATTGCTACCAGGCTCCTGCCCCAAGAGCAGACAACCCACAACGGTATAGCAAGGTCAATCAAACCCTAAATATAGGGAAGGGTGGTCGGGTGATCCGGTGCATGAAGCGAAAATGAGGAAGCCCAACGCGATTGTGTAGCGGTATATAAAAGTCCCTAAGATGCAAATTTAAGCACCCATTGGTCAGAAGCAGTCCCATGCCTCCGAGGGACCAATCAGGTAGCTGTAGCTATCCAAACATACCCACCCCACCAATCAGCAAGCGGTTGTGGTGATCTCACTACAACGCATGCTCTCTGTGAGGAGAACCCAATTTCTGGGCCCTAATTCAGTAAGTGTGGTGGTCTAAATTTACCATGCTCTCAATAAATCTACCACATTCCCATCAAAAATGTTCATGCGTTAGGCCCCATCTGTACTATACATTTATAGCAGTACTATGCTGCTTTAAACAGTCATGGCATCTCCCAGAGCATCCTGGGAAGTGTAGTCATTTAAGAACGAGAGTTGTTAGGATACTCCAGTTCTTCTCATAGAGCCACAATTCATAGAGCTCCCTGGGAAGAGGGATGGATTGTTGCACCACTCTCGGAACTGTATTTCTGTTTGCACCAAACTATCTTAATTCTTATGAGCAAAACATGCATGATAAACCATCTGTATGTTAATCTTTTAGTGCCAAATCGTCTTTCACTCTTGTGATGGGTATGCATACACTGCAACTATTTCCGCCACCTTAAAAACTACAAGTGTGGCTGTGATTGATGTGTGTCACGGGTGAAAATGACTGGACCCTTTAATCTAAAAAGAGGAATTGATAATATTGAACAAATTGGCATACAACTGGAACTCATTACCATTCTAATTGGCAGTCAGGTTTTCCATGGATAACCTCTGATGAAGATCAAGAAGTAAGAAACAACATTTTCTCCTGCAGATTCCACACTTGCATTTAGAAATATTTCTACCTTTTCAGCAGATAGAAAAGGCAAAAAGAGATAAAATGGGCATTACCTAATGCCTTAGACTCCTCACCATTTCAGTCACCAAAACCTTGTTATAGTTACAAAATATTTACAAAATCCACTGGAGATTTAAATTTAAAAAAAACTGCTGGGGAATCCTATTATTTGATAAATACATTATTCCAACATTTACTTTGGTATATAATTTAAAACATGATCCTATGCAAGTAGGTACCACTATGTTAACTGGGCTCATGCCCCCAAAGGTGTCTGTAGGATAGCAGGGCAATCCTATACACAAGAAGCTGGTGTAAAGTTAAAGGTAAAGGTAAAGGATCCCTGACAGTTAAGTCCAGTCGCAGATGACTCTGGGGTTGCGGCGCTCATTTCGCTTTCCAAGCCGAGGGAGCCAGCGTTTGTCCGCAGACAGTTTTTCTAGTTCATGTGCCCAGCATGACTAAGCCGCTTCTGGTGCAACAGAACACCAAAACCAGAGCAGAGCACGGAAACGCCGTTTACCTTCCCGCAAGTTTATCTACTTGCACTTTTTGCCCTGCTTTCGAACTGCTAGGTTGGCAAGAGCTGGGACCAAGCAACAGGAGCTCACCCCATCATGGGGATTCGAACCGCCGACCTTCTGATTGGCAAGCCCAAGAGGCTCAGTGGTTTAGACCACAGCGCCACCCCATGTCCCGGTGTAAAGTTAAGTCAGCATAAAATATGCCAGATCAAAACGCCATCCTGCTGCAGGGCTAATGCCACATGAGCCAGCCTAAGCCTAGCTGGAGAAAAGAAAGGCTTTAAAATAGTGTTACATCACCCTTCTTGCTGGCTTAACTTATGCTGTGTTGCCACGTGATCATGCTGTGTAGGTCCAGTTACAGATAGGTAGCCGTGTTGGTCTGCCATAGTCAAAACAAAACAAAATTCCTTCCAGTAGCACCTTAAAGACCAACTAAGTGAGTTCTTGGTATGAGCTTTCATGCACACGAAAGCTCATACCAAGAACTAACTTTGTTGGTCTTTAAGGTGCTACTGGAAGGAATTTTGTTTTGTTTATGCTGTGTAGGCTTAGGATTCAGCCTGAGTCCCCTCTCTCTGGTCCCACCTGTGGAATACCCCCTTTTGGGGACTTATAGCAGCTTTATATCTACTAGGTTTAGCTCAGCCAGGTGGGTCTTGGTCAACCTGAGGTGAGGGAAATATTGGCTTATCTCCAGCTGAGCTAAGGATGAGGAGCAATGTTGGAGTAGCCCAGCTGTACCAGGAACCTCCTGATTCATCAGAAGATTTGCTGGATCCCAACCCCACTCATCCTAGTGGATCTTGCTATAGGATTGCTCCCTTATTACATTACATTATTAAGCTGCTTTCATCCTGGTCTTTTACACCTTTATCCGTTCCTGTTTCTTGATATTGTCCTGTAGCCTATATTTATTTTAGTTTTGGACAAATTGCATTGCTTTTCCTCTGGTAGAACTTTCTGTACATTTATCTCCTTCTCACAGGAGATAAAATAAGTGAGCTTATTCATCACTATTGTATAAGAAACCTGTATTCTCTATATTGGTGCCATTCCAAACATTCATGGGTGCTTTTTTCTATTATTTTTCCATTAATACGGGATGGGAGAGGGTTAATTTTGCTGTGATTTCTAATAAGAGATCATGGCTAAGTTTTTCATCTCTTTATTATGCTTTTGGGATATTGCTCTGATTTGTCATCGCCCTCCCTTTTTGGATATTGGATATCCCCTTTTGGATATTGTGTTTTGTGTTTGAGTAAAGGCAGATGCAGTATCTTAAAAGTGGCATAGGCTATTTCATAGTACTTCTGCTCTTTCTTCTGCCTCCCCCAGGAATATTCCTTGCAGTATTTAAGTGTAAATGGGGACAAGTCAGCTGTTGAGGGTGCCTATTGACCAGCTCCTATGCCATCTCCAACTCACGCCACACCTGATCCTAGAATCAGTTTTGGATTCATTTTGAGATGACAGATGACTATATATGTGGATAAAATGCATATGTGGTATTTGTTTGTTTTTAAAAGCAAACTATTTGTATGGTGTGCAAGTCGAGACTATACACTAAGCTCTTAGTGGTTAAGAGTTGAGACTATTTTTAACTTGGCAGTATCCTGGACACCAAGGGTGAAGAAACAACTATAAATGCTCTTAAAAGCCTAGGCCACTCTTCACCCTATCTTTCTAAGCGACTAACAGAACGCGTTAGAAAATCACCTAACCATTCTGCTTAAGGATATACAGAGCCTTCTCTCCCCCTGCCCCACTTTACATCTTGAGGCATCCACACCAAGCCAAGTTTAGCTTACAGGTTGAAATCTGACAGCCAATGTTATCTCACCCGAAGGGATTATCATTAGACAAATATGTGGTAGTGGATCAATGGCTACTACTACTATGTACTGTCTCCAAAAAACAGAAAGTGCATTCCTTCAAATACAGTTGCTGGGGAGAGTTATCTCTCGCTTGGACTACTGCAATGCGCTCTATGTGGGGCTACCTTTGAAGGTGAACCGGAAACGGCAACTAATCCAGAATGCGGCAACTAGACTGGTGACTGGAAGCGGCCGCTGAGACCACATAACCCCAGTCTTGAAAGACCTACGCTGGCTCCCAGTACATTTCCGAGCACAATTCAAAGTGTTGGTGCTGACCTTTAAAGCCCTAAATGGACTCAGCCCAGTATACCTGAAGGAGCATCTCCACCCCCATCATTCTGCCCGGACACTGAGGTCCAGCACCGAGGGCCTTCTGGAGGTTCCCTCGCTGCGAGAAGCCAAGTTACAGGGAACCAGGCAGAGGGCTTTCTTGGTAGTGGGACCCGCCCTGTGGAACGCCCTCCCATCAGATGTCAAAGAGAAAAACAACTTCCAGACTTTTAGAAGACATCTGAAGGCAGCCCTGTTTAGGGAAGCTTTTAATGGTTAATAGACTATTGTATTTTAATATTCTGTTGGAAGCCACCTAGAATGGCTGGGGAAACCCAGCCAGATGGGCGGGATATAAATAAATTATTATTATTATTATTATTATTATTATTATTATTATTATTATTATATTGCCCAGATCTCCTGTTTGGGGGCTCCCAGAGACATCTGTTTCCTTGGCCACTGTAGGAAGCAGCATGCTGAACCAGGTAGGCCTTTGGTGGAACCCAGCAGGGCTTTTCTTCTGTTCTTCTCAGCAACAGCCCATATCAGTGAGCAGGATGATTCGGCAGCACGGTGATGTGCTAAAATAGGTTCCGCGTCACCCTCCCCAGCTGTGCCCAGATTGCTGCAGGTGCTTCTTACAGACCCTGGAGACCATTCAGAACAATAATTGGCACGCACTAACAACCCTGTTTGCATTCACGTCTTGAAAATCTCTGATTACATCTGTATTTCTGCATGCAGACATTCCCACTTCGTACGCTGAGCCCGGTGATGGCTCTGAATGGCTCCCGTGTAGGGTGTGAGTTTTCTTACCTGGGAGACTGGGCTGGTCACACAGGGCAGGCAGGCTGGGCGGAAGCAGGTCACCGAGAACGCGGCAAGTGTCACTTTCTCGGCTGTAATTGAATTTGATCTGAACTGTGCTGATACATCCGGCCTCTCTCCCTTTGTTGTTCCCCTGCACATGTTGAAAATGTCTTTGTAAACCTACCCCACAACGATAATTTCATTGAGAGCCAGACATTTCAGACGTGACAGTGATCTCTAATCCTCTCTGGACAGGCAGCTCTGGGATTTCAAAATTTTCAGCCTCTGGATGCAACAAGGGGGCTGAGTTTCCACAAGGGGAGCCATCAGATGTCCTTTTAATCCTTTAATGACCTGGAGAGGTGAATTACTCTTTGTGTGATTTAATTTCATCTCTCCTAAGTTTGTCGAAGACCCAATGCAGAGTTACCATGCCATTTCCTAGGCAAGGTGCAGTTTTTGTTTTATGTTTTTATGTGCAACATGCTCATAGCCTACGCTCTGATGGAGACGCTCCGTACATTTCCCCATACATACAGGCGGATACATCACTCCCCTTTGCAGCGAAGGAATAAGAACATAAATTCAAGTGGGTTTTTTTGTGTGTGTGCCTGCATAACCATTTGAAGTGGACCACAGTATTTTTTTTATTGGTTGTTGAAATGTATAGACCACTTTTCATTTTCATTTTTTAAAAATCCTTCTTGAAGTGGTATACAAAAATATATTATTATTGCTGCGTTTGCTTCCTACCTTTTCTCCAGTGAGTTCACAGTAGTTCCTTCCTCCTCTTCCCACCCCCCCCCCTCAACGACCCCACAATGTGTGTTAGCTAAAGAGAGAGGGCCTGGCCCAAGGTGAACATCATATCTGAATGGGGATATGAGCCCTGGTATCCCAAATCCTAGGGACGCGGGTGGCGCTGTGGGTAAAACCTCAGCGTCTAGGGCTTGCCGATCGCATGGTCAGCGGTTCGAATCCCCGCGGCAGGGTGAGCTCCCGTCTTTCGGTCCCAGCTCCTGCTCACCTAGCAGTTCGAAAGCACTCCTAAGTGCAAGTAGATAAATAGGTACCGCTTTATAGCACGAAGGTAAACGGCGTTTCCGTGTGCTGCGCTGGTGCTGGCTCGCCGGAGCAGCTTCGTCACACTGGCCACGTGACCCGGAAGTGTCTCCGGACCGCGCTGGACCCCGGCCTCTTAAGTGAGATGGGCGCACAACCCTAGAGTCGGACACGACTGGCCCGTATGGGCAGGGGTACCTTTACCTTTACCTTTATCCCAAATCCTAGTCCCCCATTCAAACCGCTGCACCTCATTGGCTGTCTATACACCAGCAAGTGAGCCAAAGCATTGTTTTAAAAGCAAATAAAAGTGGGCATTTCATGCTGCAGAAAAAGCTAACTCAAACCATTGTAAGCAAACAGTTCCCAGAAGAATGTGGCCATGCTGAAAAGCAAGACACAACAGCCACCGATGAGTGACTAAATGCAGCTGTATAAAGATGGGTCTGTAAGGACTGTTTGAAGGTACCAAGGGAGAGAGCTTGCTGCAGGTGCCTTTAGGGACCCAGGAGACCAATCAGAAGAATAATTGGCATGCACTAACAACCCTGTTTGCATTCACGTCTTGAAAACCTGTGATAACATCTGTATTTTTTTGCATGCAGACGTTCTGGCTTTGAACACTTCGCCCAGTGATGACACTTAGCCTGCAGGCCTGAACGACTCAGGTGTAAGGTGTGGGTTTTCTATGAGAATGACAACTGCTATACAACTTAATGATGTTATACGGTGAAGAATCAATAATATGCAAGGCACTGTGTGCAAAAAACCAAATGCAGGTAACTCCCAAATCCTGAATGACACTTTCCAAGAAGGCCAGAGGAGATTTCATTGGCATATTTCATCTGGACTAGAAATATTATTCCATCGTTTGGAACCATCACTGAAATCCTGGAGTGTGTAACTCAAACTAGGCAGTGGGGGGGGGGGCATATATTTTGTGTGTGTGTGTGGAGAATTGCAGTAGTAAAACACACACCTTTGCGTGCGAGGATTTTTTTAAAGGGTTTGCTGTGAAGGGGATCCAAAATGTTTGCCCGCTCTTGAAAGCACAGGCGGGACAAACGTCAGTCTGTGAAAAGCCTGGATTTAATTTTGCTCCAATTCAACTTTAAAGAGTAGGTTTTTGTGGGGAAGCACAAAAACAAAAGGACG